>NC_138110.1:70337500-70972727 GCF_964146895.1 Miniopterus schreibersii
ACATAATCGTCATGGGATTTCCCAAAGCAGAAGAGAGAAAGGGCAGAAGGAATATGTGAAGAAATAATTTTCTACATCTTCTACTCTCAACAGGCATTATCATTCCTTATAAAAGGGCACCTACGACAGCTGCCTGGACGGCCCTCCCATTAATTCAGCTCTGTCCCTGTTCTAAGGGAAGATTAAATGTTTCTTGCCAACAGATTAATTATCCTGTATTAAATCAGTTGGACTCCTGGCCACCTTTCTATGAGATGTGTTAATTTCAGGAAAATTTACTGAACTATAATCTTAACCCAGTCAAGAGACAGAGTATTACCAGCATGACAGAAGCCCCCCTCATGCACTTTTCTAGACTCTTTGCCCCCAAGGTAACCACAATCCTGACTCTGATTAACATGGATTATATTTGCTTGTCTGTCCTTTAGATCAATGGAGTCATGTAATATGTGCTCTTGCTTCATTCACTTAATGCTATGTTTGTGAGATTCATCCATATTTTAACATATAGCTATAAAGCATTACTCCTTATTCTGTGTAGTATGTATTTATTTATCTAGTCTACTGATAAATAACAATTTGGAAACTTCATTTTTGGCCATTAGGAATAAAGCTGCTCTGCACATTCTGCTGCATGACTTTTGGGAAATGTATGAGTACATTTCCTTTGGGGATACACCTACGAGTGAAATCGCTGAGTCACAAGATTTTTATATGTTCATATTTAGTCACACTTTCAGCTTCTATTTTAAGAGTTTGGAGAGTGGTGTAGACTTAGTCATAGGTGCATGTAGCTACATTTCATTTATAAACTTGTGATTTTCCACTTAAAACTTAACAAGCCTATTTCTCTCTGGGCCCAAGCTGTTGTTTGGTTGCACATTAGGCAGTTTTGGAAGCTGCACTAAGTTCTTTGTCTCCCTGGAGCTGTATCCAGTGTATTACTCATAGATTGGTAAGGGATGGAGGTTCTTGCCACCAACACTGCCATGCACAGGGAAAATGTCCTAACACACCATTATCCAGTATTCTCCAGGGAATGGATAATGGGTCTGGAAAATGACTATCCTTTTAGAATCCCACGAACAGAGTCATTTATCATTTGGAGTCTCACAGAGGACAGGCCTTGGCTATGCAAATGAGATGAGTGCTCTGCCAGGGCAGGAGGTGGCACTGCCTCCCTCCTTATGTTTGAATGCCTGCCTTTCTTTGGAGGGAGGCAGAGTCTTAGAATTTGAGGGCTGACAGAGCCCTTACGGGAAACAGAAAGACAGACAGAGACATAGAGAAAGACACCCGCAGTTTTGAAAAGCTGTACTTCCACATTCCTTATGGCTCCAGCGTAAAGTACCTGTCCACTGACAAGGTTACAAAGAATGTTTTGCTCTGCACCTGATTTTTGGTCACAACCAATAAGTTTATCCAGAAACCCTAGAATAGAAAGAAAAAAATGCTGAGTTAAAGGTCTCCCTTCAAGGGCTTACCTCTCAGATAGATTTGACCAATGGGACAAAAGACAACAGAGAAAACCTTCATCACAGCACCGTCCTTAACAGCGGGTTGAATTTTTATGCTCTTTCCTCTCTGTTCTTGCCCCTTGGTGAATACAAAACCTGTCCAAAAAGCTTCCTTCACAGTTTCCACTTTGGAGGAGAAGACATGGAAAACATGCAGGAAACAATACGAAAATAAGGTACAAAATGTAAATCAAGTGATTCATATGAATATGAAAGAGTAAATATGTTTGGCATTACAAATTATATCAACAGAGAGGTAGCTAATTTGACTTTGAAGTAGCCTGATATCATAGTTATATCCTAAAATATATGCTTAACATTACGCATTTAAATAAACATTAAGTTACGCTGCCCTGATCTGTATGGTTCATTCAGTTGGTTGGGCATCGTCCAATGCACCAAAAGGTTGCTGGTTTGATTCCCGATGATGGATGTTTCCCTCTCACATCAATGTTTCTCTCTCTCTCCTTTTTCCCCTCCCTTCCTCTCTCTCTAAAAAAATCAATTAAAACATGTTTAAAAATTTAGTTATGCTTTTTAGTATATTTAGTTTTTCATCCTAGTGAAAAATGGACTCTCAAGGAGTAGCAGGCAGGGCTCCTGAAGGAATCACATGCTCCTTCAAATAGGGAATTTGAGGACAGTTAAAGGAATATCTTTACAAAATTGTGGGCAGGATTAAGGGGAACCAACAGAAATTGTGAAGCCCTTGGGGCCAGCAATAGTAAGGGGCTATTTATCCCACCCAGGGTGGAAGGATGGGGACAGCGCCTAGCACCCAGGAGCTATGGCTAGAGGTGAAGAATCTCAGCCAGTTTGCAGCAATCTGGCAGGAGAGCCAAACCCCACTTTCCTACTTCCCTACCATCTCCGGGGTGGTATCTCCCATTGCATTACTCCAGCTGGAAGCCTGGGAGCAAGGAGCCTGTTGACTGACCCATAAAGTTAAGTGCCCCTTACCTCCAGGTAGAGAAGGGCCGGGGGGATAGTTACAGTTTCTCAAGAAATGAAAGAAAGCTCTTTGTTTAGATCATGTTCTGTTCTTTTAAAAAAGAACAGAATATGATCTAAAGTACTATACAAAGTACTATTATTATTTAATGCTCATTAAACACTTCTAACGCCTTAAGCATTCATTACTTAGGTTCTAATTCTGCAACTCTTTTTTCCAGCTCTGAAAACCGCAGTTCTGTTTTGTCTTGTTGTTGTTTTTCCCCTCCTCAACTGCCTTTATCTGGCTGAGAGAGAGAAAAAAAAACAAATGTTAGAGAGTTATGAAAAACTTTGAAAAAATACCAATGATCACCTTCAAAAGGTGAACATAAAATTTTCTGAAGCATCTATAATTGTATTAGGATTTTATAGACAAGACATTATCTTCTAGCTCCAAACCTATATTTAGGGGCTAAAATAACAGATTGTATCCTGTTCAGTCCCAGCTATTGATTTAGTAATTCATAGAACTAATTATTCTCCTGAGAAATAGAAAAGATTGCCCACCATAGCAACCAACTATGGTTGCTATTAGAACTATGGTGCATTAGCATCCAACTTCCTGGTTACAAAGCATCCTCCTAAGGAGGACTTCTATGGATGTGCAAAGTGAACCCAATTTTAAAATATAATTTTAAGAGGGGAGGTTGTTATATTAAACTCATAATAGAGAGGACAACCCCAGGTGGAGATTAGCTGTTGTAAGAACCTTTTATGCAATTATTTAATTGGCATATTTTTCCTGATCTCAGGCATTCTGTTTCTCTTGCCAAAATGGGTGGGAAAAAATAAAATATTATGCACAACCCACACCCAATGTAAGAAGTTTGCTGCTCTCTATGGGGAGTGATGGCTTAGGTTAGTTTCACCCCACTGTTCTTAGATTTATCTTCTTTTCTTTTGTTAGAAAAAGACAAATTCCTGGTCCTGCCGCTCAAAATCTCAAAGTGAAAATATTTAGTCTAATTTTCAAGTGTATTTCCCTAATGTCGATCAAGTGTCTGAAATACTCGTGATTGTTTTTACCTCATATTGTGAAGCGAGGTAGCATTTTAATCAGGGGGAAATATCTGACTTGCTCTCATAAGTGACAGTCACAGCATTTGCAGCTGAGCTTAAAATTTATAGAGGCCAGGAAGTCATGATTTGTGGATCAGTGATCAAGGCATTCAAGCCCTTCTCTGCAGTTTTACTGGTTAAAAGGGACCAATTAGTTCACAAGAGCATTGTGACACTGCTCATAGTCAAAAATAACCCCAGAATTGTTAGTGATGTTGATGCTCCATTTCAGCCCTAGGACAGTTTTTACCCAATAGAAGATAATGAAGAACAGAAAAAAAAAGTGCTGAGGCTCAGGTAAGCTCAGAGGACCTGGTAGATAATAGGGGCGAAGAGAGAGAGGTGAACTCGGATGTTATATCCAAGGAAATGTGTTGGAGGAAGACGAGCTGGAAAATGGGACTCAACTTTAGGTCTAGGTAGGAGCTCTTTCTTCTACATGCTTTGTGTCTGGAGCCCAGCCTGGGGCCCATGAAACAGGCCAGAGACTTGAGTCAGAATGTCATTCCTGATTAAAGTGGGAGCAAATGTACTACGCTTCCTGCCTATATTTTTATTCTTAGATACCTTCCCCAGAGATGACACAGGCTTTTCTTTCAGACTAAACTCCAATCTTCCAGCCTTGATGAAAATGTGAAGCTGGGTCCCAGGCAGACATACCACTGCATTAATTTTCATGGAGACTGTCTTAGCAATAAGGGGTTCTTTTCATTCAAGTTGACCTCAGCTTCGATGGATACTGTCTGTGAGAGAATCAGGAAGGTTCACCCAGATGGACTAAGTGAGATGAGGAATCAGCTCACAAATAGATTAAACCAGGCCTTCTAGTTATCTGGGTTTTATGGTATGAATAATCAGAGTTAATGGGCGATTGGAATATTACTATTGCCTGAAGTATTATTGTTACAGAGTTTTTACCAGTTTCTTTGGAGCAATGATGCTCAACTCTGGTAAACATTGATGGTACTTGGAGAGCTAATATACTGCACATGCTCTACTCACAGTGATTCAGTTTTGGGTAAAGATCTGAGGATCTGCATTTCTAACAAGCTCTCCAGTGATGCCTTTGTGCTGACTGAGGGCCAGAGTTTGAGAAACACTTAGGAAGTTGTCTGCTAATCAGTGGTTGGGGCCAGAAGTCTGTTTTAACAAGTGTCCAGATGATACTGGTGCTCACCAAAATCTGAGAAGAGCTGTTTTAAACCACTTGTTCTCAACCTTAGCTAAACACTGGACCCACCTGATGAGTTGCTTAAAGAATGTCAATGCCTAGGTCTGAGCCAGCTGGTTCTGTTGAAAGTGGACTGGGAAACACCCTGACATGGGAATTAGTTGAAGTCCCCCAGATGAGTCTAATGTGCAGCCAAGGTTGAAAACCATGTCTTGGACCATACTTTCATTCCCAGGTTGCAAGACTAGACTCTGCACTTTGTACTTTTCAATGTGTTGCTGTGAAGGAAAAGAGATGGATACAAATTCTAGCATCTGAAAGGAAACAAGCTTTGCTAGTCTTATGTGAAGCCAACGCTGCCTTACCTTACATACTGTAGGGAGTGTGAGTAATGAGGGATTCAATTCAGAAGTGTGTGAGTCAGCAGGAAGAGGTAGAACTTTGGGTAAAGAGCAAGTTCTATAAATCTGCAGAAGTGAAATCCATTTGGTTACTTCCAAAGGGCCAAATGTGCTATTTAAAATGCTCCAATAGAGCATTCAATTTCACAGCTGTCTGTAGCTTTGAGGCCAAATTCTCATTCCTTAAAGTTAGGAAACAGAAGCAGGAGCACTACCAAAAGCCACATGTACTACTGAGATATTAATTAAGCCTGAAATACTTCAAGGACCCCTGTCCAGTACTCATAAATGCATTATTCTTTGCCAGCTGATGCAAAGAGATTTCTCTTGACCTTCCTCTTGCTTGACCCAGACCTCTGAATCGGTATATTATTAACATGAAAGGATGTCAACATTTTCAATTTTAGAGAATAGATTCCTCCAAAGCTAACTCACACCCTTTTATTATTTTCCCAAGACACAGAATTTTTTGTTTGGTTTTTATGAAACAGGAATGTGTTGAACAAAAATAAGATGCCTTCCATTTGGGAAACGCAGCTTAACGTTTAGGCAGAAAATGATAGCATAAAGCCCAGTCAGGGCACTAGATGAAGAATCAGAAACATAGGCTCCTCATCCTGGCTTTGACCTCATATGACCTGGGGAAGGTTGTTGGATTATTCAGAGCCTCAGTTGCCTTAACTGTCAAATGACAATGACGTCTCAAGTTCCTTTTTGATTTTCATACTATGAAAGGGTCTCGATAGAAAATGGGGATCTGGAGAAACTGTTATACACTCAACTGCAAATCTATCGGGCTAGTTTTCAAACTTTCCACTGAAACGCTAAGTGGACCATTGGCTCTGCAGTGACACAGCTTCACTGCTGATTCCTCCCCCCCCATTCCTGCTGCGTAATGGCCATCGGTTTTCACTGACATAAGGGACTGGAGAAAGCAAGCCATATTCTCCAATTTGTTCCTCTCAGGGTGATAGCAAATAAACTATTTTTCCTATCATCTGCTTCCAAATCACTCTCACCAGCTGTGACGCTCCCATTCTCCGAAAGTTATCAGTTGAAGCATTTCCCTCTGTTGCTTTGTACTTAGCTATCTTTTTGAAATGAAGTTCCATTTGCTTTGTTGGTTCCAGGGAAATGTAAGCTATTTCCAGACATATTTCTGCTTCTCTATGATCTGAATGAGGTGGGGGTGGAGAATGAGCTTCTCTAATTTACTGGTAAACTGACACACATTCCAAACACCCTTGTTCAGTCCTGAGTAGATTGATCTTTGCCAGCAGATACATTTTTCTTGACTTTGCCAACCACTGCATCCATGCCAAAGCTGAGACTATTTACCATAAAAGTATATCAAAACTTAATCACTGCAGAGAGTAGACCCAGCCAAACCTGACATGGGCAATGATGGGCATTGATAAGCAACTGGATTAGTATTAAGGGGTTGCATGAGAAGAATTGCCCATTTTGCCTAAAAATATGTCAAAGAGAAGAAAGGAAAGACAGAGAAAGATATAGTTCTGGAATTCAAGAGCCCTAGGCTTGAATTTTGATAATTAATTAACTAGCTATGAGAACTTAGAACAATTCCTCAGTTGCTCCAGGTATAAAATAGGCCTAGAGCAGTGTTTCTTTAACTTTAATGTGCATCTGAATCCCTTGGGATGTTGGTAAAATGCAGATTCTGATTGAATAGGTCTGGGATCCTGTCCTTCTGGTGTCTCCGAGAGTGCCCATGCTGTGAACTTGAGACCACACTCTTGAGTAGCAAGTGGCCAGGTGATTCTCCCCAAGTTACATGCTGATCTGGAAGTAAATAAATACATAAATAAATAACTCTTAAGCCATTTTGAAGAACTCTCTTAAGTATGATGGTGAAGTCCAAATTCTATCAATCATATGAATGAGGGTAGCGCCTGGGTGGAGTCTCTGCAATTTCATATCTCCATTGCAGGAAAAATGCCAATCACAGAAGTAAGAGCTTTGGGAGTAATGATCCTACTGTTCTTCCCAAAATATTATCCTCTGCCCATCAGATACTTTCTAACCCTTCTTCAAAATAACTCAAAAAAACATAGTGAGTATTAGAAGCTTTCTGATTTGTATAGCAGCCAGAGAATTGTGCTTTTTAGGTTTTTGCAAAATTTATGGAACATAAACAATTGTTTAAGTCGATGTTTTTATTGTCAAAACAGTTATTTTCTTTTAGATTGTTTGTATTGTAGAATGAGTTACTAATTTCCATCTTGAGACTGAATCTTTATTCTAGCGAGTGACACAATATTGACAGATACTTGCATCCTACTACTAAGAAATCCTCAATTGAAGTTCTAACCTAAGTTATGTGGACAAATCAGAAATCCAGTGTGGTGTGTCTAATGTGCATGGATTGCTTTGCATACCCCAAGACATGCTTATAAACCTAACAAAGATGATGGTGAAAATATAGTCATAGATATAAATTTGGCTTTCTACTGTTGCAGTTTTGACTGGATAGTTTTATGAGGTTTCAGAATGTTCAGGTTCTTCCTCAGAAATGTAGTCACTTGTGACAAGATGCAGCCCACTGGCAGAAGCAGCAAAATCAGGCTGTGGGCTCTCCTGAAGAAGTCATTTCCAGATCTCATCCCCCAGAGGCAAACATCAGCAACAAAGTCAAGTTTGGCTTCCTTGCAGTGTGTGCATAAGACACACTCTGATGAAATGGAAAGAGGTGAATCGCGTAGCCTAGTTTCTATTTTGTATCAGGGAACAGAAAAATATAAGAGAGTTTCATTGACAATGAACATTAGTGCCTTCTTTTTTGGTGTTTAAAAGTTACTGCCCAGCCAGGCGTGGCTCAGCGGTTGAGCATCGACCTAGGATCCAGGAGATCGTGGTTCGATTCCTGGTCAGGGCACATGCCGAGGTTGCGGGCTTGATCCCCAGTAGGGGACGTGCAGGAGGCAGCTGATCAATGACTCTCTCTCATCATTGATGTTTCTATCTCTCTCCCTCTCCTTTCCTCTCTCTGATATCAATAAAGATATATTTAAAAAAAAAAAAGTTACTGCTTAGAGCCCTGGCCAGGTAGCTCAGTTGGTTAGAGTGTCATCCTGTAGACCAAAAGGTTGTGGGTTCGATTTCAGTCAAGGTGTATGCCAAGGTTGTGGGTTTGATCCCTGGTTGGGGGAGCGTACAAGAGGCAACCAATCTCTCTATCCCCTTTCCTCTCTCTCTAAAATCAATACAAAATGTATACTTGGAGGATTAAAAAAAAGTTGCTGCTTGGAATATAAATATATTGATATATTTAAAGAAAACACTTTACTTACCTAAACTTATTGGGCAAAATATTAATCATTCTTAGAGTCCTTGTTGTCTTGAAATAGCATATCATGATAATCTAAAATTTGAACTGATGTGAATTTTTAAATTATGCCAACTTAATGATCAAAACAATTCATTAGGAATTAGAATAGATTCCTTTAAAATCTGACCTTGAATCAGTCACTTAAACTTTCTGGACCTCAATTTTCTTATCTATACAATCTTATCTATCTAAGATGTTAGTTTAGGTATCAGTTTTGCTATTTACCAAGGTTCCAACTAGCTCTGCATTTCCTTGATCAGTTTCCCAATGATATTTTGTTTTTTCATGCTTATTTATCAATCCTAAACTATGCTCACTGCTCTTCTTCACACCAGTTTTTTACAATCAATATTTTTATGACTTGGCCATTTCCCTGTAAAAAGCCCACACAGAGTTTCCTATGTGATGATGTTTGGGCTTTAGAGCCTAGTAAAGCTCCAGGAGACAGAAGAGGGACTCAAGGAGAGTGGACAGATGGGTTAAGGCAATGTGCATCTGTTCCTTCTCTCTAGTATCTTGGTGGGTTTGACTTGTTAGCGAGCTGTGATTTTTGGAGAGGAGCTTCAAGTTGGCCACAGATAACTCTTTTCTAGAAGCCATTTTTAGGTGGTCGGCCATTGGCTCAGGGAGGTGGGAAGATGAAGTCCAGCAGTCCCTTTGGGCTGGCTCAGCTCCTACAGCCTTCCGAGTCCAATCATGTGCATCTCTGCCCAACCCTTGGCTACAATTAGAATATTTACACCATGTAAATCAGCAAACATTACAAATTGGGATATTTGTTGGAGCCAGTTGTTAAACATTTGTGAGCATTACAACTGGGTGTCGCACATACACATGTACGTAAAAACACACAGAACAATACCACCCACATTTAGAATTTGTAAATGTCTTTGTCAAGGCAAAGAATGAGACTAGAAATTCCCTCTCCCAAATGCCCATGTTTTATAATTTTTCCCATTTAGGATGTTCATGCAGTTAATCTTTTTTTTTTTAATATCTTTTTTGATTTCAGAGAGAGAAAGGGAGAGGGAGAGAGAGAGAGAAACATTAATGGTGAGTCATTGATCGGCCGCCTCCTGCATGCCCCCGACTGGAGATTGAGCCCACAACTCGGGCACGAACCAGGCCCACAATCAGGAATTGAACCTCAATCTCCTGGATCCTAGGTCAATGCTCAACCACTGAGCCATGCACAACCAGGCCATGCAGTTAATCTTTTAAAAGTTTGTACAATGTATAATTATTTCATATAGCTATTAAAGGAATACTATTCATAATGTATTAAAATGGGTTGTGAATGGAAGGAAGAAAACAATCACTCATGTTTACATAATCCAAATTATTACAATTAGTGACATGGGTAGTATATCACTACTGTTTTTATTTTTCTATATACAGTCCTGTGGAAATTCAATAATTTGCCCAATCCGTTCTCTGTGGTTTTGGTTTCTTCTCAGTTCTTCACAATGATAAAAATTACTGCGATACACAACTTGATATATAACTTAGATGGTAGAGAAAGGGTATAATTATAGTGTGTCATTTGTTTTGGATCCTGTGCCCTCTGAATTGTTGGCAAGGTCGGGGAGAAGATGGCATGAATAATTTTAATCATGGCCAAGGGAAACTCAGCTGTCCATAGAACAGTTTGGAGAACCTGAATGGCATAGGTGGATGCATTGAGATCTGCTGCCAGGTGGTTTTGGAAAAAGCTTGCCAGAGTTCAAATGAACCCTATCATCAGGATCAGAGAAGATTATATGCCAGCTATTTTTTCTCTTGCCCCATTTCTGGACCTGACTGAGGACATCTGCTAGGAATATTTGTCACCTGATGCATATCAAGGCAAGCAACACTATCAAGGAGTGTTTGGTAACAGCAAAAGTAGAATCTTTAGTTGTTAGGGGAGGCCGAGGGTTTCTGTGTACTCTGGTTGCCAAACCTACCTCCAGCTTGATGGGTGGGCATGTTGCTCAACCTACTCAGGCAGCAAATCAAAACAACTGATCTGGTACATTGTGTTTCCTAATAGCTCTACTTGGAATATATTTGTTTATATCTCTACCCACTCTGTTCACCAAACTGAAGGTTCTGTTGTTGAACGCATTTGGTTTTAAATTTATTAAATTCTTCATTTAATTTAAATCACCAGACATTTAATATGCAGTTGCCCACTTCAAGGCAGGATGTAGTTGTTGCATGCCCATTTTTTTCAGATTGATAGTCTAACAGAATTGATAAGAGCATTAAAATGCCCAGCATATTAGGTACATGGGATAAAGCCTATCATATGGGTTGCCACTAAAATATGGAGACAGAAAAGGAATAAATCCGTGTAAGAGATGTGGGAACAACGCCTTTACGGGGGGAGTGGCCTGACTCATTTCTTAGCTGGTGAGCGTGGGATAAAGAAAATCTAGGGAGAAGGAGTTTTATGGACAAACGAGAAGCTAATAACAATAGCTCAGGATTATATAGTGATTGTTAAGTAAGGGGTTTCACATATTTTGTTACAGTTAAATGAAGTAGGAGTGGAAAACACCCTGAACTGGCTAAGCATGGGTTTGAAGGACCGAGATGGAAGTGTTTCTGTGGCAGTCAGTTGTTGCTAGACCACAGAGGGCATATTAATTTGGATTCTTCCAATAGAAGATCCTAAAATACAGACTTTAGGGGGTCTGTTTGAGAAGGAATCCCAGGAAGTAGGGTGAGGGGAGTGGAAAGTGAGGCAGGGAAGTGAGGAAATCCATTAGAGAGGGAATGAGTGAATGAATAAATGGACCAGCATCAGGGCCAGGGCCAGGGTGAAGAAGGGAAGCATTCACCTGAGGTGCAGATTTAAGGGGTGCCAAACAGCCAGGAGTCCAAATTCACAATATTTTAATAAAGTACCTGTTAAATATCAAAATTAACACAAAAAGTTAATGATATGAAATTATCCAAATTTTAAATAAAGACAGGACCTGATGGTGCTGAGCCATATTGGAGCCAGAGGCAAAAGAAAAAAAATGTGTAAAAATAAAAATTTTATGTATTTTCTTAATATGGTGAATTTTCAGTGGAACATTAAAGTAACTGAAAAATATTAAAAAAATCAAAAAGTAGGTGTGTTAAGACTCACACCATTATTTTTAAACATTTTATTTACATCAAAACCAAATTATTTTATAATTTTACTTTACTGGCTTTAATGAAAACAAACTCATCAATAATATTTCATTAAAACAATTAACTATTTAAAAATATAAATAGTGTATATAGGAGCATACATATTTTGTTGTTGAATTTATTGGGATGACACTGGTTAATAAAATCATATAAGTTTCAAGTGCACAATCTTATAATTTATCATCTGCATATTGTGTTGTGTGCTCATCACCCAAAGTTTAGTCCCCTTCAGTCACCATATACTTTACTCCCACTTTACTCTCTTCTACTTCCCCCCACTTCCTTCTCCTCTGGTAGCCACCAAGCTGTTGTCTGTGTCCATGAGTTTTTTGTTTGTTTGTGTTTGTTTATCTATTTGTTGCTTTTTGCTAGAGCCCCCATAAGAGAGAAACCATATGGTCTTGTCGTTTTCTGACTGACTTTTTTCGTTCAGAATGGTACTCTCAGTATCCATTCATGTTGTTCAAAATGGCAATATTTGTCTTTTCTTATGGCTGAATATAGTAAAGTTGCAGGATACAAAATCAATGTACAAAAATTCATTGCATTCCTACATACTAATAATAAATTTTCAGAAAAAGAAATGAAAAATCTCCATTTGCAACAAAATAATAAAATACCTAGGAATGACTTTAACAAAGGCTATAAAGGACCTATATACTGAAAACTCGAGACTTTACTGAAAGTAATTGAAGAAGAAACAGAGAAATGGAAAAGTATTCCACGTTCATGGATTGGAAAAATCTACATAGTTAAAATGGCTGTATTACCCAAAGCAAGATACAGATTTAATGCAAACCTATCAAAATCCCAATGGGATTTTTGCAAAGAAATAAAAACAAAGCAATTATCAAATTTGTATGGAACCACAAAAGACGCCAAATAGCCAAAGCAATCCTGGGAGTGTGTGGGGGGGAGGTGCTGAAGGTATCACATCCTTAACTTCAAATTATACTACAATATTGATTACATTTTTCTTTTGCCTATGGCTGCAGTCTGGCTTAGCAGAGCACTGGTTCCCACTGTGGGCTTTATCCTGCTGGGGTTCCTCTGAGAATTGCCCCACTGAGGAGTTGGGAGGCTGAGGAATTTATCCACCCATTCCTGCCTCTCCACAGGTGGGGGTTCCTCCTGAGGGTGTTCACTCTCTGGCACTCCCAACATGCCCCTGGGGTAAGCCAATGCCTGTAAAAGAGACACTACCATTGCCCACTATGGGGAGCTTTGATGTGTATCCAAGACCACAGATTTTTATATTGTGGGCCCTATAAAAGTACTAAAGGGCTTTCAAGAAAGTGTGGGACAGTTGTCAGAGCTCTGGTTTATAAATGTTTTTCTGGACTCATTATAGTAGGTTGGGGAATGAGGTAAGCAGGAAGCAGGAAGGCAATTTAGAGGCCACTGAAATGATTTAGCTGTTAGATAATGTGGGCTTGAGCTAAGTATGTGTCGATGGGGCAAAAAACCAAAAAGGCAAGGAAGTGTTACAGGCCTTGAATCACTGGCTCCTGCCAGGTAGGTTTTCAGTGGATGATAACAGGAAGAGCAAGGATCGTATATCCCCATCAGAGGGAACACACAGTGCTTACTGCAGTGCTCGTATCCTACGCAGCACCTAGAGGGGCAGGAGAGGGGCTTCTCTGGGCCATCTCTGGATCCATTCTTACCTGTGTGGGTTTGCCATTCTTTCCATCTGAACCTCCATCCCCCAACTTCCTTTATGCTTTGAGAATTTCTTACTATTTAAAAAGGAGTGAAGACTTTCTTCAAAAGCTATGGCCTCTGCTCTAGGTTTATGAAATTTAAAACAATAAAATAAATTAAAAAAACACACAAATTGAATATTTTTTAAACTTTTAAATTTCTGCTTCCCCTAAGGCTACAAATGTGCAACGGTAAGGTAACTAGACAGATAAAAAAGAAAGGTAGAAGGAATAAAGGCGAGGAAGAAAAGCAATGACACAGCTTAATCCCTCAACTGTATTATTTTTCTACAAACACTTAAATAACTTTATGGAATCCAGAAGCTATTTATGGTGCAACCATTTTTATAAACAGCAATTTATAAATAATGCATGTGGTTTGGGGTCCTTAAAGTGATAAAGTTCTGCAGTTTAGCAGTCCCCAGATAGTCACTGATGTTAGAACATCGGGATTTCTGTGCCTCTGGTCTTCAGGGTGCCCCTGGGGTTTGCTTAGGCTATACTAACAATAATTACTGCTCTTTGTTGAACACTGATACTGTGACAAACTGTGTGCTAAGGACAGCGTGATTTTTATTCATAATCCATATTCCCTACCTGTACAAGGTAAGTATTATTGCCCCATCTTGCAAATGAAGAAGCTATTGCTCACAGAGGTTGAAGATCTTCCAGGTAGAATGTACAGGCTCAGGTCTGTCTAGTTCCAGAAGCATTGGTCTTTTTACTCTACCATTAGATGAGTTTGTATTTCTCCCTGAAGTAGAACCTGAGGCAAGGACTTGTTTACAGATAGTTTATTTATGAGGTGGTCTTAGAGATTTGAAGAGAGGCATAAGTGAGAATCACAAAAAGAGGGAAAAGCCAGTATGAGGGTGCATTTTGTTAAGGTCACTGCTGTGGGCCACTTAGATTTGATTCTTTCAAGAGTTTTCTAAACAGAATCAATTGGTTAAAATAGTTACCCATCAGTCTCCAGGCCCCCACTTTTTAGGGCTGTCCCTGGGACACTACCAGCCATGTACTTCCAAGAAGTGCTTCATGTCTGATGAGTGGACAGTTGCTAGCTTTTGGAACATCAGAGAAGCCCCAGAATAGAAAGAGAAAGACTCACAGAGCATAATTAAGATGAGACATGATGGGTGTAAAGTAAGTTGAAGCCTGTAAGCACCTACCTGCTGCAGCCACAATGGGATCAGAGGTGAGGCTGAGAGAATGTGAGCTGGGGCACCAAGGGCATCTGATATACTTATTTGTGATCACATACTGACATGTGATCCTTCCATTGCCTTGGCTTTGGAAAGACAGTAAAGCTTGAACATGACCAGTTACACCCAAGTAACAAACCACCCACCAAACTGTGTGTGGGCTAGACACTATGAAGTATGGATATAAAGGGTTTTCTTCCTTATTAAAATGGCATATAGAGCAAGGGATACTTGAGCTTACTGTTCTAATAGGTGCCATTTTCTAATGAATAATAGGAGACTGGAAGAATTTGGTTAAAACATATATGTTTTAACCAAATTCTTCCAGTCTCCTATTATTCATTAGAAATAGATATATATATATATCTTGAAGCATTGGTCTTTTTACTCTATCATTAGATGAGCTTGTATTTTCCCCAAAATATATATATGTATCTTTTGGTGACTAATATTGTGCTGCCATGAGACAGGATGAACAAATGTACAGCTTTGAGGCAAGACTGTGAGGGGGCTGAGATTTTAGCCACTTGCAAGCTGATGAGTTAGCTTGCCACACTCTCATGGATGTCTGCAGAATACAGGAGACTCCAGTGTCAGCCACAGAGGACTCTATCACTCAGGCACAGTGAGCAGCAAGAGAATCAGCATATTGTTGTCAGGTCTCCTTCCTCTCAAGTCCAACAGGGGCTACATGGACGAGTCCAAGGCGATGCCTGCACATGTAGTCGATTGCATTTCAGGAGAAGAGCCTTAAGCTTCAGATCTCTAAATTGTGTATTGGCCTGGTATGCCATCCTTTTGCTCACAGGTAACATAACCTTGTTATCCTTAATAGTAAGGACACCTGCCCTATCCTCCAGAAGGGGATACTGTCTCTATCTTATAAAAATGTAGCAAACTTGTCCTTACCGTCAGATGGAGATGCTATCTTTGTCTTCTAAGGCTGCTCAGTATATGAACACCCTTGAAAAGATACTCCAGAACAAAGGGCAGTTAGTGCCTCACTCATAAAATGTGAAGAAATGCGAGAGACCCATGAATAATTTTCTTTTCATACTTTATTTTTCAGCAAGTAGCAACAGGGCTGACCTTTGGTTGAACCATGCATAGATGTTTTATTGCCTTAACAAGGCATATATCTTCAACACACAGAAACATATTTTCTGACCTTGGATGGGGCAGAGGGTAATAACATGCAAGAACACGCCTTAAGATGCCTGGGTGAACACCAACTTTCAGTGGGGAGAGAAAGGGGAGAGGGTTGGGGTGGAAGAATAGAGAGAGTGTGTGTGAGAGAGAGACAGAGAAAGGGAGAGAGTCTCAGAGGGAAAATTAGAAAGTATATGACATATTCAGAAAAGGATTTGTAGGTGTAGAAAGCATAAGTGGATGGATGGAGAAATAAAAACGTGTGTGTGTGTGTGTGTGTGTGTGTGATACATAGATAAATATGTGAATAGAGAGATTAAAAGAGTGAGAGATAAAAAGGAAATGAAGGACAGAGATATGAAATAAGAGAGCCACAGAAACTCATGAGGGCTGATATGAAGTCAAGAACACAGAGACAGAAGAGCACACAAAGAAAGACAGAGGCAGAGAGGCACATGAAGGTACAGGAAACACAGAGAATGAATATGGTGAGGTGGGCAGATGGAGAGATGAAGAGGTCAAGAAATGCATAATGGATGGATAAATACACGGATGAAAGATAGATAATTAAAGGGAGGGAAGAGGTAATATAATATGGATTTGAGCTCTGTGTTCACTTCTAGTATTTTGGCTCCGCCACTGTCCAACTGCATGGCTTTGGGCAAGTTACTTTCTTTATCTGTCCAATGGGAGTAATATTAATAGTACTGACCTCATAAAGTTGTTCAAATCTGAATTGACATAATCCTCATAAATGCTTAGCAAGTTGGCAGGCCCGCGATAATGCTATTCCACAGAAAGACAACTTGTTACATCAGCTGAGATGCCTATCCCTATAAATCTCATAGGCTTCAACATTTTCAGCACTCACATTAAATGTGTGTTTCCCATTGGAGCCACAGCTGAGTCTGGCAGATGTGTCAAATCCCGATAAAACCAACACTGGCATCCAACATTCAAATAGCAATTTTATGCAAACGGGATCTTCTCATTATGTTATCCTTCTGTAATCCATAATTATTGCTCTGAATGAGTCTGAGGTTGTCTTCATCTCCATGAAATGAGGTCACACTACTTATACAGTAAATTAAAGGCAAATTGAGCAGATGATATGTATAAAATAAGAAACATGCAGTTTTTAGAGCCATTGACACAGTGTTAAATGAGTTGATTTTCAATCCAAACCAAGTATTTATATAATTTGGTTTAGCATCCCAACATTCAGATGAAAACCCACACTCTGCAGACTTGTTACTCCTTCACTCTTCACAGAGTTAGCATTTATGATGGGGAATTACTTCTTGACGCCTATGATTTCAGTTTCACATCAGGCACATAATGTCTTACAGTTCATTCTTGCTAAAGATAGAAAAGGATATTCCTGCCTAAGTTATTTTGGTATATATCACATCATGGTGAAGTATTTCCAAATAAAGCGACATCTTAAAATGTTTGGCTACATCAGAATGCACTAAGGACAGTTTCTGGCTGGCTTCTTTAATTGTTCTTTGTGCACCCCAGCGTTTACATTTCAAAGGCAGTTATTATAATTTCTAGCACACATTTAATTCAAGAATGAGTATAGAATGAATAAAAATGATCTGATTTAGGAAAAATTATGTTTGTTTTTTCAAGTGCTTCTTTGCCTCTCTGCTCTCTTTCCCCTGGTCCACCTTATGAGTAAACAATTACACAGATGGTGTAATTTGAAGACCAGCATGACCATGACCACGCATGTGAAAAATTTTCAAAATGCTTTTCTATCTCTTTTCCATTAAATATCCCTCCAGTCAGAAATTTCACCATTACAGATTCATTTGGCTTGAGTAGACTTCTCTTTGTAGGTTCTCTTTTAAAACGTGAAAGCTTCTTAACAGTTGGGTTATGTTTGAGGTAAATTAATTTTATTGGAATCATTTTCTTTTCTAAGCATTCAGGTTCAACAAACATTATTGAACCCAACTTTAGTGGTCATTTTGGCGCAGTGACACAGTAGAGATAGGAGACCTGACACTCATTTATTCATTCACTTGCCAATTGTTTATTGAGCTCTTACTGCCTGTCAGATACTATGCTATGCACTGGGTATGCAATACAGATTTGTTCTCATGGAACACAAAATTTATTGAGGGAGGTGATTGGTGTTTAAATAATCACAGAAGTAATAACTAAGGACTGCAATGATCTCAATGAAAGAGAGTTGCAACGAGTTTCAAGGGCCTGAAAAGATTCTATAATAATAGAAGGTCACCAAAAATCTATTTTTCTAGGCCATACTGCTGTCCAGTACAGCAAACTCATGTTTAAAGGGTTAGGTACTCTCAAACAAGAAGCAGACACTTTTGCAGAGGGGTGACAGAGTTGCTTAATGAGACAGAAAGTTAAGTACTGAGAGTAAAGTTTGCCTGGAATCTGGTGTCCAAGTTATGATTTTCCTGGCCCAGATAGTTGCTTCTGAATCGTGCATGGTGTCTTCCTACTTCCCTGACAGATGTCAGCTTTCTCTTCATCTCTCTCATACCATTGTTCTGAGGCTCTCCTGGCATTTGTCATATTCAGTGTCTGGTAACAGCAGTATGGGTCTAGTTCTTGGATATCAAGCTCCTTTAGCTCAATATCTGAGCTCAGTACATCTTCAATAAACACCAGGTATAAGAATGAGAAATAACAATAACCCCTGAGAGGGATATTATTAGTCCCATTTGATAAACAAGGAAACGGGGTTATAGTGGATTCAAGATTTATCCAGTGTCGCAGATCCAATATGTGGCTATTTCCAGATCTCAACCCAAGTTCCTTTAGAGTAAAAACTTACGTTGGAAACTTACTCTCTAAACAAGGATATAAAATAAGGATACAAGGACAACACCTCATATCACTTGAAATCATTTGAGATGACTCTAAATTTATGTCTTATTTGCATATAGTTTTGTAGAGATAAAACATAGGTTAGGTTATTTTATAGAAAACAAACCCCAAATCTCAGTGGTTTAAAACATCAACAGTTTATTTGTCATGCATGTTATGTGTCTATTGCAGGTTGGCTGGAGGCTCTGCTCATTTCAGTTATGCATGGAGCAGCCATCATTGCCAACATTACTTCTCATTATGTCAAAAGGAAAAATAGAGCTTTAGAATGTCTTGCCATTAATGTTCTAGCCTGGAAGTGACACGATGTCATTTCAGTTCATAACTCAGTGGTCAGAACTAGTTAGGTGTCCCCATGTTCTCTGCCAAAAGATGCAAAGGCATACAATATTTGGCAAGTACTAATGACTTCCACTTATTAAATAATTTATACTTCTTATACATGGTCATTTATTCATCAATTATTTATTGGGTACTTATTATGTGCCAGGATCTGTGGACATAATAATATAATAGTCTCTTATTGCTGCTTAACAATCACAGAATCTCAGTGACATACATAATATGTATTTATTTCTCTATTGTGCATGTGTCAAGTGGTTCGGCTCTGGTTGATCTAGGTTGGACTCAGCTGAGCAAGGTTTCAACCTCTAGGTTGTACAGGTTGTGTGAGTCTTCTACATATAACCCCTATCCTCCTGGGACCACTGGCTCCATGAGACATGCTTCCCGTAGCAATGGCAGAAGCATAAAAAGAGTGAGTGGAAACATACAACAGCTCTTAGAACCTAGGCTTGGAACTGTCACCACTATCACTTCTGCCTACATTCCATTGGCCAAAGCAAGTCTTTTGAGCAAGTCTGATAGCAATGGAGCAGAGAAATATAATCAATCTTTTTGGGATAAACTGCATAGTACATAACAAAGGTCACATAGATTCAGAAAAAAAACAATTGACTGGTAACAATAATGCAATCAATACAGACAGAGACCAGACTAAAGTCTTTAACTTTGTATAGTTTATATTCTATAGAAAAAGGATTGGTAAAAAATATATCTAAAATTTTAGATAGAGATAACTGCTAAGGAGATGACAACAAAGCAAGAAATGGAGTTAGAAAAAATGATGGTAAGAATAGTGGTGTAAATTTTAGAAGAATGGCCAAGAAGGAAGACCTTACAAAACAGGAGGATGACTGAGTAAATTATTTAAAAGAATTGAGAGAGACATCCACAAAGATATTGCGGGGGGGGGGGGGGACAGAGAAAAAAATAAACTGCAGAGGCTAATGATGGAAACTACCTGGCATGTTTGAAAAACAGAAAGAGGGTCTATGTGACTGAGCCAAGTGAGGAAAGTGCAAAAAAAAGAGAGCAAAGATTGTTTGAGGCCAGTGAAACTTATTTTTTAAGTCTGAATGAGGTGAATGTCCATTGGAGAATTTCCAGAAAAAAGTGCTTATGGTCGGCTTCCACTTTTTACTGGATCAGTCTGGCTAACCCACTGGGAATGGACTGGTGGGGGTGGGGGTGGGAGTGGGGAGACAAGCTAATAAGCCATCACATTATTACAGACGATAGACAATGCTGGCTTAGAAAAGGGCCTTAGCAATAGATGTGATAATAAGTCACTGAATTGATTGGATTCTGAAAATATTTTGAAGTTGAGTCAGTTGAGTTTGCTGACAATCAGATTTGCAGAATAGGAGAGAGTAGTGTTAGAAATGATGGCAAGGAGTTTGGCTCAGTCAACTAGATAAAAAAGAAAAAGAAAAAAAGAATTTCAATTACCTGAGATGGGAAAGACTCTGTGAGGAGCACATGAGAAAGGAAGATCAAGGTTGATTTTGGGACTCGTTATGTTTAAAGTACCTGTTACTCATCCAAGTGGAAAAATAAGCAGGCTGTCAAACAGTGAGATGAGCAGAGGAGAGGTCCAGGCAGGGGAGATTAATTTTGGGGCCTCCTTCGTATGCTTGTATGTAGGTCTGAAACTATTCAAGGCCGTAAGACTTGAACTCACTAAAAATGTGAATTTAGATAAAATAGTGACAAAGTAAGGCCTGAACTCTGGGGCACTTCTAATTTCCAAATGCCAGGAAGATAATGAGGAACCAGCAACAGAGATTTAGAATAAATGCCGAGAGCATAGGTGAGGGACAATGAGTGTGATGTCATGGAAATTAAGTGAAGAAATGTTTCCAAGGAGAAGGGAGTTTTCAACTTTGTCCATTGCTACCCGTATGTCAAGTAAGATCACTGTCAGGTTGAGAAACGTGCAGGTAATTAATCATCTTGTGAGACAGATTAGTGGGAATAGGGAGAAAAACTTGGTCAAAATAGGCTTAAGAGGGAATGGGACAGGAGAAATTGGTGACAGTGAATATAGATCACTCTTTCAAGGAGTTATTTAAAAGTAGGGAGTAAAGGTTTTGTTTGCTGGAAGCTGATGGAGGAATCTTTTTAAAAAAATAAATGGTAGAAACAATCATGGGACCTATTAGAGCATGAAAAAAATAACAGAGAGGAAAGTTGCTGAATTGATGATCTTAAGTGGTGAAAGCATAGGCTTTGTGTACAAAAAGCGGGGTTCATTTCATCTAGAAGCATGGACCTTTCATTCGCAAGATCTAGAGGGAAGGCAGAGTAACTGGGGGCAGAGGCAAGTAAAGAGGCGTGTGCTTCTATTCTCTCTGCGAGACGGGAAACATTTGTTCTTTGACCAAAGTCAGCTCTTTTACCTCCAACTGAGGTAGCTCCAATCAAGCATCTTCTTGAAGCCATACTGGTGCTTTAATGTCAAATGAACACACAGCATGTTGGAAATATCCAACACAGGGACAGAGGATGGGACCTATAGAGGTAATGAAGGTCATCTCTAGCTAAGGTGACCTGCCAATGTTTCTGTGGTTTGGAACACCTGGAATTGTGGAAAATAGCATTCCTTGTCTTCCTGCAGAAGCTCTTTCATATCAGTTGCCTGGTGGTAAAATTCTCATTCATCTGCTGCTAGGGCTTATGATTCTGAGAAGGAAGTTTATTTACTTATGGAAACTCAATGGGACTCATAGAGAGTGAATATGAGATACTTTCCAAACCAAGATTGTTGACAGTTCCCTTCTTGAGAGTTGCTAGAACACAATCCACTACTGAAAGTACAATTCTGAATATCCTCATCAGTTGCTTTGCTTTCAGTTTTGCATGGCCTTCTTGTGTTATGAATACCAACTTCTTGCCCAATCTCTTCAAGTAGCTCAGATATTACCTTGTTGAGAATACCGAATTAAAAATCAACAATTAAGTGATATGTAGGAGCACTTATCTCCCCTTCTGCATTTTCATATCATTGAGAGCAGAGACTGTCCCATTCTTCAAGGCATCCAGTGAAGGCCCACCTTATGTAGAATAGGCACTTAGTAAATGAATGAATGGACTACTTTTTCACTTCCCTCAGGCATAATTAAAATTTGGCTGAGAAAGGACTCTGGCCCTCGCTGGGTGGCTCAGTTGTTGGAATGTTGGGAGCATATAGGAGGCAACAGATCAATGTTTCTCTCTCACATCAATGTTTCTCTCTCTCCCCCTTTTTCTCTCTCTAAAATCAATAAAGACATGTCCTCAGATGAGGATTAGAAAAGAAAAAAAGGGGACCCTGTTAGAAAAGAAAAAAAAGGGAACAAATTGTTAAAGGTTAGCAGCAAGTCTGTTTAGGACAGTAGCAAATGTTAACTAATTATTTAAAAAACACATTTTAATTTAAAAATTTAGTTTCTAATTATTTTTATGACAGTTCATGTTGAATTTTACCTGCTTCACCCCTGGCTGTAGAGGATAGATTTCTATTTTAATTATGCAGCCAGAGATTACCACAAATGTGTTCAGGCCCAATGCTTTTTTTCTTCTTTTAGCTCTCTTGGAATTGAAAGTGAACGGTGTTGGTATTATCAAGTTCTCCTGGAAAATGGCGGTAATATATGGTCAAAAAGTTAGTGCCTGCCAATGACTAAGATTCACATGTTTCTCCACAGCTTTAGTGTATAAGAAATATTAAACATGCGCATGATAGCCCAGGCTTTAAATATCTTTATTCTCTGCCTATGCCCATCTGGCAAGAGCAAGAGCTAATTTACTCTCTGTAGTAGTTTTGTGGATCAACAAATCAGCTCATTGCTTAGGGGCTTACACAACACCATTTTGTTATCTCATGATTCCACAGGTTGGCAATTTGGGCTGGGATCAGCTGAGTGGGTCTTCTGGTTTGGGCTGGAATTACTTATTTGTTTGTGGTAAACAACCAGGTTGGCTGGGCCTGGCTATTTTACAATGACCTCCACTGGGATAGCTTGTTTTTGCTTCACATCTCTCTTATTTTAGCAGGCTAGCCAGGGCAGTGTAGCTGGTACCATGCAAATCCTTCCAAGACTCATAACTGGCATGCTGTCACTTCTGCCACATTCTATTGACCAAAGCAAATCTCAAAACCAGCAAGATGCAGAGGGAGGAGAAATAGATTCCATATCTCGATGGGAGGAGCTGAAAAATCATATCTAGGCAAAGGGCCTGGATACAGGGAGGTCATTTTTGCCACCTACCACACCAGCTCAAATATTTTTTAAAAAGTAAATAAGCAAAATAAGTTCTTTAGTTTGAGTTTTGACTCTGAATTTTTTTTTTAG
The DNA here is from genome assembly GCF_964146895.1 of Miniopterus schreibersii. Lineage (NCBI taxonomy): Eukaryota > Metazoa > Chordata > Mammalia > Chiroptera > Miniopteridae > Miniopterus > Miniopterus schreibersii. Next base: position 70,360,760 of record NC_138110.1, read on the forward strand.
CCAGGACACAAGTACCAAGGTCACTGAATTAAAGTCTTCCTATAAAAATCTTCCATTTTGTACAGCCCCTTGGAGCACGCTTCTAGTTGCAAGGTGGGATAATGCCCAATTGATGAATTGCTTAATAAAGTCAATTAGATCTTGGTTGAATTTTGTTTTTTAACAAGAGTAAAGCAGGCACTGACTGCTTCCAGCTTGGCTCACACTGGGACCCTGCCTGAGAATCTGAGGAGGAAGAGGTTGGTAAGGAGGACCCTTAGGGCTCCATAATTTCCAGTATGCTTCTTTTTCACTGATCTGTATGAAGCATCATCCAGATCCCCTCTTCAGGGCAATTCTTTCATCCCCAGCTGTAAGGAATTTCACTTGCTGACTGTTCACAACAGGGGCCCTCCCTGGAATTTGCCCTTGGCTTCAGAAGACTACCTTCCTTAAGGCTAAGCAGCAGAGGCAATGACTGAGTGATAACACAAGGGCCCAACCTCTTTGCCTCAACTGGGACAACTGAGAAGCTCATCCCAGCTCCAGAGCTCCCTGGAGAGTGGACAAGGCCTGTGGGGTAACTGCACTGAGGGTCAGATTTTCTCTGTCCAGTGCCGCTTTTCTCACTTCTTTCTAGGTAGCTCCTAAGAACATGCCCCAGAAAACACTTTTGATTGCAACTCTCTGGCTCACTCTGTTCCACTCAGAATCGCAGGGAATGCAAATGAAGATAATTTGACACATAAAATCAAAATAAATATTTATGTTCGGGACATATAATTTCAAGGCAAATTCTAAAGCCCCCATTTCTAGCCCTCAATCACTGCTCCCCAGCTTCTTCCTATACAGACTTTCCCCCACATAAGGATCCGGAGAAATCGGAAGAAAGGACCAGTAGGGGCTGTAAAGCAGCCTCCTACAGCTTTCCTATCTGCTGCTGCTGCTCTTATATTTTCTTCCCATTTGCCTTCTGTTAATGCAAATTCTAGGTCTTAAAATAGATTTTTTTTATTTCTTTGCTACGGCCTATAACACACTTCATCATTTTCTTCTCTTGCATTTTTTTTTTTTTTTTTAAATTTCCTCTGCCTAACTGGTGTTTTTATATGTTTAAAGAAAAAGTCAAAAGTTTGTGTGTGCATGTGTGTGTTTCAACATTATATAGTAGATTTCCTGCCTTTTTGGCACCAGGCAGACCAAATCTGTGACATGGTCAGGTTCCCTGTCTCCCTCTTCCCAATGAATTATCTAGGTACTGCTATGGCCCAGATGTCCCTGGATATGACCTTGACACTAAATCCATGAGCACCTTCTCTCAAACACTGCATTATTCTTTAAGGTTCTAGAGACCTGGGACGCCTGACCACAGACCAAGAGCCTATCTTCTACCATAGATAACTAGGGCCACAAAACCTATAGGCAGTTTTTCTTTTGGGGGAGGGTGGAATCCAACCAAGCCATTTTGTTGGGTATAGAACTTGGGGAAGTGGTTCACATTACTGGAAAAGGAAGTTGCTGACTCCCAGCACATGATGAGCCAAATACCCTCATAGTGTGAAGATATAAGATACATTCCCACTCCATGTTCAGTCTTTCACAATCTATTGAACAACTGTCAATTCCATGGTTACAATCCTTTGGTTAACAGTCTATTTCTGGAATCATATATTTAACATCTTCATTCAAGGTGCACCTCATGCTACACAAGAGTGGTAATCCTGAACAAGGACACATAGTTTGACTTCCCATGTGACCGTAATGTTGTCTGAAACTTCTCTGCCCTCCAGAGTGTTCACAAAACGAGGTTCTAGTCCTTCCATGCCCATGGTTTCTGTGCATTTCTCACATGGCATGACCCCCTGCCCCTCTCATCCCATGACTATAATAAAAACAGGTCTGTTTGGCCTTCTCTTGTCTGGGTACAATATCCACCCTTTCTGCAGCTTCTAAGAAAAATTCAGCCACACCAATTGCATGGAAAGTATAGACTCACTGTCCCAGGGAGAAAGCAAGTAGGCCCACTATCTTCCTGGCTTTATTCTCGTTCCTCTTTTCTCTTAGAGTTTCTTGTGGCTGTATCTTTCTTCCAAAAACACCCTGTTCCCAAAAGGTGGGTGTAGGGGCATGGTCTTATCTGTCTGCTACCTTGAGAAAAAAAATAGCCTTGCTTTATTTCCTTCCCACCTTGAAATTCTAGGAGCCTTCACCTTTATGTCTAATCATTGTCTTCAGTTAACCATGGCTTCTAAAGCTCTGCCTTCAGGTTCTCCTGCCCAGTGAACATAGAGTTTCTATCAAGAGTTTTAAAACAACAGTAATCAAAATGAATTCTTATTTCAGGGAATTTCCACCAAATAGTGAGCTCCTCTAGGACAAGGCATTTTTCTTATTTGTGCTTATACCTTTATCACCTAGCAGAGTTCCTGGCACCAGGTGGACATTCATTGAGTTGATGAATTAATAACACTAAAGGGAATTATTTCATAAAGCAAAGTATCTTCTTTAATGGGAATGATAAGCTCTACTTCAAATGTGATTATGAATGTGTTTTTGTATTTGGGGATTTTCTTAAGTATGATAAGATGAAATGGACTTAATTACTCAAAGGGAAATATAACCTGGATCTTTTCCATATGGAGGTTGGCTGTGAATTTCTCTCTGGAGAAAAGGGACTTTGCTTGGAACCTGTTCTCTTGTCATAGATAAAACTCTAGAAGGTATACTCTGAGCTCTAGGCAGCAAGCCAACATTCTTATGCCTCCTGATGCTTAAAAACTATGCTCTGGTTTTTATTTCTATTTTGTTTCTAATGCCAATGCTCCAGGGTCAGTATGCTAATTCAAAAACTAATTGCATACATTTGCATATTGTGCATATTCTTGAATCTATAGAGGCAGAATTAAAATTAAATTGGGTTTTTCACTCTTTCACTAGTCCAGTATGATTTTAAAATTCTACAGAAAATTTCATTTTCCTTCATTGTTCTTGTTAATGGCAAAACGATATCAGATGTTAGACCTTGGTCCTTGAGTTTGGCAAAAGAAAAAATTCAGAGCCGAGAGCTCTAATTATAAGAGAAAGTTTATTTAGAAAGTCACAGAAGTAGAAGTAACTCAGGAAATGAGTTACAGAAGCAAAAGAAGGGCCCTTGGAACTTAGGAGAAAGAAAGCAGCCTTGAGGGAAGAAAGAGGTAAGGAAAGACTCAGAAGAGGGAGAGAGAGAGAGAAAAAGAGAGTCCTTCATCTTAAGGATTTTATCTGGAGGTCTCAGGTAAGATCTCAATAGAATATTCATCAGCTTTTCAGTTTTTCAGATGTGTTTCCTCATGGTCACGGTCTCCACTGATTGGTCAGCATCAAGGCAGGAGATATTAGTCTTTGCAACTGGTCCTGATGTCAGCCATGGCATTGCTTCATCTGGTTTTGTCACTTTTCTGGGCCTGGACCTGAAACACAAATGAGGCCTAGATGTTATCTGTAGTTTGGCCAAAACTCTGTCTCTGTGGTCAACAAACCTGAGGCTTTGTTCCTAAGATTATTTGATGGGGGTCAGAACCTCATTGTCTTGAGGGCTTAGTGTTTAAAGGAGTGGTCAAGCAAGGCCTTGTATGGGAGTCAGATGAAGTATTTCTTCAGCCCCCTTGTTTCTCCTCTAAGGGGGTCTACCCCATGACAAGGGAGGAAGGCCAGGGGAGGGTCTGAACTGCAGACAAGATAATGGGGTTTAACAATTATCAGCTTAATCTAGTCAATATAAAAGAACATTGGACTTTCTTGACATGAATGATTTAATCTATAGTGACCAGGTTATTTTCACTGGTTCTTTACCTAGAGTTTATATACCCAAATTAGGTAGGGGGAAAGAGGGCCTAGGAATGTCTAAGGAAAAAAGTATAAGACACCTTTATTTTACTGAAATTCAGCATTCTCTTCAATTATATATGTAGGCAATTTATTGCAATATTATTAGCAGTGTCTGGGTCTTTGGAATCAATAGAAATCAGTTATTTTAATCTCATAATATAATTGTTTTAGATATCCTAAAATGTCATTTGCTCTTGAATCACTACTTTTCCATTATATTATTAGACTTTCTACTAATTCTTGTTATTTAATACACCAATAAAAAATCAGAACCATTACTATATCACAAATTTATGTTTTTAATATTTAGGTTGCTAAATTTCAGCCTGATTCAGCTTTTACTTGCACCATTGTATAATTCACTTTATACATTTAAAAACTAACTTAAGGAAGGGTCCTTCAGCTCATCAGAGCACCAGCAGGATCTGAGGGACAAAGAAGGCTAAGACTGTGAAATCTACCTGTTTATTTGTGAATTCCCCTACTTTTTTGCGTGTTCACGTATCTCTTGTCTAAACAACGTCCAAGGCTTCTTTTTTAATCTCTTTCTCTTCAACATGACCCTACTGGGGACATCAGTTATTTGCTGAACAGCAAATATTCTTTTTCCCAATATGCCTGATGATATTTGGAACTCAGCAAACTATTTCTAGAGAGGGAAGCGCTCACTCAAGCACAGCTTGATGCTCTGAAAAAGTCATTATATTTTAGAATGAGGGTGATATTTTTAAAATATATATAACCAAAGGTCTGATCATCCCGTAGGCTTCTAAAGAAAGCTGCCCTCTAATTGGGCCCCTATCAATCCCAAATCCTTAGGACAGATTCTAAGTATAAAAACCTTTTCAATTCCATTAGAAGGGCAGACCCCAGTTTGAACAGTATGTGATCTTCTGAGGAAACAATCGGAATCATCCTGAGCTTCTTGGGTTTTCTCCTTGCTGGGACAAAGCTGAGGCTGGGGAGCATCCAGTGCATTGCAGAGGGGGCCTTGTCTTGTTTCAAGTGGGGATTAATCAAATAGGAGGGTTCAATACACTGGCTTGATTCACTAGTGGGGGTTAATGTAAATCTAGGTCTCCTGCAGCTCTGCCTGTGTCCTCTGAAACCTGCTCCCTTAGTTGCTGAGTCATGGCAGCATGGAGGAGCCACATCCAATGAAAATCAACCTCTGGGGCCTTCAATACTTACCAGGCATATTTTGGGAGGCAGACCAAAGCCACGCATGGACCTTAGGCAAAAGCATTAAGTAGGTGACATCTGGACCTACAAACCCCACTTCTGCTTTTCAAGGTTTCCCTAACCCTTTAGCTTTCCCCTTCATCAAGCATTTCTTGCTGCTATACTTGCTCACTGTATAGTATAGTAAGTCCTTACTTAATGTTATTCATAGGTTCTACAACTTTAAGTGAAACAACATGTAACAAAACCAATTTTACCATAGGCTAATTGATACGAACAGCAGTTCAGCTCCTACGGCATCTCATCAACATTATGATGAAATGATTTGGAACTAAATGATGTTATTCCAGGACTTGCTGTATTAGCAGGGCTGTGTGCCCTTCACCGGGGCATAGCTATCTTAAGTGGCCCGCTCAAAGGTAGTGGTGAAACCTAGATGCTCTCCTTGCCAGGCTTTCAGTTGACTTCAAGTTAATCAGAAGGAAAATATTTTTTGTGGGCCTGACCTATTCAGCTGACATCCTAAAAGAAGGTTTATAGGTCATAAATAAAAGAAGTTAGAGAGAAGTCAGCTCCTCCTGACACAGAAGGAAGCAAACTTCTATGTTGTGGAGAGAACCCCATGTGGTGGGAACACGGTGCAGCCTATAGCAGTCGCAGCTTGGAAGAGGAGCTGAACTCCATATGAGAACCCCAGCTCAGCCAACATCTTCATTTTAGTCTTGGGAGACCTGCAGAAGTGGTTCTAGCTAAATTGTGCCCTGACTCCTGACCCATAGACACTGGGAGATAACAAAATGTAGTGTTTGAGGCTCTAAGTTTGTGGTAGTGTTTTGTCCAGAAATAGAAAACTAATAGAGTGGGGGTCCAGAGATTCTTAACTTTTGTGCATCATGGATGTCATGGGAAGACTGGCAAAGCCTATAGGTTTCTGCTAAGGATTAATTTTTACATGCTTACAATAAAATGCACAGGGTTACAAAGGAAATGACTTTTACCGAAATATGGTAATAACATATTAAAAACATATCTGGGTCAGAGTAACATATGCACTTATTTGTTAACCCATTAAATAATAAGATCTACGGGTAGATCTATGAACTACTGTAATATTAAAAATAATGAGTTCAAACCATATATTGAGATATCTACAGCAACAGTAATGCAATATAAAATTACCTGCCACTTCTACAGGTGTCAAGGTGTCCAAGACTGGTTGTTTTTATTCATAGGTTAAGGAACTAAATTTCAGATAGGGTTTAGTGAGCATAAAAAATTTTCCATCACAGTACATAGATCCATGCATCCTACCCAGGTTCACAACCCTAGATGAGAAAGTTCTTGGGCTTCTTTTAGTCTCAGCATTCCCTGAGCAGGCTTCACTTTTCTGAGCTCTTCAGTGGGTTCCATCCAGTAGAACCATTGGACCCCTGTTCACAGTCTCAGGAGAAACCCCCCACTCCTTGTTTGTCCCTAGATCATTTTTCTTTAATTGCATGAATGACTTGATTTGCATCTGTGATTCATGTCTTTTTGATTATGCAGAATTAACTTTAACAGAACACAGCTGCACCATGATAAACTCTGGGTGTATCCGTCTGGGTTTCTAAAATGTCTGTGTTGCAAGAGCCCCCCTGGGGGAGGCCAAAGCTCACAACTTGAATGGCAAAGCCAGGGTTCCAGGCTGTAACTATCCTTTAGTCCATACCGGCCCATCCCTGCTCCTTTCTCTTTTCTGCAGTCCCAGTGGGGACCTGAAGTGTGTGCTTGTGAAACCTGCTTTCCGCCTACTGCTCTCTGCACTGTCAGAGTTATAAATGGATGTTCTCTGCTCTTGGCTGTGCTGTAAATCAATGTAATGCGTGTTTCCCAATTATTTCTTTACTCCTTTATTCTTTCCTTTTCAAAGAATTACAAGTCTGTGGCTTTAAAATCGAAAGAGTATTTAAGAGCTTATGCTACCTTCCTTCCCTCTCTTGTCCCAGCTCCTGTTTCTATTTTCTATTCCTTGCTAATTTCTTAACCTTACGTAGCATATCTCTTATTGCTTCACTTGTTCACTTTACATGAAGTCTGCTGACTCACTGTTATGAAAGATGAGGGTTTAACTCACTTGACTCCCATTTCCCACGGATGCCAGTTTTATTGTTTTAGCTCTATGGCTTGCCGGTATCCTACCACTATTTATATTAACTTTACCACTGCATCTGCCTACCTTTCCTCCTTCTTTCCTATGTTTCCTTTTCTTTCAGATATATATTTGCTTTTATATTGTCAAGCTCACATAAGCCAAAAGTGTGTGTTGTATACATTCCCTATAGATTGAAAGTAGGAAATTAGCAAAGAGCTTTTGTCTAACTTTGCCAAAATATTGTTCTAGGCAGGGCCAAGTGGTGGCTAGGACCACAGGGGTAATATGACAACCTCCTAGACCTCCCTTCTGAAGAAGAAAGGGCCAATCGTGGAGTTCAAGCAATTCTCATATTGCTTATGTCGTCACGATATTAAAATCTTGTCTAAATTTTGTTTGTTTAATATTTTGTTAAATTTATGTGCAAGATTGTTTTGTTTTATGTCTCCTTGAGTTATCAGTTACTTCTATTTGGGGGAGAGCTTCTTAACAAAATAACAACATGACTTCATTCCTCAATTTTGACCTCAATTGGTCAGTCCCCAGACCAGTTAAATCAGAGTTTCTGTGAATGGAACTCTAGTGTAAGCTAATTTCAAATCAAAGTATTCCTACAAAAAGATGAAATTGAGCCAGACTAATTTGAGAGAGGAAGGACAGCTACTGCAGATATAGATCTTACTTACGATATTTATTTCCCAGCTTAGGAATAAAGAGTGCAATAGACTGGATCCTTGGGGAAGCATATTAAACATTTTCCATCCAGATACTGTGGGTGGAGTTCTATCTGCAGTAAGAGCTGTAGTGGGAGTGACTCAAACCTAGCCTCTGAGCATAGTTCCACCTTCCTTTAGGGAGCAGGTATAGATGACAATTCTTGGTTTCACTGCAAAGGTTTCATAATATTTAAAAATAAATAATTCGGTAACCAAGTATTAATAGTGTTTAGTCTATAGAATCTAAGAACTCAGGGTCCTCTATTCTGACTCAATGCTCCATTCTTAGATGATTCCAGAAGTTCTTTTGATCAGAAAACTTCTAGAAACTGAATCCACAGTCCGGTTCATAAGTGGGATAATGAATTTATTTCTCAAACCCAATTAATTTCTGTGGCTGAGGTAGATACTCAGTGCTTAGATCTGAACACCTCTGTGTATTTGGTAAATGATCCTCAGGCTGAAGTGAAACAGAACTGTTAATGCATTGTTGATGACTATTAACAATTCATGAAAAAAATAAAAAGTGTAATAAATATTCAAAGGATCCTGGTTTGGTTTCCTGGCCTTAAAGTTATTCTCTCTCATACTCTCTCCCTTACTCTACAAAGAATATCATAAAACTTCCTCGTCTTTCTACATTATGGAAAGTCAATTTGATAAGAATGCTGTTATGTCTGTAACCTGTCAGGGGTAAATTGAGTAGAAAATTATGCAGTACCCTGGTAGAACCAAATGTTAATATGGAAATTCTCATTAAAAGCCCTAAGAAGCTACAGATGTTTGAGTAAATTCTACTGATTGCTTTGACCTGACCTTTTTTTACTGCCCCTTACACAATGTCCCAAAATCCTTCAACTGATCTCACCCCATATTATCAGTTTCAGACCAGGAGGCTTTTTCAGAATCACTGGCTTTGGCTTTAATTCATTTTCTCCCTACCTTCCCCCGTTCTGTCCCCCGCCTGCCGACTACAGTTCTCTGTACAGTGCTGTGAACAGGAAAATGCAGCGTTTCTCCTTCAATAAATAGGACACCCCATTTGGTCACTCATGCAGCTCATTTTAAATAAATTGGATCAACTTACGCCTATTAGCTGCTTGTCCTTGAACTGAGATGACATGGGATGTTCAGGGATCACTAAAAAAAGAAATTTGCTGAGTGCTCCAAGGCCAATTCTTACAGAACTTTAGTAGGACTGGGGAAGAGACCTTTGATTGCTTCTAGTAAACTGGCATGTTAACAATTAGCAGTGTGTTATGTCCTTGGAGAAAGGCCTCAGAGAATTTGAAAATTTGTGAATATTTTTTAATTGTTTTTTTTTATTTAACATATATATTTTTGTAATGAATGAGATATCATGAATGAGGCTAAGAGATAGTGCTCATCCCAGGAGACTGGCAATGCCCAGTCCTGTCCCAGAGGACCTCTTGTCACAGGGATTTGGCCTCAAGAGATTCAGTAAATCAAACCAATCAGTAAGCCTAATTCACATACGGGAGTTACATGAGGAGTAGCATAAAGGTTCTTTCATTAAAGAAGGGCTTAAGTTTATTGAAGGAAATTATCTCTGAGCTTCCCTTCTCTGATGATGGATTCGCTCTAGTAATTTCCAATCCTATGGCTTTAAATGCAGGCAAAGGCTTTATTTATTTAATTCGTACTTTCCTTTGTTAGTAGTGTGGCTCACCAATATTTTCAATTCTTCTCCCTGTCTGAACATATCATATGATCTCATTTTCCTGCCCCTTCATGTTACTCATGCCCATGAGACTTCTTTGGTCAATGAAGCATGAGTAGAACTGTGTGCGTGACTTCTAGGCCATGGGACTTAATTGTTGATGCTTGACCTTGAGTTGTCTCTTTTCCCTGTGTCCTGTGGAAGCAGAAGCTGGCACGGTGGGGCCACAGGAGTTATGCAGCCTGAAACAACAGTGGTCCTGACTCATGACTGACTTAGGGTGAGTGAGTAGTAAATTCACATTGTGCTAAGCCCCTGAATTTTGGGGATACTTTTACTGAAGCGTAACCTAGCCTACCCTTATTGAAACAAATTTCATGTTGAAACTCCCTTGAATGAGGTACTTTAGAGCCACTTTTTCTTTGTTCCAGAGCATTTGTCTTTATTATTCTTGGTGGAAGCTCTTAGCTGTTTTGTGAAGTGGATTGCCTCTTGGAAAGTTGTGAGCTGGAGGGTCCAGATGCTGACCTATCAGCTACAGTCAGGTGTATGCTTCATGAGGTCCAGTAATTAATGGAGAGGAGCTCTGTGATATAATCAAAATCAAGCTTAGCACAAAGGTCTTTTAGGATCTCTGAGGTGACTGTCAGGACTACTTTGTGCCATTGGTATTTATTAATTGCTCTTGGCTACTCTCATCATTCACCTCCACTCTGATAATGGCTTATAGAAATAACCTTGATAGGCATGGTCGACTCAAAGAGGCCTATGTGTGGTATTAGTTTCAGAAATATCAGTCTCCTCTTAGAAATATTAAGGATCTAAAAGATGAATGTGAAATCCAGTTTTCTGTAAGCCCAAGTGAACACCAACTACCTGAATGAGATAAAATTACCCACTTCTGTTATGGCCCAGGCTTGATTCTTACCTAATAAGTGAATTATTTTAACAAATCCTACACTTTCAGTTTCTTGAAAAAATGGAAATACATTGAATGAGGCAGCCCCGTTGTAATAGGCATGAACATTTAAGAGGCCATATTTCCAGCAACCCTTTTCAAATTGGAAGCATTAGGGAAGAGGTTGTGTTTTGTGTGGCACTTCATAAATTATTTGGTAGAGTAAAGAACGTTTAAAATGTAGTTATAGTATCTCATCCGATCCTCCACCATGGAAGTTCCATTAATAATAAACATAACACTGATTTTATGCTTTCCTCCTACAGCAAGGAACTCTTTGCTTTCCTTTGAAGTGGGTTCAGTCCCCTAAAGCATAACGCTTTTGAATTAAGTAGCTATTGAGCTGTGAAGTGGAAGGAAGATAAAACTGAAATATTTTGCTAACGCCTCCTGGAGGCAGAAGGGGTAATGATGAGGCTTCCATCAGCACTTTTTATTGCTGATAAAGATGAAATGCTGAACTGAAGGGGGGCTCTTGTCTTACTAATTTTCATGAAGCTTTTACAGAGGGATGGGCACACTCCTTTACCCCTCCTTTATGTATCTCCTTCTTGACTCAAACTCCTTTGGAAAAGTTGACAGACCTAAGTAAGGTGCAGTCCCCTTAACTTGTACCTGATTTAAAACAACCACTGGAATGAGACAGTCACTTTCTTAGTGCTATTCTGCAGTTATTGCTACTGATGGATGAGTGCAGTTCTTTCTAACTTTCTTCTGCACCTTGTATTCTACTAAATTATTTTCCTGGAGACCTTTTGATCTGCATGTTCCCTCACTAGCATGGACAGCTATCTTAAGGTTTCTAGCCTCTCCTTAACCCAATATAGGTGCCTGTGCCTGATGATTATTAGGTTGAAATTGCCATTTTTGTATGTCAGAAATGGATGCATGTCAGAAATTTCACATGGTTTAAACTTTATTTGCTGTAGCTAGATATTCACAGAGTATTTAAAAGACTGCTTACTATGCGTAAACAACCTGTACTTTGTCATTTTATTTTCTGTTCACCTACAAAGGAAACAGATAAGAGATAGAAAGGAATATCATCAAGAGAGTCTATAGAAGTGGCATGAGGTTCCTGGACATTGCATCATGGCTCACCCCTCCCTGGTCCTGCTCCAGGCTGAGGGGTAATGAGAAAGAAAAGCAAAGGAAAGGAAAAGACGGTGGTTTACACCGGAGGCCCAGCTAGCCTCGGGCACTCTCTTTATTCTGATGGGCGTCTGCCTTTCAATAATGAAATGAGGATAAGTTCTTCCTACTTTAAAGAATTCTTTTGATAGAAAACAGGATAGCAGAGAAGCATTTTATACTTTGCACATCAAAGAAGCTGGGTTCATCTGAGACATCTGTAAAGACGTATGTGAAGTAACTATAAACTCTCCCCTCCCCTCCCCACCAAAAGAAAATACAGAAACAACAATCACAAAACCTCAAGGTCACCTAGGCTACCTTTGCCCATGTATCCATGGAGAAGAGAGGAAAACATTTAGGAGAGAAGCCATCAAGGGGACTGAGAAGCAGAGGTGTCTGCTTTTCCTCCTTGCCTATTCTGTTAGCTTATTAAGTCCCCCCACAGCCAATGGGTAAGAATCTTAGTTGCTTTATGTCCCTGCTAACTCTTTAGTGGTCACTCACTCCCCACCCCATCCTAACAGGTACATTCATAGTCACTTTTTAGTTTTCCATATGCTCCACCCCTTAAACAGTCACAAAATAAGAAAAATAAAATAACTTGGATGGACAACACCGCTACAGAAACAGTTGATACAGTAACTAAACTAATGAAAAAAATACCAAAGATTTAAAATTTTTAATGTGTAAGTAAAGGACTTTATCTGAAGGAAGTGTATACATTTTTATTCTGGGAGTAATATTTAACTAAATATTTTGAAATCCTCTAATCACAATTTAAGAAAAATAATTTAGCATTGTATGGTTAGTAACTCAAATACTAGAGGTCACATTAACATTAACAAGTGAGTATAAACCCAATCCCTTTTCTAAGTGCCCTTCTGATGGCCACATAAACTTCCATTAAGTTGATTTTTATTCTAAAAAATTGATGTCAGTAATTCAAAACAACTGAATTTTTAATAATGACTATATGTCCTATAGTTGTTTAATAATATTGTCAAGTTTTAAATTAGATTTCTACTTCCTTTGAAAAAACAGCTTTATTGAGATATAATTCACATACCATAAAATTCACCTATTTAAGGTATACAAGTTAGTGGTTTTAGTGTAGTTGCAGACTTGTGAATATAACAATCTAATTATTCTAACTATTTCCTTTTCAAAATAGCAAGGTCATTATATTGGGTTACATGATTCTTTAAAATTTTTTTTTTAAATCCTCAACCAAAGATATGTTTTTATTTATTTTAGAGAGAGAGGAAGGGGTGGGGGGAGAGAGAATCACTGATGTGAGAGAAAGAGTTCGAACCTGCAACCTAGGTATTTTCCCTGACTGGGAATCGAACCCACAACCTTTTTGGTATATGAAACAGCACTCCAACCAACTGTGCCACCCAGCTGGGCCCATGATTCTTGATCTTTATTTTGGAGAAGGCATATTATTACACACATTTTAAGTGATAAGAAACTCATAGCAGCAAGGGTTTAATTTTCCCTAGCACTAAACCTTCCAATGATTAATGTTAAGACTCTTTTGCAGCTAAATTGATGGATGATATGAAGCTAAATATATTGATAAAATTTTATTTGGGTCTTAAAAACTGTAAAGCTTATTTTTAATATCGCAGTAATTGAGTTGAAATTAAGTTAATTAAAAAACTCTTCTTGGAAGTAAGCAAACTTAAAAATGATGAATCAGGAGGCAAAACTTCATTAGGTTTAAGAAAAGCTTAATTTATTTTTCTCCTCACTATTTTCCTCTTGGAGATCACATTTTTTCAAATAACATCATTGCCTTAAACGCTTTAGGCCACGTTTTCTTTTGTTGGTACATTTACAGTCAGACCAGTTTCCATTAAGGATGTTGATATGTATTTATCAATTCAAAGTTGGGGGAATTAATTTAAAATATCTATTAAATGGATTTAGTAAGTAATCTGAAAGTCACCAAACTATAGGTACATATCAGGTCATGTTAATATAAACAGCCAAATTTTGCTAACTGATGTATCTTCAATTAGATTAGATGATCCCCCTTTTACAAGTATTGGGGGTCCCTTGCAGTACCTCAGAAATGCTCATGAAGTGGGCATTGGCTCACAATAAATTTTCTCACATCCCTCCCCCGCTTACTGCTTTGTAATGAACTGCTAACTGTTGATCAATACCCACCAATGACAGGGCTGCGTTCCAACCTGCTTACAGCCTGTTTCCTCTGTGAACTGGTTTGGTAAATCATTCTGTGCCCCTTGGGTTCAATTTTCCTGCTTGGAGCTCAGGGTTTCACAGCATTTATTAGAACTGCACTTTTATCCAGAGCTACTTCCTACCCTGGTCTCACATGTGCCAGGTAACTCCATAGGCTCCTCAAGCCCCACTGTTGTGCCCAGCTAGTCACTGTCTCACCATCCTTAGCAAGAGTTCCCTTAAGGCCCTGATAATTCCACCTGTCTTTGAAATGGTGCTGTGCCCTCTTTCCATTCCTCCACGCCACCTTGCAGCCCACTGCCCCACCTCAACCAGTCATCCACCAGTCAGGCACTGCTGTAGGTGCCTGAGGGCAGAGCTTTACTCTTACATTTTCAAAGGAGCCATATGTCCTGCATGCCATGCAGTGACTCCCTGAAAATAGAACCTGGGATAGGTTTGCCTAAACTTGCAGCAAGCGTGCTAGATGCCCAACTTTAGTCCATCCTGGGCCACTTCAACAGGAACGAGAAAAGGGTTTGGGTAACAGATGCACCAAGACCAGCTGGCTGTAACCATGAAGATCTGGTGGAACGTCAGCTGCAAAGACAGACATCTGTATATCTTTGCCCTGGTCTAACATTTTAATATTGAATGGTATTTGGCATAATCCCTGAGTTGGCAAATGAGTTATCTGCTTGCATCAGGCAGACCTAGCTATGCAGAGGCATTTGGACTTTTGCCATCCCATTAAATATTTTTGAGTTATCTCAAAATATGTGTCATAGGATATGAGATCTCACCAATTTAATAATTGAATGGGGGGGTGTTGATGTTTATTTTAACAAAACCAAATCCCTTTTCAACGAGTCTATTTTTTCCCCATTATGAGAGAAGAGTTGCATTATGAGACACCCTTCAGAGACAGGCTATCACCCACTAATTTCTGAGTCATGCCTCCAGCTGTTGTTTCACCCTCCCATGCGTCCCTGACATTGTCGCTACCCACAGGGGAAAGGAAGACCTGCCTCCACAACTTCACATCAAGTCCCTTCTCCTTGTTTTTTTACAACTTGGAGGTTGCACAATGCTCTGATGATCAGGTCTTGGTATGCAAAAGTAACAGCAACAACATAAAGGAAGACCCATGGGAAAAGCAATGGAAAGAGGACATCTTCCCACCTCAATTCCTGGCTTTTCCATGGAGGATATTAATAAGCTAAGAGGATTTCAAAGAGGGTATACATTCAAGCTATTTTAAAAGTAGCATTGGTTAAGTCAACGTATAGCTCTTTCTTTAGCTTTTAATTTGAACAATGACATCTGAAAAGTGCCAGCATACAGCCCCAGATTGCTGCCCAAGATGCCTGGGAAAGTCATTCATTTATCAAATGTGTGTTTGTGTCAAAACTGTGTCCGGGGTGCTAGGAAATCCAGTACTGAACAATACAAGCGAGGTTCCCTCCTCATGTGGTCAAACGAGTGATAAACACAGAATCCAATAAATTCAACAAGGGAATATCGGGTAGCTTTGAGGCCATGATGATTTCAGACTTTCAAAGCAGCTCCCCAGAGAGTGTTTTAGGTGGAATCCAAGTGTTCAGTGGGCAATAGATGCAGAACAGAGGGAAATTTTATATTGTGCCAGTGAAGGCCTGGAAGAAATTTCAGGGAGGAATACTACAAAGCATGGTCTAAATCCCTCAGGGAAAGCATTTCCACCATTTCCTTGGCATCTGATTCTGTCTTTCCACATCTGCCGCCTCACCTGGCAGCTGAGCAGATGCCGCAGGAGTGCAGGTGGGTGGTAGTTGGGGAGGGTGCTGGTGAACCTCAGAGAGCAAGCATGTAAAGGTAAAGGCTCACCACATTTAATAATCACATTTTAACCAGTTAAAAAAGTTTTAAAAATAGTTTCCTTCAGAAAATATGAAAACTAGAAGAGGGTTTGCCTGTTTCTAATCATCAAAGCTTTTCCACTCCAGAGCCAGGAAAAAGTCATTTTTGATGCATTTGTAAATGGAATGATCCAGTTCTGAAACAGCTACTCTTTTATCTACCCCCTGATAATATCTCCCTGTGGAACAAGACTTTTCTCTCCCAGGCAATTGAGGGGAAGTAATTACTTAGAAATTTCCTTACTTTTCTCTTCATATATTTTCCTTGCCTGCAATGCATTCTGTAGCAATATCCTTAAGCCAGCTCATTGCCTCCATGTCGCACTTTGCGTGTGATCTACATTACTGAGGGTCATTACAGCTTCAATGTACTCTCCAACTCTCACCAAAAGCAACGAGCAGAAAAGTTGTGAAACTGGGGAACACTCTCAATCCCACTTCACTTGATCTTATTGGCACCTTAGTCATAGTGGATTGAATGTTGACACCAAAAGATATATCCAAGTCCTAATCCACAGAACATGTGACTGACCTTATTTGAAAAAATATCTTTGCAGATGTAATTAAGCTCAGTATCTCAAGATGAAGTAATCTTGGGCCTAAATCCAAAGAAAAATATCCTTATAAGAGACACACAGAGAAGAGGAAGAGGCCATGTGGCTACAGAAGCAAAGACGGGAGTGATGCAGCTGTGTAAGTCTAGCAATGCCAACACCTACCAGAGCTGGAACAGGCACTATGGTATCTCTCCTAGAGCCTCTGCTGACATCTTTTGAACTTCTGCCCTTCTGAATGGTGAAGAACACATTTCTGTTGTTTTAAGCCACCATGTTTGTGATAATTTGTTACAGCAGCACTAGGAAACTAATACAGTACTATAGGTTATAAATTCCATAAAATTAGTGCCTAGGTGATGCTCCTGCGTGTGTATCCTATACACAGGAAGGGCCAGATTAATGTTATTTGATCAGGTCAGTTTAAGAATGGAGGTAAGTGACGTAAATGTCTATTATAAAAATATCCCTATTTCTCTCACTCATGTGGCACCTCAAGCAAAACAGAGGACTCCATCTTTCACCGTTAGATGAAAAGAAGGGACTTTTTGGGGAGCTGTTCAGTAATCATACTCTTACAGCAAGCGAAGAAATTAAACAAGGCCAGTTTGTACCCTTATTTTCCCTGCAGATGTTCCTCTCTTCCTTCATAGGATGTCCTCATGTATAAAACTCAATTTCTCACCCCAGTGCTTGGTTCATCTCAGACTGTTTAATCAGCGCGAGGATGCTGTGTGGATCCCCTATTCCCTTTACACCGAAAAGAAAGCGACCTTGGAACTCTCTGGCACTTGAGCCACCATAAATTTCTTGCATTGCCAGAGAACAGCACAGGCCAACTGCGGAGAGCGGGTGTTTATTTCTCCAAATACTGATGAAAGGCTGTTGTCTTGCGGTAATTCAACTTCAAATTTGCCAGAAAAAAAGAGTCTCTCTCACTCCTCAGTAATAAAACACGGTGGCTGGGGACATGCAAAGACACTGAAAGAGACATTCATCAAGGGATAGATGCTATTTCATGGAAACAAAATATGCCAAGCCAGTGACACTGAATCCTAAAGAGCTGTTTGATCTTGCTCCCCTCACTTTGAGCGCCACGTCCAGAGCAGATAATATTCTTGGTGTAAGGCTGCATCCTGCTCACTGCTATCAACAGTCATATGCGATCAAATGAGAGTTTCGACTTCCTCTGTTATTCTCTCTGGAGCAAGGTTTAATCCCACTTCAGGCAGAACCCCGAGACTTTATAAGGGCAGGTCTGGTGGAGGGCGGCAGGAAAACAGGATGTTTCTCAATGTGCTCCAAGAACGCCTCCACTAACATGATTTATTTCAAATCCTTATTATAATTCATCCTTAGAATTCAATGGTGAAGACGATAGCACAGACGAATAATCTTATCACATCCTGATGCCTTGATTTTGTTAGGGTACACAGTTAGTTAGACAATTGATAAAAGAGGAGACAAAGGAAAGGGTCACCCTGGGGAGTAACCAGCACCCTTCTGCTGGATCAATGGGAAAGGGAGAAAACTTCCAGGAGGAATTCCTTTTACTAGCACAGGCACAATCGAAGCCAAATGACCTAGCAGAGCTGTGAGTCATGCACAGTAGGAGCCAAAAGTGGGCACATAAAAGGGGAAGGGCAAAGCTGGGGAAAATCTGGAGGAAAAAATCTGAGAGGGTAAGGGCAGAAGCCCTCAGAATATCCAGGAAAGAGTTAGATAGGCAGAGGGCCCAGGGAGAGCCAAGAAAGAGATTGGATAGTTCGGAAAAAAGCCTGATCTTTTCCAAACCTGAGGAGATATATAGAAACCTGACAAAGGCCAGCACACTCCTCCTCAGAGCTCGCCCAGGCCCTTCCTTCTCTCCAGCATGCTCTTCTTTTCTCCTAAACTCTAAGGGTCCCCAGGAAACTTGCAACCAGGGAAGCAACTAGCAGCGGCAGAGGACTCTCCTTCTGCCTCTGTAGCTTCTTTTTTGGAGTCCACACAGCCACTACCCTACAGCCTGCCCTCTCTCTCTACCTCTCCGAGAGTGCACTGTCACTGTCACTTTTCACTCTAATAAACCTTGCCACTATCGCCGAACTCCTCCTTCGCGAGGGTCCCTGAAATTATTTTCCTGCGACACTGCTGAAGAACCTATTTCCTCCAGTCACAGTTTTATTGGAAAGAAACCTTTTTAAAACTAGTGGAACTACCTGCAGTCAGCAGAATGACTCAGAGATCTGTCAGAATTAAATGAAAGTTTTACATTTTCTGAACAGAGCCGGCCCAGAAGCTTAGCACCTTTGGAGAGGAAGTCTCACACTCAATAATAACATTTTAAAACATTTGTTCATCCCATAACTATAAATAGTGCACCCGCCATTTGACCAGAAGTATATATGTGTGATGAAAGCTAAAGCAAAGTCTACTACAATTTTCCACGTTCTACATTATGCAATCTACTAACGAGTAACAGGCATAATTTCTTTAAAAGTTAAAAAAGAAATACAAGAGCAATTCCAAAACAGTAGCTAGTTAATTATGCAGTGAAAAGAACATATAATAAGCTATGTGTTTATAGGTGAAAAAGACGTGGGAAGATGGTTTGGTAAAGTGGAAGGAATCTGGGCCTTGTTTCAGACTACCTGAGTTCACCCCGTCCCCTTTTTTGCTTCTTCCTAGCTGCGGGATTGGGGCCAGTAGGTTAACAACCCCAGTGAGCCTGAATTTCATCAAGGCGTCTGTGCCAGATTCTTGAAGTGTTTGGAAAATGAGATCGAGTGCATATGAAATGCCTCACACCTGATAGGCGTTCAGATGTGTTATTGCTTTCTTATTATTGCTTCCTCACTCCTGTGGCCCACACATTCCTAAGAAGGAACTCTGAAATGTTTGAGGAGTTTCTCATGAGGCTTTTCAAAGTCCCTGGAAGAGTGTTTGTCACACTACAAGGCATGGTGAGTGGGGAACTGCTGATTAAAGAAAGAAATGTGCTCAACAGAGGGTTCTGCATAGCTGGACCCTAAACTGAGGCCCCAGAAAGGGTCTTCCATGGAAAACGTCCTTCTGAAAATTCAGATCTCATCTCCTTGGTTATGTGAGTTATGTTTACGCACTGAATTATCTCTAAGCTTCCTGGCACCAAGGTGAACAGTGGAAACACAGCGGATTATATAATTGTCCTTAATTGATAAAAAAGACATATGGCATCTTTCTGGAGATTAAATTCTAAGATGTAAAAGGTGTGGCCTTAAAGGAATGTGACTACCTGTACAAGTTGCATTGAAAAATGTGCTCTATCTCTTAGTTCCACAGGCGTGGCTTCCAGTTCTGCTAGCAATGGTTGTGGGTGAAGTAGAAAAAGCACACCTGGCGGATATGACCTTCAGGGCATTATGACTCAGGGGGAAGCCTGGGAAGATGCAGAGGTGTGTATCTGAGAATGGCAATAAATGTGAACAGCATTAGCATATGTGAGATAAATGGAAAAATGGAGGAAAAAACAGGTAACTAAGAATCTGTCTAGGCTGGCTTCTGTTTAAAAAAATCTTCATAAAAGCATCAGATGTGAACAAAATGGAAGTCCAGAGATTGTAATGAGGCTAAGGACCTTGGCATGGATTGTGTGCCTAAATTTAGGATGATTTTTATGACAGAGTAGATTGAGGCGAATCGCTGGTTGAATTCTGAATGAATGTCAAGAAAAATTTGACCTGTTATTTCATCCAGGCAATAATATATCTGAATTCAACAAGAAA
The DNA here is from genome assembly GCF_964146895.1 of Miniopterus schreibersii. NCBI lineage: Eukaryota > Metazoa > Chordata > Mammalia > Chiroptera > Miniopteridae > Miniopterus > Miniopterus schreibersii. Next base: position 70,380,796 of record NC_138110.1, read on the forward strand.
GCAACTTTCTTCCTATGACCAAAGAAAGTGAGTACAATCATTCTTGTCTTGAACAGAAAATAGAATGTAGGAGGAGACTGCTGATGCTTCAGTTGATGTGCTAAGATGGTTTTCTAGTACATAAGTTATTTTGCATATTAAAGGAGTAGAAATACTGTCTTGGAGAGTCACAAGGTGGTCAGATTCCTATATTAAAGAGGTGTATGTCAAAAAGTCCCAAAGGCAACATTGTTGAGCGATGATGTTTCCTCCCTGTTCCACTGGTTGAAAATGATGAAAAATCACTCTGAGTGGAAAATGCCTGGTAGAGCTTTCTGCTCTGACATTCAAGTTGTACACCTTACAATTTTTATTTGACAATTATACCTTAGTAAATCTGGAAAAGTTGTGTTGTAACAAATGGAATCTCCATGAAGAAGACTCCAACAGAAAAATTCCAAGAGGACATATATGAATAAATGAAGCCACAATAAAAATAAATTGGAAATGAAGTGAAGACAGATGGAAAAACAAAATGCTGTTATAGGAACATGCATCGAAGGATGAATTAATCTGTTTAGCATAGCATTTAAGATAAATATATATTTATATGTATACTTTTAAAGAAGTAACATGATTACTTGTGGAAAACTCAGTATTAGACTCCAGGACATCTGATTTCAAAGTCTTAGCTTTTAACCATCGGGGGATGGATGCTACCTAATAAAACTGAAATAGAAGGAGGAATCAAAGGCAAACACAGAACTTAATGCATTAAGAAATAGAAGATGTGTAAGATATACATACTTAAGAATTGTGGGGTGGTTTTTTTTTTTTTTTTTTTTAGAACATATCAGTTAGATATATAAGACACTGCCACATACAGATCAGGGGGAGGAAAGGAAACATATTTCAAATTAAAAGAATCAAGAACTAGCCCCCACCCGGCCAGGCATGGCTCAGCCGTTGAGCATCGACCTCGGATCCAGGCAATGGGGTTCGATTCCTGGTCAGGGCACATGCCCAGGTTGCAGGCTTGATCCCCAGTGGGGGGCGTGCAGAAGGCAGCCGATCAATGACTCTCTCATCATTGATGTTTCTCTCTCTCTCTCCCTCTCCCTTCCTCTCTCTGAAATCAATAAAGATATATTTAAAAAAAACACACACAAAAAACAAAACTAGCCCCAAATCAGAGCACTGTGATTTAGAACATCGTAATGGAAGAGCTTGCTCAGCTGCACAAATAAATTTGACAGCCTGATTGCAGCTGAAAATATAAATTATTACAAATTGCCTAGCAAGAGATAGGAAACCTTAAGCAGACAGCGGCCGTGGCTGAAGTGGGACAGTGGTGAGAGTATTCTATAGTATAACCGTGAAAGCAATGCCGGGCCCCAATAGTGGCAAAGTTCAATTCTGTGACTCTTTCAAGTGACACATATGTCCAACCTTGTTTGGGTTGTTTCGTAGAATATATAGAAGGAAGACTCCCCAGTATTTTTCCTTTAGTCAGGATAACTTTTATGACACCCTCCCCCAAAAGGTAAAACTGACACACAGAATCACACAATGACAGACCAAAATCCAGTCTGTCCTCAATTCAAAGCCAGAATGATCCCTTTAAAATGTGGAGTAGGTTGTGCTTCTCCTCTGCCCTGATTTCCCCGATTTCCCTGTAACATCCAAAGGCCTTATGATGACCCTGAGTGCTCTGCACATTCCTTTCCAGCTACATCAGGCATCCTCACATCTTAGGGTTTTTTCCCTCTGCTGCTCCCCCTGGAAGGATCTTTCCCCAGGTAGCCTCACGGCTAATGGCCTCCTTCAAGTTTTGATCAAAGCTCACCTTTTATGTATGAGGCCTGCCCTCATCACCCCAAATCATTGTATTTAAATTAGCAGTGGCCTCCCATATCCACTCTGAATTTCCTATTCCCTAGGTTGGTTGGTTTGTTTCTGGTAGCACCTACCATCTTGTACCAAATTATGTGACTGACCTGTCTGTCTGCCCCTACCAGAATGTGGAAAGAGAAATCATTTTTATCAGTTTGTTTGCCCATGTGTTCCAAGCACCTAGAAACAGTGTCTGGAATATATGATGAACTCTCAGTATATATTTATTGAATTAATGGATTGATTATTTATTTAAAATTTTTATTTCTTCAGTTTTCCTTTTTCTCTCTTTTTGGGAACTACTATATTTATTGATTGATCCTCATGAATTGCTCCTCTAATATCCTTTACTTTTAAAAACCATTTTTTAATCTTTTTCTTCTGGTTCTACTTTCTGGAATTATTCCTGAACTTTCTCTTCTGGTATTTGATAAGTTCTTTAATTTCTGCTATTTATTTACATTTAATATTCATGGATCCTATATTGCTTTCTGACTTTTCTTTTTTTATATAGCATTCTATATCTATTTCCTGGGTGTCACATCTCCCCTTACCTGTCTGAATAAATTAAATGTAAGATTTTTTAAAAACTTTTTTTTTCCATTTTATAATTATAAAAACAGACGGGAAACTGATAATGGTGAAATCGTATTGGAAGTAGAAACTAGGGAGACGAGAGTCTTTAATTTTTCATTTTATATCCTTTGGCATATTTGACTCTCTTACAATATGCATGTATTATTTTTATAATGACATTATTAAAATAATGAGAGAGGGGAAGGAAGAAGAAAAATCATTAGATAAGCATTTTGACCTTGGACCAATAGATCTGTAACGCTCATGCAGCATCAGAAAATGAGTATCCTTAAACATCGTCATAGGCCCAGACAGAGAATTCAGGTTCCATCAGGCAACCTAATGTCCCTGTGCATTCTATAGTAGTTCTTCAATGCATAATTTAGAGTTCCTATAATGAGTTCTACTAACCAATGTCACTTCCCAGCCTTACGTTATCTTCTGCAGAGTGGGACCTTGATGGAGGGCTTTAATGTGACCTGAACTTTTATTCACCTGTAGTTATGCTACTTGAGTGTTGCATGGCAATCTTCCCTCCAGCCTACCATGCAGCAGTCTAAAGGGAAATCTTTCAGTTATCCTTAATTGGTAGTTTCTACTTTGACTAAAGGGCCTCAGAGTTTACCTGTTTCCTTGAGTAAACCTTAATTGTTTTGGCAAATATGAGCTCAGAAGCTGATCCATCACTACCAAAGGAGAGTGTAGCAAAGGGAGGTGACTTGAGCTTATGTATGCAGATTGCACAGTTTGAGCCAATTTGTGGCAGACCAGTCCTGGTGTAGGCCAGTCTTCCATATGCCAGTTTCCTTAAGCAGATGCTACCATGTGCCGAGGACACCAACTAGTCTGTCTCTAAAACTCTGCATCCACATGAGGGACTCACAAAGAGGACAGGTGATGAGTGCTACCAAGAGTGGATTTTTCACTAAGGTTCTGCCAAGAATCTCAGGTCCATTACTGTCCCCTGACCTTTGGGTATCACTTGTCATGCCAGTTTCTATAGCCCAGGGCCTTAATGGGGCCTGTCACTAATTCTAAAGTGTCCTTCCAACCCCCTCCTTCCCTCCTTCCTGTTTTGTTGTTTTCTGCCGCAGAATCTTTAAGAAGTTTCTCTTCCTCAACATTGTAAGGTTTACTTACCTCTACCATAGGCAACACTGAGAAGTAAAAACATTGTGCTTCTGGTACCTTCCCATCAGCACACTCAACCCAAAGCAATGCCATCCTTTGAGGTCTTGATTTCTGTTAACTGTTCACATTCATTCAACAAATATTAACTGTCCGATTACTATCTGCCAAGTACTCTTCTAAGCACTGGGGATATTTTGGGGAACAAAATAGAGTAAATCCCTGCAATCCTGGAGCGTATGTTTTACTAAGTGTGCCCTCAGAATCAAAATATTTTAATAATGGTATTTCCTGTTCCCAAAGGAATTGCCTTTAAACAGGTGCTCTTCGGTGCTCAGAGTATCCAAGATCTTAAGGAATTACGTCAAATGATGTTAGATTGGGACAAACCAACTATAGTCTATTACCATAGGAAACGTGGTAGGGTGGAACATATCTTTAAAAATAATAAATGTTTCACATGAGGTTCTTTGTATTGTCCTAAAACCACCTGTTATAGTGGAAAGAGCCCTGGATTTGGTATCAAAAGACATAAGTTAAATGTCTGCCTCTGCTCTCTGGTGTGCTTTTCAGCAAGTTATTCACCACTCTGAGCATTAGTCTGTTACCATTCCCCACCCCAAGTAAAAAGGGAACTCCATTACCCACTGAGAGGAAGTAGTGTGATGATATATGTTTAGCAGCTAGGCTGGCCTCATGCAAAATAGAGACTCAGTATAAGAGTGCTCTCTCTGTGGAAAGGGCAAGGAATGGGCACCCTCAGCAGAGCCCTCGATCCCAGCAGGGGAGCACCCGGTATACAGGTCCTGCAGCTTTTGGGGGGCCCTGCCTCTTGCTCTGTGGGAGGAGCAGTCTGGGGCCCACCCAGCTCCACGGCCAGCAGGCTGCAGGGTTGGGAGGCGTGGGGTCCCACAGCTGGCTCTCTGATGCATGAAGCCCTTCACCGAAGATATTTTCTTACGAAACAGACACACTTTGCCCACTGCGGTGTGTTTGGAATGAGAACACATGCGAGCTTCTTTCAGATCCTTTTCATGACAAACTCCAATGACCTCAGGAACAAGACAGAGAAAAACACTTTGGAGGGGCAAGAGGAGAGGTCCTGTGCAGAATTATGGCAAGGATGGCTGAGGGCAAGCCCGTGTGCTTTACAGAAGCTTAATTTATTTTTCACCCTTATAAAAGTGAATAATATCCTCTTTGTTTCTCTAATTCAGAGGGAGAACAGTTAGATACAGAGAAACAGGCCCATTAAAATGGCAGTGCTCTGGGCGACTCCCTCTACCCACCCTTAGAGAGGTTCACGGGGGATGACGTAAGCCGGGAGAAGGCCTCAGGCATAAATTTGGAGCCTCCTGAAATGTGCTTGTAACTTGGTTCACAGGAGGTCAGGATGAGATGAGGTTTCCAAAGGCTCCCATGGGGAGTTTATGCTGGTCAGAACAGAAAATACAAATAAATAGTAAGAAGTCCTTTTCATTGGCAAGACATGAATGATATATGGATTTAGTATCTCAAGGCAGGAGTAATGATTTTCTATCAGAAAAGAGAGATCAGGGAAAAAAGAGAGACGGTCAAGTAAAATTCTTACATGATGTGTTTTGTGTAAAACTTTGGGGGAAAAGCTTTAAAGTTATCTATTCATCCCAATGATGGACATAATTATTGAGACATATTGGCAACAAAAATACATGTTGTATTATTAGGGCTTTGGGATGACAGATGGTATATCCTAAAAGCACCAGAAATTGTTTTCTTCTTTTATACATTATCATAATGATACCTAATATACGTGAGGGAGAAAGAACATATTCCTCAAAAAAAATCTTATAATGCTAAGAAACCTCAGTGAGCCAGGCCAATAAAATTATTGGGTCCTATTTTGATTGGCATAGAAGGCCTCAGTCTAAAGGATGTCCTTGCTTGAAGGGCATCCTCAGAGGGGGTCAGGTAGAATTTCTGGCAGCAGAGTTCACTAGTGAGCCCTCTTCAAGTGGGAAGTGATTTCAGATCAGACTTTCTGCCTGGTCTCTATTACTCACCTTTGTGAGGTTTTTGCTAACACTCCAAACACGTATTAAAGTGAATCTTTCCAACAAATGCAATTCTCTAGAGAGAGGAGGTCTAATAAAAGAAAAAAAATCTCCTTATTATAGTAAGAAAGCAGGCACGAGGAGGAAAGGACATATTTAATACAAAACAGCTTCCTTTTGCTTGGCAGTAAAACTCTTTCTATCAGTAATTTGTAACCTGGAGCTCCTCTTGCTTTTAGGGTCTAAATAACTCTGTAAACTTCGTTTGTTTCATTTGAAACTTGGCTGTCATTTCCTATCAGGAGGAAAACAAGAGAAACTCTGGCTACACGTTCATCCCCTGATTACCTGTCAGCCCCACAGGAACAAGCATCTTGCAATTTGTTCCTGCCCGGGAACTTCATCTTCAAACAGAAACTGCATCTTAATTATAGCCTTTAATGGGCTGTTTCACTCCGGGATCAATATGTCTGACAAAAACCAAGCTCCACTAAAAGCTCATTAATTCACATCCGGCTAATTCAGGATTTGTGATGATTTTGGCAGGGACCAAGCTGAAGTGTACCTCTCCTATTGCTGCTTACAAAGGTTTAGGTTGGCCCTTTAATTGGGAAAAAGAGAATTTACAGAGGGAAGAATTTACAGAGCATCTATTTGCATGGAGATAACAGGCTGATTGTAGCTTCTAGTTCCTACTAGGCTACCCCAGTTAAGCACTATTTTCTATTAGCACCTTGACAACTGCAAAGTGCAGTGCCTCAAAAACTGTCTCCAGACCCACTAGGTTTCCCTCCTTGTGGTCGATGCCTCCAGTATATTGAATCACTTCCCTCATCCCACCTCTGATTTCAGCCACAGCTGCAGTGGACGTTTCTATATGGGTCAAACTCATCTCTGCCAACAGCGTCTAATCTCCAGCATGAACGTGCGTGTGTCTCGTTGCTTTTTGCTCAGTGCCTCCTCTGAACCCACATGAAGGGCGGGCCAGAATGTAGAGCGTTCATGCCTCCATAGACTAATGCTCCACCAATGGGAACGGGTAGATGTATCAATGGACGCGTCGGGAGGCATTCTGTGAGCTTCTCAGAAATCCTGGTAGAAGTGGGCCTCTGTGGCCCGCAGCTGCAACCTTGACCATGTGTGCTTGTATTGGCTTTTCAGCTTTGCTGTCTTACTCTCCCTGCTGCATAGCATCAATTCCTACATAAATTTCTGCCCCTACTCTGCTTTTGGGAGAACTCGAATCAAGACATCAACTCCTTCAAAAGTACGTATGTACCTAAGATGCCTGCTTATTCCTTAATCCATTCATTCCTTGGTAAACACATTTTTCCTTTGTGCTTCCTGGGTTTAGGGCTATTTTTTGGCAATAGTATAGAATGGGCAATTCTATCTCCTTTTTTCTTTTTTCTACTTAAAGAACTTTTCCCCCAACTCAGATCTCTACCCCAAGCTCATGCTCATTAGTGCAACTGTTCAACTGCCTGCTGGGCATCTACATCTGGATATCTCACAGGGGAGCCCAACTCAAGATAGGGAAGTGTGGTGACTCTAGCGACGCTGTCGCTTGTGGGGCTGGTCTGGATATTGATATTAATTGCGACCAAGTCTAAACTAATTCAGATGGTTACCTGTTGCTATGGGAAAATAAATAAGTAAGTAAGTAAAAAATAAATTAAATAAATAAATAAATAAAAGCATCCTTTCTTGAATATGGAGTCTAGGAATATTTTATTCTAAAAAAACTAAATGACATTTTTTACAAAACTCTTAACCCCACCAAAACAAAATGAAAAACTAAGGAAAACTGACCTAGTGGTGGAGAAGATGTTAATCCTCCAGACCTCGTTTTCAGGATCAGTATAGCTATCCTCTGCTGGAGGTACTTGCAGCTGAATCCCTTCCTGGAGGTTGTCTATTGCTGCAGAAAACTCATTTTCTCAAAAGTATGCCACTATCAAGTGGAATGACCTGAGGCGAATGACCAGCTGATACTGGGAGATAGAGATCTAGTCCCCTTGTCTCAATCTGAAATAGCTCTGAAGGGATCATTCTAGCTTCGGAGCTCTCATAGGATCAGCTGGAGCCTCAGCTGCACCCACGTTGTGGGGCAGCCTCCACCTCTCCCCGTCCTCACTTCCCCACTGGCCTGTCTCCTGCGGGGAAATACGCCACCCCAGAGCCCGTTTCTAGGGAATCCACCCTTAGACACCGCTGCTCTTTCATTACTCCCTGTCTTACTGAATGCACCAATGTTCGTCCTAGTTTAGGCAAAACCAGACGACTGGGAATTATTTTTTACTTTTCCCTCCTGTCTCAGGCCACATAGTAGGGTGTCAATGTTGCACTGATCCTGCCTTTCCCTCCTTTATGACTATTTCCCTAATCAAAGCTTTTATCCATCTGTTAGCCGGTAACTACAACAGCCTCATAACTTGTTTCCTTAATGCAATCATAATGATAATTTTAGAACTAAAAAAAGTTAATTCTAAAGTTTACAATTCTTCAATACCTCCCATTTCTTTGGCATAAAATCTAAACGTTCTAAGACACTAGATAACATCTACTTGGTTCAGCCAGCACCAGGCTTACATTTCTCAGAGGATTCACTTCATTGCGTTACCACAGGTTATCAGATTCTCTCCATAAAAGTTGCCTCTTTGGTGCCAAGGATGTGTTTTAGTATCTCAGAATTCCCACAGCCTATTCCAAAGTGTAGCATTAAGTGGGAAATTGAATAAAATGTCCTACAGACATTTGCTCAGTTCTCCTCTGCAGGTTATCCCTCCCATCCCATCCATTCTAAATTCAAGCAATGAAATGACTTCACTGTTTGCTTATGTATCTAACCTGTCACTTACCTTTACTTCTTAAGAACAACCATTTAAATTTGAGGGCATGATGATCCATTAGGAATTTGCTGGGGTGACTGGGCAGGCAGGATTTATAGCACTCTGCCAATGTGATTCATTTTATGCATACTGTAAATTTTAGTTATAGCTACACTTGTCTGTGGCCAGCATGGACAAGGCTGGCTCCCTTTTTGTAATTTCATAATCACAATAAGGTCATAAATCTCAAGCTGCCTTTTTTGTTTGTTTGTTTCTTTCCCCTGTCCTTTTTTCGGTAGCCTAATCCTGAAGCAAGACAATAGACTTCAAAGGAAAATGTCAGCATTAATAGACAGCCACTCTCAGTGAGCCAGGCTCTCTAGTTTTGCCTGTCTTTCCAGATTTTGGTGTGGCAGTTTGTCTTACCCTAAGACTTGAATTTTCTGATGACTCCAAGAAAAGTCTTCGATTTTAGCTTTTTCTTGTTATAAGGGCAGGACTGATGACATCTAAACTCTTTACATATCAGAGCTAAAACTAGGAGTTAAGATTGGAATTTTAAGCAGAGTACAGAGAAGTCAGGATAACCCAAAACACCTAGATATCACCTCCATGATTCATTATCGTCCAATCAGTCTCATTAAACACACATGTGCACATGTGCACACATACATATACAGCACACAACAATAAAAAACACTCAACTTTATAACAGACATTTGATAACTGAATTTCAGAGACTTAAGACTCTTGCAGTAGATGTATTTTTCTTTTGTATCTTTGGTACAAAACTGCTTTCGATTATTTTTTTTTGACTGTCAAACTATAATGTGTTCTCAAAGAATATTTATTAAATAAACAAATGTCTTTAGGTAACTATACAATGCATAAAATCAAATACAATGTGAGGGACAACACTTTTGGTTCATTATATTCATTGATAACCAGTAACCAACAGATGCTTTTGGAAGTCAAAGTGAGATCGATCATTATTACTACTTTCCTGAAAATGTTGCCACATCAAAGAAAAGAAATACAGAATTGCAGGGTTGGAAATGAGAACTGAAATCACCATAATTTCCTGTCTCTGTATTAAACAGTATTGAGACTGAGGATATTTCTCTCACTCTGTTAAATAGTACTGAAAACAAGCAACATTACTTAGCTACTTGCTCCAGAAATGCTTTGCCCAGGAAAATAAGACTGTAAGCGACTGAAGTTACTTAAATGTCATGACTCATAGTGTACTTATCAAGTCTGTCCTCAAGATTCTCACCAGCTTTGCTCAGCAAACCAAAGCTATTATGTCATAACCTCTGCCGAGTTCCTTCCAAAACTCACCTTAAAATTGACTTGCCCCACCTTGAAACCCTATAACCATCCTTCCTTTCTTTCCCCTACTGAGACTCTACTAAGTCCTGTGAAAGTGCGATTCTACTCTCCTGTAATAAATTCAGAAATCTCAGCTTTGCTTGACCAACAGGTTTTTCTAATCATCTTTTGGGCTGAAAAGGAAACTGAATGTACTATTTTGGGAGCCTTTAAACTAGTTTACATTGTAGAGTCTAACATACCTCTTGCATTAAAAAACGTTTATGCAGAAACTCTCGTAACAAAAAACTCATTAAAATGATTTTTCTTTATTTTTCTCTTTAGACAAAGTTTTTTCCTTATTTTGGCTAAATTCCATGTTGTTTTTACATTAACCACTGCAAAGCTCCTGACAGCCTCATGAATGATCTGCAATGATGTTTGCTTTTTGTGTGCACTTTCTAGAAACACATTGCAATAATTTTTCATTTGAGAAACTTAAAGAAGAAACTTATGACTTATGACTATTCTAACATTTAAAAAATATAGATGGCTCCCTAAAGACCTCAAATTGACAACAAAACACTTTTAACAAAATCTAAGGAAATATTTAGTGATGGGATTTATTACTAAAGATCTAAATTTTAGTGACAGCCATTCTAAAAAATTATTTGAGATCATTGTAAATTAAAGTAAACAAATCACGGTGAGGGACTTGTAAGGTTGCCCCACATCTCCATTTGCTCTTCCTCTGTCGCCTCTTCTCAAACACACACACTACAGAGAGCTTGGGAATGATTTTCCCGTCAATAAATGATTGTATAGTCTTATGGGATAGTGAGTAAATCATTTTTTCAAGCTATGTAAATTGGCTTTGTTTTTGATCGATAGTATTTGCGTTTCTTTTCTTTTTTTTCGTGCTAACATACATTACTTTTTTTTTTTTTTGGTCTCCAATCCTAAGCCACATACACTTCTTAACAAGGGTTTAGCTCATGAAATGTTGGGGCAATCTGGACTTGGCCAATATCTACCTGCTCTGGGCCATGGCCAAAGTCAGCATGATCAGAAGACAATCTGGGAGGGACAGGCAGAAGCCCCATTTAACTCTCCACATATACCAGGGAGGACACCAATTTGCATGACCTGCCCACCTCCTTAATGTACAGCCCCCATCGGCCACAGCCAAAGCCTCTTGCTATTTCCACTCACAGGCTTCTGAGGAACAGAGGAAGTGCTAATCCAGAGGTTTGCAGGAGAGCTGGCCTTTCAAGGGGAGACCAAGAGTGAGCCCCTCTGAGCCCAAGACACTTACGTCAACCAAAGAAGTGTGTGTGTTTTTAACATAATAGTTATGCAGAAGATTCCATTGAGAAAAAAGAAGGAAAGGTGTTTCTGATGAAATATTTAGAAACTACTGGTCTGTTTTCATACTACAGTCAATTAGCACCTGAATCAATTGAAGCCTTTCCCATCTGGAGTCTAGCTCCAGACCCAGGCGGTGCACCTCTCCTAGACTGAGCACGCTGCCCTAAGACCACAGCTGGCACTGTTATATGCCAAGAATCTTCCTCAGTGCAGGTTACCTGCCTTGTAACGCTACGTCTTGCCATATGACGTGCCTTTGGGCTTCATCTACCTGCTGGGTCACCCTCACAGCCTGGCCCCCATGGTCCTCCCTTGAAGACCTTCTGTCATCCGTGGAGTCAGATATCACATCCTCAGCAAGTCTTTCCTGACCCTGTCTTGTTTTCTGCTATTTCACCAATGCCAGGCAACTTAATAACTATCAGTTGTATATATAAAGCAACTGTGATTCTGCTCCACAACTTTCTAGATGCATGTCCGTTTTTCTCTCTCATTACCTGCAGTTAGGGCTGTTCAGGTTTTATACCATGCCAGGTCCCACGACAAAACAACATGAAGACCAGCTTCCCTCTGTCTGAGAAAGGACGTTCTGATTTATACTCCTGGCTGATTTTTATCCTTGGATGGCAGAGCTCCTTCCAATGAGTAGACTCCCATTCCTCTTATGCAAATAAAGTGACAGAACAGTAGCTTTTGTTACATTCTTTAAAGAATGTCTGGTTCTGCCCACTGCCTCAGCACCCTATAGCTATCCTCTAAGGAAAACAAACAAACAAACAAACAATTCATATCTGAAACCCTAATAAATATCCTGAGACTCTTCATGCTCCGGTCTCGGTATAACATTGTACTCAAATTACCAGAAGTAATTTAAAAACATTTCTATTCCTTACTCAGTGGGCCTCCTCTCACTCTGAATCGTCATTTTACATGCAAAAATTCTCATGGGATAAAGACTTATACCATTTAAACATCGATTTGGAGAATATATTATATGTGTGTATGCAAGTATGGGGAGGGGTGCTTTGTGTTTGTAGGTTCGTTTTATTTTGTAGGAGCAAACTTGGTTTTCTTATCATTAGTTAAATTCTATTTTCCCAAACTAAAATGTGTGTTGATTGCAGCACAGATGGTTTCTGTGTGTGTGTGACAATAGGGGCTGGAGGTGGGGGCAGGGAGTGAGACGTTTGCTATTTATTATGCTATTCACTATCTGGATTCAGAGACAGGATCACTGAGCTTTCACCAAAACATTTATATATTTAAGTGGCACTGACTCTCTTTTCCCCTGGATTTAGTTGTGTTACAATCAGAAAAAGTTTCACTTTGAGTAAAATCAAGTGAAGGATGAGATCCACTAGTAACTGAACAAGAAAACGGAAATCAATAGTTTTCTATACAGCAAGGAAGAAATCCATAAACATTGGAAGGATAGCTCATTATGTTCAGAGTAATCAGAGTTGAGAAGAAATTCTGCCATTGGTTAATTGACAAGGGCAAATACTATGTCTCACAGATGAGATTACTATTTATGATTTGATACTTGAAGGAGCATTGCATCCAGAGCTTCCAATTATAAGACCTGATGGAAAGGAGCATCAATACATGTTTCATTTTAATTGAATGTGGTGCTCAACTAGAAGATAAAAGTAAATTTAATCAAAAGTCCCAAATTCTTGGGTCTATTGAGCCCAATAACAAGGCTAATGCATTTTCTCCTTTTACCTTATGTTTTGATGTTACTTAGCAACAGGCTATATTTGTTCTTAATTCCATGCAAATGGAACAGCAGTTTCTACTTTGGTCTAAGTCTGCCCAAGAGTTAATCTGCCAGGAATTTCACATGCCCATGGCTTGCCTCATCTATCTTCCCGACAGAGAGTGATAAAAAGAGTCAGACAGCCAATGGAGCCTCAAGCAGGTTTGTGCTCGTAATTAGTTTTGAAACTTTGAGATCAGGATAACCTTTCCAAGAAGAACTCGCTCTCATTTTAAATTATGTTAATATTTTTTCCAAGATACCACACTTCATTTACTTCCTCAGCCTGAAAAACTGAAACCCTTTGATACAGGAAATGAGAAAAGCCCTCCGCTTTCATTCCAGGATTTGAGGGATGGCAATAGTGTCATTTATGATAACTGGTAATGTAGTGAAAGGTCACAACGTAAACAATTTTGATGAAATAAAACTCTTGATGCCTGGGTGTATAGATTCAAATATTATATTAGAAAAAATACATATGTATATGCCATTTACCATTAAGGAAAATTAATCAACACAATAAAAAAAGGCTACCAAAAAACAAGGTGGGTCTCCTCCTTCAATGGTGGAACTGATCTTTGACCAAATAGAAATAAGAGAATTGTCAAGTGGAAATAACAGGAAATTTAGAGTAAGAAGACGCAGGTCTACCACTCTCTTTTTATAACCTGGGTATTTTAATCTGCTGAGCCTCTTTCCATTTCTGTAGAAATGGGGATAAAAATGTTGTTACTTATATTATACTAGGAAGGCCAAAATAAATAACACGCTTGAGTTGCATGTGTAAATATTTTTATTTTTACATCAAAAGTTGATTAATAATAGTAGCTTTTGCCTTTTGCCGTTAGAGTTCTCTAATTTTCTTGATGATTTTTCTAGAGTCTCACATTTTAGTCTCCCTTCTGCAGTGGAGCTTTCCTTCAGTGTGAGGAATTGAGACTGTGTTGAATTATGAAGCATGACTAAAACCTAAAGTGACTTAAAAAAAATATTTACATCAGAACGTTACCTTACAAATGCATATTCCTCTCTTGGAGCACTATACACATATTTTAGGGAACTGCCAACCTTTAGCATCTTCGAAAATTTTGACTTTTAGAATAGAATTCTCAGCTGTGGCCTGGTCTTTCAACAAACACTTATTGAGGGCCTAGTGTGTGCCTGGAGCTGTATTAGAACAAGTTTGCAATTAGAATACAATGAAACTGATTTTACCAATTTAATGCAAACTAACTTCCAGGTTAAGAGAAAAATAACATTTATTAAATATGTACTGTGTTCCAATCATATTTTCCAAATATTGTTTTGGGAAATTCTTTCAAAAGTTCATCATCTATACTTGCCAATAGACTTAATGATTTTTGTAAGACCATATTACTAAAATGTGGCACAAGCAAATCTGAGTTCTAGTCCCTCTGTCAAAGACCATGTCTCCCAGTTATAACAGTTGCATATCCGTAGGAGTTTTAAGTGTTCTATGGGCAATGGCAATGAAATTAGAATATTTACATGACTTCCCAAGGGAATCACTTAGATATAAGGAAGTTTTGGAACCAGAAAGTTTAGAATCATTTACCAAAGAACCCCGTCTTCTTAACAAGAGCACCTTGTACGTCCATGCTGCAGTAAGACCAATTTCGATTTCAACAAGAGGCAGCAAATTCCAATGGAAGGGTGCTGAGATGAGATTTACGATGACTTACCCAGTGGACATTACTAGGCATTAGCTTGAAGGTGATGGGATTACAAACTCACACACCTCAAGCCCATGACTATTGCCACTTTAGTGACTTGACTTGGACAATTGCCAAAATCCTACCCCATTTGTAAGCCCTATTTAGAAGAATTCAGAGTTTCCTAGCAAACACAAAATCCCCAAGTAGGTACTGTGTTCCTTACCTCCTTCATAGCATTGTTATCACTAAAATCCAGTCAGCCAGCCTCCATGCCATGGTCTCTATAACCACAAAATTTAAGAGCAGGAGTCATGCTGTGTGGGTTTACAGATCCCACTGCTGACCTATGAGACAATTTGGCTGAAACACCTTTAATTGACAGAACAGTTAACGACACAAAGAACTCAGATGAATGATATTCAGATTAGGCTTTACCTTTTGTTGGAGTGTTTTCCTATAGGAAATGAGTTTCATCCATCATTTTTGTCAAAGTCAGGGACAGCCAGCTTTTTTGTCAACCAGCCATGTTATTTAATAAGCAGCATGGTATTGCTTCCTAGTCACTGGAACACACGAGCACTGTCTCTAAATCCCCCTGCCTACTTCCCTCATCTGTGTATTGTTAAGCCATACTTACAGCTGACTCTCTGAATCAGGAAATTTCAAATTAGAAAGTTGCTGCAGCCAATTGGGGCTGAGAACAGGATTGGTGCACATGTCGGCATTGGGTCCACAGCAATCAGTCAGCGAACATTCATTGAGTGGATTCTATCAACAAACCCTTCCCTCAGCTCTGAGGGTCATGTGAAAAAGCCATATGTCTACACAGGAATTCTAAGAATCAAATTGGGGAGGAAATAATAATAGCCACTGTTTATTATAAATTCACTACTGCAATTTGTACATTTAAGCTTTCTAATAAAGCCACAAAGCTATATTTTTATACCCTTTCTATAGAGGTTTAGAGAAGGTAAGGAATTTGCATACAGCACACAGTAAGTAAAAAATACAGGATTTGAACCTAGCTTTATCCAGACACAAATTTTAATTCTTATTCATTATACTATTTTAATATCAATGCAAGAAAATTTAAAAAATTTAAAAAGGAAATAACATCAGTAAAAGAGGTAAATACACTACCAAAAAATGGACTTACCCAGTGCTAAATATATAAGATAGTAAGGGGGCTGCTAGAGTTTGAGAGGGTGTTTGAGCCAGTGTTAGAGGAGGTCATTGAGAAGACATGACCGCCAGCTGACCCTCGGGGTAGACCTGGATAATCAGAGACTCTTCCCCACCTCCCCTGTCTTTGGAATGTGCACTCTGTCCACCATTCCTATCACTGAAGTTATTTTCATGGAAGTAGCCTTGAGAGAATATAATGAGACCATCTGGACGTTTTATGTGACTGAACCCATTAAGGCCTCTATATAAATCTTAAAATTCTGCTGGACAGGAGCAGAGATCTACTTCTCTTGTGGCCACCTAACAGAGCCTCATAGGCAATTCCCTTGATTATTAAATCTGTCACCTACCAATCTGGAAGGGTCTGCTTCTTTCTCCAGGCTCTTCTTACCTTCTGTATATGGGGACTAGTGTGCCAACCAATAACCAGACTCTACAGAAAAAGGTAGCAGGGTCTTCAGAAGACTTCCTATGTTTAACTGAAATAATAATTTACCAGTCATCACTTTTCACTCTTAAATTTGCAGGCAAAATTTTTGTCATTCATTAGATGATGTTATAATTGTTCCTTCTTTCAACAAATAGCAATGTTTCAAAGCAAGAGTGCTGGCCTTTTAGTGCAGTGTTCTTTCATCAACCCAGAAATGATGCTCTTTAGTTTTATTTAATTCTTCTTTTTCTTTATTCAATAGAGATATGGCCTAGATAATGGAACCCACAACTATAAATGGCAGAGCTAGCACTTGTTAAGCTCTCTCAGGTTCCAAGTGTTTTCCCAACCCTCCCCACAAAAACCATCCCAGTGAATTTTCTCAGTGGCCCATCATCTTTATTTTCCAAATTAGGAATGAAAAGAATGGAATACCTATTAAGCCCTCAGGAGATTAAGAAAGAAGTTTGCTTCCAAAAAATTCCCTTCCCTGACACATCATGAACCTTGTTTCAAAAATGAGCTGGAAGACCTTTTTCATAGTGCCAGAGAGAGAACATGCTCACTTCTCAGGATCATACATGAGGCAGTTCCCATCCTGCCCCACACACTTCATTTTCTAGAGAAAGACTTGACCATACTCTTCTCCCAGCTAAATAGCGGCCAGCCCATGTGTTGTTTTAGAGAAACAAAGCAATGAAAAATTGGCCATATTTTCTTTTCTTTCCAGTTCAAAAGCCCCTTGGTTATTAGAGTTACGGTTGACCAAACATGGCTCTTATGCTGTCATGATCTCCGGTAAAGCCTTCCAACATCCTATGAGCTTCTTTGGGTTAGAGACAAAGTCTTACTAAATTATGTCCCCCATCTCCAAGTTTAATGTCCAGCACATACCCAAAATATCATAAATACCTAGCAAAGTGAGCTTGATTTTATAAAACCTCCCCTACCTGATTTGAGTGCTTAAAATTTCTTAACATGGGATTAGGACTTTCATGTTATAGTGAAATATAAGGCTCCAAGGACATCATTATCACAAAAATCACAGTGTGTTTTACCTTTAAGGGATAGGGAGAGAACTCTCACTGGCAAAGGGCACACAAGAGGCTGTTGAGGTAACATTTTATTTCTTGACTTGTATAATAGGTACGCAACTGTTCAATTGCTAATTATTCCTTAGATTTTTGCAAGCATTTTTTGGGCACACTTTCTGCATTACTTTATGAAACATAGCATACATGTATTAAAGTACATGCAACAAACAGAAAAGTTCTTGCACAATTTAAGGTAAATTACAAACCAAATATTTGTGTAACCATCAAATCATTTGTGTTATCACCAAGCCAAAAAGCAAAAGAAATGACTTAAATTAAAATGCCCCTGGGTAAAGGGCCAATGTGACTTAATTCCTATGCTACCGTACATGACACTTTCTCGTGAGCACTGTGAAGACCGAGAAGGAGATTGATAGTGAAACTGGAGGGTGACACAAAATAGTCTTGGGACATAGGTTGGGGAGCGGATATTCTTTTCATATGAGACAAGGAGACACATGTTCGCTGCTCAACAGGATAGATGCTCTGTCTTCTGAGTCGAAAAAGAGAAATAGAAGTTAAATTTGTGGGGAGGGAGAGGGAATATTGGATGTGGGTGTTGTTGGTAGATCTGTTGATTTCAGTGCAAAACCATGGATCTCCCAGATTAAGATTATCATGCCTGAATAAGACTGTACTAATACTTAAATAAAGGAAAAGATAGGAAGCTAAATCTTGGCAGGTGTCACAGAAGAATCATTGATACATTGATCACCTTAAAAGGTTGCTACATTTATAAATCAAACATAATATACATGACGGATCAGAGGATTGCTGATCGGCATTATAAAATGACATCGATTTACTATGGTGGCTTGACGTTCGTCTCTTTGTTCTTCTGCATCAATTATTTTATGTGACAGGCTGTGATCATGAAGGTCTGAGCTTTGAAGTGATCCAGGGTAAACAGTTGTCCACCCTATTTGCCGAATGAATCCTTCTTGGTAGGTTACACTTCTTAATGGAATCACATTCCACCTAGAAAGCTAATAGTTAAGCACTTTTTCACCAGTGGAGCAAGACCCATGGTTGGGGGTAGTATTATCTCCTATGTAGAATCAGTTCCAAGTTCCATGTTTCAATTCAGAAGGCCAGTGGGATGGAAACATGGAATTAACCTGATTACAGCAGAAAGCGTTCCCGAGTAAGGCCTTTCATTCTCCAGGTTTATCTTAATGAGGAATCAAATGTGATTTGTGTGTGGAGACGATTGCTGATGGGTAATTATTCTAAAATATCTCTTTCAAATCCTTTGCATGGCAATCAAGGAAGAACATGCAAGGTTAGGCATTACATTACCAGAGTTAGCAGCAGCATATAATTTCTTAATTATGCATAAAAACGAATAGCAGCTATCTGCTGAAGGCATTCTGGAATTTTCTTTGTGAAATGAAGTCTGGAGTACACATGGGCTTCTGAGCCTTATTAGAGCATCTGTGGTTTAAAAAGACATGAACAAAGATTCTTTCTTCCTTCTTAGTAGCTATGTAATCAAGCCTTAGTTTCCTTACTTCTATGATGAGAGTAATGGGAATAATCAATAAGAAAACATTTCCTTCTCAGGGTTGATGGATATGACATTAAGTCATATCACAAGCTGCTTATTGTGATTTCTGGCACATAATACAAGACACTAAACTGTAACTATTTTTCTACATAGCTTATTATTATTATTATTATTAGGCCATTATTATTACTGTCAGCATTAATATCACTACTGCTTCTTGTTTTTAAACTTTATTGAATTTATTGGGGTGACATTGGTTAATAAAATTATACAAGTCTCAAGGGTATAATTCTATAATACATCATCTGCATGTTGCATTGTGTGCTCACCACCCACAGTCAAGTCTCCTTCCATCATCATATATTTGAGCCCCTTTACCCTTTTCTACCTCTTGCCACCCCCCTTTCCCTCTGGTAACCACCATACTGTTATCTGTGTCTATGAGTTTATGTTTGTTTGTTTGTCTTGTTTGTTCATGTGTTGCTTTCAGTTTTATATCCCACATAGGAATGAAACCATATGTTTTTTTTAATTTTTCCATCTCACTTATTTTGCTTAGCATGATATTCTCAAGATTCATCCATGTTGTTGCAAATGGCAGTATTTTATCTTTTCTGATAGCTGAGTAGTATATATGTACCACATCTTTATCCAATCATCTATTGAAGTCAAGTACCTCACTTAATAAGTCCATATATAACAAACCCTCAGCTAATAATATACTAAATGATAAAAAACTGAAAGCTTTTCTTCTATGAACAGGCAAGACAAAGATGCACTCTCACCACTGTTATTAAATATAGTACTCGAAGTCCTGGCCACAGCAATCAGGCAAGAGAAAGAAAATAAAAGGCATCAAAATTAGGAATGAAGAAGTAAAATTGCCACTTTTTTCAGACAGCATGGTTCTTTATATAGAAAACCCTAAGGACTCCACCAAAAAGCTATTAGAAACAATAAACAAATACAGTAAAGTTATAGGATATAAAAATCAATGTATAAAAATTAATTGCATTCCTATATACTAACAATAACATTTTAGATAAAGGAAAAAAAAAAAGAAAACAATTTCTTGTGCAATTGCAACAAAAAAGTAAAATAAAATGCCTAGGAATACAGTTAACAAAGGATGTGGAAGCCTATACCCTGAAAACTATAAGACATTATTCAAAGAAATTGAAGAAGGCACAAAGAAATGAAAAGATAATCTATGTTCATAGATTGGAAGAATCATCACAGTTTAAATGGTGATATCACTCAAAGCAATATATAGATTTAATGGAATCCCATCAAAATCCCAATGGCTTTTTTTTTTTTAAGAAATAAAACAAAAATCATCAGATTTGTATAGAAGCAATCCAGAGAAAAAAGAACAGGGCTAGAGATGCCACACTTCCTGACTTCAAATTATACTACAAAGAGAAAATAATCGAAACAGCATGGTTTTAGCAGAAGAGCAAACACACAGGCCGATGGAACAGAACTAAGAGCCCAGAAATAAACCGACACATATATAAACAGATAATTTTGACAAAGGTGCCAAAAACATACAAGAAGAAAAGAAAGCCTAGTCAATAAATGGTCTACGACTTAATATACTACTAGCTTTGAGGAAAGCCACACATAATTCAGGTAGAAATAAATTTAATTGAGATGAATGTCAGATATTTCATTTTACAATTAAATCATGGGTGCAGAGGTGAATTGTTACTGTTTGGGTTAATTTCTTCTGAAAGTAAAAAGCAGACTTGATCACTTTGCATCCTTTCTTAGTTCTTCCCACAGAGTCAGGGAATTTGTTGGAGACCTTGTGCTTTCAGTGGCATGATTATCTAGAGTTTTGGAGTCACAATTTATGAGCAGCAACATGACAGAGAGATTTATCTACAGGATCTTATCATTATGTTTGATTGAGGGGTAGGAATCTAATAAGAAAGTTCTGTATAGTGAAGATGATACAGTCTAGAACACATTTTTTAGCTACTTATATGATACTTCCTCTATGCCCTCCCACCCCAGGAGGCTACCTGAACCTAGTGTGGACAAATTGGCATCTGTCAGCTTTTCTGCCTCTGAGGCATGAGAGTCTGTAGTCTTCCATGGTAAATGCCTGGTGTTTGAGGCTACCAAGTTATTGAAAAGGTGCCACTATTTATGATTTGCAAAAACAGCCATGCCGTCTATCCTCCATGGAGGAATGCCATCATATCTCAGATAGCTTGTAATGAGCTGTAGTTAAAAGAAAGAACAGAGCAAACCTGAGAATGGGATGTGGCAGTGTTGTCCACAGCAATATAAAAAATTAAATTTCAACTGGTTCAATAAAAGGTAGTATTGTATAGATATTTTACATAAATATAAATGAACTAGGATATTGTTTGGAAACACTAAACTCCAACATTTATTTAGAACATTAACTCATGAAGGATGACAATTTATTGCACTTTTGAGCCTTCAGGGTGAAGAGACAATTTGCATTTTACCTCTTACTCTATATGTACATTGCAATTATGATTTAAAGCTGAAAGTGGTGCTTTAGTGAATTCAAACACATAATGTTTGAAGATAAAAAGAAAACTTCAGAAAACAAATGACTACTGTACATTTGTTACATTCTAAGTTTCTGCAGCCTTCTTATGTCTGGAGGAAAGAAAAATAGTTTTGGATTGAGATACCTCATACAGCTTCTACTCAAAGTAGAAGTTTAAATCCTATGAGGATGTTTAATAACATTTTTCAGTAGTATTAGGAAAGCCATTTGTGCATTTGTTTCAGATGCAGTAATCTGACCCATTTTTTCTCTCTCAATTTTCTCCTATTTTAACATCATCTTGTGTAGGTCAAGGTCAAAGCAAAGGGCAAAGTAATCCTCTGTATCTATTGAAACTCTGCAAATTGAAGGTAGTTGGAAATATATTGTTTCTGAGTGTTACAAAAGAACCATCATCTGTACACCCACTCTCAGAGCCACTGAAGGAGAAAGTTGAATATGTGAGTCCTTGGTGCAAAACATGTGGGCACAATGACCCCAACTCCCCAGTTTAATGTCTATCTTTCATTTCCAGGTCAAAACAAGCAGGATTGTAAAAATTCAGTTTCAGCTTTTTGCAAGGTCTCCAAGGCTATGAGTAAACAGGAAGTACCAGAGACTTAGGGAGACTTTGACTTTGTCCAATAAATGTATCAAATAGATATCCCCATTAGGGAAAGGTTCTTCCACTGTGGGAAAGATTCTTCCACATTCATGACATTCATAATATAACCCCTCAACAAAGATTGAGTCACAATGATAGGTGCAGGTCTCTGTTCCATCTAAGAGCACACTCAGGGCCATATTGCTTCAAATGCTTGGAAGAATGTTCACGGATTTGCATATGACCTTGCAGTAGGCATATGTTTGATGGTACTTTATATGCCTATTTATTTGGCAAAGAGTTTATGCTCTTGCTCTTAGAGCAGTGCTCTAATCACATTTTCCTACAGTCTGACATGGACAAGATGTACAGGAGGCCAGGTGAACACCCACAGGAAATGTCATTTTTCACTCAGAGTCTACCACTGGTGTCTATCATCTCCTTTCTCTTTTTGTTTTTCCTCCCCCTCTTGGCTACAACGAATCCAGTTTCCATCTATGACATTCCCTTAACCTGAGTTCTTGTTTCTCAATTGGCCCCGTTACCAAGCTAGGATAGCAGCCTTTGTGAGTACAGCAGTGGAGACATAGAGGAAAGGTTATGATGAAAAACATGCACATAGACTTGAGGCACACAGATGTGGGGTCAGACATAGGTCATATTGTAGCCCTAGCGCTTATTACCTGTGTGACCTTGGGCGACTGGCTTGATCAGCAGGTGTCTCCATTGCCTTTCATAGGAATCTGAGGATAATAATGCCTTCTTCATTAGAAACTCCAAAGGAGATAAGGACTGTGAGAACTCAAAGCAGTCAGTGTTTGATTTAGTGAGGACACTTAATTAATCTCCATTTATTTCCTTTCTTCTTTCTCCTGCCATAGTGTCACTGGTGTCACTCCTGTCTGCAGCACCAGGTTTGGATTCAAGATACATCAAATTTCCTACTTCTGATCAGAAAACTTGCCACCCTTTGGTTACTTAAGGCATTGCTCTTTACAGCCCTCTGATAATCTGTTTTCTCAACGTCACTTAAGGGAGAAGTGAGAGAAAGAAGTCAGGAAATAGGAGGGACTCATCGCTCGCTGTTTATTTTTCCGATGTGAAATGCTAAGGTTTTACACATTAGAAATTGCCATTTGTTTCAAATACCACACAAACAATAACTATTATAATTACTGATACTATTGCAATTGCCTATATCATGACCACCATTTTTAGAATTTTGTGAGCAATTACTTTGTGCCAGACGCTATCCCCAGCACTTACACAGAAGCAAAGCTGAATGGCGGGTCCAACTCCTTCTATGAAACAGCATGCTAAAAACCTTCCTCTCTGGTGGGTCTCATTTCTCTTTCACCATTGTCAGCGTAAAAAAATGGAAGCAGAGCCCAAGAAGAGATGAATCCAGAAGAAAGTCTGTAACATTTTAATTGATCCATAAGAGGGCATAACTGTAGTCAGATCAATAGGCAGTGACTATAGATGGGGAGGTAGGTGAGTCATGACCCTCAGAAGGAAAGAATCAGCAACTAGAAGCCTACCAGCCTGAGCAGAGTCTCAAGCTTTGCTCCAAGCCCAAGGCTTCTCACTTGCTCTCAGATGCTCTTTCTATGCTATGCCAGGCCATCAAGTCGTCATCATTGACCAAGAACTTGGAACATCCCTGAGCCTAACATGTTGCTGAGGAGAACTTAAAGCTGGAACCTTAAAGGATTTAATCACAAAGGTTGGGAGGGGTAAGGCATAGTTCAGTTCCTTGATGTGCTTATTACCTCAGGGATATTATGGCATCTGGTGAATGCTGTCTATGGAAAAAATGTGCAGATTTGCAAATAGCAAACTTACAGACAGCCTTTTAAAATATACTATTTGAGAGCTACTTGTGTCCTTTCTATTTTTTTATTTTTTGGAGATACAAAACCTGATTTTATTATCACTTGTAGAATTTGGTGCTATAAAAGGAGCTATGGACCCTGAAATCACGAATTCTTCTGCTAGTCTGGAGGCCAGATGGTAGCAGGAACCATATCTTTTCAGTATCAACCATAGAGGCTTGTGTTATTAATTTCATTGGTTGTTGGCACCTTAGAGCAAGATTTTCAAGTTTTAGTGTGCGTGAGAGTTACTCAAGAAGCTTGTGAAAATGGCTTCCTGGGTCCTACTCCTAGAGATGATGATATGCATGTTTAGGATGAAGCCTAAAATTCTGCACTTTTAATGAGCACCCAGGTAGTGCCGATGTTGCTGGCCTTTGGATTATGCTTCGAATGACATTGTCAGAAAACCACTGTAATCTGCAATTTTCATCTTCACTTTGCTCTAGAAGATTCTAGACTCGGTTACACTATTTTGCTTGAGCAGAGACCAGATTTCACTTCACACCCATCACTCATGTCCTCCAGATCTCAGTAAGACTCTTGGACAGTTCTTCGATGTCTGTTATTGTCAGAGCCCTAAGCTAATATGCAGGCACCCTTGAGACCTCTGCACCAGCTCATGCCACAACTTTGGGAGTAAAGAGGAAGGAGGTATATCTGGAATACTGAATCAGGAAATTGTTTTGCATGGACACAAAGCTATCAAATCACAGGCCTACTTGGTCTCATCCAATAAGATTTCATTCTGGTTTATAAGGCTAGTCATGCATGCTATTTGAAGGGAGATGACACATGGCTAAATTAAAGCTGTGTATGATACAGAAATCTTTCAGAAATGCCTTAAAATTCACTCACACCCTAACTGACTCTCAGCCCCACTTTGGGCCTGGCTCTGGCTGGTCACTAAATGTATTGAAGTATTTATGGAATAGGGGTGAGGTGAGGTAAGGGAGGAAGTGTATGGAGGTGCCCAGATAAGCTGTGGGTAAATACTTTAGGTTCTCTTAACTTCTGTTTCCTCATCTAAAATAGAGCAATGTCAATAATATTACACTCACAGAGTCCTTGTAAGGATTACATATAAGCATGTAGAAAAGCAGCCAGTATGACATAGAGAACATAATAATCTTCAATTAGTAGCAGTTTTTTTCTTATTTTTCTTAGTCTCTCCTGCCTAAAATCTTGGGAGAGTATGGAGGCTAGAGAAAGAAGATAAATATTAGGGTCTTAGAAACTGCAAAATGGCTGGTTTCCTGGCACATAACTGAATTAGATTTATTCTATTTTTTTAAAAGGTTAATGGAACTCTAAGGACAAGCCTGGAAACCCAACAGCCATTGTGACAGAAAATCTATAAAATGGCATCATACTTTCGAAGTAGAAGACACATCTTGGGTGTTAAAGATAACAGGTGGAATATGGATGGCAAATATTTATATGGAGTCTTTAGAGTTTGACAATAGAACATAGTGGCATCTAAAAATCCATATTAAGGTGCAAATTTCATATAATTGAGTGAATAAGTGTCTAATAGCACAGTAGGTAGAAAGAGAATGGAACCAGGGCCTGGGTTGTAATTCCAGTTCTGCCTTTAAACAGCCTTGTGACCTTGGGAAAGTCATGTAACCTCCCCCTAAAATGTGTGCATGCACAGATGCGCGCGCACACACACACACACACACACACATTCCAAAACCAGCTACAGTGACTTTTAGCTCAGAAATACCATGTTTTGTTTATAATCATCAAGACTTTCCTTTGGATGCTAAGCATTCCCATGCAGAAAAGCATCTCAAAGACAAAAATTTGGGGAAATAAAGCTTTGCTGTTGGGATGCTAATCTTTATAACTGTGGGCAGCAACTCCAAAGGGAAAATTTTGCTGAAAATCTCCACAAATTCCCTGATTCCTTGGCTTTTCTGATCACAGCAGATCCTTAGGAAGAAGTTGAGTCACTAGAGTAACCCTGGAGGCCAGATCCCCACTCTGTTAGTACCATGAAACTGGGGCTATACCCCACTATTGGCATACTACCTGCCATATAGTAAAAAATTAATCAAAATTTGTAGACCAGTGAGAAAATGGATGCATGGCAAACAATTCAGGTAATCTAGTCTCAAGAACTTTGTCCCAGAGAGCCTATACAAATCAAATTGTGAAAATTTCTACCTTTCCTGGTTCTATATAGACACAGACCCAATTTCTGCCACTGCCTGAAGGATAATTACAGTAATCATTCATGTCTCCATGTGGAAATAAGATATAACATTCATACTTTCCCAAGGTGCATTATCACACATCATTTTGGAAAGAATAATATAGAAAATTAGCAGTTCCACCACAAGGCTAATGAGAAATATTGGCAAAGTATTTGAAACAATGGAAAATAATACTTTTTTCCATCATGATCGATTAACAGTATAGAGTAGAAAGGCATGCATGGAACTACACCCTACATCAAGCAGCACCCTTACCACACTACTTTGTCTTTAAAACATAGACTTTGAGTGCAAATTATGTGCATGATATTATGATAAATACAATGGTAATAGATAATATACAAGGCATTTTCTCCCTATATGAACTATGAAGTCAGCTGGGGACATAGACACATATATAAAAACTTACACACGGAGAGTCTGATGATGCCCATACTAAGCAAAGAGGCCTAATAACTAAGATTTTTTTTTTTTTGAAATGTACAAATAAAAGTAACAAGCTAGGATGGTGGGTAGTGGAAGATTGGGAAGATAGAAAAGCATATTATAATGAAAAGATCAAAGTTGAGGTAGAACATATATAAATATCTGTGGGGTCAAGTTAGTCCAAAAATCATGATGTGGAGTGGGTCAAAGATCATCCACGAAGTTGGGGCATTTATGGTACCTGCTAGGAACAGTAAAAGAAGCACTAGTTTTGAAGTAAAAATGTACATAGGAAATCCAGCTCTGCCACTTGCCACCAGACAACTAATCTTGAGCCCAATCTATAAGCACAATCTATATTCCAATTTGTGAAATAGGTTTTAGGTATCTATCTCAGAGGGATCTTCAGAAGAACCAATGTGGTAACATAAAGCAAAAAGCACACTGTCAGTACACAGGGTATAGGGAAAATCTTACCACGCTCCAGTACATAAATGAAGCTTACATACAGAAACTAAATTGAAGGCAGTCTGCAGGTTTGGCTAAGACATTTGGTTGAACCAATTGTGACAATGTTGAGTCAATGAGGTTGCCCATCTATAAGATTTCTGTAAGACAGTTAATCAGGAAGCCAAAGAATCCTAACATCCATCCTTGCCCTGTTTCAACACAATGTGTTTTGTTTCTGTTTGAATAATGAACCTGCTCACCATAGAGAACTAAATCAGATATTCAGCCCTTGTTATTTTTATTTGTGGACCAATTCATTTTGGCTGGAAAGTAAGCAAATGACTGCCAACCTTCCACTTAGCTGGGTAGAAATACACACAGAGATCCCAGCGGTGAGTAAGGGTGGATCTGGGAGGAGGGGTATTGTTAAAAGATGAGAAAACTTCTAGGAGAGGAGGCAGGGGTGCTCTTGGGTTGTCCTACTCTTGGAGGATTTCCACCAGGCACATTCAGCAAAACATGTGCATCTGTCTACGCTCCCTGTTTGAGTCACTGCTCTAGTACCTACAAGCTCCCTGGATTCCGTTCAATTTA
The DNA here is from genome assembly GCF_964146895.1 of Miniopterus schreibersii. NCBI lineage: Eukaryota > Metazoa > Chordata > Mammalia > Chiroptera > Miniopteridae > Miniopterus > Miniopterus schreibersii. Next base: position 70,408,269 of record NC_138110.1, read on the forward strand.
TACCTTCCATATAACTCCTGAACCTGGATCACACTTTTCTCTACCATCTAATAATAACAATGTTTACCAATGAAGGTATTTCATTTTACAATTTACAAAGCATTTCTACTTAATTATTCCCTTGAGTCCCCTCAGAACGATGAAAGAATGACGTTGTTTTCACTTTACAAATGAGGAGAGAGTTTTAGTAAGGATGGGGGAGTAGAAAAGGGAAAGGGTAGAAATCAAGGGTGGAAAGAGGAGTGCCTCCTCCTAGAAGCGAAGGAGACCACGAAAAGCCAGGCAGTCCAATGGAAGGCTGAGTCTCTGACCATAAATCGTGTGGTAGGTTCTGAGCACAGTGTTTGTTCTTTTTTCCTTGACAGCCACATCACAGCTCAAAGTGTTCATGCAATTTTGACTCAGCTAGGGAATGGCTGAGTCATGGGTCTTACATCATACCATGTCCCTCCCCCACCAGGCCCAGGACCTTACCCATCTTAGCCAAAGCATGTCCTTGGGTGTAAAAAGGCAATAGGGTATGGTCGTGCATCAGGGAAAATCTTGATTGTAAACAAAAAAAATCTGTTTACAAAGCAAGGACAGGGAGCAGTAATGGAAGAAAAAAATCGAAGCACTGGTTAGATGATAATCTATCTGTTGCTGCTTAGATACACATCCCGTGAACAAATGTGTTGTGATACACACTCTAGTCCATAACCACACTATGTCCATTCACGTGACTTTGTTTCTTGAGTTCCTATCTTCTGATATCTTCAAATGTTTAAGAAACTAATTATCCTTTGTAAACACCAAGGGCATGTGGGTTCTGGGAAAGTGCTGACTGAGCATGATATAAAGCATGTAAATTGTAACCTGATGCTACGTTTCTTTCATTGTCTTTGGATTCATCTTCCAGGCGTGTGCTTATTTTTAAGGCCACATTTTTCATTCAGAATGTTTCATGAAGATGAGTATCTTGTTCCTGAGTGTCTGAATCCTCAATTCACCTCTGTCCTCTAGTTACAAGATAAAAGTTAGGACAAATATAGATCTTTATGGCAGATTCGGCTTATGTGTTCACATCTGCCTTGTCTGCCTACGCTGCCATAACAAAATACCAGAGACTGAATGGCTTAGGCTTAAAGAACAGAAATTTATTCTCTCACAGTTCTGGAGGCTCAAAGGCCAAGGTCAAGGTGCCGGCAAGGTTGGTTTTAATGAGACCTCTTTTCCTGTCTTGCAGATGGCTACCTTCTTGCAGTGTCCTCACATGGCTTTTTCTCTGTGCACGAGTGGAGAGGGAGAGAGCTCTGGTGTCTCCTCTTCTCCTTATAAGAATACCAGTTCTGTAGGATCAGGGCCCCACCCTTAACCTTAATTACCCTTTTAAAGACCCTCTCTCTGAATATAATCACTTTGAGGGTTAGGGCTTCAACATATGAATTTGGGGTGAGAGGGCACAATTCAGTCCGTAACAATACCTGAAGACAAAAACATGACCCACAGCCAGTCTTTCCTGAGTGGTTCACCTCAAAGCATCCCAACCCAAGTGGTCCTTCACCTTTCCCCCTTCCTACCACTCTTCCCTTTGTACCTTCAGCTTCTCACTGAATTATATTTCTTCTTCTGACATTTTTACCACACATTTTAAAACTGAAATAGCTCAGGGGTGGCTATTACATTATGGCAACCTAAAGAGCCACCCTGGAGTGAAATGAAATAGACTTGATCACCTAGGAGAAGACACTAGAACGTCAAAGCTCTCAGTTTGGGGGCTTGGCTATTTATCCTTTTATTACGAGAAAAAGAGAGAGTTGAAGGGAAGATGGGCTCATTGGATAGGCAGTGAGACTTGGTGGAAAACGGACCCAGACACTGTGGGTAGGGAGTGGGTGGAAAGTTCTAGATAGCAATCGAAGAACGTGAGGGTGTAAAGCGAGCTTCATCGTAGTCTGCAGTCTGGAGGCCACAATCTAACTGCGAATCAATCAGATAGGACAAGACTCTGCGTGAAAGGGAAGAGAGGCCAGATGAGCAAAAATGTTCCCTTTGGAGGGGGAAAGAAATGACCTCAGCCAAGAGCAGCCCTGTACCAATAAGTAACCACAAATATCGGCTGCTGCTGCAGTTGCTCTTATTAACCTTAGTATTATTCCAAGTGCAAACAATGTCCTCAAGAACTCATGCAGTTGCAGAAGTGTGGTTCTCTAGTTTCTAGCTTACACTACCATTAGACAGAGAAAAGAAATTCTGTTATAAAATTGTGGTTTTTTTGTCTCTCTGTGGTGATATGGATTACTGACCTCAACATCCTGCTTTCTTCATTTAACTATTGAATAATAAAAAAATGTGACTTTAGAAAATGGAGAGAATCGGGAGATGAGAGTTCCAGCAACATCTAGTCTTCATTCACGCCTGTGTTCTTGCCCCAGTTCTACCACATGGCAGTGATTAGGATGCCATGAAACCCTCCTTAAAATGTCAGCATTTATTATTTAAGATCTTTTCTAAAATGCATGATTCTATTTTGGACAAATAATAAAATCTTTGAGCATTTATTTACACATGGAGTTCCAGAATCAACCCTTAGGAAGACCAATTCTTATATTATATAATATAATATGGGGAAGATAAACACAAGAAATGCAGGGTTTAGGCGGCACGTGCATTCCTGATCAGGCACAGACATTTGTTTTGTTTGTTTTTGAGCAGAGTCCTTTATATGGCTTATTCTATTGCTGACACATTTAGATTCATTTTCCAAAACAGAAGACAACAAATTTTGGTGGAGAGCTCTGGATTTTTAGCTTAAGAATTTTTGATTAAGTTTTGTCACCTTGGTACACATTCCCACCAACTCCCCCTCATCACTACACTTGGTTAGGACTCCTCCTACCCCATATGCTCCTAGTTGATCTTCGTTGCTCTGTGAACCAGTCTCCTTGACCTCTAAATGCAGGAGTCCCTTCGGGCTCACTCCCAGGACAGTTTTGATATCAATACTCTTCATTTAATCTCATCCAGTCTCTTTGCTTTTTGACAGTTCTTAAAATTGTATCCTCAGTCGCAACTTCTCCTACCCCCAACTTAGGTTAATTTCTCCAACTGCTTGTTCAGTGTACCCACTTTGAGAGCTAAAGAGGCATGTCAAACAAAACAGCGAAAATTAAATTATTGATTTCCTTCCCAAATCGATTTCTCTTACAGTCTTCTCCATATCAGTAAATGGCACATCCATTCTTCCAGTTGTTTAGGTCAAACTCTCGGAGTTATCTGACTTTCTCTGACACCTCACATCTAATCCATCAGAAAAACATGTTGCCTTAGTTACAGGATTTATCTAAACCTTCAATACTTGTGCCCTTCACTGCTGTGAGCCAAGTTTACTCCATCAACATCAGTAGACCTGTAACTCTCCCTGCTTTCCTCCGCTCTAGGCCCTTAGAGCCTGTACACAAAAGCAAGTGATTCTTTTAAAATACAAGTCAGATCATGCCGTACTCTGTCGTAAATCCTCCGCTGACTTCTCAACTTGCTTGATAAAGTCTTATGGTCCTATGAGTCTAGACACTTGTCACCTTTCTGAGTCCAACTCCTACCACATTCCTCATTACTTACTCCAGTGCAGCCCGGCTGACTTCCCTGCTGTTCTTTAAGATGCTCATGCCCCAGTGCCTTTGCACACACTGTTTGCACTCCCTAAAAATTCTTTCTCCAGAAACACGCCTTGTTCCCTCAGGGCACTTAAACCCCTTCTCAAATGTCACCTTATCAGAGACATCTTCCCCGATCAACCTTTCTAAGGCAGAACCCCTGCCCCTCCCCTCTCCATTCCCTCCCTGTCTTATTTCAGCACATAGGCCTTATACCCACCTAATATGTACCTCCTATTTACCTGTTTATTGTCTGCCTCTCACACTAAGCTGTCAGATCTCTGAGAACAGGCACTATGCACGTTTATTTTTTGATAGATCTCCAGTGCCTATAGTGCCTGGTTCATAGTAGTTGACCAATAAATGAATAAACTGACCCATTCCTACTTTTTCATGTATCAGTCACGGTATTCTCACGACAATGAAGAGAATTGCATGGGAAAGGGAACCAGACGGAAATCAGAAACACAGCCTTGGAAAAGACTCCCCCCCCACCTTTTTTGAGCCTTGCTACTCAAATTGTGGCATCACCTGGGAGTTTAACTTGTTAGAAATGCAGATTTCCAGGGCTCATCTCAAACCTGATAGAACACACTCTAGCTAAATCAGTTAATTCAAAGCAAAAGTTGATTTTAATTTTCCCAGGCCTCAAGGATGTTATTTGATCCATTTTTGTGGGCATCTGGATGGCTGAGCTGTAGCCGTGTGGACGCCCCCCACCCCCTTGGCTGTATCCTGAACCAGATTTGTACTTTAAGGTTGAAATGAGTAGGGCCCAGAACACTGAATTCTCGCAAGACTCCTGAGTAACTTGTATGCATGATGCCATGAGAGTCACTGCCCTAGAGTCCTCCAAATGCAGCTCCTTATTTCCTCAGTGAGGCACCCCATCTTGTCTGAGCAGGATGTCGGCTTGCCTGTTATCTGACATCAAGTGTCTTTCTGTATTGCCTGCCTTCCAGACCTTGTGACTTATAAATGGTTGATAAATGAGAAAAGTGACTTGCATCAGGGAAACTAATAAGACCGGGCACCCTGCTGTCGTTCAATTTTTGACATCGGAAAGACCCACCCAGGAGAGTCTGCAAGGGAAAATTATTACTCACAAGGTCACAGTCCCCTGCCAAGGAGAAGACTGCCAATCTGACGCGAAACAGGAGTCCATTGAGGACCACCCCAGGCACAGCCTTCCCACTGGGGTGATCTGAGGAGACAGGTACTTAGTGCCACAGAGCTTAACCTTCCGATGGCAGAAGGGAGACAGCTGCATTTGCATTGTGTCTCATTCCTCTAAAGTTGTTTTGCAAAAAGCATCTTTTCTCCCGGTAGCTGCTGTAATTAGTATATGATTATCTTTTCATTGTTAAAATTTCGTTTGCTAAATCATCTGAACTTCCTTGACAGGCTGATGCTGCAAGGTCAGAAAATAACATTTCATACTTATCTGAGACCAGTTTTCCTAGAAGCATACATGTGATGGGGATTTGAATGACTGTAATTAATTGGGAAGTGATCTCAGGAGAAAGGGGGTAAGGAGAACAGAATGGCACAGGGGGAAAGTCAAGCAAAGATACAGGGTTTTCTGAAGCTTAGGCTCAGCCTGATTCCTCAGAGAGCTCTGGGCACAGCATGCAGATCACCAGAGACCAGATCCCACCATGAGGCAAAGAGGCTGTTCATTTTTACCCTCCAACCTGTCAGCTGCAAGCTGTTCACAGAAATTGTTTGTCGCTTTTTCTCAATGAGGCACCTCCTGCAGTCCATGGGCAATTCTCAGGCGAGTGCCCTATAAGCAACCAACACTCACAGAGGCTGTGGGGGGGGGGGGGTGCATCACAGGTAAAAGGCGACTTACAATACTTACTAATAATTATCCATCCTTAGACCCTTCCTGAGGAGTCGTTCTTTCATCTAGATTGCAAATCTGTCTGGTTATTCCAGGCAAAGAAAGAAATTCTTTCCATTTTAGATTGAGCCTGCAACTGAGTTACGTGCCCTTGACTGGAATTGAACCAGAGACCCTCCAGCCTGAGGGCCGATGCTCTAACCACCGAGGAACCCAGCTAAGGCTAGTCTAACTTCTAAGAAAATCAATTAGCTTTGCCTCTGCTTGAATTTGATATAAATGTAATTATAAAGTATTTACTCTTAATGTGGATTTTTTTTGTTCATTATATATTTTTTCAGCAATGGCATTTCACTTGTCAGCAGTTTGTTGCTTCTTGTTTGGAGTAGTATTTCACTGTATTTCCTACTGCAATTTGTTTATCTCTTACCTGTGGATAGATAAATGAGATATTTTGTGTTTTCTGCTATTGTGCATCTGGCTGCTATGAACATTCTTGTACAAGTCACTTTGTGCGCACATTTATTTCTCCTCAATATCTACCTGGGAGTGAAATATCTAAGTCATAAAGTGGATATATTTTTAACTTTAGCCAGGAGTTGCCAAACTAATTTTTAAGTAATGTACCATTTTATACTTCCACTAGCAATGCTCGAGATTTCCAGATGCTCCACATGCCAACACTTTGTAGAAATTATTTATTCAGAACATGAGTCCTTGTATATGTAGGCAATGCACACATTTTCTCTCAGTCCAAAGTTTGCCTTTTTATTTTCACAATGGTATCTTTTCTGAATAGCAGAAGATTTTAGTTTTTATTAAATCTTATCAGTGAGTTTGTTTTTCCTGTAGTTACAATCTTGCCTATGATTTATTTCAAATTGATTTTTGTGTATGGTATAAGGTGGGGCTCAAAGATACTTTTTTTCCTATATGGCAATGCAGTTGTTCCAGCATCATTTGTTGAAAAGGTTCTTCCCATTAAATTAACTAGATAGCTCGGCTCTATTTCTTAGCACTCTATTTGATTCTATGCTATACTGGTCTATCCTCACACAAAAAGTCACACTTCACGAATTACTGTCACGTTTTAGTAAGTCTTGAAATCATGTAGTCTAACTTCTCTGATTTTATTCTTTGAAATTAGGCTTGCTATTCTAGATCATTCACACCTAATATGTGGATTTTAAAATCACTTGTTTATTAATTTCTACAAGGAATACTCCTAAGATTTTAATTGGGATTTTGTTGAATCTTAGATCAATTTGGGGAAATTTGGTATCTTAAACTTTTGAGCCTCTTAATCCATAAACATAATATATCTCCCCATTTATTTAGTTCTTTAATGTCTCATAGCAAGATTTCATCATTTTCAGTGTAGAAGTCTCTCATATCATTCATTAAATTTATTCCTAGAATGTGATGTTTGATGCTATGTAAATGGCATTGCTTAAAATTATAAGTTGAAGAAGTCATCTTCTATTTCTAATTTGCTAAGAGGTTTAATTATCCATGGGTGTCAAGTTTATCAAATGATTTTCTGTATCTACTTAGTTAATTATATTTTTATGTTAATGTAGCACATTATATTCATTGTTTTCCAAGTGATAAATCAAGTTTTCACCCCTTAGATAATCCTTACTTGCTCATGGTTTATGTTTTTGAACTCAATTTACTAAGACTTCGTAACATATATTTGTGTCTGAGTTAATGAAGGATATTAGTTGATAATTTTTTCTATGTTTTGGTATCAGGGTTATGCTGGCCTCATAAAATGAGAATATTAACAGTAGCTTATACCTACTAGCTACAACAGCTATATGTGTGTGTGTGTGTGTGTGTGTGTGTGTGTGTGTGTGTGTGTGTGTGAATATTGAAGAGATATATTAGAGCAAGAAAAATCCAGTCCTAGAAGATTACATGTTAAATGATATAGACAGAATCATAGATAGAGAACAGGCTGGCAGCTGGGGGGGGGGGGGTGCTGCTGGGTGGGGTTGTGGAGGAATTGAGCAAAAGAGAGAGAAAAGCAAGAAAAAGGAGTCAAGGACATGGATGACAGCGTGGTGACTGCCGGAGGGAGGGGTCGTGGGGTAGGAGGGTTAGGGGGATAAATGGTGATGGAAGGAAACTTGACTTGGGGTGGTAAACACACAATACAATATACAGATGATGCATTATAGAATTGTACACCTGAAACCTGTATAATTTTGTTAACCAGTGTCATCACAATAAATGTAATCAAAAGAAAAAAATAGAATGAGATAAAATAAAATAGAACAATTTATATTTAATTACTTAACTACCCTTTGTCTATGTTAGTTTTTATGTTTGCATTTAAAGACATGTTATATATAAAAATATAAAGTTTATATAATAAACAATTTAATTTTTGCATTGTGAATTCTTACTCAATAAAATTATAATTAGATATAGTAGAACATATATTTATTCTCACCTTTTACATCTTTATAATCTAATGCCTTTGTTCCTTGACCTCAATTAGGAAAAAATATCCTGAAAAATGGTAAATTCTGTTTCTTCAAGGAAACCATGAAAAAATATTATGAAGCAACCCTTCTAAATACTCTGCCCTGAATCCGATGGGAAGCAATATAAATGCTCCCTGATGTTTGCCACCAGAGTGCTATTCTGGAGCCAGAGACAGATGCCCTGCATTCTAGGCCTCATCTGTCTGAAAGGCTCATCCAGATACCCATCGGTTATAATGATGTGATCGAGGATCACAGAGAGTTCAAAAAGGAGACAAAGGATTTCCTCTGGAGTTCAGGTTCCACCATAGGTTTCAAGGACAGATGAGAAATTACAGTGGCTCCATTAGCTGAGCAGCGTCCTGTTCCTGAAGGGGCACCTGTTCCATCCCAGTCAGGGCAGGAGCGCAGGTTGTGGGTTCAGGAGGCAGCTCGTCAATGTTTCTGTCTCACATCCATGTTTCTCCCTCTCTCTTCCTTTCTCTCAAAAAAAATCAATAAAAACTTTTTAAAGAAATGACATGGGTATCCACAACAATAGTAGTAACCACAGAAAACATATATGAGCATAGAAAGGAAATTGCAGACAAAGCCTCAGATTCTCCACGAGGCGCTCAATTAAATTTGCGTCCAGCTACATTTGATTCAAATGTAATGGCAACACACAGACATGTTTGAGCTTGCAGTGCTGGAGAGCAGAACAATCCTAAACCTTGCTTAGAAAAAACGCGAAGTCAATCTAGAAATAACCCCAAGTGTAAAATCAGGAATAGGGCGGGGTGGGGAGAAATCCTGGTAAAAGGAAGAGTGACAGGCATTGAATTTACTGAAGTTTAAAACCAAGATCAAGCAATATTGATCATGAAACTTTTGGCAAAGCAAACATAATATATAAATGCCAAGTATATATTCATAATATGTGAACACCACGTACTGGGAGGGGAGGCTGAAGAGGGCATACCAATTTCCTCATTTTTCAGAGCCAGAAGGTCAATAAAGCTTGTCTAAATTTGAAACATAAGGTTAAAAAAATACTCTAACATCTTAACATATCTCTAATTTATTGACATCCGATTGCTCTTTTGGAAGTTAATGTCAGGTCTAGAGAAACATATATCTGAAGCTCAATATTCCTTAATTTGAATGGAGTTTTTGCCCTCACCTTTGGTTAAATGTAATTAAATTTTAATTAAAAGGTAAATATGTGTAGCAGTACAGTATGATAACAATCTTTCTAAAATAATTTATATTTATTTATCTGTTTATTTATCATTTAGATGAATATATTTATATAGACACACCTGAAATAATAGTCCCTAAATGTTGACAATGGTTATTTCTGCATGGTAAGATATGGATAATTTTGAAAGTATTTTCTTTGGGTTTTTTTGAATTTTCTGAATGTTTTTATATAATACTTGCATTACTTATTTTACGTAAAATCATTCTTCTAAATTAATTATGAAAATTAATATAAATGATATTTTATTTAATAAATACAAACTAGAAATCACAGTGGTCAAAGACCTTTTAAAATGTGCATGTATAAAATAGTGCTCTCATAGAAAGAAGACAAAGGACAAAAAAAAGCTGAAATATTATTGGCTAATACATTAAATTAAAAACAAACAAGAAAGAGAAGAAATAGTGCAGACTCTCTAGTAATCAAAAAAATTCAAGTTCAAATCAGCTTTTCTCTTTTTAAAAACCTGCTTACAAATGATTGCTGAGAGAGGCCTCTCCCACTCTGGTGGTGGAAATATGAATTGATATGATTTATCTAGAAAGCAATTGGACAACATTTGGCTGGGTTGAAAAAGCATTAGTAATATCTTTGCAACTTTGGAAATTTGAGCCTACAAAGATATCAAAAAATGTAAACGAACACTTATGAAAATAGGTGTATATTTTACTGTGAATTCCAGAAAAGAAAAACAGGAAATAACCTAAAAGTCCAACAATAGAAGAAATATTGGAGTCTGTAATAAATAAAAGTTTTTGCTTCATAACATGCCCAGTTTAGTCAAGGGCTTTGTATATGTGATCTTATTTTATCTTTGTAATGATACAGAGAAGCAGGGACTATAAACATTTTACACGTGAGAGACTGCCCATCAGAAAGATTAGGAAACATAGTGGAGATTATAAAACTCATGGGTGATTAAAAAACATATGTTCCTCAATATTATGTACTTCCTCTATAGTAATATAGTGCATCCATTTCAAATGAGGTGTTCCTTTTGTTGAGTCAAGATTGAATTTGTCAGTAACAGTGCCAGCCAAGTGTAAATGTTATTTCATTAAAACTTGGTTATTTACATGAAAAAAAAAAATCAAAGCTGACTTCCAGTTTCCAGTTCCTCACGTTAGGCGCTTAGACATCGCCACTCTCTCCTAACAAAAGTAAAAAGTAGAACAAACTGAATAATGAACTCTTCTTGGATCCATAGGACAGGGAAGGACACAGGGCTGCCCCCAAGATTGGTGAGTCAGACAAATCAATACGGGGAGTCATGACTTAGCGGAGCAGAGACTCAGTTGCAGAGGCCTCCACGGGAACCAGTGCGAGATAAGAAAACCCGAACCATAATTTAATAAACACTGGAGTCTCTGTGTGAACAACTCTGAGAGCTAAACATTCCAGGTAGACCTAGTCTTGGGGTGGGGCCACCCTACGATTTTGTGAGATTTACCTCTAGGCGCTCAACCAGGTTCTTCTTCTTCTTCTTTTTTTTTTTTTTATAGTGAATACTTTAAAAAAAATATTTATTTTTCAATTACAGTTTATATTCAGTATTATTTTATATCAGTTTCAGATGTACAGCATAGTGGTTAAACAATCATGTGCTTTACAAAGTGGTCCCCCAATATTTCCAGTACCCACCCAGCACCATACATAGTTATTACAATATTATTGACTATGTTCCATATGCTGTCCTTTACATCCCCGTGACTGTTTTGTATCTACTGATTTGTACTTCTTAATCCCTTCGCCTTTCCCACCCAGTACCCCTCCACCCACATGCCCTGGAAACCACCAGGGAGCTTCCTGTATCTGTGAGTCTGTTCATTTATTTTGTTCTTTAGATTCCACATGCAAGTGAAATCAGATAGTGCCTGTCTTTCTCTGACTGACTTATTTCACAGCATAATACTTCTAGATTCACCCATGGTGCCACAGATGGTAAGATTGCATTCCTTTTCATTGTATATACATGTACCACAACTCTCTTTTTTCCCAGTTACAGTTAACATCCAACATGATTCTGAACCAGTTTCAGATGCGCAGCCTAGTGAGTGGTTAGACAGTCACGTAACCCCTTGTGCTTTCTCAGGGGGAGAGTGAAAGGAGTCATGTTGCAATAGGCCGGAGCAGGCTGGTCTGACCAAGGCCTGCCCTCAGAAGCTAACCAGAGCCTAATCTGCAGGCTACAGAGCCTCGCTGAGTTAGAAAAAGCAAATAGCCAACTCCAGCCAAGTCCAGCCACCCCGTCCTACCTAAGAGGGGAGAAAGCTGGGAAACACTTGTGATTCTCACAGACCAGAGACATAGTCTCATGAAAAGACAGACCTAATCAGAGGAGCATAGACACAACTCAGGAATAATGCAGATGAGGCTTCAGACCACCCCACTAAAGCAAACAGTGCAATAAAGCGCCACACAGATGCTTTGGTTTCCCACTGCACATAAAAGCTATGTTTCTACTAGACAGCAGTCTATCAAGTATGCAATAGCATTATGTTTACAAACAATGTACATACTGTAATTTAACAATACTTAGTTGCTAAAAAATGCTAACCATTTTCTGAGCCTTACGTGAGTTGTAATCTGTTGGCTGGTGGAGGGTTTTACCTTCAATTTGCAAAAAACTCAATATCTGAGAAGTTCAATAAAGTGAAGCACAAGAAAATGAGGTATGCGACATTTCCCCTCCACCCACACCTCACTCCCACATTACTGAAGTCTGTTTGCAGCAGTTCCTTTTACCAGGTTCAGCACATCTGGCTATCAAGACAAATTTGCAAAACACACCAAAATGCAAAACAAAATAAAACAAAATGCAAAGATCAAAAATTTGAAGAGAGAGGGCAAGGCTGAAAACCAGACATGGCAGGGATATTGTAATGATCAGAACAGGAATTTTAAAAAAGCCTGATTAACATGCTAAAGACTCTAATGGACAAAGTGGAGGGCAGGCAAGAGCAGATGAGTGGTGCAAGTAGAGAGACAGAAATCATATGAAAGAGCTGGAAACAGCCCGAGAGAGCAAGCGCTGCAACACAAATGAAGAATGTCTTTGATGGGCTCATTAGTAGATTGGACATGGCAGGGGAAGGAATCTCTGGGCTTGAGGACATCTCAATAGAAACCTCCCAAACTGAAAGACAAAGAGAACAAAGACTCGAAAAAACCAGAAGAGAATATCTAAGAAACGTGAGACAATTACAGAAGGTGTAACACATGTGAAATGGAAATACCATGAAGGGAAGAAAGAGAGAAAGGAGCAGAAGAAATATTTGAAACAATAATGAATGAAAGTTCCCCCAATTTAAAAATTTAGGTATATAGATGCTTATCACAATGTTATTCATTTCTTCAAACAAATGATTAGTCTCTAGATTTGCATAATAAGAAAATAGATTAGCATAGGTTTATGTGTGACTCTGCATCCATTAAGACTTTTCAAAGATTAATTCTTTAGAAAAATATATAAAATATGAAATTATGTTAGATCTCAATTCTCTTTATATATACGGAGAAATGTTTTAAAAAGGGAGAAATAAATAAATAATTATCTAATGAGTTTGTAGGTAATGTTTACTTCATTATCTCTCTTAAAATTATACAAAACACATACAACCATTTTGGAAAAACTATTTGTCAGAGTCTATTAATAGTAAACATTTTTTTCTCTATGCCACTCTTAAGTATATACCAAACAGAAATGAGTACATATGTCCACCAAAATATACGTAAAATAATGTTCATTTCAATATAGTTTAAAGTATTGAAGTGCCCCAAACTGAAAAGACCCCAACGCTCATCAATAATGCAATGGATAATCATATGATGATATATTCGCCGATAGAATAGTAAACAGCAGTGGAAAAGAACAGGTAAGGTGCACAGGCAGAAATCTGTACAGAGCTCACAGACACACATTCAGGAGAGCAAGCCAGGTGAAAAAGGGTGCCTATTGCATTATCCCATTTGCATGAACCCAAAGGAGAAGCAAAGGAATCTGTGGGAATAGCTGTCAGGATAATGGGTATTTTGTGGAGGGTGCTGAGTAGGAGAGGACAAGAGAGAGCCTTTCAGGCTGGGGGAGTTTTCTGTGTCTTGATCTGTGTGACGATTGCACAAAAGTAAGCATATGTAAAATGTCATCAGTTGGTGCACCTAAGATTTGTGCATTTTACTGCATGCACATTACACCTCAATACAATGTTTGAACATTTTAAAAGCATAATATGAGGCAATAAAATATCCCCGTAGGTCAAGCAACCCAGGAGTGATAGGAATAAAAATTTAATGATGTTAGAAGATAAGTCTCTTCAAGGAAATAAAGATTGCTTGGGCTAGAGCATGCTATGGACTTCTTAAGCTGTTTTATCCCTCATTTTAAGTCAATTTGGTTTGAATATAAATTATTTTTATACTATGGCAGTTTTGATAGGTAAATTGCTTTCATGATTTGAAATCTCTGGATATATTTAAGGGTAGGAAGAAAATAATTGCTGTAATGAGTAGAAAAGAACTCTTTCTGCCTCCAGCTTATGAGGATAAGAGGGCATTTAATGGAGCTTTTCCTTTAACTTTAAAAGCACCCTCTTTCCATAGAATTTAATGATCCAGCAAGAGTTTTTGTGAATGGCAAACAAGTGTGCTGGATGTAGCTGGGAAGGAAGCAGAAAAGGTAAGCGGGTTGGCCTATGCCGTTAGAGACCCAGTAGACTTTGTCCTGTCGGAAAAAGACAAAATGAGGAAAATAAATGCACTTTAGCTATGGCACAAGAAGAACAGTTAGTATTTTATTGTTAGTGCTTGGTTGTGGACAATAGCTCTTTAAAAAATCCACTGGCTCTTAGAGATGACCAGATAGGGAAAGAAAAAAAATAAAATAGGTCAGATTATTTACAAAGACCCTGGAAGGTATCTGACCAGAGTCTCTGTTCCATGCAGCGATTGTTTAAGCCTTGTGATTTAGAAGAAACTCCGAGAAGCAGAGCTTGAAATAGGAATTCCTTTGCCTGCTATTTCTTGATGAAATACTCTCAAGAGATATTTGTAGAAAAATGAAGGAGGCAGGATAGGGCAGGGTAAGAAATCAGGCATAGATGGGCCGGGCACAGTCGGGACTAGCTGTAGAGCAACGCCATAGGGAACTTTGGCCTAGGAGTCAACCACGGAGGCGCCTGAAGACAGGCAAGAAGGGTGCGCCGGTTAGCGCTTATATCAGTTAATCCTGTGGCTTAGTAGAGGCAGAAGGGGCAGGGGGAGCTGTTAGCAGCCTGCGCTCTCAGCATGAGAAATGGGGCAGTAACCTGATGAAATGGAAGCGGGAGGGTTGGCAGAAGCACACACTTTCCAGAAGTGTGGAAGCTGGGATCTCACATGAACCTCACTCTTTCTTGCTTATCAGTGGCCAGTGACCTTTGTGTTTAAGTTAGTATTACTCAGACTTTAGAAATTCGCAAGTCACATTCACATTATTTAGGAATATATATATATATAATATATATTTCATTATACAGTATATATAATTAAATATATACGCTATCATTATTGAATCATCTAATCAACTTAAATTGACATTTTCCCCCTGTAAATAAATTAGACTTTTGTTTAAGCAATACTGTCTGTGAAAGTATATGTTTAGGTTGCTACATTCTTAATACATAGCCGAAAACGTACAAATATCGAGAAAAGGAGAGGATGCTTAAGCTCCTCTGGCTCAGTCAATAACCAAGAAAGAATAATGAGCTCCCCTGAACGTCTCACTAGCGTCAGTGATTTCAGAGGACAGTGCCTGTTCTTTCTACATTCAGATAAAAATGCATCTCAAAGACTTTCAAGGCAATTTAATTGTTTCTAGACCCAAACTTATCTTTCCTATGCGTTCCTTCCACTTGTAGAACTGTTAACATTGAAATGTATGTATCATAACTGAAATTTCTGACCTCCCAAATGCACTTTTGCTTACTTTCTGTCTATATAAGCACCACTCACTTCTCTGAAGTTGGGACACTGTTTCAAGGCTTCCCGAAGCTCTGTTCTTGGGATAGAGTCTGCAGTGAGACCCAAATAAAAGTCGTTCTTAAATTTACAGGGTTTCAGTTACCATTTTGTTGACAATATTTAAACACAATATTATGTTATCAGTAGTACAATTACCGTTGTTTGAGCAGCATTGGTTTAAGGGTTGCCAAGTGGCACACTTGATCTCAAAGGCATTTTTAAGGAAACAAAAAGGTAAGCCACAGAGTGAGAAAATATTTGCAACACACACATATATATCAGACAAAAGACTTGTGTCCAGAATGCATAAAAAACTTTGCAACTCAATAAGACACACAACCTCATAAAATATGGGCAAAATCATGAATAGAGACTTCACTACAGAAAATTGACAAATGATTAGTAAGCACAGGAAAAGACACTCAGTATCATTAGTCATCAGGGAAATGCAAACTAAAAGCAGAAAAAGATACCAATACATACTGCTGGGCAAAGGGGAACCAGAGTGTCCTGATTTCATTTTTGGAGGGTTTCTTTCTATATTTTAATATCAGGCCTTTGCAATTTTCAAGGGCAGATGTAACCAGGAATCATTAACAAGCCAACCCAAAGTGGGCACACATGATTTCATTAGGCCAATTAAAAAAATGATAATTCTAAAGATGCCGCTTTCCATCTTTTCCATAATGAGCTTGGCGGCGCAGGGTGCTCAGTTTTGTGTATCGTTTCAGGCTCCCTCGAGTCCTGCCTCTCAGGCAGGGAAACAAGGAGCAGCAACTCACATCCCTGGCTTTGTCATATTTGCGCTTGAAGATTCTTCTATAGAGATGATTCTAGAATTTAAGTCCCGCTGCTTGAATAATTATCTCAGAGAAGTGGGATTTGTCGATGTTGGATTGTGAGGCTGAGAGGAGAGGGAAGATGAAGGGTATTACTAAATAAATGTCCTGCTTCTGTTGTTGGGATAGATACATCATTGTCCCCGCTGTCAGCAGTCACCACTAAGTGAGTGTGCATTTGTCATGCTTCATTTAGCAGGCTTTCAGAACTGGCTGGGCCTGAGCCTGGCCAAGATTACAGGCTCTTTAAAGCCTCTACACCAGAGTTCATAATAAATCCCACCACAAAGCCAGGGCCAGGAGTGACGGGAGCCAGGTTATTGCAGGGCTTTAAAAAGGGGATAAAGGTGGGATCAATAATGCAGAAAGGCGCTAGGGAAAGGGAAGCAGAAAGGCAGACCTTTTCTGGAGACCAATCTGCACTTAGAAATAGGTTTTTCTATTTCTGTATGAGCCTCACCAACTGCAAGCCAATCGCTGTCCTCGCCCTCATGATCATCATCAACAACAGCCTCTAAAAGGTAACAGAAACTGTGTAAATGTCCAGGGAACTGGGAGGAGTTTTTGCAAGGGGAGCTGGGGCTGGAAGTAAAAGAGTCAAAGCTGAGTCTTGGCACCGTTGCAACCCTGCTGGTCTGTAAGTGTGTGCCTGCAGGTGATGGAAAGAAGCTATGTGTAGGAGAGGTGTCATAATTTGTTGCAATCAATTAGAATATCTTTTAGTCAAATGTCTATTGCAAAAGCTAGAAAAAAAAAAGTGTGTACCAAGCAGGTGATCTCATCTTGAACCACCTGAGCAGTGTGAGTACGGAGAAACCCCCATGTCAAACTCTTCCTCTCTCATTTGCTTTGATTCGGATGTCAACACCAGCAAAAATGCACGGAATCAAAAGTGGAGGGGAATCTCCAGGATGCTTGCTGGATGGTGCGAAGGGATGCCAGGTTCTGGTGTGGTTGGCAGGAGGGGAGGAACAAATACACAGGTAAACTACACGGTGTAGCAGGGACTGGGGCAAAGCTAGGTGCGTGAGGCTGTCCAGACCAAGTCCGTAGGGAGGGTGAGCCAGAGTAGAGAAAGGCTTGAGGGAGGAATGGATGGGGCATAAATAATGCCAAAAGGAGAGGGTGTGAGGTGAGCCCAGAGAGGTGGGCAGAGGCCAGATCGTGAAAGGGCTTTACATCCATGCTAAGGAGTTTCAACTTCATGCTGATGATAATGAGAAGACATAAGAGTGTCATAAGGAGATGAATGTACTTAGGGTATGGAGAACGGATTAGATGGAAGCAAAACTAAAGGAAAGGAGATTGGTGGAGATGGCTACACTGGTCCAGAAAAGAATTTATGATGAACTGACCTACTAAAGAGGCAGAGGTGGAGAAATGGGGGGGGGGCGGGAGGGGGGAGTGGATGGATTCAAGGAGGCAGGATTGTCATGGATTTGTGATTAGTTAACTTGTTACTGTGTTTCTGTTTTGATGTTTGAAGTTTGACTGACAGTACAACATCTCATCTGCCACTTGCTCACACTCATGGGAAGTCTAATACTCCTTGCTAAGGTCTCCGTTCACTGATCTTTATAGAGCATTCTCAGGCGTCTTTCGTTGAATCTGGAAGACCATGGGACCATTCTGAGAAGTTGGGTCATCTAGTCTAGGAGGATCTATTATGGCACTGGTGTTACCTCTAGTAATAGAGGCCTGGGGATTGCAAATGGTATCTAATCAACAAAGACTGTCCTGCCTCCACGGTTGCAACTACTATTACCTTCGTGTGATTCCCTGTTGTGTCTAAGCAATGTGAGCTCTTGTTTTGTCCACCACAACCATTGGTGCAATCTCTGCTGAGACTACAGTGATTTATTTATTTTTAGTCTTTCACCAGCTCCAATGATAACTTACTCAATGAAGGATACACATTACAGTATCTGTTGTGGGATCCCAACATTTAAATTTACTTAGAGTCAATCACATTGTTTCTTCCTCAAGTGTAGGAATGTCCCATAGTGGGATGGACGAGTTTCCACTCTCTGCCAGATCAGGAATACATTTCTGTATGGCACCTATGTCTTAGGTCAGGTTCCCAGAAGCTGACCCTCAAGAGATGATTCACGTGCAAGTGGTTTATTAAGAAAATGTTTCTAGGGAAAAACTGAAAAGGAGTAAAGCAGGGAAGGGGGAAGTTGCTAAGCAAGGGTGTGGTTTCAGGCAAAGCCCCAGGCTCAGCCTGATCCTAAAGGGAGCTATGAAATGTGAGTTACACCTCAGAGATTTCCTAACTCAAGGCAAGGGAGCTGGGCTTTCCTACTCATTGGTCAAGGTCCATTCCAGGGGATATAAACTAACAGGCACTTCCCAATCTCTTCTAGTGAAAGCCCTGCAATGATGTTTGCAGGCGTGAGTCTTAAAGCTGCCGCACAAGAGCTGAGTAAGAGGGCCCTGAGGGGACTGGGGAGGAGCACCAGCAGAGCTCAAATTGTAAATGGTTTTGTGCGTGAAGTACTTTTATTTATATTTTTGTGTTCTCCTGATGCGTCATTCCTCTGGCAACCATTAATTTACTTTCTATATTTGTGAATTTGCTTATTCTGGGACATTTCATATAAATGGAATTGTACAATATGTGGCCTTTTGTATCTGGCTTCTTTCATTTAACATTGGGTTCTCAAGTGTCATCCACGCTGTACCTTGTGTCAGTACTTCATTCTTATTATGGACAAATAATATTCCCTTCTATGCATATATCTCATTTGTTTATCCATTTATCGATTGGTAGGCGTTCAGGTTGTTTCCCTTTATGAATAGTGTTGCTATAAACATTCACGTGTAAGTTTTTGTGTGACTATATACTCTCAGTCCTCTTGGATACATGCCTATGAGTGGAAAAACTGGGTCATGTGCTTAATTCTATGTTTAACATTTTGAGAAACTGACAAACTGTTTTCTAAAATGGCTGCACCACTTTACATTTCTACCAGCAACACACAAGGGTTCACAGCCTTTTCAAAACTTGTTATTGGTTATTTTTATTATAGCCATTCAAGTGTATGTAAAATGATATTACATATGGCTCTGATCTGCATTCCTTAATGATTAATGATGTTGAGCATATTTTCATTTCTTCATTAGCCCTTTGTATGTCTTCTTCAGAGAACTGTCTATTCAGACCCTGTGCCCATTTTTAATTGGATTTATTTTTCTTTTTATTGTTGAGTTGTAAGAATTTCGCACAGTTTTATTGGGCATTATTTTATGGATTAGGTAACATTCCAGAAGTTGCAGACACAAAGATGAAAATACACACAAACCCCTGCTTTCATGAATTTATAACAACAACAACAACAACAAAGTAAACAGGTAAATGAACAAGTAAAAATGCCTGAGGACCATCAACGTTCTCAGAAATATTCAATAAAGAAAAGAAAATAATGGATATAATAGTTAAGTGTGAGTGGGGACAATGTAAGACATGGTGGACAGGGAAAGATAAACTTTGAGTTGAGACCTATAGCAATAGACAGAACTTATCATAGGAAGATAAACTACTATTGAAAAGAATTACCAATATTTCAGTAGCATAGGCCCAAAACAGAAAACTGTATTCCAAAATAAAGTGAAACAAATAGCTGAAAAGCCCCTTTTAGCTTAGTGACATGGCTGGTAGAATTTTGGGTCAACTTGGCCCTAAATTTGAAATTACATAAAAATATGTAATTTCTGTCCAAGATTCCTTTCAGATGTTATTAGGTAGGCAAATTTTGCCTTGACATATTTTGAAAAAAAAAATGTTGTACCTCTTGAATTCAGAGAGCATACAGTGCTTTTTACAGCTTATTGGGTAAGTACATATTTATTAAGTATATACAATTCAAGGCTAGTCCCTACCAGTTTAGACTAATGAGGCCAGAGGGCAAGGTATAACTTTAAATTATCCTCTTTATTAAGAAAATAGATGATATGGTAAAAAAAGTCAGACATTCAACAATGTTAGAGCCAAGTTTTATGCTCCTAATATTGAACTTTCTTTCAAGTCATTTTCCAAAGCAAATCCGTAAACTATAAAGGTGACCATAATTCCTATTTGCAAACAATGCATAAAACATAAAGTAACAGGCACAGAATTCACATTTAAAAAATGCAATTTGGAATGTAGCTACCTTGCTCGTTTCAAAGCCAGCTGCCAGAGGATATGAATAAGATCAGAGGAATTCAATAAAGGCTAAGTGTGCTTGCGAGTAATTTCCCTCCCTTTTAGGTGGAGCCTCACTTGGATGAAAGAGAGCTACCTGAAGTCCCTGCATGCATTTCACTGGAATCTAAGCAAAAAGAAAAAAAAAAGGGCCCTCTGCAAAAATCCAATCTACTGCAACCTGAACTGTTCAACCAGACATTCAGCAACAACTTGTGATGAAGGCTGGTGCTTCTACTAAATTTATTAAGAGCAGAAATTCAAACCCAGGAGTTAACGAAAATGCCTCAAGGATAACTGAAATATGAAACGCACTCCCTCTTATTGGTAGCCATCGGACAGTGAATTTTTAAATAGCTATCTGTGGGCTTCCTACCAAGTACCGCATACCTTTTATAGATGCCGGGACACGAAGGCGAGAGAACAAGGCAAACCTTTGTTTTTAATAAAGCTTACATTCCAGTGGAGGAGTTGGGGTATAATAGACACTATATAGGAAAGAGGGTGGGGTTATATAGAAGGCTGGGCAAAATAAAGTTTACAGTTCATATGGAGAGTAATACAATAAATAATAAGTGATAACACAAGAATAAACTGTGTGTCATGTATTCACAACGATAAACCTCCTTTT
Organism: Miniopterus schreibersii; assembly: GCF_964146895.1. Classification (NCBI taxonomy): domain Eukaryota; kingdom Metazoa; phylum Chordata; class Mammalia; order Chiroptera; family Miniopteridae; genus Miniopterus; species Miniopterus schreibersii. The sequence continues at coordinate 70,429,138 of NC_138110.1, forward strand.
GCCCCGCCCTGTATAGACTATCTTCTTAAGTTGAAAAAAAATGTACATATACTCACTGGCATGTCTACGCATAAACACACACATAGGCACAAACTCATGCATGTAGGGTACATTTTACTAAATGCTGAGCATATATGATGATCGTCTACGTTTACAGAAGATGCTGTCAGTGCCACATTCATTTCTCCTTGACACTTCCTTCCTGATGGCTTCTCACTGCAAGACCCCACAGCCTCTGTCTAAAGGCTTTGTCTGTCCCCAAGGTGCATGTGCATCCTGTGCATGGGATCAACTAAAAGGACCATGGACTTAAAACCCTAGACACAGCGATACCTGACTTGTTAACACACCCCCTATTGCCCGCCTTCCCCCTTTCCCTGCCTCTTCCTCAGTCCCTACCTGTGTGCTTCACAGGATCATCTCCCAAATAAATTAATTGCCACTTGTACTCAGATCTTTGTTTCAGGGTTTGCTTCTGGGTAATCCAAGCTAAGAGCATGAAATAAACAGAAATAAGTCAAATTGCTTGTGTTGAAATCTATTTAAGGCAGAAACAGCGCACTGAAACAAAAAAACCTGGAGGCAACCAATATTTGACTTGGTACTTGGCTTGGCGCTTTTCATTTGTTCTCAGTTTCTGCATAAAAAGCAGAAATCCCCATCCCTATAGAACACATCAAATGCCTTATCAAGCAATGCACAAAGTTAAATTTGCATCACCCAAAAAAGATTATACACATCCAACTGAAGGAATAAAGATGCATTCTTACTCACGAGGCCCTGATAAAACCAGAACTGGGCATCTAGAATCTGATCCTTTGCTTTTCTGTCGTTATTAATTCTACAGACATTGAATGGGAATCTACTATGTGAACAATACTTTATGTTCTTGAGATTAAACATTAGACTTAGGCCTGGTTCCTCCTGCCCTCTAAGCACTTACTATCCAGTGAAGAGCCAGGCACAGGAGAAGATAAAGGAATTAAACTAAAATCTGAACTGTGGCAAATGCACCCAGCCTCACTCTGCAAAGGGAGTTACTAACGAGATAATTCCAGATGAACAATCCAATATATGTTGGAATGGATTTTTGAGAAAAGCCACTGCTGAGAATATAAAATATGGTTTAAAATAAATAAAGGAATGTATAGTTTAATATTCCTTTTTTTGGTCAGCGAAAGACACTCATATTTTTAGAAATGGTAGGGCACTGGATCCAAATATGTGAAATCTGGATCAGGTAAAATTTAGCCAGGAAAACAGAATTGGGATATTTAATTCAGGGTCAAGGAACTGGTGGCACAGGTGATGGAGAACAGAGGGGCCTATGCTGAAAAGGGCGGCCCACCTGGGTGCAAGAGGCTACAGCACGCCTAGACTGCAGTGTTGGGGCAGGCTGGCCTTGGGGCATGTGGCCAGCAGGAGCCAGCGATAAGCGGCACCACCCCTCTTCCCCTCTTTCCCATCCTCTGATCTCACCAAGCCTCCCATTGGCTGAGCCCAGTGAGAAACTGCTGGAGGGGGAGCCTGGGAAACACAGCAGGCGGGGTGGTCCCACCGCCAGGGGAGCTGAGTCAGGGAAGGGTGACCAAGTGACTAGGGGGCAACCCAGCCCAGGACTGGCACTGGATCTGAATTTCATTTCTAGGTTTTCTCTGCAAATAGAAGATAATGCTCACTTGCCCACTCTTCCCCTGAATATTTTATGTACATATAATTTATATTTTATATTATATATATATATGATTTCTATAGCTTATATTACATATAATTTATATTTGTGAGCAAAAGTTAAGAAATAACTATCAACTACCCAAAATTCACACTATGCTAATCAGCTAGAGAAAATAATGCTTAATATTTTTCAAATAAAATTTTAAAAATATTTGTAACTACTTTCACACTTTCATGTCTAGGTATTTTGATCCACTTCATATTTTGAATGAAAGTTTTTGACCCTTCCTGGATGCCCCCTTGTTCTCATTTCAGTCACTTGTCTTCTGCTTTTTCTTTCATTCACTTAATTACTTGTCAAATGTATGCAGGGTTAGCCCCACCTCCCATGCGCCTGCATACATTGAAATAACTTTTTTTCTTAACCTACAATAGAGATGCAAGGAGGGCATGGGGATGTTCTAGAAAAAAATGTTGTTTAAAGGAGAACCCAAGAAGAGGTGAGGGTAAGGACAGGAAGCAGGTGTCTTAGGGCACTTCTAAGCTGATGCACCTCTGGCCAGCTGTCCCCTAGCCTTTGCCTCATTTTTATTAATAAGCCAAGCAGCATTTTCACCCAAGGTTTACTAGCCTGTGACCATTCACTGAAGTTCCATGAGCTCCATGCCATCCAAATGAGAGGAAGATTATTCTTACTTATCTGCAATCTTCATAGTTTTATCCATAGTTTTATCTTACAAGCACCTACATGCAGAACACACGATTGCATGGTTGGCACAAATGTGGCCAGTAAATTTGCAAACAGTCAAGTTTTTACCTCCCTTACCCCAAGAGAAGCAGGGAAGTTCAAGAGCAAAACACCAGCTCAACCAGACACAATTACCTGGCCAGAAAGAAATTTTTTTCTACATTTGAAATAATAATAATCACAAAAAAGGAGAAGGGAGAGAAATCGTTTAAAGTAATAGAGCTGTCTTTGAACGTTACTAAAATTGAAGTCTAATTTGAGCTTGGGTGGAGCCTTCTTAACATTAACACTTTATCTCCATCTCAGCTTTTCTAGCTGTTGTTTTCTGAGGATCACTCTTGAATGAGCCTCTATGTTTCATTCTAGGGCTGGTTCACCTGATTCTCTTTGTCATCATTTCACAAAGAAGGACACTATAAACATATTCAGACTCTAATTGTTGAAGAGTCTACTTGTACAATGTGATCAAGAATTTTCAGTGACATCCTAAATTAAAGTTTCCATCTCAATCTCTCTCTTGATAATAAAAAATAGGCAAATATGTTAGGCCTGTATCTGGACCTGGACCTGAACCTGAACATCTAACCTTATTTTAACTGTATCAAGATCAGCATGTGTATTATTTTCCAGGTCATCTTTCAAAAGGAAACCACCCCTTTTTATCACTCCATATGCACTTACTCACCTTTAGCATGAGTAACAATGGGTGAGAATTACACACCCATGCAGAGCCACGGAGGATAGTATGCGGTTAGGCTCACTGACTTGCCGAATAATTCTGTGTCCGCTGGCCTAGTAATGGGCATGGTAAATCTGTAAGTACTAGCCTACCAGTGTACATTGATTTAATATTGCCTCCTTCCTCCACCGAGTGAGGTGCTAAAGAGCATGGGCTCTGGACCAGATGGCCTGGATGTGAATCCAGATTGAGCCAGTTCCTTAACTTCTCTTTACCCTGGTTTTCCTTATGTAAAGCGCTGATGGTAATAATATGTTGTTATTTGGAACGAACACAACAATCCATGTCAAAGTACTGTAGAGAAAGTAACAGAAGAGTACTTGGCTTATAATAAGCACTCAATAAATGTGAGTTTATTATTTCTACCAATTAATTACCCCCATTCTAACTCACCCTTGGGTGGAACATCATTTACATGATTTTCTAATGACTATTTCTAAAGCATGTTATCATGCAAAATAGATCAAATGAATTCTATTTAATGATTTACTTAATTAATCATTTGGGCTTTATTTAAATTAAGTCTTAGACGTTTTTATCTAAGATGTATTAATTTGCTTGGCCTACTTCCTAGGCTCCTGTGAATAGAAGATGCTTGAATGAAATGCACCCTTTATCCCTGTCTTAAATTACTCTGACAGAGGCTCTTTGAAATGGTGTCCCTGTCAAGCAACTCAAAGATGCTTGAAAGCAAACATGCAAGCAATGACTGCATTGTACAATGATAATTAAATGGAGCTTGAGTAAATTTATATTGAGTCAGGGTGTTTTAGCACCTTTTGACTTCTTTAATGTCCATCTAAGATTTTAGCAGCTCTCACTTTCACTGGAATGCAGTTTTCAAAACCCTGGGGAATCAAATCAAAATGAGTGAAAGCAGAATTGAGAAACCAGCTTATCAGGTTTTATTGTTGTGAATTTTCTTTTCCTTTCTATTTTTTTTTTCTTTTCTGTAATGAATCAAAACATCTATGATTTACCAAGATTATGTTCTTTGGAACTGGAAAAGTAGCACAATATAACAAAAATGTTCCATTCCACCGACTATCCTTCATGGCATTGGGGAAAACAAAAGGAGGGATTTCTTCCCAATTCACTGCAGTTTTCAAGAAGCAAAAGGAAATTTGTATCCCTTATATTTTTTTGGACTTTGTCCTTTGACTTTCATATTATTATATAAAATTGTTTTAATTTAATAAGGCTTGTTGGAAAGCATTTTTCCCTGTAAAGAGAGAAGAATTGAGAAGGCTAATTTCCATTGCTTTGATTTTGGAATGAAAGTTGTTTTAACTGCTATACCTAACTCAACCTTCCCACCGAAGATGCTGTTTGGAGGACAACATATCCTTTTATTTGTTGAGAATATTAGAGATGTCCCCTTTTTATCCCCATTGATCCCCTCAACCCCGCATCCACTCCACCCCCGGGCCTCCCCCATATCAATGTCTGCGTCCATGAGTTATGCTCATAAACATAGTTCTCTGATTCATCTCTCCTCACCCACAGCCCCCTCCCCGCCTTCCCTCTGAGATCCCTCAGTCTGTTCCATGCTTCTACGTCTCTGGATCCACTTTGTTCATCAGTTTATTTTGTTCATTAGATTCCACATATAAGTGAGATCATGTGGTACTTGTCTTTCTCTGACGGGCTTATTTCACTTAGCATGGAGGACATATTCTTTATTTCAATACCATCCTGGTTTCAAATAGTTCTATAGGGGAGGCAAGGGTTTGCATTTATGCATGGGAAGGAAGTTCAAAGAAGAGCAGAAGGAAACAAAAGAGAATTGTCTTTGTTGTTGTTGTTATAAAAAAGACAAGAGGTGGGAGGTAGGTGAGAGGTTTCCTTTCTAAAAGGTAAAAATAGTATCATATTTTCTACTCTTCTAAAGCACCGAGTTCTTAACTTCTTCCAAATGGCATGGCATCCAGACCAATGATAACTCGGGAGTCAGATGGACAGCTGAGTCTCAGGTTGTCTAGTTGTTTTCCTTGCATTGTTTAGTCAAAGAGAGCAAGATTCTGGGGTCACACTGCTCCTGCCCATTTGAAGACGATGTCTCTGATCTGAAATCTAAGGTCATGTTCTCAGACTTCTTAGGGAGGCTATTACTATTCTCTCTTTGAACAAGGTTTAGTGTAAACCCCCAAACCAGGGAATGTATCCAATGCCTATATTGATCAAATTCATCATTAGGGATTTCAAGGAATCCTATGTTTCAGGAAGGCAAAGGAAGTATGACCATCCAGATTTCATACGTGAAGTGATTGAGATGCACAGAAATTATGAGGTTTATTTGAGATCCCTCCTCTTATTAGAGATGACATCATGGCTCTAAGTAAAAAGAGGTATTAAACCGTGAATATCTACAATGCTCCACCCTCAACACATAATTATTAAAATAACATGTTTTCTTTTGTACTGTTACACAGTGTTAGAGTTACCCCCAAACCTATTGTATTATTTATTTATTTATTTATTTATTTATTTATTTATTTATTTATTTATTTTTTCCCCTTTGGCAATAAATACCATTTAACCCTATGAAGTTTCTTCTTGAGCTAGTATTTTTTCTTGTATTATACATCTTTGCGGGTATTTGTATTTTTACACCCCCCTCCCCCCATTTTGAAGATATTCATAGCAGATAAATACTCTAATACATTTTTATACTTACTTCCCTGGGTACTTTAATACTATGCCTTATCTAAAGTTGGTTCTACTATGGGCAAATATTTATGATTGCTCAATTTATAAAGTTGAAATGAGTATAATAAAATGATCACTGGGTTGTTTAAGGTTCAGGCTATAGTCTATACCTAGTGATAAGAAGATATCACCTAAGGCAGGTCCCTCAACATATGTAAACCTCAAGCTCTTTCTGCCCCTAACAGTACATGGGTAGATCGAATTGGATATAACGTGGGAGGAAATGCTTCGGTAGCTGCGCTCCTTCACTTCCTTCGCCCTATGTGCATTCTACCTGTCTTTGGTCCTCACTAATTTCTCAGAGATTGAGTTAAATCAATTGAGTTTCTTATGTGTTGGGTTGAATGTGGAAATTTAAAAAGCAAGGAAGAGGCTGGACTCTGGAGATACAACACCAACATGGGACAGTGAGCTTAAGTTACCACATATCTAAGTACACATTGATTTTGACTCTACAGCCTATAGTAGGCATGTTGAAAAAAACAGACAAATTGCATTCTCTTCCCTACCTCACCTCACATAGAATTATCCTCTTTGAGGCATATGCTGCTTATTATAATGAAGAATATATAGGAAACCCAGACAATAGGAGCACAGGGGCTCTTGAGAAATTCCCAGAAGACCTGATCACCCTGGTTGCTCTTGGTTGTTATCTAACTTGCCTCACAGGGTCACTTGATCTATGGAGTCCATTGGGTGGACAGATTCATTATATGAATCTATGTGTTAAATAACTACCTTCAAGATTGCTCATCCTGATCTGGGATGTCAGACCTCACATTTAAATGATGCTTTATTTTCACTGAGATAATCCTTTGTGCAGGTCCAGGCCCCATTCACGGTGTGTGCAATATGCCGTAACAAATAGATAAACCATCCTCCGCCAGAGCCTTGATGCTGGGTTACAGTAATTCTGCCCTGAGCGCTGGGATACTGGCACTTTCAGGGTTGTTACCCTCTAATGTTATTTTAGTAAAGAAATAATAGCACTTTTCTCTGTCTTTTAAAAGTATCTTCTGGCATTTTCCAGGGCATTAATCATAAAATCTGTGTTTAATAAAAGAAGAAATGGAAACTAAGAAATGAATTAGATTCCAAACAGCACTGAGAAGGACTTTGCAAACACAGAGAATGCTGGGAGGTAAACCTTTTGGACTTCTGACATGTTAAATCATGATATTTTTTTTCTATTCTTTCAGGATAAGATATGTTGAATGAAGTTGAGTGAGATATATTCCATTTTCTTTTGATATTTTGTGTGTCTTCACAGTCATTTCCCCTAAACTATGCATTTAAAAATTAAAAACAGCAATGTGTCTTCTCGTCAATAGTTAAAATGAACTTCTCATGGCTTGAAAATAGTCACTGGAAGGTAGTAATTAAGATTTAATTGAAATTTACAAAAGAAATATTATTCAATTAGCACTGTTTATATGGCCAAAATTTCTTTATACTTTATGCAAAGGCAGATTAGTACTATTAACAATGAGGGTAAAATAAAATAATTATGAAAGTAAAAATTGCAATTATATATAAGTAACCTCAGATATTTTGGGGCTCTTCATTATCACATTTAGTACAAATGTAATGGTCACAAAGATAGGTTTTCCTAATAGTGGTTCAAATTCAAGTTGAAACATACAATGAAATAGCCTAAAGTGCATCTGATAAACTTTCCTAAGATTTATGTCTTGTTTCTGTTCCCCATCTCCTAGTTCTAGGATGACATGGGTAAATTATTTAACCTTTATGAATATCAGTATTTGCATTTTTTAAATTGTGGGAAATGTTAGCTTTTTGCCTTTCTTGGGCTGCTGTGAGCATCAAACAAAATGATGGATGTAATTACACTTTGTAAAATGGCCAAATCTCATACCAAAGTGAAATAGCATTAATTACCTCTGTTCTCTTCCAGTTCTAATTATCAATACAGCAATTGTTACCAACACATTTTAAGGGCTTCTTGAAACTTGAAAATCAGGCAGGTATTATAACAGTTTTATAATCCTATCCTCTCTTTCTCAAGGGGAAGATTGATTCAAAACTAATCAAGAACGTCCCTTGTTAGATGTCAAACTACATACACATTCCACAGCACATTCTCTCAGTAAATTATTTAGATAGCATGAATTTTAGATTAAGTGAAATATTGCTATTGGGAAATTCCTTGAGAATAGCACAATGCCTTGTCCATGATAGGTCCTTAATTCATTTGTCAATTGAATGAGTGGGGATTACTAGCAAGTGATCTGAAAATGGCCACACTATGCAATAACTTGCTGGCTGATGAAGCTTTGTGTATTTGTGCTAAGAGCAGTGATCTCTCTGCTGATGATTCCTGCCCTCCCACAGGCACACCTGCTCATGTCCAGTCTACACATTTAGACACTCTCTAGTATGACCATATTCCAAGGAAGGGTTGACTCTCCAATATCCTACTGACAATCAAAATCCAAAAAATGCATCAACTCAAATTTATTGAGTAACTACTATGTATAAAAAGTGGTTTCCCTACCCACAGAGAAATGTAGTAGTTACTGTTCATTCAACAATGTGAAGCGAGTCAAGTAGATCCCTACATGACTGTAAGCACAATGTGTATTTATAAAATATGAGAATGAAATAGGCCACTGGGGTGAGAAGCATCACTTGGCTGATAAATGATTACAGTGCATATATTTAAGTGACACGTCTGCTTTTATCATGTGCAAAAGCAAGGGATGCCAAAAAGAGCCACCTAAGAGTACCATGGGATGTCAATCGTCAACGAACACAGAGTAAGTGGCAGAAGCCAGGCATGGCACAATTGCTCAGTTAGCCACTGCATTCATTTCCTTTCTTTATGTTGACTAGCTGCGCTGAACTGAACTGATCTGTAACCCAGGCATCTGCCACTCATTTCAAGGGACTGCCTGTCTAAGGAAGACAGAATAAAAATGTCCATTTAAAGTTGAAAGCTGTTGGTACATGGATGACCATTTAGACATGAGAAGTTTTATAGACCCCCAGAATGTTAGGATTCGGAATTCAGTTACATTACTCTTCTCTTCTTTCAGGCAAGGAAATCAAGGCCCCAGAGTGATGGTTTTGTGACTTACCAGATGCCAATAGTGGCAGAACAAGATCTGGAACCCAAATAATTTAATTACAAGTTGAGTGACCTCAAGTTCCATTACAAACCTTTAAGCAAGACTGGGGTTCTCTCTCTCTCTTTAATTCCAAGCTCAAAAAAATAAATCTTGAAAATCTCATAGGAACTGAAATTACTGAAGACAACTAGCTCTTTAATTATGATTTGCAGTAAGCTGCTTTTACCCTTCACATATCTCTGAAGTTGGATTGCCCAGTACCTCTGAATGCTGCCTGACAGGTCCCTGTGATTTGTATCAGCTCACAAAATTAAAAAAAAAAATGCAAACTTGCAGCTCTAATTTGCCAGAATCCTTAAGATCTCTTTTATCATGCCTGCTGCTGGGATGAAGAGCAGCATTCTCTTTAGTGGCAATCTGCTCTAATCATTTTTTATTCAGGTGGCAGGCAGGGTTCAGGCAAAACATGAAAGAGAGTGATTGGAGCTCAGTGTCTTCAGATGGCTTAAACCACATCACTCAGGCAATTTCGATCCTTTCTTATTTAGCCACATTTAAACAGGTTTCTTTTACAGCACAGGAGACCAAACCACTGCACAGGATATAAATAAAGTACATCAGAAAAGAGGAAGGCATTTGGAGTCTGAAGTTACTCTCATCTAGATATGTGTGACCTTGGGTTTCTAAATCTCTCTGAGTCCTCATTTTCTCATATACAAAATGGGGAATAAAAAATGTAGTCATCACTGGATTATTGTGAAGGAGAAATGAGCTTTGAGAATTCTATATAAGAGTGCTTTATATATTTAAAAGTGTTACACAAATGTTAGTATGCTACACCCATGTTCTATGTGAAAATTTTAAACTTGCCATCTTGTCTAGAAATCAGTTAAAAGCAAGACACACTAAAAACTTACCAGTTAGTATCTAACTGTGCATGTCAGAGTTATTTAAAAAATCAAATTCTGTATTTTTTTTCTTGGTAGTATTCTGTGCTGTGCACGTCTGAAACTTGGATGCATGGACAAATTGTATAGTAAGCAATGGTCTTATATACTGTAGGTTTCTAGAGAAGAGAGAAAAATTGTCTCTTTACTTAGAAACTAGAGCAATTTATTTTACTTTATGAGAAAAAGAAGTCAATGAGAAAACAAGACAGCTATTGGGGCCACCAGGAAAAATTCAAAATGGTAGTTGGTGTGGGAGTCTTTTCTGGTTTAGAGAAATTGTCCGTAGTTTTTGGTGATGTAGGTCTGGGACCCCAGGACAAGCTCTATGAGACAGCATAGGTCCTTTTACTCGGTCAGTTGTTATTTCTTGTTTGTTTTGAGTTGGAAATGCTGGGGTGGGCTTTAAAGGGTGACTTACCTGCACTGGTACTGTCACCTAGAGTTGCTCACTCTGGTGGACTCTGAGCTGCCTAGTCTGGCCTCCAGGGGAGTTCAATGTATTTTTATCCCTCTGGAATACTTGTGTATGCTCATCACCAAGGGTAAGATCAATGGGGCATTAGCTCCTTGCTCTTAAGGTAGTAGTGTCCTAGATCAGAAATAGCTGCTCAGGACTACTGCGGGGTTAGTATTGCTCTGCCAGTTGCGACTTAAGGGGCAACCAACCAACAGTCCAACTTGACCCCTAGATATTTTACTATTACCAGTTTTCCCCAAGGCCTAAAATTCCCATGAATTCCTTAAGAAATGTTTATAATTACAAACTTTGTGCTAGACAGAGTGCTCGTGCTAAGTATGGAGAGAAAAATACTCATTCCTGTATAACATGGCACTTCTCTCTTAAATGTCTTCTTAATGATACATGTGCATTTTAATGGCTAAGGACAGTAGACCCTGCAAAAATGATGCATCATTTGGGTCACAAGAATTGGTTTGTCCGATGTGGCCATATTCTTACCCTCCCTTTCTCCACTGGGTAAAGGAGGGGGAATGCAAGAGGAGGGTGAACTACCATGTTTCCATGAGTTTTGCCCAGCCTTGCAAATATCTATTTTCCTACCAATCTAGGCCAAGTGGAAGGGAACAGGTAAATAATAATATACTGGTTAGCCTCTGTATTGCCACAAAATGTAAGGAGAATCTCAATGTACTTACGGCAGAATGGAAATGTTATAACAAACTTTTTAACAAAACAACAACAAAAAAACCTACTTAAAAATTTATCCTTGTAATCTTTTTTTAAGTTTTTTTTTTGTTTGTTTTGTTTTGTTTTTTGGTGGTTTTTTTTACTTAGTACCTCACCAAACAGTCAAATGGAGCTAAGGGGCTGTTCAGGGTAGTTTCCCTCAGACCTGCTAAATCTCTTAAGAATGATCTTGGACCTTGAACTACTCTAGGTCAACCCTATCCATAAAATAGGGTTTAACTCTTTCTTTACAGTGAAAAGGGAGTCAACCTTGTGAGTGCCCTCAACTCAGAAATAGGCAAAGGCTATACTATCCATAGGCTTGAAAAGCAGACTAAGTTGCTTAACTGGTGACATTTATTGGAAGTCTATTTCCCCCCGTTAGTCTTCACCTATTAACTTGTTTATACATTTAAATGTCCATGATTTTGCCAGACACTACACTAAATGCCAAGAATACTATTTAATAAGACTTAATCCATGTCTTCAGTGTGCTTAGGGTATACTTAAAGAGACAGAGAAGGAACCAGAGGCGTAAATGTGCAGATATTTACAGTCTTCCTTCCTCTCTCCTCCATTCCATCTTCCCAGCTGAGGATTCTTACTTGCTAGTCATCTTCTCATCTCTTAGTAAAGCTACGAGCAAAAGAAATCCCCAAACTGTAGAGAAGCTAGGTTAATCAGCATAGTAAAGATCTGTTTATAAATGAAGAAAGAACCTTATGTGATGTCTTCCACCTCACCTAGGTTTTATCTATGGGATCCAGAACTATATTGTGCTTGGAGTAGGCTCAGCAATAATCAAATGAATTAATTAATTAGTTATCACTTATTATATCTACTGCGAACTAGACCTTACACATATATCATTTTCAATCTTTAAAAGAAATCCAAAGGTAAGACTTTATTTGTCCTAGTTAAGGGTGAATAAACTAAAGCTCAAGTTGTCCATTAATTTACACAAGGAAATACATCAAGTGGTGACAGAAGCTACACCGTTTTTCACTTTACTAGACAGCTTTTAACAGCTATAGAAACTTGCAGTCTCCATTTAGCTGCAGGGTTCATTACAAACGTTAGCCTTTTCCCCAACCCCACACCCAAACACTTCCTAGGACAGTGTGTCTTGCTACTTGACTTGGATGCTTACTTCTAACACGGTTTAGTAAGAGCAAGGGCACCTTAGGAGTTAGAAAAACTTTGCCACTCACTCACACATTTTGTGACCTTGGAAATATTACTTTAATTTTTCTATGACTTTGCCCCTTACTGGAAAATAGAAACTGAATAGGTACCTATTTCATGCATTGTGATTAGAATTGCATGAGCTTACTTAGCAGAAGCATAAACATACCCGGCATATAGTCAGTCAGCAATGCATTTTAAATTCCCTTCAGGGAGATTTTTTTTTTTACAAACATCTTTATTTATTTATTTATTTTAATTTTTAAAAACTTATCTTTATTGTTGAAAGTATTACAGATGTCCCCTTTTACCCCTTCATCAAGTTTTTTACCTTAACTCTATTCTAAACTTTTTCAAACTCAGCCTACTTTTGTCTCCATTTATAGGAAATCTGTCCCCATTAGCACATCCACACAGTTTGCCATTTGAAATGGCTCTGGATTCTTAAATTAACAAAATACCAGCTGGTTTGGCCTGTGTATCACATGTGTTTGACTATACATCATAATAATATGAAATTTAAAAAACCCATATTTAAGATTTCCTTCTCTCTTTTTCTGAATGAAGACCAACTCCTTGTTTTCCCAAGACCCTCACGGTGGAAACAACCAAAAGACATGTACCCTCCAGAAAGTGCCTCTATGCTGACATGTAGAACTTGTGTCCCTTACACAGGGGGTGACTACAACTCCGCTAGAGGCTGATTCAGCTCTGAGTCCACATCACCTCCTCCTGTCACCCAGTTCATTATCAAAGGGCCAGTTCAGGGAGGAGGGAACATAAAGAGGACAGTGTACCTTTCAGACACACCTCCCTGCCAGTGCCTTTCAGGCAGATGATTTTGGCCTTAAGAATGCGCTGTCCCAGAAGGATGCAGGCAGGATGCAGAGGCAAATGTCACAGTAAACAGTATGTGAATTGTCCCTGTGTGCCCTGAGCACCACACTCAGAGCCCAGGCCCTTCTCTCTCTCAATGTTCTGGAGGAGCTGGCACGTCCAGCAGAGCCCTATTGCTAGACAATTTGGAGAACCTTCCTTTCCCTGCTGAATGAGCTCTTCGGGTCTGTGGCAAGACCAAGTGGAAGATGCCTTTGGGGACTGAGGGTTGGTGCACGATGACAGTAAAAGGGCCAACATGACTCAGGAACAGAGTGTCCGGTATTTTTATCCTGGGCAAAACGTCCCCAGGGGAAACCCATGCACACTCCCAATAGGAGACGCCAATATTCAGGAAGTAGAATTAAAGGTTAGGTTTGTGAAAAGATAAGATTTAGAGGAGGCTTTAGGTCAGTTTCCCTGGAAGCAGAGCCTGAGATGGGGGTTCCAATACGTGTGGTTTATTGAGGAAGGGCTCTCAGGAGGAGTCAGAAAAGCAGGGTGTGGCAGGGGGAGCGTTCAGCAAGGATGTTGTCTTCTCTGGAGGTTAACCTCAGCCTCGTTGCACAAGATGCTCCAAAGCATGAATGAAACCTGAGCTGGTTTCACCTTGAGGCAAGAGGCGGGCTATTTGTAGCCCTGCAGGCAAGTCCGAGGGTGGCGATGTAGAACCTCCCTAGTGAGACAGCTCCTTTCCGGTAGAGAGTAGTCTCCGAAGAAGTGTGTAGCCTAGAGATGTTTAGCCGAGAACACTCTCAGTGGGGATTAGCAGTAGGGGACCAACAGTGCCCACTATACTTGGAGTAACTACTCTTCCAACATATGTGTGCCTGTGGATGAAAAGGATTTGTCTACCTACCTACCTACCCATCTACTATCTATTTATTAAATTATATTAGCCTACCTACCTTTGATCTGTTTCACACTATCCTTACATATGTCTGTGCTTATAGGTTATTTCCATTTGTTCCTTCCTACATATAGCTACTTCTCTAAATGACAGTTCAAAAGCAAATTAAAATACAGCATAGTTATATTTCACAACTGTACAATATCCTTTTGGCCCTCTATTATGCTAAGCCAAAAAAAAAAAAAAAAAAAAAGGAAGAAAGAAATAAAAGAAAGAAGGAACAGCACACATGAGCTGGTAGAACAGAATTACATTCGAACTATGAGAAGCAAATGTGTCCTTTTTGGGTCTGTCATAATTAATAGCCTAAGCATTTGATTTGCAAGATTTTATAGTCTAAAAAGGACATTTCTTTATGCAAAACAAAGCTGTTAAGCAGTAAAATTGATTTTCAAGAAATATATACATAGAAATCAACCTTGGTATTTTGATATTTCTCTCCAGAGCCCTGCACCTCGAAGTTAGGAAGTTGCCTGCCATTCTTCTCACTGCCTTTTCCAGTCCATCTACCCTCCCTGTGCCCTGAAACATCCCAGGGTGACTTTCATGCTATTAGTTGTTTACATCAGTTGCCACAACAATGCTGCATAACAAGCCACCTCCAAAACCAGAAGCTTAAAACAAGAGCATATACTTAGTTCCCAGGTCTTCGGTTTACTGGTTTAGCCTCATGTATTAGTTATTTATTTCTGCATAATAAATTATCCCAAAACTTAGCAGCTTAAGGCAATATGTATTTATGATCTTACAGTTTCTTTGAGTGAGGAATCTGGTGCAGCTTAGCTGGGTCCTCTGTCTCCGGGTCTCTCACAGGAACTTCCAAGGCTGGATCGATTTGAGTAACTAGTATTAAATTGTAACACAAGGTATAAAAGAAATCTCCGCAAGTCCATACTGATAATAATAATGATTGAATAAATATACAAATGAAGGAAAATGGATAAATCTCCCATGCAGAAGAATTCCAGATAATGTGGAATTTTTGTGGCTACTCTGCACTCTAGTATAACTCCTCACTCCTTAAGTGTGGGATGCACAAATGACTTCCTTCCAAAGGTTAGACTACAGAAATAGAAAGAGTCAATCTGTACTGGAGAAACATGACAAATAGTGCCTCGGTCAGGTTATCAGGGTCAATATCTACAGCGTTCAGCCATGTTGTTAGCACACAAACTTGATATACTGTGATGAGAATGGCACTTTACCTCTGTAGAGCAGGACTTTCTCCCCAAAGCCCATAACCCTAGACTAATCATAAGGAAAACATCAGACACATTTCAAATGAGGGATATTCTACAAAATACATGATGAGTGTTTCTCAAAATTGTCAAGTTCAGCAACACGAAAGTCTGAGAAACTGTCACAGCCAATAGGAGCTTAAGGAGACATGGTGACTAAATGTAATATGGTATCCTGAATGGGATCCTGGAATAGAAAACAAAACAAAACTGTTAGGCCAAAAATAAAACATATCTATCTATACAGTGTGAACTTTCATTAATAATAATAATATACTGGTATTAGTTCATTCATTTTAACATATATGCCATACTAATGTAAGATGTTAACAATAGGGGAAATAGGGTGTGGGTATATGAAAACTCTTTATACTACCTTCATAACTTTTACGTAGCTCTAAAACTATTCTGAAATAAAAAGTTTACTTTTAAAGATGTCCTAACACATTTTCAAAAAAATCCAGTTGAGTGATAGCACCCTTGTCTGAAAGACACTGACACAGATATGCTTCCAATGCCTGCCAATGCCTTCACCCATTTTCCTGTCCACTACCCCACCTCAGCCATTCGCACCCAGGGCACACTCCACACATAATCATCACCCTTAATGCAAGGCCTTCACGGCCTCGGTCTGAATGATCTTTCTCCCTTCTTGGGTCATTCTCTCTAGTACCCCTGCTCCAACATTTGTCAACCCCTGGGTCAAAATCTATATACTCCTTTGGTCCTACCACCTAGTCACTGTCCCAAAACTCTTCATGACCTCACACCTCTCTTTATGTAGTTTAAATTCCAGAATCAATCATTAGAATTGCTCCCTTGGACATACTCTCAAGCCCTTTGTTTTTCTTGCTTTGACCCATTCTCTTGGCAAAACTCCAGCCATCATTAAATTGAATTTTCCACCTAGTCACCCTTTAGCTGAGCAGAGCCGGTCTTTATTGTTGTCTAGTAATAATGCCCCACTTGCACAGTCAGCTCACTCTCCTCTCCTCTCTGGCAACTGCTTCATGCTTTCTGCTCTCTTCTCAAGCTTTCAGTATGGTTTTTCCTGTCCTCACTCACCTCTGATGATAGATCTCCTTGTTCCAATGAGAATGGAAGCACTCAGAAGACAACTTGCACAAACTCCCACCATCACATTTATTCACTTGCCTGTGTCCGTGCCCTTTGATCCTATTTTCCCCTCTGTTACTCTGTAATACTTAGGTTTGCAACTAAAGTTAAACTGTACCCTCGTGTCCTATATTCCATCCCCTGAAAGCATGAAGGAGTTGTTTTCCCTCTCTCCTGCTTTACCAGCGTTTTCCTCTTTACAGGATATTTGTGATCAGTATACCAATATGCTGTTACTTCCTCCAGCTGAAAAACAAACTTTCTTGATCCACTTTTCCCTGATTTCTTCTCACCCCTTTACAATCAAACTTCTTTCAAAAGTGTCCAAATACTCTGTCTCTTCAATTGCACGCTTCTCACTCTCTCTTAAACCTACTAATAAGGCTTTTTCTCTACTGCCCACCAAGCTCAAAATGCTCTTGTCAATGTACCAGTAACCTGCACAGTGCTAAACCCTATGATGGAGCCTTGGCCAATATTAGTCAACATTTTGCACAACTGGTCATTCACTTCTCCTTGAAACCTTTTCTTCATTTGTTTCCCAGGACTTTACACATTTAAGGCTTCCCTTCTCTGTAATGAGCAGCTCCTTCTTAGCCTCTTGAACTTCTGTCCTTTTATCTCTCCAATCTCTTAACATTGGAGAATCATAAGCCTCAGGATTTGCATGTCTTCTGTATCCATCTACACTTACTCTCTAGTGATCCCAGTCAGTCTCTTTGTTTTAAAAACATCTGTACACTAGTGACCCCAAATATATATCTGCAGTTAGTACCACCACCCTGAACTCCAGACTCATGGTCTGTCCACCCGGATAGCTAATAAATATCTCACAGCTAATATGTCAAGAACTGTCCTCCTGATGTTCTCTAATCTCTAGTACTGCTCCTCTCAGAGAATTTCCATCTCAGTAATGGAAATCCCATCCTTCCAGTTGCTCAGACCAAATACTTGTATCATTCTTTACCCTTCTATTTTGCTCACACCTCAAATCCATGCCATCAGCAAATTCTGTTGGCTCTAACTCCAAAATACCCCAAACCACACCATTTCTCAGCATAGCCTCTACTTCCTAACTAGCCCAAGTCATCATCATCTCTTAGCTAGATTCACTTCATAGCTTGCTAACTGGCTTCCAAGCATCTAATGGTGCTCTCTTTGGTCTATGCTCAACAGAAGTGACAGTTTTTCCTGTTTAACATATCAGATCATGTCACATCTATGTTCAAAGCCCTCCAGTGGATCCCATTGTCCCCAGAGTTAAAATCAATGTCATAACAATAGTCTAGAACCCTATAGGAAGACTTTGGTCAATTTTTTAAAAGGTTTCCACTCTGGGCATTCTCGGCTCTGCATACCTAAACCTCATTTACATGGCTGGTGCCTTTGTGAGAATGGAACTGTTCTGATTCCCTTTGGCAGATGCAGCCCTATTCCAGAGCTCTATATCTCACAACCTGGCAAGTAGAGGACTGGCTGGATGACAGGCCTCACTTCTCTCTTGGCTGGCATCTTTATGCAGTGACCACACTGCACAGCTGTTTCATCTCTACCCAGCAGCCTGGCGCCTCCCATGATCTCTATGCACTCATTTCCTACCACTCTCTCCTGCGTTTACTCTGCCCAGCCACACTGGCCTCTTTGTTGTTCCTTAAAACTGACAGGCATGCTCCCACCTCAGGGCCTCTTTCCACTATCCCAACCTCTTTCTCCAGGTATTATCATCAAGTTCACTCCCTCACCTGCTTCAGGACTTTGCTCAAATGTCAACTTTTAAGTGATATCTTCCTTGGCTCCTTTTAAAAAATTGTACTCGTTTCTTCACCAACTCTCTATCCCTTTTCCTATTAGAATTTTTTCTCCATATCAGTTACTATCTAATATTGCATATTACACTTAAGATTTTTATGTGTTTGACTATACCTTCCCCTGAAGATATGGTCTATGAAGGTAGAAATAGACATATGTATATATATAACAAACAAACAAACAAACAAAATATATATATATATATATATATATTTTGTTTGTTTGTTTATGTTGTTAATTTTTGTTTCCCAAGGACCTAGAGTTCCACCTGCTACATAGTAGGCATTGAAATCCATATCATATATGCAGAGGCATTTTTGATATAAAAGATATACTACTTTTTCTCTAACTCATTCTCCTTCAGTCAGCAAAATTTTTTTTTCCCCTAGTATTCTAGTTGTGCCTGAATATATTTTCTTGCACTCTGTCAAATGCATCTTTCCTATCTGCCACATACAGCCATTGACTTCACTCACATATTTCTCCTCTATTTCCCAAAGGGGATTCCTAAATAAAACACTCACATGAAATGATTAATTGGAGGGAAGTATCTACTATAATAAATATTATATCAGTAAACAATGAAAATGAAGACATTTAATTTTTTAATCCTAACACATACATCTCTTTCTGAGCATGACACTAAAAAATCTGCAAAGGCAATGGGAAATAAAAGCAAAATGGTATTTCAGGATGATTTAAAAATGGCAAAGTAACCCTAGTCAACAATGAATGCAATGGTTGTTTTTGTTGATTTATAATTAAACATAAAACCAGCCCTATTTGCCTTAATAGGCATTTGACTGGAATTCATTGACTTCAAAGACACTTAGAAAGAAGAGTGTTCCTTCCTCACAGTATTGCATTTTTCTCTTTGGCTATAAAATGTTAAGCGGGAAATGTGAGCTCCTTCTTTATTATCTTTGGCAAATATAATTTTCTTTTTTTTGTCCAGTGGCTATAATGACATTCTCTTGGTAACACCTCTGGCTTTGCAAAAGTTGGCTTCACTTTCTTGATCTCTTTCTATGTTTACAACAAGACAAACATTCTGTATTCGTAGAAATATGCCATCTGTCGCTGTTTGTTTGAGCTCAGCCAGGGAGTAGGGAGAGAAACCAGGTTTGAAGGGAGAATAGCACCATTTGGCCATTCGCACAGCTGCAGGCGTGAAAAAGCACAGCTGGGCGGGTTTGCCTAGACTCCGAGCTCTGACCTGGAAGCGAGGCCTGGAAGTAGAAGAGAAGGGCCTGTGCGATGTGATGGCGTGGGCCTAAAACTGGTCATAAAATTCATAATATGATCATGCTGTATCAAAACCTATAACCTTCAACAAGTTCTACTAGCAAGTCTTTAAAGCTATTTCTGAGTTTCAAAAACCACTAGTCCCAGCGGTTCAACCATCCAGGGTTGGAAAATATTCTTTCTATACCTGTCCTGGGAAAACAGTGATTCCTTACCTAACACTAAGTGCAAGCTGGCCCAATAATAATAAAGTCAGTAAACCATCTGATTTCTAGCCCCAAATAAAATATCAGTCAACTGAGCATGATTGATACCAATTTATATAAGCGCTACCTTCTTCTTTAAGGGCTTTTAGCATATTCAAATAATATTTTTTGAGTCCATCTAAGAAACAAAATATGTTATTTACTTTTTAAAGGACATATGGCTTTTTAAATAAAATTTAAAAAATTGTTTCCTAATTTAAACACATAAGGTGTCAATTTTGACTATCAGCCTTCCCATACTAACCACCATTCTTAAAGACATGTTGAATCTTTATTATTTTTAATTAGAAACATCAATTAACCAACAGGGTATGATTCTTTATTATCAAATTCAGAAACTGAAAAGAAGGGCACAAACAGAAATCCAACTATTCAGCCCATATTCCTGACCTGGCTATGAAGGTGAGGAATTGGGTCACTTTCTTCAGTGTTCTTTTGCTTCTGCAAAGGCAATGGGGTTTGTCTGACCTGTTCAATTTCCTTTTTTATGAGCAGGCAAAGCTGGGTAACATCATTGTCAATTATAAGTGGGGATGGTGTTCTTCTTTTCCAAAAAGATTTTCTTGGCTAAGTTTGCAAGATGCTGCATAGATCTCTTAGGAGATTTCATAATGATCCATAGCATATTGTAGGTTTGGAGAAATCCTATAATGTCTACTTAATTTTGCTTAACCCTAAAATTCTCACACTTTATTGACCAAGATGGGACATATAAGACTCAGGCTTTTACTCAGAGTAAGGCGAGAAACTATTGGAGGGTTTTGAAGGAAATAACCTGATTTATGGTTTATAAGGCTCATCTGACTGCTACATGAGATGTGACTGAAGGGGGCAAACAGAGACAATGTAGGAAGATGCGTTCAAAGGCTATTGCAATAACACTGGTGAGCAAACAATGTTAACCTGAAGCGGGTGGTAAAGGTGTAGATGATGAGAGGGTGTTGCTGTCCAGATGCATTTGGAAGGCTGAGCTTTCCATACTTGCTGACAGATAGGATGTGGGGTATGAGAGAGAGAAGCTGAGGATGATTCCAGTGTTTTTGCCCTGAGCAAATGGAAGACTAGAAGGAGAATATTTAGGCATTTGGGAGTAAATCAAGAGTGTCATTCTGGAGATATTAATTTTAAGATTACAATGAGGCATTCACCAATAGCCAAGACGCTCTGTGGTATACCCTCTTTGAACCTGAATTAGTTCAGTGCAATGGTTCTCAACACTGGCTGAAGGAAATGTAAAAGTCCCATGCCCAGGATGCTCCTAAACCAATTGCATAAGAATCTCTAGGGTGCTCCAATGCATTAGCATTCTCAAAATCCTCCAGGTGACCCCAAAGTATAACAAGGGCTGAGAACAATGAGGACAGTGGCACCCGAGGTTTCTGGGTTTGGATGGTCACAGAACAAACACTCTATTAGTTGTAAGGATGGGATCATTGTGCTTTCTGATTGTAAAGCAACTGGAAGTAAGGCAGTCACTACTGCTAGGAACTGGGCAATCCTGGATTCTCTCTCATCTTCAAGCCCTCTCGTTACACATTCAACAAGTTCACATAATGTTTAGCCTTCTTGCTTAAGACACCTTGTTTCACACATTCTTTACTTAAATTAGGCAGCATTTATGGTGCCTGGATGTCCTTCTGGTCCAGGACCTGAGCCTCTTCTGCTGGTCTCTGGAGATCCACGATTCATTGTTGAGTTACCTGAGAACATAGGAGCACTTCAGAGCCTCCCTCACAGCACCCAAAGTGGAAGCGAATCTGAAAGCAGTAGGAATTCAGCAGCACTAGATGGAGAGAGGGTGGGAGGACCTCAAAGTAAGACAGTTTAAGGGGCTTTTGGTCATGGTGAACAGGTCCTTAGGAAAAAGGCAGAGATATCCCTCAGTGAAATCCACCCATGCACAACCACTTTGATGACCAGGTTCCTCATGTAAACACCTTCACAAATACATACATTCGACACACACACATGGAACAGACAAAGCACCCACATACGCACACAGCATACATCATAGATGCCCCCGTCATGTACCAACATACCTTTCATCCATCAGCCCTATTATATCAAACCTCTCAGGAAATAGTTTCAATAGGCTGATTTCTGCTGTAGATAATAAAGTTAAGGTGTGTTTTTTCTTGTTTTCTGTGCCTCCCCCCTCCAATTTACAATTTAACTGATGAACTTTTGGAATTTCAGGTCTCATGATTCTGGAAAGGAAAAAGTCTGGAAGACAAGTGCCCTTCTAAGTTCCCCTGAAGCCACATTATTTAGGTACCAATATGCCCTGTTTACCTACAAAGCCACTCTTGAGGAAGAGTGGATAGTTTTAGCCTTTTGCCCAGTGGATAGTGTTATCTAAGGTACTATCTATTCATTCAGACCTGAGGAAAGCCCCTGAGGTGACAGAGATTCCTCTTCCCAAGGGTGGTAGATGCTATGTGTGCCTGGGCACACCCCGTGTGTCCCCACCATGTCTGCGCACGGCAGCTCCTCTCCCAAGCCCGCGTCTGCATTACTTCCCCTGAGGGCTTTCCCTGGACTAAGCAGCCCTGTTTGCCTCCTCCTGCAGCAAGCCGGGAGTCCCAAGGAACTGACAACACCAAGAAAGCAGTTCTCCATCGATGACGGTGGGAAACTGCTATCCCTGTTTTGAGTGGGATACTTCTGATGTATATTCCACTCAGGGTTTCTAGTATTCTCCATTGGGACTGAGCTTACAGTGGCGACCGGCTTGATAACAGACCCGTTTTGGCTGCTTTTCTTTCTCCTCTCACTTTCCCATAACCCCAGCAATGTTTTCTGGGCTGAAGCCTGGGAGAAACTATTTGCACTTAAATTCTTTGTCAGGATCAGCCTCTGGGGGAACCTATATTAAAACGCTAGGAAACTGTAAATGACAAAAGATGGACAGAGGTCCATTTAGACAAAAGGGATCAGTCACAAATATGTTTGTAAACCTGTCCTGTTATTTAGATTTCTTTACAAGCACAATTTGGGGAATTCGCCTCAGTGCTGGGGTAGGGACCAGAGTGACCGTGTAAAGTGGAAGCAGATGCACTCAGCCTGCGGCCTCACACAGCTGCTGGATGAACAATGGCTATAATTTTTAGGAGGGAGGCAATAAAAAAACCCACATAAAACTTTTATTGTGTGACACTAGTTGTTCTAGTCAGCAATCAGAAACCTACCCCGAGGACAGAACTTTTCTGCCTATTAGTGCAGAGAAAGTGGGTAGCCTGCTTCCCAAGTCTCAGAGTGTAACATTGGAGATGCTGCGACTCATTCCAAAGGAGTTATAGTACCAGCAGAATAGAAGAAAGATATAGCAAATGTGTGTTGCAGGGAAGATAATAAAATAAAATCTAAGCATTTCAGAACTCTTGGGGCAAATTGAACCCATGGGAATTGAAATATAAAGGGCTTGGGAAAATACAGTTTTTTTTTACAGAGGACAGGAAAATACTGTATTTCTCTACTTTATGAAGTGTAGGTGCTTTTGGACCCAAAGATGCTGCTGGCTGAGACCATTTCCAAACATGCAAAAAAATATTTCTTTAATCAGAATCCACGGTTTTTGTATTTGTAGTCAGGTCTTTCTCAAGATTTCATTCTCAGTGTGGACAGATGCCAACACGCGAATGCAATTCGTAAACAATCTCTGTGTGAAAGTGAAGAGCATTCCCTCTCCGTGCTCCCATCACCTGACTCCTTGAGCGTTGGTGCCTCCTTACAGCCGGACTCTGGGGGGCCGCCAGAGCGCCGTGTCTCCATCCACTCCATGCCTCTGCCCCACGCAGCTCAAAAGGGCTCTGCATCATTCCCAGGGTGTGAAGGACCTTCAGATGGGTTAGGGGTGAGTTTTGCTCTATTATCAGCACCAGAGCTTAAATCATTTTTTGTGGAGTATCCTGATATATTCGTTCAGATGGCCCAACCCAAGTGCTGTAACACCGCCAGCATCTGTAGTGGTCTCATCCCTTGAATCTTGATGTTTAACCAAGTAAAAACTTCTCTCTTGCTCACATTGCAAGCAGGTCAGTGGATAGGCAAATGGGGATAGCTTACAAGGTCATTCAGGGACCCAGGCTTCTTCCACCTATTGGTTCCACAATCCCTTAGGACAAGGGATGGAAAACGATTTCTTTATTGGCTTTAATTTTAGAGCCGTTTAAGTCTGCAGAAAAATTGAGCAGAAGATATAGAGGTTTCCCATATTCTTCTTGTCTCCCAAACATGCAAAACCTCCCCCACCATCAACCTCCTCCACCTGAGGGGTACATTTGCTACAGCCATGAGCCTGCATTGACACGTCATTGTCACCCAAAGTCAGTAGCTTACATTAAGGTTGCTCTTGATGTTGTACATTCTATGGCTTTGGACAAATGTTTAATGGCATGTATTCACCTTCACAGTATCATAGTTTTCACTACCCTAAAAATCCCTGTGTTCTACCTTTTTATCCCTCCTATCCTTCCTATCCCTGGCAAGCACTGATCTCTTTACTGTCTCCCTAATTTTGTCCTTTTCAGAATGTCATGTAGTTGGAACTATATAGTATGTAGCCTTTTAAGATTGACTTTTTACTTAATAAAATGCATTTAAGTTTCCTCCATTCTTTTTAAGGCTTGATAGTTATAAATAATATTCCATTGTCTGGATGGGCCATGATTTATTTATCCATTCGTCTGCTGAAGGGCATATTGGTTGCTTCCAAGTGTTTGGCAATTAAACTTTATTTTGAAAGGGCCATATAGTAAATATTTTTATTTTTATTAGTTATACAATTTCTGTTGCAACTACAGCCATTATAGTTCAAAAGCTTCCATAAACAATATATAAAGAAATGGGTTTCTGCTTATAAACAGTTGGTTAACAGAGTATAATTTTTACATAGAAGTAATAAATATTTTTTAAAGTTTATAATGTTTACTTATTTTTAATGGACATTGATATTCCCCCAAACTGTACCAAGTTAAAGAAACTTGATTACAGTCGTGAGGTTGGCTAATAAACCAAGTTTTGTTTCCTTATGTAGCTTTAGAGGACAATATTATTAGAAACAGGGTTTGTTTCTCTCCAGTAATTTCTCAGAGTGATTATTTTCATGGAATCTGATAATAGAAAATAGTTATTTTATACCATCCGAGATCTAAAAGGTGACCCTGTTTAGTAGTATTTGGAAAACCCAAGAAGCTAAAAGGATATAAATAAAATTTCATCAGAAACTCTTGCAATGAAGAAAAGAAAAAACATGCACTATGATTGTTCTGGTGTCGGATTTGGGTCAGAAAAAGCACAAACCGAAGAGATAAATCTAAAGCTCTTGTCTTCATTTTTCAGCCTTCAAGCCTTCTAATGAGGCAGAGCTGTGCAGATAAATCTAAAATTTTAATAAGGAAAACATGAAAAATATATGGCAGTGAATCTGCGGTGCCCTTCAAAATCACCCTGGAGTTCAAGTTATGATTGCTCTTGATTTGGGGTGCGCCTGGTATACTTTGAAAGCTTCCCACTGCATTGTGTATCTCAGTCTTCCATTTCTTATTATGCTCCAGGTATCAACTTTCCTGTCCTGCATCCCATCTGCTAAGGACAAAACCAGGTTAAAACCTGCTGATGGGCCGATTGCGCTACAGTTATTTAACAATGAGTGAGAATGGATATTACGTGCTAAATCTTTATTTCAGCCAGGAAATAATTTTATCATGCCTTTCTGGAAAACATTAGCTAAAGGTTACACAGAAATGCATTCCAAGGAGGCTTCCTCTCACGAGAGACACTGTCACCTAATTTTTGGAAATGCTGCATATAATCTTTCCCATTCAGAGAGCCTCAGTGAGCATTAACTTATTAAAGGCTCAGATAGATTCGGTCTAAAAATAGTATTTACTACTTTTAATCCAGAATTATTCTAATTTAGTGGATTCCGGTTCTGTTTGGGTTTTTGTTGTTGCTGCTGCTTCTGCAGTTGTTTTCATCTAAACTCTTTAACATCTCAAAAATGTCAGGTACTTCTGCAGAGTCTTCCTGAAACTCAAAGTAACACCAAAAGCGGGAAATTCTGTTATTCCTATAGACAAATAAGAGGAGACCTTTCGGAAATTCATCCAGGTGGAAGCTGAGACTCTGCCTGGCTACATGTGATCTTTGCTCATTTCCAGGCCTACCCTAGATTCTCACTCCTCACCGTTGGTGTTGCTACTGCATGTTATTTCCCTGAAGGCAAGAGAAGTATTGAAAACAAAAGAGCAGTTTCTGTAGTAGTTACTAAAATCAGAATTTGAGCCATAATTTCAGACATTGTTCTGCATCTGATGTGGCAGAGGTAGTATTTTTTGTAACACATTATCTAAGAAACTCAGATTATTGAGCAAAACCTACATATTTGGAAAAGAATGACTGTTGGTGACTCATGCAAATACCTCTAGCTGTCTGTGATTAAAATACATAGCCTATTAGTTACAGGAATTATTGAAACACGAGAATCATAATCTACTGAAAGCGAAGGCTAAATTTTATATTTGTCATGGTAGAGAAGGAACGTTGTTTTAGACAGAGCATTAAAATTGGTAACGGAAGGCTATGCACAAGACTAAACCGGCAAGGTCAGCAGTGACTTCAAGGTTACTTTTATGAATGCATTATAGTAATTTTTTTTATTACATTGCATTTCAGGGTAACATATTTAAAAACCCAAATCCTTGAAATAGAGAGTCTTTCTCTGATTACCCAAGTCAAATGGAAGCATCCTCCCCTCATTACTCTAACCCCTCTTTTCTCCTTCATTTTTCTCTAGCACACTATCACAGTTGTCATATCGTATATTTCTTACTTGTTGTCTGTCTTTCTTTCCATACAATAAAATAAGAGTTGCATGAGAGCCCAGGCTTGGTTGTGTTCACTGCCTGGCATGTGGTAGCCTGCCATAAATAGTTCTTGAATTTATGAACACAAGTATTGGACCATTCTCCTACTGGTTTTATTTCTAGAAATAGTATACCAATCCAGTCCTTCATCGAGCAGATGACTGAATGTTTTTGGCAAAGAAGTTGAGGTTTGCTCATGATTTTATTTCCTCCTTTCTTCTTTATAAACTCTTCAACCTTTTGGCATATGGTGGCTTTTTAAAGATAATTTGGAAAATTTAGTGTCAGGGTACTTGGCAAGTTTGAGCTCAGAAAGATGAGAAGAGTTTTACAAAGTACTTGCCATTTACTGTCAACAGAAACTATGACTTGTCCAAAGAAAGCAAGTATTCTGTAGGATTATAGTTGTTTGTTATTATAAAGAGTTGTTGATGTTATACAGATAATTCATTGGTATAACTATAGATACCTTTTTGCTTGTATAGTCTGGCTCATTCCCCAGGCTTTAGTGTTGTTAAGACCAGGCTCAAATCTCTATGCATGTTAACTGGACTACCTGGGAAATTTTCTTAAGCTGAGTTGTTATCTTCTTTATATATAGAGGTGATACTATTCACAGCTTGGGATTATTCTAAAGATTAGAAATACAATATGAAAGAATCTAAATTCAACAGACACTCAATAAAGAGTCATTATTTTTGTCATGGAGTCAGCATGTTTCATAAACTTTGTATTTGTTTTCTAGGGCTGCAGTAACTAAGTACTACAAACTGGTGGCTTCAAACAGAAATCTGTTATCTCATAGTTCTGATGACTAGAAGCCTAAAATCAAGGTGTCAACAGGGCCATGTCCCCCTGAAACCTGTAGGGGAGAATCCTTCCTTGACTTCCTAGCTCTGGTGGTGGCTGTCAGTCCTTGGCATTACCAGGTCTGCAGCTGTCTCAGTTCAATCTCTGCTTCTGTCATCATGTGATGTTTTCCTCAAGTCTGTGTCTTCACATGACCATCTCCTTCCCTTATGAGGTCACCAGTCATCTTGGGTTAAGGGCCCACACTAATGACCTCATCTTAACTTAATTACATATGCAAAGACCTTATTTCCAAATAAGGTCATATGTACAGGTACCAAGGGTTAGGATTCAGCATGTATTTTGGGGCAACGCATAACAAACTTGTCCTAATTCACACATTTCCTCTCAGCCCACTGGCTGCACTTTTAACTCTGTGCTAATCCTTTACAACTCATCGACTTGTTGCCACTGCAGTTCATTTTCAGCCCAGAAAGAAAAGAACTTTCTGATTTTGAAAAAACTGCAAGAACAGCAACTTCCTAACTTTCAGTAAGAATGAGAGAGCCTCACACTGCCAGGCCCTGAAAGCTGAACAGCTTGGAGAATGAAATTTAAGGCTCATAAATAGCAAAGAGCCTATGGAATATTGGGAGCAGAAAGAACAATCCTAAAGACAGTGAAACATAAATAAAGTTGGATTGGGTTCATTGGCTTCACTCCCAGGCCAAAATTATCCTCCCCTTTCCAAAAGTAGCATTTAGCACACCATTAGCTTGGAATGGCCATTGTCTTTGTGAAATACATTATTTTTTATAGCTATGGCAAGAGTTGACACAATATTACATTATTCTGTATTTCCGCTCAGATACACACAGGTAGGATTGTAATCATGATGGGCCTTTTGAGGCTGATCTAGCCCAAACCCTTGTCCAAACAAGGCCATTTACCTGCCTTCCGTGATAGTCATTTTCTCACCTGGTTCCCCAGCCCTAGCATTATTCTTTCTAGACAGTGGGGCTCAGTCCCTTGTACTACTTTTAAGATTTAGAGACTTCCTGACTCTTCATGCTAGTTTATTTTTCTGTATAAATTTGGAATCAATATGACTAGTGCCAGAAAAATAAAGTCTGTTGGCACCTTTACCACATAAATATGGTAAATTTATAAATTAACTTAGGGAGAATTGACCCTTATATGATGTAGGATCTTTTCATGCAAGAGATGCTAAGTCTTCCTATTTGCTCATATCCACTTATTTTTAGTCTTAGTTTAATGTTTTCCCTCTACAATTTGCACATTTCTTTTTAAGTTTGTCCTTGGTGTACTGTAAGTGGAGTCTTCTATTATATATTTCTCCTGATTGTTATTTGTCTATATAAATAACAATTATTTTATATTCTGATATCTAACTACATTCTTTACTGTTTGGTAGTAGTTTTTCAGTTGATTCTCTTAGATTTCTTAGATAATGATATCAGATGGATGTAATGATAGACTTACCGCCTTCATTCATATTTTTCGTCCATCTAAGACAACAGACACGGTGGGGGGGAGGTCTGCATCCCACCCAACAAAAAAAAGGACTGTGTATGAGAACACAGAGTAAAACTCCTGGGGAATCTCAGATATATTTACGGGGGTCTCGCACAAGGCCAAAGTCAATGTCGGGCAGGAGTCAGTAAACCTTGGGTTGTCCCCACCTAAGGGACAAGTGCCTGAGTACCCACAGCCTGCTCTTGGGGCTCATAGAAGGAACCAACAAACTGTTTCTATCTGGGCATTAATTTTCTTTGGAACTAGTACAAAACTTTTATAAATAATTCATAGGTATTTGGAGAAAATGTAACCTCATTTATTTTCACGCAAGCCATCCATTTCCTTATTTATTTTAGTGTCAAAATCTGTCAAAAATTAGAGGAACGGAATAAATGCTCTCAAATCTATTGTTTCCCGTGTACCTCTGCTTCTTCCACTGAGGCTCCATCTATTCTGATGTCCCCTTTTCCAGCACTTATAGCCTCATGAGAATTATAACTTATATGAAACAACACTTTTTGTGCTATTTTTATGCCTTCTGCCTTGAATTTTACTTTGCCCAATACAAATATTGTCATCCCTACCTTTACTTAGATTCTATTTTCCTCATTAACTTTGCAAATCACCTTTTTTTCACCCTTTTGAATAATTTTCTTTCATTAGTTGTAGGGAACAAATAGTTGCGGTTTTGCTTTCTGGGCTACCTGGGGATGTCTGCATTTGAGTCTAGGAGCTTGAATCATTTGCATCTGTTGTCAGCATTGATAGTGTATTATGTTTGGAAGTGTTTTTCTACTTATTTTCATGCTTCATTATGGATTTATTTGTTTTCTCTTGTTTGCTCTATGGCTTATGTTTTTGTTCAATTTTTATCTTTTTCTTTTTTTCCCCAAATATACATCTATCTGATTTATTTATGGTTACATTTCAGATTTTCAAAAATGCTCTTCAATTTAAATTCTTTGTGCAACGAAGTTAAGAAAAGAAACAATGAACTCTTTTTCTTTTTATGCAAGAAAAGTGATTTCACGCCTTTATATTTTCTGCTTGCTGTTCCCCAAAGTTAATATACTTACATTTATGACACATGCACTCATGCAAACTTAGTATAAGGAAACCATATTTTAACGCTAAAGTATTATCTTCAAGAAGACGAATCGAAATTGACATCCAGTTGAGCGTCCATATATTTTACAACTTTATGAGCAACATCTTTTTACCCTGTCCCAGTGCTCATCGCCTGTCAGTGTGCACCACGGCGTCCCCCTTCCTGAATTGTTGGTCTTTATTTCTCCCCCAGCTCTTTGGAGCCATGGCCAGGTCATTTTTTCAAGGAGGGTACATAGGCATTATGGCATCCAAACCTTTGAATAAAGAAGAACATCTTTTTTTGTAGCTTATATGCATTAAATAGAGTAGCTATCAAATACAAATCAGGTATCAAACTTTCCCCAAAAAACCTGTATAGATGTGATTGCATTATGTTCTGTCATTTAATGTTGCACAAAAGAATCTCCATCTAACCTCGTATTTGTTTCTTTGTGGGAGCTTGTTATTTCTTTTTCGATGTTAGTAAAAATGTGTTTTATATTTAATTACTTTTTCTGTGTTTACCAACATTTACCTGAAATGTTTTAGTCTATTTCATTGTTTTCAAACAAGTTGGTTTTGTGGTCAGGGAAGATTTTTCAATGTATATGGTGTCCCAAAAAATGTATACATATACTTTAACAGTTGATAGCTCAATTTTGAAAATAAAATGTGTTTTAATAAATAAATACTGCCTTTATAATTATTCAAAGTGTGTGTATACATTTTTTTGGACACCTTATATTTTTAAAATTTGTTACTTGTATTTAAAAATTTTTATTTAATATATCTTTATTGATTTTGGAGAAAGGAAAGGAGAGGGAGAGAAAGAGAGTGAGAGAGAAAAACATCAATGATGAGAGAGTTGTCCTTGATCGGCTGCCTCCTGCACACTTGAGCCCGCAACCTGGGCATGTGCCCTGACCGGGAATCGAACTTCTATCTCCTGGATCCTACCTAGGGGGATGCTCAACCACTAAGCCACACCCGGCTGGGCTACTTGTATTTTAATTAACATTGTTTTATCCTAGGTGACAACTTCAATTGTTAGGCTAATTATCCTAAATTCTGTCATTTTCTATCTTTACATTTTAATCTATTTTCCTCCTACCTTAAACAGAATCTTAAGTTTACTTTCCATATTACTTAGGTTTTTAAATTTTAGTCTGCATTGAAGTTACTTGGAAATTATTTAAAACTGTGGTGTCTGCTGACATTCTGAAAATAAGAAATGTGGATGTTCATGATCAGGTCAAAATGCACCCAATATTGTAAGTCAGCCACAAACCCTCTCCCATCACCAACAAATTCTGTATCCCATAAGCAACAGGTAGAAACATAATCAGAAAAAGTACATGAGAAATTCTTTCATGTTTATTTGGTGGAATTTTGTACTAAACGTGTTCAGTACCACCACCACCCCTTGTTTGTGCTTTTGCTTTCACAGATTCAGTTATCCTTAGCAAACCTCAGTCAGAAAATATTGGAAAGTTCCAGAAATAAACAATAAGTTTTAGCCCGGCCGGGAGTGGCTCAGCGGTTGAGCGTTGACCTAGGATCCAGGCGATCGGGGTTCGATTCCTGGTCAGGGCACATGCTCGGGTTGCGGGCTCGGTCCCCAGTCAGGGGCGTGCAGGAAGCAGCAGATCAATGACTCTCTCATCATTGATGTTTCCATCTCTCTCTCCCTCTCCTTTCCTCTCTCTGAAATCAATAAAGATATATTTTAAAAAAACGTTTTAAATTGCATGCCATTCTGAGAAACATGATGAAGTCTCATGCTATCCAGCTGTTCTGCCTGCGACGTGAATCACCCCTTTGCCCAGTGTCTCCATGCTGTAGATTCTACCTGCCTCTTAGTCACTTAGTAGCTGTCTTGGTTATCAGATCTACTGTCAGGGTATCACAGTGCTTGTGTTCAAGTAACTTATTTTATGACCCTTATTTTACTACTCTGAAGTCCAAGAGTAGTAATGTGGCAATTAGGATATGCCAAACAGAAGCCATAAAGTTTTTCCTTTAACTGAAAAGGTGAAATTTCCCCATGGTAAGAACAAATCTTCTATCTCTGAAATTGCCTAATTTATAAATTAAACTTTCTTATAGGTATAGTATATATAGAGTCCGGTATTATCTGAGGTTTCAGGTACCCACTAGGGGCCTTGGAATGTGTCCTCATGGAAAAGAAGTGACTATTGTATACCCTTGGGTCACCCAATGTCTTGTAATATATGTACCAGAAAATAGATCCTTAACAACCACGCAATGCACTGGGTGTATCCAGCATTTAGTTTAGTATTAGTTCCCAAATCTGGTATTGCCACCTATGTTTGTTACTATAATTGTTACCATACTCATTGCTATATGTAATTCAATTGTTATGTAAAACAGTGACAATATAGAAAGTATGAGTTTGGGCCATAAAGCTAGTGGGGAATGGCTTACAGTTAGAATTTCCCAAGACATTTTTTTTAACTTGTTTAAGACAGGCAAATTACCAGTACTTTATATGGGAAGACTATTTATATTTATATATTTATATTTACATTTACATTTTACTCTTTTAAAAAATCTTTTTTGTTGAGAGTATTACAGATGCCCCCCCTTTTCCCTGCATTGCCCTTCCACCCGGATCCCACACCACCCAAAATGACTGTGTGGGCCTTTGGAGTTCTCACTTCATTCTGGTGGGGGGGGAGGGGGGTTTAGGTTTATCCTCATTTGCATGTTGACATTAAAATGAGAACTTAAGGTAAACAGGAAGTCAGGTTAAAGCATCAGAGGACTCACCAGCTTTGCTCTTCACTTATCTCTTAGGATTTCTGCTTTTACTGTCTTGGCCAACAAGGATTTCCCTTATTTTCTTCATAGCATAGAAATGCATGTTTAATTTTTTTAGCTGGCTTTGCATGAGAAGACATTCATAGTATTAATGCATTTTGGTCAACATACTCCTGGGGAGAAAAAGTTGATTCTTCCTTGAATGAAGAGAGATCCATCACAACGTGTACTAGTGATGTTTATATCTCTTTTGCTAATCTCTGCTTTCCACATGGGAGTGGATAGACTTCCACTAGCAGTTCCTCCACTTCCCTGTGCATAATCTCTAGCCAAATTCCAGAGTCTAGTAGGCATTCACCTGGTCTGGCACTGCTGGACAAGATTCTCTGGCAACCTCAGGAAGCAATGCATGTTATAAGGGCAACAATCATGTATTCACATTGACACACACCCTGCATCTCTAAGCTAAAGAAGGGAAAAGCTTCCCCCAAACAGCTGAGCTTCACTAAATGTAAAACAACTAGAGTATATTAAATAAATTTATTATTTCAGAAAAATAAATGGTAAATAACTGTAAAGGTTGCTATCTAGTTCAGATTTCTTCCAAAGTATTATTAGATTCAACACTCCCACCCACATAGGTTAATTTTAATCATAAATGCTGCATCCTCATTATTATCAAGATATAGATAAAGCAAGAAAAAATTATATCCAAGACTAGGTTGAAGGAAAAATGAAATTTTGGCAATATGATGGTTTAAGTTTTTACCAGTCTACAGAAAAATATTCAGATTGCAAAAAAGCACTGTTTTCAGGAAAAGACCAAACTAAACAAGTATATTTTAGGCACCTTGAGTTGGGAAGAACAAAAGGCTATATAACAGTTAGAAAGCTGACATATATTTGAAGGACAGGATTTAACCCACAGAATCGCCATATTTATGGTATGTTGTAAAATCACTGGATGTTAGAGTTTAGCACCCATTTTCAGAAAAGGAATTTGAGGCCCATAGATGTTAGGTGTTTTGTCTAATTCTCCATCACATGTCAAGGCACTTTAAAGAATGGTTGCTGTGAATCCTTGTGCCAGAAACGAAGACAATTCAGATCACAGTGCCTGCTTGGCCCAGTTGTTTCTATGCTCGTGATAAATAATCAAGAAATTAGCTTGTTGGCTAATCATGAGCATGTTTTCTCTAATGAATTCTATTTGGTACAATGAAATGCTCTCTTGGGACGGAAGCCAGTTCTGAAGCAGCTAACGTTGGGTGTGAAATAATGAAATACTATGAGAGCTAGATTTGAAGGCTATATAGACAAGGCTCCAAATGATTTATTTGCTGGAGAAGGCGAGAAGGAAGGGCACACAGGGGGATGGTTTACACTGAATACAGATCCCAGTTCTGAAATGAGTTCTCCCTTTAATGTAACCAAACGGTATGTATTGAGCATTTGGGTAGCACATATTTGCACAAATGCTGTTAGTGCCCTCGAAAACCTTATATTCTGACCTAATTAATACTAAATTCTTAATAGACTTGAATAGTTTCCCATGTATGTGAGTTGGATAATACTTCTAAAATGTTTTAAAGACAGCCAAGGCAGTTGTGCCTCTGGAAGTAAGAATATCAATTTAAAAACAGCCCCACAGCACATCGTTTCCTATATTACTTTTGGAGTGCTAGACACATGGTAAATGACTCCTTTCTTCTTCAGTGGCTAAAGGGAGAGCAGCCAAATACAAACTCGATGAAGCTAATCAACTAATTTTACCTCATATTGCTACACCTACTTTGTTTCAGTCCCAAGTTATACTGGAACTGATCTCTTCCTACATAAGTGCCTTGACAAGCACTCTATCTAAATATCTCGATGAACGCACACACACAGCTAAGGTGGAAGACTTCTTATCACAGCACTCCACTTTATTTATTTTATTCCCTACAATGCTATGACAAAACAAGTGCATTGCAAATAAAAGTTATAGAGTAAAGAAAGAGAAAGATTATTTTTTTCTCTTGCTGGGGGTGGTGGGGATGGGAAACAAGGGCGATCATGTTGACTGTACTTCTAGCTGCAACTTCTCTTTGTCATTTGGGCTTTAAATTCCCTGACCAATGGCAATAACAGATTACCTGAATTCTTCAAGGCCCATTCATATTCTGCCTCATCAATAACCCTTTGCCAAGTCATTTTCACCTTTACTCATCTGTTATTCTTTGAACTCTCTTATCAACAACAACAACAACAACAAACACCTACGCCAGCCATTGTAGCACTTAATTAAAGGTCAAATTCTGTTGTTTTCGTTTCTTTTTCATTCAATTTTTTAAAAATATATCTTTATTGATTTCAGAGAGAGGAAAGGAGAGGGAGAGAGAGAGACAGAAATATCAATGATGAGTCATTGATCAAGCCTGCAACGGGGCATATGCCCTGACCGGGAATCAAACCCTGATCTCCTGGATCCTAGCTCGACGCTCAACTGCTGAGCCATGCCCAGCCAGGCTTATTCAATTTTTTTTCTATTAGTCTGTAACATAGACCCCATGATTAAATATGGCATTAATTACACCTTGGTTTGTATACAAATATTTCCTTGGTCAAACTAAGTCACATGGCCAAGCCCAAATCCAAGGGTCAGGAAAGTCAATTCTGCCTCTGGAGAGGGGAGCTGCAAAGTTCATGGAAAAGACTGTGAGTATAGGAAAAAGTGAAAAATTAGAGCCTTTTCATTCAAGCCTCTATATTCACCTCCTAATTACGGAATCTTAGACAAGCTGTTTAATCTCTCCAAATTTCACATTATTCGTTCATAAAATAAAGTGAACACTACCCCCTTTTTAGTCACAAGTTTTGATCAAATAAGATAGTGAAATAAAGCACTGAGCAGTAGGCCTGGCTCTTTCCTCTACAGATACCGCCTAATATATAAAGTATCTGATTAGTGCTACATTGGACTTTCCAACACTGAGAGCTCTCCAGCCAAAGAGCAAGCTGCTTCCTGAGCAGTGAAAGCAGGAACTAGAGATATCGAATGGGGGGCTGGGCAGTAGGGGAGGTGAACTAACCTTTGCCCCCTCTGTGATGATATGATTCTTTCCATATTGATTCTGGGCTCCCTCCCGCCCTGGGAGCTCAACATGTCACATCCTTATTTTCCCTTTGCCTTTGAAGCTGGGACTTAGACACATTGTGAGGCTATGCCAGTCCATCCCACCCCTACCCCCAGTAGGTCTTTGACTGAAACTAAAAATAAGGACCACAAAGAGTTCTCTATAAAAATCGGTAGCATCTGTAACCATTTCTAAATCAGCATTGACGGCAGTGAGAGCCATGGAGGTGGGTGCAAAAAAGCCAAGTTTCTGGATTAGCATTAGCAGATGCACTAACTGCGGCAGAACATGTCTCCATGTCAAGGCATAGCAGTAGCTATTTCTTCC
This sequence comes from Miniopterus schreibersii, assembly GCF_964146895.1. NCBI lineage: Eukaryota > Metazoa > Chordata > Mammalia > Chiroptera > Miniopteridae > Miniopterus > Miniopterus schreibersii. The sequence continues at coordinate 70,465,385 of NC_138110.1, forward strand.
ATAGCTCTGTGGTCAGGGTATCATCTTCACCTTTAATGCTTTAAGCATAGCTCTCCAGTGTTTCACAAGCTAGTCAACATTCTCTTTTAAAAGGCATTTTCTGCCTTACTCATCTGGATTTCGTCATAGCTTGCAACTAAGGACACTTATTGACGTGGAAATTGGCAACAAAAGCAGGCAGGTAGCAGAAGTAGGTGATCAACAGACACTATGAAATTTCAAAGAGATGTTATTTGGCTTGGCTGGGGCTCTCTGGGCAGTGAGAATTCAGTTAGTTTTAAGGAATAGGCTCTGACAGCATTGCAAAAATTAATTTAATGCTCATATATGGTCACTGGAGATGAATGCACAGCTTTAGAAAATAAATTGTCTACTTCTTTAAAATAGTATAAAAAGGTTTAAGACCGAGGGGTAAAGTATTGTGTCTAATGGTATTGGACTTGAGACAAAAGGTCAAGAAGATCAATTCTTAATTTTCACCTAAAAACATAAACTGAAAACCAGGGGCTAAATAAGCACAGTGAATTAGCATCTCCAGAATATCATAGATGTTGATAAAAGCAGGCAGGCCAAAAATTGTTTTCATTTCTCTTTAATCTCACATCATTAAAATAAATTCTTACATCTATTTGCCAGCTTTTGTTGCTAGAAATTAGCATAATGTTATACCTTTTTTAAATTATGTAGCCATCCCTTCCAATATTTGGCTTCGTAAATGGCCCCTGAGATATGCTAGAATCTGACTCTACCTGATCTATAGAGACAATGAGAGATGATGGGGTGAGGTGTTAGGAGAAGTTATTTCTCCTTTCAAGAAACCTTCCTCAGTGGAGGGTTTCAACATGTTTAAATAGCTTTATCAGACAGAGGTGAAAGGCTCTTTCTGTCAGCAAGGGAGGCTTAACTGGCAGTAAGGATTTGGTATTTTGGAAATGACCTGGTTTCCTACATTGCACTACTTCAATTCTCATCTTTACTAGTCAGTGCTCTAAAACCCTACGAGATCACAGATTTAGCAGGTATTTTCACAGAACCACAAAAATCAAACTTTTTGTTTAGTTTTCAGACCTGGAATTGCAAGAGATAGGAGAAGAAAAAAAATCAGAGAAAGTGATAGTGATTCTATCAGTGAAAGAAAGCTCATGGAAGTTGCTGCTGTTAAAATAATTTCCCTTATTCCATTGGGGAAGCAAGATCCTTGATGGTGGAAGTCTAATTGAGGGACCTGTTGGATCAAAAGTTGAATGGTTACCATGACAGGCAGTAGGATCACAATGGTAATCAAACCCTCTGAGCTAAAGGGCACTTTGAATGGTAGAGAATTTGATCATGGGCTCCTTGGTTTCCAAATATTTGGATAATCCACCAGATTTATATTTTGTTTTTGAGAGAGAGAGAGAGAGAGAGAGAGAGAGAGATGAAGAAAAAGATAGAGAGAAAGAGAGCTAAATATTGAACAGAATACTGATTTGATCCACTTAAATTCAGAATAAGAATAGGGTATTTACATTGGTCTTATTGAACTGAGCTTCAGCTTAATAAATCAAATTATCAAAGATCTTTCTTTCCTTAGATTTCTATCCGCTCAAAGTGAGGCCTCACTGTACTTCATCATAGAAACCAGGTTTATAAGCTAGGTTCCTAATTATTTTTCCCTTGATATGCTGTATTTATTTATTTATTTATTATTTATTTATTTAATTTTGTTGTTCAATTACAGTTTACGTTCAATATTATTTTGTAGTTTCAGGTGTACAACATAGTAGTTAGATAATCATATACTTTACAAATTGTTCTCCCTGGTATTTCCAGTACCCACCTGGCAGCATACATTGTTATTACAGTGTTATTGACTAGGTTATACTTAAATCTCAGGGACTATTTTGTGACTACCAATTTGTACTTCTTAATCCCTTCACCTCTTTCGCCCAGCTCCTCAACCTCCCTCGCCTCTGTCAACCATTAGTCTGTTCTCTGTATCTATGAGTCTGTTTCAGTTTGGTTTGTTCATTTGTTTTGTCTTTTAAATTCCACATTTAAGTGAAATCATGTGCTATTTGTCTTTCTCTGTCTGATTTATTTCACTTACCATAACACCCTCTAGGTCCATCCATGTTGTCCCAAATGACAAGATTTTATTTTATTTTGTTTTTTATGAATGAGTAATATTCCATTGTATATACGTACCACCACCTTTTTTAATCCACTTGTCTATTAATGAGCACTTTGGTTGCTTTCATACCTTGGCTATTGGGAACTTGACCTTTCAGTCCTCTCATCATCCAATCGGCTGTCCAGACCCCCCCATCCTAAGTGCTTTCTAAAACACACCTAATTAACATGACAATAGGCACCTTCATTGCTCTCCTCACTTAAGAAATTCCAAGGGTTTTAGGAGCTCTGTGCCAGAATCCTGATAAAGACCAAAAATATATATTTTATAAATCACAATATTACACATGTGGTCTCTGCTGGAGTCTAGCTTGATCACACAAGGAGCTCTAGGTGAACTGCATCACAGTCCCACTCCTGAAGTCAAGGGAGGTCATCAGCCTCTTGTATCTCTAATTCCATCAGCCACTGGCTGCAGGCTATCCCAAAAGAGGATGTTACCCTCAAGCAACAAAGCTCCCATCACCCAAAGGCAATTTTCAGCCAATCAGGCCAGGTCCAAGTTTTTAGCAGCCAAGGTTCACAAAAGTTAGGGAAGGGAAGCAGCATCCCAATAAAGTAAATCTTGGCAGGGCACCAACAGTGTCTCCACAGAGCCTATCATGACATTGGTTTCTATTAGTTACATAAAATATTTTATTTATATTGGCTTTCTCATCTACTAAAATCAATATGTATTTTTTCCATACCTTTGCTGTTCAAGGCTATATACCTTTTTCTGCTCTTGTACAGATTAGTTTTTTGGCCTCAGTGTAAAACATTACATTCCCCAGAATTATGTGTCACCTTATTACATTTTGGATGCTACCATCCAATACTCTCTAAACCACCTGATTTTATTTGAATCCATGTTTGAGTTCTGGTTAAAAATAGACTGATTCTGTCAGCAGCATATGGTATCTGAGTGTTTAATCCCATCTACCAATGCCCCAATATACAGAATGTCAAAACCAGATCCAGCTACTGTCTATCAATTTGAAATCAATGTTTCACTTTCACAGAAATTTCATACCTTTGAGGATAAAAGGTTTCATTGGTTCAAAAAACAATGGTTCTGAATTCCTGAGACCAAAACATTATTAAAGAAATGTTTATGCTGCCCTCCCACCCCATATTTACAATTTGGTTTCAGAGCATCCATTACTTAAAGCCCACAGAAGTTTTTAGCTGGATTTTTGTTGATCAGGTGTCTGATCAACAGCAAAATGAATCAGTCCTTCATGAAAACCCTACGTCCTCAATGCCTGAGAAGTTAATGCAGATTGTGTCTGGTTCCCTGAGGTCCAAGCTGTACTTTCTGGCCACATGGGTGGTTAATGCAATCAAGGATAAGATTAATTAAATTAAAAGTCTGCTTTTATTGCTCTAATATGTACCAAATTCAATGTTCTTTGACAGCCTAGAGCTGGAGGCCTGGCTCTAATGTGATCACTGCTAGTTCAGTACAGCCAGACAGCATGTCATTTAGGGGGACAGAATGCCTCTGTGCTGGCTATGCCTCCACCTTGCACGTTGAAGCCTTTATTAAGTATAAAGGAGGAAGAAACTTTCCTCTATGCTCCTGGGCTCTTCAGGCTGGTGTAATAATTAAATTGGCATGAATCAGATTAACAAGGGAAGATAACCACATTTAATATATACATACAGATAAGAACCCCACATATATGAGAGAGTTAGAGATCACCAAATACATGACAGGTTCAAAGACAGAAAGGGAAAATGGGCATATGGTAGGCAGTCATACGGGCATGAGCACAGCAAGTCAATACACCAGGTACAAAATATCTCTAGGGTGGCAGAAAACCCCTGGTGCCTAGGAATGGGAAAAACTGGGAAAACAAAGACTTCGCCCCCAGGGTAACCTTTTCTCCCCTAGCATATTGCTGTTCATGCAGTTTAGACCCCTTGACCTATCATGGTCATGTGGTTTGGAAACTGTCCCCCTACTTATTCTCTCCTGGCATATTGCTAGTCATGAGGATTAGACCCCCTTAGAGGGGGATCAATCAAGGGGGCAAGAGAAGAGCCCTTAAGCATTAGCCCCCAAGACAATGAGCTTCTGACCTGCATCAAATACATCTAGGCCTCAGTTGTGTTTCGGCTCCAGGCCCAGAAAAGCAGCAAACCCAGACAAGCAGCACCATGCCTGACATCTGGACCAGAGACATGGAAGCATGAAATAGACTGACAAATCTCAGTGGAAATGGGTGGGGGGTGAGGGGGAAGAGATTAACAAAGAACTTATATGCATGTATGCATAACCCATGGACACAGACAATAGTGCAGTAAAGTCCTGGGGAGGGAGCAGGAGCAGGGTAGAGGGGGTCAATGGGGGGGGAAACAGGGGCACATCTATAATACTTTCAACAATAAAGATAAATTTTTAAAAAAAGTCCTTAGGACAAAGAACTCAGCATGCTCTCCCTTTCCTCCAGTCTTCTCCCCAGGCGCATTACCTTTACCTTCTCTCTCCTAAGCTCTAAGGGACCCTTCTTTTGCCTCTGTAACTTGTTTCCTGAGCTCATTCCTTCTATAGCTCACTTCTTCTACCTCTGTGACTTTTTAAATAAATGTCCTCTTAGAGTTTGAGTCTTGGCTCTGAATTCTGTTTTAACCAGAACTCAAATACCAAGGTGGTTGAACTGAAGTCTAGCCTGACTCCCCTGGTCTAACACCTGGTGCCATTTTCACCACCACCAACAGGTATATATACCATTCTGAGCTAAGGATCACCTTGGGGCTTTGGAGAGGAGGAAGGTCCTTTATAGGACAATAAGAAGAGCAGATGTTCAGTAATTAGTAGTTTGCCCTGCTCTATATATAGGTCATAAAAAGTTAGTTCTCTTATTATGGGCAAAGCCTCTAATTTAAATTATTTAAGGGAGAGGTAAAAGTTTCTCTTGAGCCTACGGGATCTTGATTTCCTTCAACTCAAAATAATGCACATGCTAAAGTGGCACATTTTGGGGAGGCCTGTTCTGAACCCCTACAAAACCCATCAGCATAATTCACAGGTAACTACCCTGGACCATTTTGCTTCTAAATACACTGTTCAGTTGACCAGTCATTCTCCTCAATCAGCCCACAGCCCCTGTTGCTCTCTTGTGCTTGGGAAATCTTAGGTGCCTGCTCCTTTCATCTCCCCAGCCCTCTCCCACTGTGTCCTACTTCAGGAATTGCTTTTACATAGATCCAGCTGCATGGGTGTAAATGTTCTTCCCTTTGGAGCATTGAAGGAGACCAATTTATTCAGCACCTATTATGAGGCAGACACAATATATGCCTTTGCCATTATCCTTTGAATTAGGCCCTTTGGTATGGAGAGTGGGTGGATAAAATACAGACTTTAGGCACAGAGATACATAGTTTTGATTTCTGCCTTCCTAATTTACTCATTACAAGCTGTTGGCCAATTATTTAATCTCTCTATGCTTCTAAAGTGAGGCTCAAGCCCTTTAAGACCATTTGAAGGTTAAAAATTATGCAACGAACAGGGTAGCATTTATTGAAAGTCTGCTAGGTTTTCTTATTTTTGTTGGTATCATCATTAACCTAAGTTACTGAGGCTCAAAGGGATCAGGTTGCCATGCTCCATCCTTACCCTTTCCCCTATCAAAAATATCCTCTTATAAAAGTAAATCTTTTTTTTCTAAAGAATCATTTATTGATTTTTAGAGAGAGAGGAAAGGAGAGGGAGAGAGAGAGAGAGACATCAATGTGAGAGCATAACATGGATCAGCTGCCTCCTGCACCTCCCACTCCCAGACTGAGCCCACAACCTGGGCATGTGTCCCCACTGGGAATCAAACCAGCAACCCTTTGGTGCACAGGACAAAGCCCAACCACCTAAGCTGCACCAGTGAGGGAAACATATTATAATACTTGATGTATTGTAATTAGTCTTGGATGCTGATTGGGCACAAGAATATTTAAGAGCTCCCCAGATATTCTGCTTTGCAACCAAGATTGAGAACCATGGTACCAAGTCATTCCCAACCATGGAAGGAATGACTTTGGTCAACTTGAAGAATTTTTGAAAAGCTGGGGAACCTGTGAACTCTGACACACTCACTATCTTCACACTTCAGACAGGAACCAGTTTTGGCCTCTTTTAGGAGTAGCTGCCATGTCATGAACACCGAGAGGGAGCTCCATGAGAAAGGTACATGGTCTCCTAGGAAGGAAGCAAGCAGGTAAAGAATTCTAAAGCACTCGATGATGCCTAGTGGGTGTGACCTTGCCCCCAGTGTGCACTTGCTATGGTGCTCAGAAGTACATGAGTTGGCCTCAGAGGGGCCCTTTCTATAGCTCTGGTTGTAATTTATTTTTATGCCTATCTCCTCAGCTAAACTCTGAGTTTTCTGGGGTCCAGGAATGTGTTTCATTTTTCTCAAACATCTAATTAAACTTTGTGACAAAGATTTAGGAAATTCCGCTGAAATTCAATTCAAAAGTGCTTGATTCTAACCAACTTCAGAGTCTGATTGAGGTTAGGACAGAGTAGTGTGAATTTAAAATTTTTAAACGGGTATAGGAAGAAGGCTTTCTAAATGTATCACCAATTTTTATTGAGCAATGAGAATATTTTGCTTAAAAATATAAACAAAGAAATCCTCAGGTCTTGATAAACAAAATGGAGGAGTAGTTAATACATAAATAATTTTATCATGAATTCTTCTGTTACTTTAATTATTTTTCAGATAAAAGCAGAAAACAAATTAATCAAATAATTTAAATAGAGATAGATAAATGAAATAAAACTGGTTTCATCTTTTTTTTATATTGTTTATAAATCATTTTAAAAGTGTTTCTCCTTTGAGTGTTTGCAAGACTCCAACTTCTCCCACCTAGCCTTAGGCAGAATGTCCCTACACCAAGAAGTTCGGGCTTAACATATGGACATATTAGATAACTATTTTTTTTACAAAGAGACAGTAAAAAGCATTTTTTACTAGTATAGTCAAAAGATTATTTCAGTTAAACTGAATCCTTTAGCTGCATGGCATTTTTAGAACAAAAAGGGACATTAGAAGTTTTGTGGATCGAGTTGCCTCACTTTGTAGGCGAGCACAGATGCTCAGGCACTTGCTCAGGGCTGCCTAGGAATTTACTCACAGAATGGGACCCTGACCCAAGCCTTCCTGAAGCCCTGTTCTTTGCTCCCTCCATGCCACAGATTGCAGATTGTTTTTAAGTCTTTTGTCTTTAAAACTGCAGTGAGTGGGGGGAGAGGGAAAGCAGGGGTCCCTTTTACATATAGTGTGATGCCAGGTTGTTAAATCACCCTCTCCAGGATAAACCTCTGGGAATTTCTGTTGTTTTAAAGGACCTGAATTGTCTCCACCCTGCCCCAAGCTGTGTGGCATCCCCCTTTTCTTTTCCCTTTTGCCTTGTTATTGCATCTGCCTCCAGAGCGTGGGATGGGGGGTCTAGAGGATGGGGGGAGAAGGTAGCTGTGGTATAAAAGAGAGTAATGAAGCTGACTGTCCCTGAGTGAGCTCGGTGCTGATCTAATTGGTGAGTCTGTGTCATTTCCACCTCTTCTCACCCTGTGCTCATCGCTCTCAGCTTGTTCCTTCTGGGTGTACCGGCACATGTGCTTCTGAGGCAATTCCTCTAACTAAATAGATGGGGCTAGACTGGCCAAGGGCTCTGCAGAAATTGAGAGCCCCCCTTGAATAAGGGGTTAAGCTGCTTCGGTGCCATCAGTCAGCAGTCACTGGGAACAGACAAAATATTTTCCCTGGTGACTTAATCAGAGGGATGCTGTCTGGCTGATTGAGGGAAGCCAGAGAGTGAGCAGTTGTTTCTATTATAAGGTGTCATCAGCCATTGGTCTAAACAGAGAAAGTGAGGTCACAGCATTTTGATCAAAGATCAAGGCAGGTGTTTTGTTTAGCCCCGTGGAGAGATGCTGATTCGGGAAAGAGAGAAATGAGGGCCTTCTTCAAGGCGGTCTGTCATTACATTTAGTATGAAATTTATATCCTTGCTTTTACTGAGGATCCAGGGCACTGGAGTTGGGATCAGAAAAATAAACACTCCATCCCTTTATTGGATGTGGGAAGAGGAAGGAGGGAACCTTTGTTCTTTCCATCCTGCCTTCCCAGCTCATTCCTGGCACCTTTGCCTGGCTCATCTGCCCCAGTGGCCCCTTCTCCTGGGCAGGGTGTCCTTCCCTGACCACTCTGTGCACATTACCCCTGGCCATAGTCACTGCCTGTCATATTACCTGTTTCCTTTTCTTTGCAGCATTGACCGTCATCCCAAATCACCTTATTTTCTGTTAATTTATTTACCTGTTTCCTACTTCTAGAAGGTAAATTGCACAGTGAACAGGGGCCCCATCTTGCTCGTATGAGTTATCCTGATGAGGATATGACCTACCATGGTGCCTGGAAGACAACAGATCCACAATAGATATTTGGGTAATGAAGTAATTATTTCATATGTGGTCACTCACCTCTTTTTAAATAACTATTAGGTTGGGCTGTAGAAGCAAGGGGTGGCGATTTGAAGAACCAGGTAGACCTCAGTGTTCAGGCCATGAGAGGTGCAGAATGCAGGAGAGCCATCTGGATTCAGACGCCGAGGTAAGGAGTGTCAGGACACAGTGAGAAGAGTGGGTAGCTCTGCAGCAACGGAGACAGGAAAAACCTGGGCATTAGGCACAGTCATGTTTCTTCTCAGAAGGTTTCTCTCTCTATTTGTTCTTTGAAAGCAAGGCTGTATCTCCAGGATCCACGGGCTTGAGGCCTGTTCTTTTTACTCAGTGAAGATCCCTGGCTAGGAAGGACAGGATTGAGAAGGAAGAATAAATTCTAAAAAGGGACCCTTGTTGGTCTCACAGCATTGAATGGGCTTCACATAGACTCACATGTCCTGGATTCATTGCCCTCTGTGAACGGACACTGAGGGGGATTCAAGATAGAAGTTACTTTAAAAAATGTATAAGCCATTGGGATTGCATTGAACTTGCACATTGGAATAAGGTATACAGCCATTCAGGCAAACTACTCAGCTATGATGCAGGGCCTTCAAATCGACAGTGGCTTTTCCTTGTATCTCACCTGTACCCTCATCACTGCCACTTAACAGCCAATTATTGAACGTTTAGAATGCTCCTTAAACCTGAGAGGTCAAATCCTCGGGATGGTACACGGCATGGAGGGAGATAGTCAAAGGATAAGCATGTGTCTTCTGTTCAGCATGGGTGAATGAGAGCTGAAGTTTTGTATTTTTAAACTCATGAAAAGTTTAACTTTAAAGATAAACCACAAAATTTTAAGAAGTGTGCTGGTGGCTGGACTTTTTTAAATTGAGCCTCTGGCTTCCACAACTCTCGCCCCAGTAATTTCATTCTTATTTAGGAACAATCCACATCTTGCATTCTCCTTACCCATTTAGCATCTCTTTTCTCTCATGGGTTTGGAATGTCTACATCTATACCAGTTATGAGTCAGATGTTTAGGTGTGCCAAATATGCTATGTGTTCACTTGAGTTTCCCAGCCCTTGCCGTTACAATGGGGCCATGAGACAAATTTTGATCAATGGATCTAAAGTAGAAGTGACGGATGTTACTTCCCAGCTGAGCCAGTTAAGAGCTGATGTGCCTCCTTCAGCCCTCTCTCCTCTCCTCAGTAACCTTGGAAGCTACATGTTGAGATGGTAGAAATAGAAAATGCAAAGCGCCAGGATCCCTGGGTTCCAGGATGGAAATGAGCCCCCATTGACCTGCCTCAGATTTTTCATGAGCCAGAAATAAACTTTTATTGTGCTGACCCATGGAGGCGTCAGGATTTGTTTGTTACCACACACGGCCTATGCTATTCTTATCGACTACTCTACTCACAATCATTTCAGAGTAAGGCATACCTTGTAGTATTGCTCTTTGCTTTATTGCATTTCATAGATGTTGCATTTTTTAAAAATTCTCACCTGAAGACATGCTTACTGATTTGCGGGGAGAGGGGATATATTGACGTGAGAGAGAAACGTTGATCGGTTGCTTCCCATACGTAACCCAACTGGGCACTGAGCCTGCAACCTAGTTATGTACCCTGACTGGGAATCGAACTCACATCCTTTTGTTGTATGGGAAGACACTTCAATCAGATGAGCCACACCGGGCAGGGCTGGATGTTGCATTTTTTTTACAAATTTAAGGCAAGACCATCCACCAGCAAAAAGATTTTGACTAGTTTTATTGTGATACTAGCTTTATTGTGGGCGTCTGGAAATAAACCTGCAATACCTCTGAGGTGTCTGTACAGGTAGGTGTCAGCAGAGGATTGGAAGGGTGAATGAACAAAAGATATGGAGAGAGGACTGGAGGGAAGGCTAGGTAAAGAAGGAGCTGAAGAAGGGATAGAACGCATAAGGAAAAAATGGATGGATGGATGGATGGATGGATGGATGGATGGATGGATGGATGGAAAGTAGTTTAACTGGATGGATAAATATAACAAATAGAAGTCTTTCTTCCTGGCCTAATGGAGCTTCCAATGTTGCTGTTGAGAAAGCTCCTGAAGCCCACATAGTACAGATTTATGGCAAAGGTGACCTGAGCTTTCCTGAGCAATGCAGTTTGATCAGCAACATTTCCTCTCCCTTCTCATGCACATTAAACCTGTGTGCTATCTCCTGCCCAGGATTTCTTCCTTAAGGCTACCTTGGATTTTCTTTTAACTGGATATTACCTCCATAAACAGAACTTAGAGACCCTAGGGTTTTGCCTTTCCAATTTTCCCCAAGGGTGCAGATAAAAACACCTTTAACATATCAGTTTGGGTTGTTTCAGAGCAAGATTGTACACCACTCTGGGCAGAGATGTGGCTATTGAACTTTTGTCACGAGAAAGGATTCTACACTCAACACCCAGGCCCTTTCATTCCCAGTTCAGTCCTCTCTCCACCACCTGATGTCAGGTGTTGGGTAAACACTTCTTTTAAAGAATGGTATGGTGTAGACATCATACGCATGTACTGAGAGATTTGTAGAGAAGAAGGGAAGAGAGTATGTGTTACTTACCAAGTAAAGCTGCTTAGGTTAATTAAGTTGTGTATTAAAGGACAGCCTTGTGTCCTCACAAAAGCAGCAGAGCTAAAGTAGTAAGGACGGCAGGGGAAGTAGAGGGGAGGCATGGACAGTGAATAGTTCAGGTTTACAGCTTGAACCCCCCAGGCAGCTGAGATGTCCAGATCACACAAACTGCAAAGGCCACTGCTCTTCAACTTCTATTTGAAATGCAGAGCGGATATGGTAAACATTGAAATGACCTGTGAGTTGATTAAGACTTTGGCCAAACTACTACCAACTGAGACTCCGCTTAAAATTTGCCTCTCAAGCAATTGCGCTAAAATGAGGACCCTTGAGAATGATTTTGCAAGAAAATGAAAAATAGAAGCTTATGTCCTGTTAGGGGTTATTAAAAGTCCTATGGCATTTGAGGAGACTTAGGGTTATATTCCACTTACTGTCTTTCTATAGGCATTTAGGAGCTAGTATAAAGGTTCTTTGAAATTCACTATTTAAGCAACTTGGGCTGCCAATATTTTCTGCACTTGTGTTATATTTGCCTTTACCCTGGGATGGTTTAGGAAATGAGGTAAACTGAATCACCAAGTTGACATTCCAATTCAGGGAATGTGGTGGGAGGGCTGGCCCTGTGAGTTCCTCCGAGAACCTGCAGCTGCTCTTCTTATCTGATAGGCCTGATGTGCTCCGGTGGATATTTGCCCAAACTCATAAAACTTTCTCTGCAAGGTCTACTGAATGTCGCTGCTATTTGTAACATAATAATCAAAATGAATCGTCGTTCTGGTGGTAGAATGAATACACAAGGGCTGATTAATCTACTTGCAGAAACCCCGAAATGAAGATGAAAAACATAATAACAGCCAACCCTTAATATTAACCCCGTGGGGACTCTGTTATTAATTGATCTGGATTTGAGCACAGCTTTTAATCAACTCTGGGAGTTTTAAGCTTCCACCCCTCAGAACTGCTCATTCATCTCTGAGAACTGTGAAATAAATGTTGAGCAAATGTCAGGGAAGGTCCTTTTAAGAGCTCATCTTAGGACATTTTATCTACATCTGCATCTTGTAATAAAGCAGTGAAGCGGGGCTCCTGACCCAGTCCGTGCCTGGAAAGAATCCGCCTGCAATTTTTCATGGACGGGTGAAGGGCTAGCTCTGTGCTGCAGAGGAGACAGGCTTTGGAATCCATACTTGGCTAATTCAGGCCAAAGTGAGCATTCTAGGGGAGAATAAAGAAAGGGGATCTTTACATGAAACTAATCAATTTAAACATTGGCATAATAAGCTGTCCTGTAACATTGATCTCCTCAGGGTCCTTAAATGTTTGGATTGCAACAAATTTTTGAAAACCATCTCTCCAGAACTATTAAAATATGGAGATATATGTCTTCCAAATGTAAACAAAATCCAGTGGGTGTATTTATTTCCTAAGGTCTACCCTCTAACTCATGGGGGAACAACCCCAATTTAGATGCTTTTTACAGTAACTAATGACTCCTCTTCTGTGTCCCTCTCTACATCTGCTATGTTTGATTAATTTATTGACTGCCTTTCCTGGTAGCCTAGAAAGTGGGAGCCTTGTAGATCTTTATTGCTGAACCCCCAGCATATAAAGCAAGGCCTAGGACACAGGTAGAGCTCAATAACTATTTGTGAAGTTAAACAGGCAGAACCCTCATCTACTGAATGTTTAGTGTTCTTGTCCAAGATAATGCTAAGTAAAAAAAGTGGAGAAACATTTTCCAAAATTAGGAGAACAATGATTGTTTTCTGTCTTCCAGTTTGGATGGCTACCTTTTCATTTTACATGACTCAATAATAATGAATTGGTGGAAAGCAGTGTTTGCAATTATATTTGATCCATTGAGTTTTCTAAAGCAGTGCTGCTTAAACTTGAGTGTGCATGGGAGTCACCCGGAGAGGCTGTGAAAACACAGATGGCTAAGCTCCACCCTCAGACACTCTGATTCTGAAGGACTGGCTTGGAGCCTGAAATTTTGGAGCCCTATTAAGCTCCAGGCGATGCCGACACTGGAGGTCCATGGACCACACTTCGAGGAGGAAGGCTCTAGAAACCCTGCGAAGTGATTGTAATGACTTCATTTTCCATAAGTGGAATCTTGAGAGTGAGATCAACCCCAGTGAGCTCAACAGAATACAACGCTGAAAGCAGATCTTTGGACCCCAGTTAGTTTGTGTGCTGTTATGTCATGATGCCACTCCGCATGTGTGCCAGAATTGCATGCTTATCACGTCTCCACCTCATAGTCCTCACGAGATTCTTCTCCAGGACATATGGCTACAAAGTCATTAAGCTCTTAATTTGTTTTATTATATAAACACTGTTATAACTGTGTTAATCAAATTTTCAGGAAGAAAAAGAAATGTTCTTTAATTCTTCCATTTTATTGGAAGTTCCTTTTTGCATTTCTGTATGATCATGCTAATTTTTAAATAGCTGCAATCATGATGAATGTGAAATGTGCTCATTTTTTACTTAACATATTGAGCCTTTCATTAAGTCTCATTGGTTTTATTATTTTAATGATGATTAGATGACTATACGAAGATGTTCATGTGCCACTAAGTGTTTTCTTCAATGTAGTCATGCTGAGAACCTATAAGTCTGCTCCACTGCAAGAGAATTGCCCAATATACTTGAGATGCCTCTCATGGAAAAATTTTCTGAACCATTTTAGAGATTCATGATGAATAGTCTGCTCAGTCGGCCTCAAGCTAGTTTCGATCTGAAAAGAGTTACCCAATATCATCCCTTACGATTGACCCTTCCCAACTCTATAAAACATTTCCCATTTCCAAAAAAGCAAATGTGTCTTTAAAGGATCTATATTGGCCACCATTGTGGGACATGAAGACTTACAGGCTTGCTGGTTTGTGAAGTCATTCAATTCCTCCTAAAACAACCTATAACTCCTGTACAAAATATACTTTTTTTTGCAGTAAGTAGTCTTAACGTCTTATGGAAATATAAATATGTGAGAATAAGAAATACAATTGGGAGGAGAAAATGAGGAACTAAAGGACCTAAGTCTAGCAGACTTTATGATGCTACAATTAAATCAATTTGGTACAGTGACATGAATACAAGAAGAGATAATGAAAGAGAAAAGAGTCCAAAAATGGGTTTGAATTCAGTCTTTCTTCAGAGCACAATTTTAAGTTAATGTGAATTGATGAATTTTTTTTAATGCATGGAATTGAGACAAATTGTTAGATATCTGAACACATAATTTAGTGGATCTCTAAATTGTCCCTCCATTTGGATTTTTTATGCAACAGAACTTTAAGTAGTTTGTAGGTATGTACAAAGTTGTGTAGCATTATTCCTATTAAATAAAAAGAACATTGAAACAAAAATGAGACATTTTTTGCTTATCAGAGTAGAAGCTACCAAAAGATTGAATAATTTATAATATTATTAACATTGGTTTGAAAGAATCAGGCAGTCTCATATACTCATGATGAGAGCATAAATTGCTACAACCTCATTGAATGTCAATGTGGCAGGTAAAAATCTATCACAAAATAAAATGTGCATGCACCTTAAACCAGGAGTTTTACTTCAGAAATGAATGCACAATTATACTCACAAATGTGCACTAAAATATATGTATAAATGTATTCATTATAAAATGATCTGTAACAGTTTAAAAAATGAGAAACAACCTAAAGCCCATAGGCAGGGGAATGGCCACATAAATTATGAAACATCCATTCAGTAGAATACTAGATAATTACACAGAATGAGGTAGAGCTCTGTGTGCTGACAAGAAAAAATCCCCAAGAGATATATTGTCAAATTAAAAAAGAAGAGCAAAGGAAAGGTGAATCGTAGAATTGCACAGAGAGCATATATATTATGCTTCCATTTTTTTTTTAAACTGAATGCTCAAAGTTAAAAATAATGTCTAATATTTATTTAGTTCTATCTATGAGTAAGTACATATTTCATAAGAATATTATGAAGATGAAATGAGATAATGTAGGTAACAACCCATGAGACATGTTCCAGTTATCTACTGCCATGTAACAAAACACCCTAACACTTAGTGGTTTTAAGCAAGGGTTCTCTTATCACGATAATAAAAAGAACGTAGTTCATTCCTTTTTATCGGGTAGTAGCCCATTGTACAAATATGCTACAATTTCGTTTACACAATCACCTGTTTATGGGCATTTGTATTTTTTCTGGTTTTTGGCAATTCCTAATGAAACTGCTATGAACGTTCACGTAGAGTTTAAAATAATAAAAAGACAAGACAGGTGAAGAGAAAATAATTGCAGAATACCTGCAAAAGGACTCGTATCAGAACACATAATGGACCTCCATACTCAATAGTGGGGAAAGAAACAACCTAACTAAGAAATGGGGAAAATATTTGAACAAACACTTTCCTGAAGATGTAAGGATGACAGATGAGCACATGAAAAGATGTTCATCATCGGTCATTTGGGAAAATTAAAATCGAAATGAGATATTACAACATACCTATTATAAAATTGTTTGGGAGTTTCTTAAAAAGTTAAATATATACCAACTGTATTAGTCAGCTACTCCACTCCTAGGTATATATTCAAACTGAACTTTGATTTCTGTCTCTCTGAATGTTTCTTTCCTTAGAGTGTAAGTGTAAGCACGTTGAGGTCAGGGGACACTTTTCTTCAATCTTATTTTAACTTATTTTTTTATTCGATGTGCATATTCCTAGCATCGAGTGTCAAATCTGGAACAAGATAGTTGTCCGGTAAATATAACCTGTTAAATGACAGGTGAGCAATGGAAAATATTCCTGAGGAGAGAACAAAACAAAATAGAAACGGTAAGGGTTCTTCACTGCCACAGTTCTGGGGGTTGGCTAGGTTTCCTTACTGCTCCCACCTGGGCTCACTCATGGGGCTGCGTTCAGCGGGCAAACTGGCCAAGGGAGGGGCTCGGCTGGGGAGACAAATGGCTGGGCCTCGCCCTCCACACGGCCTTTCAAATGGGCTTCTTCCTGGGGGAATTCTCTACATCCTGATCGTCTCAGGACAGCACTGCAAGAGGAAACCCCCCGTGCTCAGGAACTTAGCAGGATGCTTCTGTATCACATTTTCAAGTCACACGACTACGTGGCAGGGTCCGTGTGGGTCAATATAAAGACCTGGGAAGCAGGAGCTGAGACTCTTTGGGAGCTATTACTGTAAGAAACTACTACAAATATGAACAATCACCCCCATTTTACCAATGAAGAAACTGGGATTTAGGAAGAATTCAATGACTAGCCAAAGGTCACACTGCTAATAAGCAGCAGGGTGGAAAGTTCTCTCCTGTTCCCCTGACTTTCAGACTATAGTTTCCCCAGTTCCCAGGGTGTACGAGGCCTAGAATAACACATCTCTGTATGTACTTCTTTGCAGACCACAGCATCTTAGAGATGTGAGTCACTGATGGAATAGCCTTTTTTTTGAACTTGTATTTTATCTTTAAATATAACAGTGCTTCTCAGACTTTAATGAGTACAGTAATCACCCAGGGATCTTATTAAAATGCCGGCAGTTTCTAATTCCATAGGTCTACTTCAGGGTTCAAGAATCTGTACCTTTGGAAAGCTTCCAGATGATTCTGATGCTCTTTTCCAGGGACCATACACTGAATAGTAATATCCTATAAGATGCAGCTCCGGGGGCTCCACACTTAAAATAATAGGGCAAGGGTTTTGTAGAGCAAAATAATACCTATAATACAACAACAAAATAGTTAAAGTCAGAGCGCCCAGGAAAATTTGATGTATTTCCTATCACTAATTTCAAATCGATGTACTAAGCCTTTGAACTCCTCCCTATTACTGGTTTTTGTTTTAATTTGTTAAACTGAAGAGGTAAAAAATAATAATATAGGTTGAGATGTCTCTATTGCTTATATATTTTCTTAGTTTATTGGTAAATATTTTAAAGGTGATTCTATCCCCTCAGTATCTTACTTACATTTGCCTCAATATCAGACTTATTTGTTCTAGTTTACTATACTAACTGCAACCATATAATCACATTAAAATACAAATGTGGCTGTCTCTCCCAATTGAAAATGGTACATAGATGAAGTCTGAACTTTTTAAGTGACTCATATGGCCCTGCCTCTCTCTCCAGTTCCTTATAGTGTATAGAATCCAGACATGCCATGTGTGATAGTTTAGGTTTATGTTCAATAAATAGTCACATATCCCTCACCAATGAGGGCCGAGTGCATTCCTCCATCCCATCACTTTGGGGTTGGCCATGTCACTAGTTTCTGTCAATGGGATGTCAGTACTCATAACAAGACTAGGGACTTAAAATGTGGTTGGGTAATTTGACTCGATTTTTTGCTCCAGTGATCTGTCATGAGAAGAACATGCCTGGGTAGCTGCTTCCCCTTCAGTATGATCCTCAGAACAAATACACTGAAGAATGCATGAATCTAATCCACATCTTGGATAAAGGCCCAATTTAACCACAGCCTGAAACTGAGCTGTCCGTCTGAGCTGGTTGTAAGTCAGCCAAACTACAGTCGGTCTATAGACTCATGAGTATAAGAATAAATACTTATGGTAGAAAGTGGCTGAATTTTGAGGTGGCTTATTACATGGCATTTTTATAGAAATAGCTGACTGATACATCACATATCTTTCCATTCCTCTGATTTTCCCATCTCCTTTTCTCTTCTGGGCTTTTGCATAGTTTGTAGCTTCTGCCTGAGTCACTCCCTCCCTCATCATGCCTCCTGGTTTGTCTTTCCTCTTATCTTCACGGTCCTGCATAGAAGAAACTGCCTCCAATGAAAAGACTCTGACTCAGAGATTTGGATAATATGTAATCTCCTACATATTTCAGCATCATAGTGCATTTGCCTAATAGTGTTATTAACAACTATAATTGCATAATTAGTTATCTTTCTCTCCCACTTACCTTGAGGCTCCCAGAGATCAGGAAGAATATCCGCTCTATTAATTTTGGAGCCCCGGTACTTAGCACAGCGCTGGGACATTTTGAAACTCTTAATGACATTTTGTTGAAACACTTCCGTTTAGGGTATCAGCATTTCATTGTGTGAGCTTATTTATGTTTGGTGCCTTTGCTCTTACCCGAGGTTAAAGCCAGGTTGATAACTGCGACGAGAGAGCAGAGCTGTTTGAGCTGGAACAAAACAAAAACCAAGGAATGCATTTGAATAATTCCATACCGTGCGCCTTATTCTTTGACATGAGCGGGGAAGAGGGGAGCTACCAGCTGCACTGTAAATAAATAGCAGGGTGGCTGCACTGGAGAAACTCATATTTCATGACTGGTGAGAGGTGCGTTTTGAGCAATGAGGTTCATGGAGACAAGAGTTAATTTAATTCCTGTCAAAAAATGGTAAGATGAGAATATTACCATGTCTGGGAAGAAAGATGGTGACATATTTAAAGGAGACAGCAAGGGATTGAAACATCCCATATTTGGTTGAGAGAATCTTCACTTTCGATGTTCACTTTTCACTGGAACTTGCTTTGTTATATGATTACACAATATATCAAGAGTCTTGGACATTTTCTGTGCTCCAATTTTAGACCTGTTCTTTGTATTGAGTTTTTTTCTCTTAAGTCCCTTTGAAGTGGTAATCATACCCATGAAACATGCCATATCACCAATAAAAAACAACAACACAACACCTTAAGTGTTTGTTTTCAAAAACGTCATTGTTACAGAAGACAAAGCAAAGAAAGAGTGAGCAGCTGTCCTAGATTAAAATCTACAGGAAAATAAACTGAAAACTGTGTATGGTGCCTAACTATATCTTATACAAAAAATAAAAGTGTTTAATAAAAGATGCTGCTAGGAAAATTACTAAAATTAGATATGTACTGTAGATTATATGAAAGTATTATACTTAATGTTAAATATCGTGATTTTGATAAGTGTTTAGTAGTTATATTAGAAACCATCCTTGGTTTAAGGAAATACATATTCAATTACTAGGGAATATATCATACCCAAGATAATGTAATCATTCAGAAAATAATAGAGAGGATGATTTTAAAAAAGTAGCAAAGTATTAAAAGTTGATGAATTTGGGTAAAGAGTATATAAAAAGTCTTTGCACTATTCTTATAAGGTTTCTGTAAACTTAAAATTGTTACAAAATTTTTAAAGAGTTTAAAAAAATCAGATTATAGGATTTGTTAACAGATCTCACAGGGCCCATTATAGTGGGCCTTATGCATTTAGAAATCTCTAGACCACAAGAGGGCACAAAAGCCTATGTTCAAACAACTCCAAACTCCAGGGACCCAAGTCCATATCTTCTATGAACAACTTCAACAATCACACATCTGCTTCACCCCTGGGGTAGGTCAATCATTCTCACCAATGGGGAGCACTGCAGGACAGTTGCTGTGGGCCCCAAAGTGTATGCTGGAACCACCGAGAAAAAAGCAGTGGTTCCAGATATCCTGTAGGTCGGAAGTGTAGGAGCCACACTGTGGCTGGGAGGCAGTGGTGGGCTGGTGTTGAGCTGTGGTCACATGCACTGCTGTCCCTTTGGTGGGTAGTTATTTAGGGATACCTTGGAAGGTAATGAGATATAAGGGGGACAAAGCCTCTGCAGATGACTTCTTACTGCTGCTGCTGGTTCATACATCAGACTGGATGTTATTTCCTCTGCTCAGATGTTGCTGCAAGACCCAGACCCAGAACAAACAACAGGTGCTGCACAATGTTCAGAGTAAGGAACAAGCTGAGACTCTGAAATAGAGTTAGCATCTCACGTAATTTCATAAAATGAAACCACTAAAACAAAACATTGCTCCTAAATGAACACTAAAATATCAAATAACTTCTGCTCTCATTTTTTATATATGCAAATACTCCTGCCAAATATGACTCTAAAAGCTGCATGCAGATCTGCTAGTGGGAAATTTCCTTTTTTTGTGAAACTGATCTGAAAAATTATTTAGCTCTCAACCTTAACTGTTTACTTTCCCCAGGGCCTTTCTGCAAATAAACATTTTCCTTTATAGCACTTGGCCTGTAATTTTAGGGAAACATTATATATCAACATAAAGGGGCTCTATAATGTCTTTACACATTGTTCATTTTAACTTTTCTTCCAGATGGATGACTTATTTACTCATTCAACATTTACTCGATACCTACCTTAGTAGATAGGTTAGTGCCATATCCCTTTGGATTTCCTGGAGGTTATCAGCAGATTCATTAAATAATCCCCACTTAAACATCTGGGGCCCTCTGCCTAAAGGCTCTATCTTGCTGCTGGCATAGAGTTAGGGACAGACCATAAGTGCTGAGGAATTAATGTTTCCCATAAGAAATATCAACAAATGGAAAATGAGAACTAGTAGATAAATACCCCAGCTTCTCCCTGCCCTCAGTGGAATAATTCTGAGGTGGGTTCCACACGGGGTCTCAGAAGGTTCCCAGTGGGGTTAAGCTCTAGCTGCACCCACTGGTGACCTACTCAATGACACGGCCTTTATGGCCATCTTTACTACCTTTCCCATTCCCTCACCTTTATTTCCTGAAATACAGTCAAAGAAATTGCTTGAACCAATATTTTTGTCTCTGTGAATTCAAACCAAGACACATTCTCTGCCTGAGGCACTGGTCTGTGCAAGGGGGAGACAGTGGTCACAAGGGAAAAAAAGTTGCTCCTCTTGTGGAGCTCACCTTCTAGTGGAAACAGCGGAGATGAGCCAGGAAAAATTCAGAAATCGGGTATATCAGGACTACTGTGGAGCATATAAATATGCAAAGAGGATTATTGGATAGAACATGAGTATGAAGAGGCTATTGGAAGAAATACTTGAGCAAAATTAAACTATGCAGCAGGGGTGAACTTTGCCAAGATCTTTGGGGAAGTAGGCCAGGTAGAGGACCTAGCGAGAGCAAGATTCTGAGGCAGAAAGAAGGTGGGGCAATCCAAGGAGCGGAAGGAAGGTCGGTTTGGCAAAGAGTAGAAAACAAGAAGGGACATTAAATGAGTTTAGAGACAGAAACACTAAAAACACTGGCATACAGCAACATTTTACTCTTTAATATTTATATTTACATTTTGGTTGGTTTGTATGTTTCTACACACAGTACAGTATTAACTCACTGGGGAATATCTACTCATTTATTCAACAAACATATCCTGAACATTTAACTAGGCATGGGCACCGTTTTAGGAACATAGGAAACAAAATTAAATGAAATAAAATCACTGTTCTCATAGAGCAGACATTCTGGAGCCTGGGAAACATAAAAACCCCTCCTTTTTATTTTAAATGACTGCTCTGTATCATGATCCTTTAAATAATCTTTTCCAATACCAGTGAAATTTTCACTCAATTTTATAAGCTCTCTAGTAAGTTTCAATTTTAGGGCTAAATCCAATCCTGTTTAATACTTTAAATTCATAACCTATCCAAAGCCTTCTCCTTCCCCCAACTCTAGATCTTAATTCTCTCAGTGGAAAAGAAACATGGCAAAGCCTCTTTGCTAAATGGGCATAGTTATTTGAACTGTTGGTCGGGACATAGCTCTGCTCTGTTCTCAGTGAACCTGTTTACATCTGTGATTTCCCTGAGGTGATGTCCATCTTTTCCCTGGTTCTCTGTGGAAGGCTCCCCTAGAAAGAAGCAGCTGAGTTTTCCTTTGGCCGCACCAGTGGTCCATGCTCCCAACCTATTTAGTGTGTTAGGGATCCCAGTACTTGGTGAGAAGTCCCACAGCTCTTCGAGTCTATTATCTATCATCCATAATCCTACACATGGAGTCCTTGGGACTCTTAAAGTCCTCATCGTCACTCTCCAAAGGTTACAGGAAATGACGTAGTACACAACGCTTTCCAAGCCTGCTGCATGGACCACTTTAGAGGAATCCCCGCCTTCAGGAATTACTGAACTAAGAGAGGAAACTAGACCCTATGCTCAGCCACAACTCCAAACTCCAGGGAACCCATGTCAAGAACTTTCATGGTTCTGACAGTGCTCTCTAATCAGAAAATTTCTGCAGATTCTAAACCCAAGTAACTATCCATCCCAAGATGAGATTAACCTTATCTTTAAGACTTCACAGGTCTTCTTTTTTGTAGCACCACAAAACTTGGCTTTGGAGCTCAGGAGATGATGTCTCTCCTCTCTGCCATGATAGGACGACTGTAGCTGATGCAGTAAGTACTCCAGTCTAATCGCCTCAGCTACCAGCATCCCAGTACACACCCACATCATATTATGGATGCTCCTGTGACTCTCATTTGAGGATCATTCAGCCTAATGCAGTGCAGACCAGAAATGCTGAGAAGTTGGTGTCGCTGAGGACATCCCTCAGAAATGACAGATAGGAGTCAGTGTCTAAATACCTCAACTTCCACATCCCTCAGATGGGACAACTCTGAGCCATGCTCTACACTGTCTCCTGGTATTTCCAGCAGGACTGATTATTTTCAGTAACAACTTTCTCCGTAACACACTCTTTATTGGTTTTCAGTCCCTTTCTGACTCCCTCACTTCCCTATTGGGTTTTCCTAAAATCACATCCCAAACAAATCACTTAAATTCAGAATCTGCTTCAGGGGGAACTCAAACCAGTATGAAAAGAAAAACCCTTCTATTACCAACCCAGGACTTCCAAAAAACCAACGGGGTACTGCATTTTATATGTCCCTCTCAGCTTTGGGAATTAGCTATATTTTGGCTCATTGTGAAAGATTCCACTCAACACTGGATATGTTTATTCATATTTATATTGATATATTTACATTTACATTTATATACTTATGTAAATACATGAATATCTGATAAATATCTGGACACTTAGGTCAGAATCAAATATCTTCTAGCTCTACAATCTCAGGGGCCTCATAAGTAGTTGTAGTTTTCCACGTCATGCTGTGCTTATCTCCAACAGACCATTTGGACTTCACCATGCTCAATGCCTCTTCCAGTGGAAGTTTCTTCAGTTCTATGAAAGTTCTGGAACTTTTATCATAAGGGGTAGAACATCAGAGTGTCCCTTTCCTGTAACATTCTTCCAAGGTTCAGTTAGTGAAAGAGCTGGGGGTGGGAAGGTAGCAAGATGTTCTCTCTCCAGAAAAATGAACTTTGTGAGCCAGTAGGCAGATGGTTTTGGGATGTCTCTGGTGTCAGGAATGGCTAGGCAAATGCTGTTTGTGCTTTGATGGAAAATCAAAGCCTTAATCTGATTTCATAAAATGAATTAATGTATCAGTGATAGGCATGACAACAATGTAAAGACTTAGTTTAAAGGACTTATATTAGGAAACAAAGAGACTCATTCTTTTGGTCCATCAGAACACCAGTTGCAATGACTGAGCTACACTATACATATTCTCAACCTTGAAAGGAAATTCAGAACAGTATCCAGTGCTTTCACCTGAAAAGACAAAGTGGAAACACTCTTGATTTAGTTGGAGAGGGCCCAAGGTAGAGCATCTGCTCGTGTCAAGATCAAGGATTCTTGCTTTATCTCACATCTTCAACTTCATTCTCACAAATTGATTACTTTTCTCCTGCCTGTGGAGAGCCTTGGCGCATGATCAGAGTTTCTGACTCTCAAGGCTATGCATATTCATAGTGACTTTTACAGCCAATCTAGCAGACACTGGGAATTACCCGCAGGAATCTCACCTGCCCCTGGTGCAATGGGGAGTAGCAGAGCAGTGCCTCACGAGCCAAAATCCTTATTTCCAGAATCATAGCCCACACTCTTACCATCTTGTACTGATTAGATTTCATATTTACTACTATTTCTAATGGAAATTTCCAAAATTTATCTGCTTCATAGCAAATTATTTTGATTTGGGACAAAGTATTTAACCAAAACAACCAAGCAACCATGATTCTGCTAAGAAAATTAAAAAGGAAAAAAAGAGAGGGGAGGTAAGAGTCACTCTTTCAACCAGATGCCATGACAGTTATATTTCCCTTTAGTGGTTTTTTTGTGTGTGTGTGTTTTTAATTTTTTTTTATATCTTTATTGATTTCAGAGAGGAAAGGAGAGGGAGAGAGAGATAGAAACATCAATGAGGAGAGAGTCATTGGAGATCGAGCCCTCAACCCAGGCATGTGCCCTGACCTGGAATCGAACCTCGATCTCCTGGATCCTAGGTCAACGCTCAACCACTAAGCCACACCCGGCCGGGCTCCCTTTAGTTTTTGAGTGTCTCATTTTCTATGGCTTAGAAAGAAGCAAGTTAGAATTAAAAAAACTCACATGTTCCTAGACACTGAGGACAGATGAAAATATATTTTCAATCTTCTACCCCAGGGGCTTCACAAGTACAGATTCCACTTCCCAGAAATAATGAAGCTTGAAGATTTTGATGAGAAAACAGACAAATAGGCAAACAAAATCCCCAAACTCAATTATCAATCAGATGGAAAAGTATCTAAGGGTACAGTAGGGAAAAGGAAACTAGTGGTTCAGTCACCTGTCCTTCCTATGGAGGCCATGATAAAAAGTCTCCAACTGGCTATGACTTACGCCCTTCTGACTTCTTGTGACATTAGGGCTAGAGCCCCTCATCCAAAGCCTCCTTGATGAACACTTTCCATAGTCACCGTTTCCCCTGCTATTGGGACCAGTGTCTCATCGAGTTCCTGAGTACACGAGGTACCTTTACCAGATGTTTTGCACTGAACTTCACATTATGCAGGGTGGATCCATCAGCATCAAAGCCCAGTCCTCCTGCTCTCAGTTGATCACACATGATTCATCTTAGCAAAAGCATCTAAGGTAGGAGAGGTTAAGGTCAAGCGAACGTGCAGGCAAGGCCCTGTTTCTAGCACGGCAACCCCAGCTGTGTTTCTCAAGCCTGCCCCAGGCAGCAGTATCTTTGAGCTCAGAAATGGCTCCAGGCTGGAAATACTAGGATGTAAAAGTGGAATACAGTTAGTTTTCACTAAACTTGATGTTGGTCTTCTCCCAGAGAAAAACTCTTTTTTATTTTATTTAATTTTTTTTTAAATCTGAGCATCCCAACTTGAAATTACCCTTTTAGGATCATATCAGACAGGAAACAGAATCCTCCCTGTGGGTTTTGGCAAGAGCTGGATCGGCCCTGGATTTTGATTGGATGTCACGTCTGGACCATTAACGGTACCATCTTGGCTTGGAGAAGGCCACCTCAGAGACTAAGCCGCGACCCTTCTAAAAGCTGGCCAAGGCTCAGATAACTGGCAGTAGCTCTTAGAGTGCTTCTTTCATGGAGAAACGGGAAAACAGGAAACTGAGCACACTCCAGCATTGCTGTTTAGGTGGAGGTAGTAGGCTCATTACCAAGAATGTGTCACAGACAGCAAATAACCTCAGTCATCAAACAAGCAATAGAGCTGAGCACAGAGCAACACAGTGTCAATCAAGAGAGTGAAACAAAAGAGCCATAAAGCTCAGGGAAATAGCCCCTTGTGTTGACATCCAACAGAGAAGGCAGCTGGTAGGCCGCCACCCCCCCATCTTGGTGAATGTTGCTGTGAGTGGTATTCTAGTTAGCTCTGCATGTCCTTTGTCACAGAATGAACCCTGTCCAGATTGTGACCCTATAGCAATGGGAAATTCCAGAATAGAATTGGGGCAATCAACAAACTCCCTAAGCTCCTATGTGAAACTGATTGTAACAGTTAGAATTACAGAAGTCCCCATTACCCATGGTTTGACTTCCCACAGTCAACTGAGTCCAAAAATAATACCTGGAAAATTCCAGATAGTTTGAGAGAGAAAGAGAGTGTGACTATATTCACATAACTTTTAGTACAGTATATTGTTATAATCGATCTATTTTATTATTAGTTATTGTTAATCTCTTACTGTGCCTAATTTATCAATTAAACTTTATCATAGATATGTATGCCTAAGAAAAAACATAGTATATATAGGGCTTGGTACTGTTTGTGGTTTCAAGCACCCACTGGGGGTATTAGAATGTATGTCTGCAGATAAGGGGAGACTACAGTATGTGGGAAATTCACTGAAAGTGCCCCAGTTTTGCTAACAGTTTGGATTAGAGAAAACCCCTCCCAAATGCTTCAGACCTCCATCCCATTGACAGACAGGAATTTGGGTTTGGGGATAGTTCAAGAGGGAGAAAGAAAAGAATTAAAGCTATTCTCTCTGTTGGGTAACTTTTTTGTTTGCTAAATTAATTAATGGGGAGCATAGGGCCAACATTCACCTTAGTAAAAGGAATAAATTATGTTAAGTACTTTGAAAACCCCTATTGCGACATGTTGATTTTTACTGATTCTCATCTGTTTTTTATAGGAATCACCAAAAACCAATGCTTCAGTGTCCTAAGTTTATTTTATTTTGCGTACTTGAAACTACATTAAACTGTCTTTCTAGAGCACCTTGTCCATAATCAGATGTTACTTTGTCAGGTACAGCAGAATCTTGCTGTAGACAAATGGCGCAGAGGGATGCTGGCTATGTTAGGATCCACCTCCCAGCACTCTAACCAGATGGCTCAAGTCTGGACAAGTATAAAATTTACCAAAAAGTGGGCCCCTCCCTCCTTCCTTTCCAGCAGTTTAAGGTGAGTCCCACTCCCCACTGTTCTGTGTTCTGACAGAAAAACAAAATAAAACACAAAAAACAAAACACCTTCAGACATCTCTGGGTGAGGCCCCTCAGTGTTTCAAGGTTAGAGAGTTATAGAAAATAAAAATCAAGTTCATTAAATATTTCCTCCACTCAATAAGGTCTGCTCTCAATCTGTCCCAAAGCAAAGAAGCAATATTTGAGGTTATCTGGAATGTAAATACTAACCATGGTTGCAAAAAGCCTTGCCACCCACGCAGGCTCTGAGGGGCTTGGGAGGAGCTGGTGGGATTGTTCCCAGCGCCTGTGCAAGATTGCAACTAATAACCATGATTACATTGAAAAAGCCCTTGTCCTTGTTGGAAAATGACAGGAATGCATGCCCTGTGAATTGACATTATTGCAATCCACACCCAGCTCCCCAAGCTGATTCTTTTTTAATGTCTGTTGGTTAGAAAAATCTATACTTCTCTATAGAAGCCCACGTTTTACTAGATGAATACATTTTCTTTGATAAAATACCTGTGTTGTTTTCCAGATAGACACTGATTTTTTTTTTTTTTTTACGTGAGTCAACATTCTGCACCCTTTCTCATTGCCTCGACTCTTTCCTTCTGATCGCCCTTTTAAAATAAACATCAGAAATTGCAAAGCATCAAGGCAGCGTTTTCCCCACTGCTAGGGAGCAGGCCTTTTTGTTTATAGCTGGTAATAGTACATTTTTTATAAGATTCTACAAAAGCAAGTGCAAAAATTACAGATCCAGAAACTTCTGTTTCTCTAACGGTAAAATGAGGCGAAAATATACTTGAAAATCGCTTGCAAGTCTTCTAGTCTAAAAGTGATCTTTGGGAAAACAAAATGCTACTCTGTCTTCCAGTCCTTGTGCATGCTCTGCTAATCTAGCCCAAAATAGATGAAGAAATATTCAAAAGATCTTGATTACACAACCCTGCTCAGAGACCCTCCCCAACAACTTTATCAAAGAGTCTACCCTTCTCAACTAAGGTTGTTAGAGAGGAATATAGAAAACAAATGATACTCTTTACAAATTTCTGTTAGAAATGGAAACACTGAAATTCTCGAGTAAGAGAATTTCTCAAGCTCACAGAGCCAAGGGACAACAGAGTTGGAGCTTCAGATTACACGGCTACTTCTTATTGAATTACGTTTTGAGTCCCTACCTTGTGGTAGGCACTGTGCATAGGGGTAGGAATCCTGGGGATGTGGAAGACGAAGATCCTGCTCTTAATGAATCATGGTACAGGTGAAAGGACTCTGGACAGCACCAAAATAATGCACAACTGTCATGGGGTGTAAGTGTGTTAAAAGTATATTGGAATAGATGACCCCAAGGTGCAGTGGGGCACATTATAGGGGCACCTAAGATGAGCCTGTGGGAACTGGGGAAGACTTGTCAGAGGGTGTAATATCTGGGCTGAGTCTTGAAGGAAAAATAGAAATTAAAGAACCGAAGAGGAGGACTCCAAGCAGATAGCACAGAAGCCTAAAGGAACCTGAAGCCGTGTCAGACCCAGCAGAGAACAATGCCAGCAGCTGGGCCACTGTGTGTACAGGATGGAAGACAAGTGACAATAGCCAGAGAGGCAGACACAGCTCAGGCCAGATGCACTGGAACAAGCCTCAATCCTTGAACACAAACTAGCCTCTGCCCACCCTCGGTACCTCTTTCTGTTCATATGTGTGGCATCAGCGAGGGGGTTGGCAGCAGTAGGTACGTTCCAGAGACGCTAAGGACAGGTTTTCCAGGCCTGGGCAAATGATTACATGGAAGATATGAGGGACAGAGGGCGCAATTGAGAAAAGCATCAGAGCAGATACAGGCAGGTACGATATCTTCGCTTCCCCACCAACTTCAATTTTCTCATTGAAGTGGGCGAGGAGCTTCTCTGTGGGTTAACTTGGGTGCTGGAAGGGAAAGAAAGCTAAAGTGGGCTCATTTAGGACGAGCTAGGGAGAACTGAGCGGAAAAAGGAAACACCAACCAGCCTAATTAGTTGGGAGCTATGAATATAACTCCTGAAGCAGTGTTTCGGGGGGAGGTCATTGGGATTCACCCGTGAGAAGTATTATAGGACAGACAAGAAGACAAGACCAGTGTTCATGCCCATACACAAGGGATTGGCTAACCTCTGTCCCAGACCACGACGGTTATAACATTCGTACCATCTCTCCACAGGGTGATGGGAAATGGGGAGCGCCATCCTTCAATGGGGACTGTTTCTGTTTGCTCACTTATGTGCATATTTAATAAAATGATAGATACCAGCTACAGAACCCAGGTCCTCCACACATCTGTTCATCACACTTGGGAAACCAGCCCCCACAGTACTTCACCCTGTGTAGAAATAATTCCTGGAAAATTCTTCACAAGAGACAAGTCTTCCTTTAAGTTAAATAAGGACTGGGAGTGACAGAATATTTACCCAGCAGCATGGTAGCTACAGCACAGGCTTCTGGGTGCAAAGCAGTAACTGACATGCTGCCGGGTGTTTTTTGCAGGGTTCATGCAAATGAAGCGAACGATGACTGTTGCAGGGCTTCTAATCAACAAAGTGATATGCCAGTAATTGGGTTTCAACTGACTCACATCCCATCCTAGGCATTAACTGGGGAAAAAATGTGCAGATTGCAGGTTAATAATAGAACAGTTTTCATTCCATAGTCAGTTTCTTCCTGTTCATCTACTTGTTGGGTGACTTGTGCAGTGAACACTTGATCTTCCCTGTATGTGTTTAGCTATTTGAGATGTTATTTTTAAGCAGCCATTTATTAATGAGCTATGTCCTTAAAGTACAATGGTAGCTCCTGATGGACCATGGAAAATTATTTTGAAAATTGAAAGCTCCCAGGGGTGACATGTTGTTTCAAAGAATGTTCGAGTGGGAATGGGGAGGGTGTGTGTCTCCCATCTGTGTGAGAAGGGGATGGGAGGCAGGTCTCAAATTATTGAAATCAATGTGTTAAAGATTCAGAGCATATTGTGCCCTACTATTTACCCATTTTTAGATAAAATTATCTGCCTAGCAGGTTACAGAAAATTCTGTCCAGCCTCAAATCCCACATAGCTCTTCTTTTCACATTTGTAGTTTTGATTAATTTTATTTAATGGGTTTTTCTCTTCTAAGTTTCTGACTCTTCCAAGGAGAGTTCAAACAGGCCTTTACTTCTTCCTGGAATGATAAAATTTGGTCTATGAGTCCTAGTTGGATTGGGGTCTGTTTTTGTACCGGGCTGTTTGCTAGGGATGCTATACAGTAAGTAAATGGCAAATCTGTTAACAGAACACAGGAAATGTAGGAATAAAAGTCACTCACAGGTTCTTAGTCTAAACCAGGTATTATAAAGTCAGCTGCTTGTAGGTGACATGAGATAGAGAAACTGAGTGTCAGGGAGTAAGAGGTATAATAACAGAGTGAGAGAGGGGCGTGGTTCTCAAATATAAGTCTGCATGGGAATCACCGGGTGCCCCTGGTAGAGCCCAGGTCTGGGGCCCACCTCAGAGATTCTGCTCCAGCAGGTCTGGAGTGGGCCAGGAATTTGCTTCCCTCCAAGTTTCAGGAGATGCTGATGCTGCTGGTTCTTGAACTACCCTTTGAGTGGAAGTAAATTTAAGAGCACCGGCTTCACAAAAACATTCAGTTTACAAAACTACAAGTTTTAAACGAAACCCAGTTTTGAAACACACCCACCCACGATATCTGCAGGGAAGAGCTGCTCCATTAGCTTCCTGCTTGCAAATACTGATATAAACAAAACCAGGGAGGGGAGTTATAAAGAACCAGGCAGTGAGCATAACACAGACGAAGGTAACTTTGCAACTGTCTTCTTTAACCATTTCCTTGGTTCCCAGGAAGCCCCAGGGAGAGATTTAAGCGCTGGTGATATTAGGCCTGTATCACAAAGGAGCTGGGACTGGGACGCGGGGCACTGTGAAACCCTCTGCAGGCTCCAGTTTTTACAGGGATGACATCAAGTCACTCCCCAGGATTTTTACAGAGATGACATCAAGCCCAGCCAACCATTTGTCATGAAGGGGGTGAGGGGAAAGGGAAAAGTTACCAAAGGCAAATCTCAGGACTTAACCCAAAGAGGATGAGAGGAGCCCATCTCTGCCTGGAAGTGAGAGTCTAAAGACGAATTCTAGCAAAAACACCACTCTGTCGGGAAATCCGTTTTGATTTTGTAAAGCCACAGTTGCAATATCAAATGTGTTATGGATCAGATATTATATTAAGAAAATTCCTTCATGTAATTCTCACAATAATGAAATAATGTATATATTTGTTTCCCCCCACTTTACAGAGGAGAAAATTGAGGCTTCAGGAAGTGAAGAAATTTTCCTGAGATAAAAGAAGAGCCTGTGACACAGCTGGAATGAAACTCTTGCCCTCTTTCCTACCACGTCACCTACCTCAGTGCTGGGCCACAGTCCCTGTCCTCTCACGTCTACAGGGATTTCGAGAGTCCTTGGCAGTTCTCTCCCTCATGCCTCACTTTCCATCTTCTTGCAACATAACTATCACCACAAAATGACTTAACAGTGATGGGCTCTATTAAGTGTATCCTGGTGGAAATCTGCACACTAGTTAAAGTTTTCCAGTACAGGGCAATTGCCCAGGAGTAAAGATGATGCTATAAGAATGAGTGTACGTTTTGGTGCTTGATAGTTTGTGAAATCCTAGAGGGGCCATATAATTTTTGAGATATAACCCTTATTCATATTTCTTGACTATTGATTTCACTAATAATCTTTATTTCTGTACTCCCAGTAATATTGTGTCCTTTAGGATGTCGTTGACCACAAGCAGCATTAAACTTGACCAAAAGGGGCTTCAAACAAGAAGTCAGGAGGTGGAAACCAAGATGCCTGGGGGTGAAGGGTCCAGGGCAGATTCAGTAGCTGGGTGATGCCAGCCAGTACCCGGGCTCTTTCTGACTTTCTATGTTCCTTCTTCCCATCACCGTCACTTCTTAGAGTCTCTTCACGTGGTTTTGAGATGGCTACTACAGCAACTCCTTGCAGCGATATGCCAAGAAGGAAGGAAGAACAGTGTTGGGAGAAGGTGGTTGTTTTTTTATCTGGGGGTAGAATCTTTCCTGGATGCCTTCTTATATTGGTAGTTTCAGCTGAGAACGGGAAAGAGTTAGAGGGTAACCAGGATTGGCTCTAATCAGTCAAGATCTATTTCCTAGGTTTGTGCACATAGTTGACTTAGAAACATCTGCATTATGTGGCAAGGACGAAGGAGGGCATGGCTGTGAGTAGAAGCACCTCTGCTTTTACCACCATCACTCCCCCCTCCCCCAATCAAGGCCTTTTCCCACATAAGATCCTTGCTTGAGAGCTGTAGAGAATATATTAAGTAGGACAGCACTTGCTTTCTAGGATTTCACAATTTAATCTGAATCCAAATGGCATAGGAGAGATCAAACACAGGTGATGATGGAGGAGACCAGAAATCATAATTAAGGGAAAGGTTTTTAAAAAAACTGAATATATTATAGAAAGAAAATGCCTTATTCCATCTTCCCAGATTTCATCTTGCAGTAAATGCTAATTTGTGAGAAGGCTTTGATTTGTCAGATGAATATCTGGAAGCAGAATTAGAATGTGCGCAAGCTACACATTTGCATCTGTTTTAATCTTTGAGAGTTGCTCTACTAAATGAGAGAAAGAACTTAATTTTATTCTGGCCCTGAATATTATTCTGAGTGACTCACGATGAATCTTGCATTCCTGGATATTAATAATTTTTTAAAGCAGGCCTGCAGGCAGGGTTTCTATCAGAACCTCTTCCAGTGCTATTCAAAGTTACTGAGAATGGTGGCGTAAAATAAAAGGACAGTCATCAGGGATTGCTTTTCTCTGGGATTTGTAGCGCTTGGGTTTAATTCACTGTCTACACTGCTATCCTGTTGTATTCCCAACTGCTTCCCTGGTTTGGGGGTTTTCGATGTCCTTCTTAGGCACTTCTATGCTGCACTATTTTGAGTAGTTTTCAGAATTCATGACTAAGGAAAAGTAATTTTTCTAATCTGTCTCTTTTGCCCCAAATAAAGTTCATTTCGAGCCACTGGGCTCATTTATACTCCTAGCCAGCTGTCCAACCTGCATTGTTTATTAAGACAATTCACTTAAAGCTCTTAGTATAACACCTGGCAGAGAGACTGGGTAAATGCTAACTAAATGCTAGTTATTACTAATTTTAGCATTAAGTTCCCTACTACCTTCAAACCTCCGCTCGGGTGCTCACGTGGTTAGTGTGCAGACTCTGAAGCCAGACTTGCGGGGCCTTATCCTTTCTCCACCACGCACAGGCACCTTGGGCAAGCTCTTTCATCTGTTTGCACTTAATTCCCCCCGCTATAAAAAGGAGATAACAAAAGCACTATCATTACTTTTATTTTTTAAGAATGAGTTAAAAGAATATATCTAAGTCAATTAGATTAGATTGTTAACTACTTGCTAATTCTACTACTACTGTCAATGACACTCCCATTGTCCCCCCTTATCCAGTAGGGCCCTCAGTAGATGCCTGAAACCTTGGACAGTATTGAGCCCCATATATAATTATGATAAAGCTAAATTTATAAATTAGGCGTAGTAATAGATTAACAACAATAACCAAGAATAAAATAAAGTTATAACAATATACTGTAATAACAGCTATATAAATGTGGCATTCTTAAGTAAAACAAGGGTTACTTGAACACATGCACTGCAATATCATGATAGTATCTGCTAACTGAGACGCCTGGTAAGTGATTAATGGGTGGGGAGCATATACAGCCTGGATACACTGGACAAAGGGATGATTTTTGTCCTGGGTGGAACAGAGCAGGATAACCCAAGATTTTTTTCATGCTGCTCAGAATAGCATGCAATTTAAAACTTATGAATTTTTTATTTCTGAATTTTTCCATTTAATATTTTCAGACCATGGCTGACCACGGGTAACCGCAACTGTGGCAAAAAAAAAACTGCAGATAAGAGGGGGGCTACTGTGCTACTGAAACTACTACTAATAGTACTGCTTCTGCTGACGTTATTTTACATCACTCCCACTTCTGCAGACAAATATTTCCATCTTTTCTATGACCTGCATTCTCCCTATAGTCCAAAAGTCTTCAAAAGTTCTATAACAAATTACCCCAAACACTTAGTGGTATAAAACACAATTTTAACATGTTCATGGATTCTGTGGGTCAGGGATTTGGGCAGAGCACTGTGAGGGCAGCTCATTTCTGCTCCACAGGGCCTGAGCCCTGAGCCAGAAGACTGGAAGGCTGGCTCCCTGGGGCATCAGTTGGGTCAGCCCAAGGCTGGGCTAGAATTGCCCAGGCTCGCTCACTCACATGTCTGATTCCCAGACTGAGAATACACTTTGGGGCTGGCGTAGCTGGAGCTCTCTGGCCATCTATTTTCAAATTTATGGTCGTCCCACATGGTCTCTTCCAAATGGCAGCTTCAGGCAGGTAGTCTTTTCGCATGACAGCTTGAGGATTTCAAAGTGAGCGTTCCAGGAAGGAAGGAGCCGCCTTTCTTCAGAAGTCACACATCACCAATTCTGTCATAGCCACAGGTCCACCAGTTTTAGGCAGGCGGAACATGGATCCCACCTCTCCAAGCAGGCAAGGTCTCATTGTAAGGAGTGTCTGTGAGGTGGGCACATAAGTGTGAGCATATGTGTGGACATCGTCAGAAACTAAAGTCCATCACGCCCCAATCAAACCCAATCTTTAATATAAAGAACAACTACTCTTTCCCTTTGGAGATCTCATGGTTCTATCCCACAGGACATTAATTTAGGGAACAGAGGGTCTTCGGCTTGGTTGTTGGTCTCTTAGCCTGTTCCTCCTTAGAAGAGAGGAGAGGCTATATTTTCTGGAGTGTTCCACAGGGACCAGCCCTGAGCTGAGAGCACTGGAGGAGCTCAGTGTGACTTGCTGGTTGTGTGATGGCCACTTTTTTCTGCTTCATGACTCATGGATACCTACTTTCCTAAGTTGCGTCCTCAAAGAGAGTCCTCATTTTCTTCACTAACTGGACTTTAGCAGTAGCTCTTAGGCCTCTGATTTTCTGAAACTTCTCATCATCCATCTGGTATATTCATCTGACATTTTCATCCAGTCACTCCTAACCCCAAATGACCCCTCCTTGACCCCATCCACAGCCCAGATTTCTTAGCCACTCACTCACTCGGTCCCCCTTCTCAGCAGCTTAGATCCTTATTACTTCCCCATGAGATGATCTATAATCAGCAACCACTATCCAAAAGTGTGTTGGAATGCATCAGAACCAACAATAAAATTATATTTTATTTATTTAATGAATATCAATAAAATAAGCTCAAATGTTAGAAAGCACACACACACACACAAAGATGATCTACAATAATTTTCTTTATTTTTACTCGCATATAATGCCCAACCTGGTTCCTTCTTTCACATTTTCAACATCTTTGTCATTTTTTACACCAAGTTCAAAGCTCTTACCTCCCAAGGAAATCCTTTCATTCATTCATACCTTCATGACACCAACAACACACACACACTACCCACAAAGTCATTTTATGAAATTTTTAAATTACTGAAATGTTGCATCATTACTGGGATTATGTTTCCTGTGTATGGTCATTCTCTTTAACCTAAATACAGGGTTCTTGATTTCTAATGTGGCCTTAGCATTTTCAGGCTATGAGCACCTCAGATTGCATCCTATATTGTATATCAAATATATTTACTAACCAATGGATTAAGTTGTCTGACAGAGTCTGGATTATGAGTGGGCAGTGTTAAAACAAACAGATAAACAAGAAACTGCAAATTAATTGATATATTTTACCAGAGGAGGAAACCAGAACCTCTAGAGGAAAAATGCGTAACATTTGGAAATGTCACTAAAGAAAAACAAACTGCTAGCATGTCTCAGAGAACTTAGATATGTTTTGTCTCCCTCTGTTCTTTATATTGGACCACTCTGTGTGTGTCTGACAGTGGCTAAAGGTGTGTATCTTTCCCTTGGATTTTGAGAGAAAACCGAGGAAACATTCATGTAAAGAGGAGGTGTGATGGATCTTGACAACTGTGTAGAGCTGGTTACCTGGTGAAACTGCAAGTCTGTCTTTGGATTTGGCCACTAGAATCACTCCCTCTCATTACTCTGTGCCTCAGCCCCTAGTTTTACAGTTCGCTTTGGAGTACGGGTGCTTTCATGAAGGTAGGTGTGATGGCTTTGTAATGTATCAAGGTGGCTAGGCAGAACTACACAGAATTCCCCTTCTGCATGTTTCTGGTTAAGATGGGCCATCAGAGATATTTTTATAGGAGATATGGTGGCCGGAGGTGACATGTCAGCCATATGCTTTTCCTTTTGGATGGTGGGGAAGATGCTTTGGTCATTTACCCCTTGTCATTAATCTGCTGATTCTCCTTGTTGCTGTGGGGCAGCAGCTGGGCCTGTAACTGCTCCACCTTCCCCTGGATCTGTCTCCAACTTCTCTGACTCTTGGGCCAGGTGTGTGTTTAGACAAAGAGCTCCAGCTTCTGCAGGACACCCACACCACCAAAATGAGAGGCAACAAGACTACGGTG
This sequence comes from Miniopterus schreibersii, assembly GCF_964146895.1. Lineage (NCBI taxonomy): Eukaryota > Metazoa > Chordata > Mammalia > Chiroptera > Miniopteridae > Miniopterus > Miniopterus schreibersii. Next base: position 70,501,790 of record NC_138110.1, read on the forward strand.
GGTCCCACTTCCTCCTTGTGGGCTCCTGCTGGTCTTTGATCTCCTCCACTTTACCTCTATCTTCCTTTCCCAACTGCCATCCCTGGGGACTTCAGGTTTCAGAGTCAGACTCAAAAACAACAGTCTTATAGAGACAGTTTAATGAGTTGTTGCTACGTGAGTTATTACAGCGCAAATCCCTGTAACAAATCCATATATACATGGCTGTATATAAAGCTAGTGGTTGTGCTTCTCTGATTAAACCTTGACTCATACAGTGGGTTTTTTGTATTATTTTTCATAAAATGGAAAAAATGTCAGGTTTGAAGAATAATGGGCTCTTTTTAAGTAGAGAAAGGAGGCTGCTGAGTTTGGTTCAAGTGTTGAGGGCTCTAGACTTCCAAGATTTAGATCACCCTTTCAAAATATTCCATTTCTTTCTACTTGTATGTGGTAAGAAAAGAAAAGAAAATCCAAGCTTAGACAAGCAGTATACTGAACTATGGTGATTCTCTTTACATTTGATCTTCAGGCGATAAACTATTTTATACTGGGTTTCCCCCCCTAAATAATTCACTTTTTGCAGCCATTCCTTTCATAGCAGAGAGATGTTTTCACATTTCAAACTGCATATGAAAGAAACCCCATCTATGTATATATTTACTCAGACCTTGCTTTTGAATTGAAAGTTTTTTTCAGTTTGAAAATAATTTTCTTGCACTGCACTTGGAGGCAAGAAATCAATCTTAGATTCTAAGAGAAGCAGGGAAAGTTTTGCTAAACTGGTAGCCCTGAGAGCAGAACTGTGCATGTTGTAGGAATGTTTGACTCTATGCTGTTCCCCTATAAAAGAGAATTGCAGCAAAACTTAATAATAAATTAAGGTCTTTCCAAATCTATTTACAATTTGCTGTAACAATGAAGGCAGTCAGGCAAAGGCAAACTTTCTTTGGTCACAGTCTCATCCCATGACTGGTGATTGGAAAGCCATTTATCACATCCTTCTGCCTGAATCTCCTTACATATGTTAAAGACTTATAGTCTTTGGCTCCCACAGATTTCAAGTCATCATCTCTCCTATTATGTTGACAAACACTATTTCTAACCTGAGTCATAGTAGTTCACTGTATACCCATCCCACCTCCATTAAATTTGTGGTTTGGAGTCTGTTGGTTGTATGGGATAAAACAGTAGATAAAAGCATGTTTTTTGGTTTTTTGCTTGTTTAGTTTTGCTTATTCATGTGTTGCTCTTGCTTCTGTTTCTTGAGCTTATCAAACTATAACAGCAGCCTCTTTGGTGGGGAAGGCGAGGAAGGGTCATTACTATAAGCAGGGACCATTCAAGATCCCTCCTGGAATCTTGAAACTGGAAGGGGTCAGGGAGGGTGCCTTCATCCTTTTGCACTCCTCTTGATTTGCAGAATAAAATTCAGGATGGTGGGGAAATGATTATGCTGATATGGAATCAACTACAAGTTAAATATTGGTGTACCTGGAATCTAAGCAATAGACATCCTTCATCCTCAAGGCAGCCAAATGGGACCTAAAAGGCTATAGTTTCAATGGGGTTTCTGAGGCCACTTGGAATTTTGGAAAAAACACCAACTTTGCAACTGGCCTGCTCTGGCCCAGATCGCTGCTTCAAATACTTGTGATATTTTCATTGGGTAGACAATTTAGTCTCTAATCCTCAATTTGTTTCTTTATCAAACTCAGATAGTAATGCCCACCTTTCAAGGGTTGTCATAAAGATCAAAAGTAATATAAGAAAATAACCTGACCCAAGTTCTATACATCCTAGGCCATGTTGTAGAATTTGTGGGAATTTATAAAAGTATTTGCTCATTGTGATCATAACTTGGTGATGGCCTGCAGACTGAATGGGGAAGGGTGACAGGGAGCACTTGACAGAGGTTTCTGAGAGTTATAAACAAGAATCAATATCATGAAGCAACAATAGATAGGTCGCTATTCACAACATTCCATATGGTGCATATTTGGTATTCCCTGACCCTTTCCATGATAATCTGTCTCTCTGAACTGTTGATCCTGGTCCAACATCATTTCTTGAAGAAATGACTTCCCTTAGATTATGGTGGTAAAGAGTAAACCAGATATCTTTCTCAGATGGGGGCAGTCTCCTTTCCCTGTTCTGACACACGGCTCAAATCATTTATTTTCAATAGTCACTCAGTGAGCCTCCCTTGTGCATAGCGCAGTGGTCAGCTGTGAGTGACTGGAGTGGATATGGATACTATCAGACCCCTAGAGCTTGAGGTGGGTATTTCACACCCCTCAGCAAACAACATGTTCATCACTTTTAGACAGGGGAGGAAGGAGTTCAAACATTTTGATGTTATTGATAAACTCAAACAACACAAGAAGAAAGAAGTTATGTCTTTGAATTTCCATATACTTCTTTTGCTTTGTCAAAAATTGTTGCTTATTTCTTGTCCACTGCTCCGTAATACATAAGATCATTTTATACTGACTATTGGGCCCTTGATATGCACGTCTGTTATAGCTTCAAATGTAGTATTCTTGGAATCCAGTGGAATAAGTTTGATTGATCTATTCATTGATGTATTTACTCATTCTTGAGAATGTTGGCACCTGATTGATGATCTTAATTCCTGCTCCAACTCTTTCCAGCATCGCAGGTGGTATGGATGTCTGGGCTTTTCAGTTCTGCAACCTCCTTAATTCCAATGATCCTCACCTCCACTGAACTTCAACCATGCTCTCCTATGACAATACCAAGAACCTGAAGCTGAGCCACCACAAAAACCTTATTTTTAGACTACAAAATTAGAGCTTACTGTCCCTGACACATTACACATTCGTTCTTTAGCCTCATTATCAGGCTAGCCTTTGACACCTATTTACTTTTTTCTGTCTTCCCGAGACCCATTGTACACCACTTCAGCCGTCTTCCTTATATTTAATGACATCAACCCATCTTGTAAAATTCCATCAACCCATTGGACACAGTTATTTTCATTCGTGCCACTCAGCAAGACATGTTAAAGAAATTAAACGCCAACTAAATTTTGTGTAGAATAATTTGATCTGCATTCTGAGGCACCCAAGTCTTATGAGGTTGAATAGTAGTAAAAGTGCATTTACAGAAGGACAACTATGTTGCAGGAGGATATTGGCAGTTCTTATTTTCTCTGTTGAGGACTGGGTCTGGGATTTCAGTGCTAATAAGTGCACAGTACCAGTAGCTCACGACCTTAAAGTACCTTTCTTTGTAGGTTTGCCAATGGCTCTATGAAGATAAATGCTATGTGTCTGTGCTCTTAGGAGGCAATTTCTTTAAAAAGCAAAATTAGTAGTTTCCCTACTGCCCTCTGAGCTCAATTCTTTCCATTTGGGATGACTTTGTAGATAAACCTGTAGCTTCCGCTAAATCTTTTAAGCTGAAAATGGGAAACTGGCACAATCAATTATTCCTTTCGCTTTCCCTGTGACCTACACACTAAAAATGTCATCTGATTTTTTGTCTGGAACAGAATCTACTAGGAGGTCTCTACTTCAGAAGGCTTTCTGAGTTTGTCTACCCATTGCTGATCTAAACAGCAACAACAACAAAATAAAAACTTTTCTTTAAAAAATGACCAGAGAACTCTAATCCAAAAGACTCTTTGAACTATAATTTATTTGTGTGGAAGTATGTGTTTGCTTATTTGTGTTATATGTAATGTGCCCAGAAGACCAACCAACCCAAAACAACTTTTTTGCAAGTAATGAGATGTGATTTCCATTATTTCCAGCTTCCATTATCTTCACTCTCTTTTTATTCTCTTCATTTAATCTTCTGTATCAGTTCGCTAGTGCTATGTAACAAGCTGCCCCAAAACTTAGTGGGTTGAAACAACAATCAATTTTTAATTCTTATCATTCTCTAGATTGGCTGGGTGGTGTTTATTGACTGGAGCTCACTATTAGTGCATCTGTTGTATTCTGTGGAGTGTCCAGGAGACACTGATCTTGGCTGAAATCTTTCATGGGTCTGTGGCCTCAGTTAAGATATTTAGACTGACTTAACTTTGTTGCTTATGTCTCATACTCTTTCATGCTAACCTGGAATCTCTTCATGAAGAAATCAGAATAGCAAAGGAGAGAACAGAAGTGTACAAGGACTCTTGGGATTTAGATTCAGAACTTGCTCCCAATCATTTGCACCATACTCTGCAGGCCAAAGCAAATCAAAAGGCAACCCATTTTCAGGGATGGCAAAAAGACCCCCCGCTTGATGAGAACTGCACAGTCCCACTGCGAAGACTATAAACATTGGAAAAGATAAACTGTCGGGGTCACATTTAAAAGCTGTCTCTTTCAGCTCCTCAGCTGTGCTGGAACTTTAAGACTTTCCATCTATTACCTCCCAGACATAGCTTTTTGTCCTTCAGCTTGTATTTGGAAAGTCACCTAACAAAAATATTCACAGAAAGTTGAATTTCTCTTAAAGCCAAATGTGCTATCTTCCTATGTAGAAAATAGTACTGAAAGACTGCCTCACCTCCAACACAAACATGCAACGTAGAATCTCTAAAATAAAGAGCATAATGCATAAGCAAGTATTTCCAAGAAGCTTCTGTGTAGCAAGGAAAAATTATCAGAAAAATTATTTATATAACAGTAATAATTACAAATGATACAATAATAATGCCCACATAAATTTATTGAACACTTACTATGTTCTAGGCTCTGAGCCAAAAGCTTTAATTCATGATCTTATTTCTTTGAGGAAATTATTACTGGTATAATACCCATTTTATAGGTGATATGGAGACACAGATGGATTAGGTAATGTACACCCAGTCCCCCAGTTATTTGATGGCTGTGCCAGGATTTGTGCCTGCATTTCCTTATTGCAAAGTGAATGCTCTCTACTATTGCATGTATGTACCTACAGATGGCCTTCTTTACAAATTAAGCGCAAGCTTGATCCCATATTACTCTCCACCATGGTTCTTAACCTTAGTACACCGACATTACCTGCTTTTAAAACTATACTGTTGCTTACCTCCAGAGATGCTGGTACTTGGGCTGAGCATGGGGATTTTAAAATCTCCCTATGAAATTCTAATAAACAGTTTTGCCAAGGAAAATGTGATTTCTGAACCAACAGCATCAGCATCACCTGAGCTCCTCAGAAATGCAAAATTTCAGGTCCCACCTACCCCAGAACTATTGAGTCAGAATGTTTGGGGTGAGGTTCAGGAATCTGTATTTTAAAAATCCCTCTAAATAACTTGATGAACATGGTGCTTGAGAACTACCACTTTATATCAATGATGTTCAACCTTACACATCAGAATCCCCTGGGGAGCTTTACTAAAACTGGAAATGCCAGGGCTACTGAAACTGCATTTTCACATGAATCTCCAGCCAATTCTCATGCACCCAGTATTGAAAACCGCATCTTTATACTAAATAGTTTGTCCTGCTTTATACATTTCCAGTGTACGGACATTAGGATTTATTAAACTTACACATTTTTTCTCCCTCTCTCAAGAGGCATAAACATAATGAACACAAATCTTTGTTCCAAAAGAAAAGTCTGGTGCTAAAACTAAAGAAACACACTCTTTGATGAGAGCAGAGCCTGATCTTGCAGGATTAAAGACATGACAGATTGATTGGTACCTCAGCTGTAATTAGTAGGCTATAATGTCAGAGGAATGGCCAAATTGTGAGCACTGAGATGAAGCCACCCATGACCCCAGGACCTGTAATGCACGTCCCAGTAGCAGCCTGACTGAAGCCATTATCCTTTCTGGAAATAAATCAAATGCCCAGACAGAGCTGACTTTAAGATTAAACTCAGGAGCTGATGTCTGGCATGGACATTGGATTTCCCATGGCAAATAAGAAATCACATTCTACTTCTTCCCAAAATTGCCATGTTCAATTTCTGTTGGCATATCTGAGAAATACTGGTCCATTACTAATTGGCCCCTTAGCTCTCAGTCCTAGAACAGAAGAAATGAGGTTCAGAAAATATTTCTATTGCAGGTTATCTGGAAACTTTAAAAAAATGTCTCCTCTAGTAACTTTTGCTAATAGCCCTCCTTGTAGGACAAAGAATATATATCTTTAGGGGACATACTTTTTAAAATCAGCGCTTTTTTTTCAATCATAATACCTTTAATTTCCACATTTTTCAATCAGTTTATGACCCAATTACAAACAATTACTAAGTGATTATTGGTTAGAAATGCAGTGGGTGAATTAAAATAATCTGTGCATAGTAGAAAATGCTATTCAAAGTGTGATTCCCAGACCAGACCAGTGGCATTAGAGAAAATATTTTGACCAGCAGCCTCTCTCAAGCTCTATCTTATTTTCAAATATTGATAGAAACATTTCTACAAACAAGCTGAAAATACATTAACTTAAAAAACAGAACTTCTGAACAAAACAAGTATTTTAATACAGCATAAAAACTAGACAATTTATTGCCAGTGTCAAAAAACGTGAACAATCAGAAATACCTTAAAACAGACAATGAAAATAAATAAATCTGGATTTTCAAAAAAATCCCTAAGAACTAACTTAAGGTACACATTTTTAAAGTTTGTGTGGACTTCTAGGAGATTCTACTACTCATAATAACTACTATCAATTGAGTGCTCACCAAATAGACACTTAATGTATCTTGTCTTTCTTAACCCCCTAACTGTATCTGAGCTTTACCAAGGAGATGACAAATCTGGAGCTAAGTATAATTTTTTTTTAACTTTTCTAAGGACACAGGGTAACTAAATAATAGAGCTGGGATACAAATCCACGTCCAGCGCAGAAATTAGTAACTACCATACACTTGCCATTTCAAATCTCATTTTCCTTCCTCTCTCTTGACATAAACCGTGTCCTCCTTATAGCACCTCTGACGCAGGGTGGTGAAGGGGTTCACATTTACCTACAGCGACGTTTCCACCTGAGCTGGCCGGGGAGCAGAGTGTCAATGCTGAGGGCAAAGGAGGCCCCGCTGCTTCCCCTCGAGGCGAATAGGACAGCGCCAGGAAGGGAGGGCTTCACACATTTTGGCAGGGCTGAGATACTCCTGTGACAATAATGTCTTAGCAGGGTTCCGGCGGGTAGAAAGGCAGCGAGGTGTGACATGTGGTGTTTCAGCCAGAGATCCCCAATTCTCCTTCCTCGAACACAGGCTGCACATCAAAGCAGCTAACACTCAGCGGCGGGTCCCTGCATCACGTGTCACGCTAGCCGTCCACACACATCATTCCGCTCTCACCATCCACAATTGCCTTTCCACACATAACCATTTCACACTTGGAGAAACATTCAAATGACTTCTCACTGTACACACAAGAGCCTGTGGATCTAGGTCTGAACGTGCCAAACACGGGCCTCTTAGAAGAGACAGGCCAGTTGCTGTCATGAATATGAGCTTTCAGACGGGGAAGAGGGACCAAGGTTGTTCTTTTTAAGTCAAGTATATGTTTTTGAACACATGCAAAGAAGAAGCCATTCATATGGTTTTATGAACGAGTTTTCAACTAGGAACTTATTAAATTTCTTTTCAAAGCTGAGTTCTTCGTAGGCCACTTGGTCCTGAAATTTTTAGATAATTGATTGTTACACATTTCTGCTGGTATTCCAGAATAGTTTCCTTATAAGTAAATTAAAGCAATAGTCACCTAGGCCTCTCCTCTCACCAGTTAACATACTACCACATGAACATGCATTATTCTTAAAGAGGACGGGAAAGGATACAACATCATTGACCAATACTGGATTCGATTTTCTTTATCTGTCCCTAAGTGTGTACACTGGCAGTGTAGTGGAAGCTCCTTCTATGCATGTAGATGACAGGGTCAAAAAGCAACATTATCCTGAAACTCTGGGCTGTACATAATTTTTTGGAGCCTATAATAGAAATCATGCTTTTTTCCCCTCTTCGTTTCTTTCGGCCAGCCTGATATCTTTTTTTGGACAACAGGGCCCTTACCTTCCACTTGACTGGGCCTCACCCTTTACTTTTGGTTCTCTTGGTTGGCAGTGCCTCTACCCTGACCAGGCCAATTCAGCATTAGCCTCACCAGCTGGTAACAGAATAGACGCTTGAGCCAAGGCAGGGCAATGAGAGCCCTAAGCAGGAATTTGGTAGAGCTACCAGAGAAGAGGGCCTTTCTTTTCCTTATGTTGGTGGAACATAAGTCTTGAGATACTGGAGGCCTCTCTTTCAATCATGTAAGATGATTTTGCCTGAGAATAAGTTCAGCAGAGAAAGAAGTAGGACTGAGAGAAGAAAAGAAGCTCTCCTATGACGTAGGCGTCACTGTTTCTGAAGTCAGACCATTTTAGAATTTATACAAGCCAGCACATAAGCCCTTTTTATTTAGCTTATTTGAACTAAGTTTTCTATTACTTATAACCAAAGGCATCACAAACAATACAGCAATGTTAATCAAAATGTACACGTGCCCATACCCCGATGGGAGTTTGCTTTAGGGGTAGCCACTCAATAAAGATTCTTCTCAAAATGAGCTGATTTGGGGGCTTCTTCAGTGTTGGAATTTTTCTGGGTCTCTCTGGTGTGAATCCAAAGTTTGTAAATACATGAGATCTCCTAGGGTAAAACTGACATGTAGGGGGAGCCCCTACTTTCTGCAGAAACTGCACTGAACCCAGCCAAGACCTGGTCCCCAGAGACTGCTGCCCTTGATAACTGTATCGCTCAACTTCTGGAGGTCAGAAGTGTGATGGAAGATAATCGGGACAAGAAAGTATTTAGGCTCCAATAGTTTCCTGAACCATCCATCAGCTTCCTGAGTTCTGTACCACAGCACCCTTTTTAGTCTGGAAGTCTTAGATCACAGGGACACTTCCTGTGCCTCTGTAGGTAAGTAAGGAGACAGAAATCCGACCCCTTGTAAGACATTATTCTATTCCATTAGTTCTCAAACTGTAACCTGTCTCTGAATCACCTGGAGGGTGTACTAAAACAGTGTCTCTCACTCAGTAGGTCTCAAGTGAGGCCCAAAACTGTGCATTCCAACCGGTTCCGGGTGATGTTGGGGCCCATGGTTTGAGAACCACTGCTCTATGAGAATGCCATTCACAGCACAGGAGACAGTGGGGTAAACTGCTGGCAATGATGGGGCAAGGTGTGCATTTAAGACCTTTCCCCAGTAGGATTCACTACTGATAAAGAAGATAAAATCCATTTCCTCTACATGTGTTGTTTTGATTATTTCTCTCTTTTGGGGGTGCAAAGATGCATTTATGTGCCTTTATTCTCTCTGTGTCAAGTTCTCTAAGCTGCACATGCCAATGACTTAAAGTTACCCTTTCTTCCTATCCTCATGTGCCTTAAGGGGAGGAGTTTGCAATGGCCAAGAACCTCAGCAGTCATGGCACAAGAGCTTTTGTAAACACTAGGCCAGGCAGCACAGATTAGGAAATCTCCAAACTGTATAATTAGTCAAGAAAAATAAATACTCTTTAGCAAACACCATAATAATCACATTGGGCTTCCAGCTAATCAATTACTGGGCCATCTGTCTAAGGAAAGTGGGCAGGAGTCAGTGCCCACTGTGTGAGTCTGCAGGGTGCTAACAGGAGACTGGATGGCGATGGGAGCTTCTTCTCCATCTAAAGGAACTTGATGGAACAAGTCTTCGACCACTGTCCTTCCTGCCTTGAGGCTGTCAGGAGCCTCAGCTCTCAGAACACATCTCTGTAGGGGTTATTGGACATCAGGGACACATCCTCAGGCCATCAGCCTGTTTACATCCGAGATAGTCTGGGCCTGTTAATCTTAGGATCCTCTATTGTGTCAGCAACCTTTTTTAGTTGAATTTTTATATTTTAAAAATATAATTCTTATAATTGTTGATTTTTTTAATTCATATTTTATTCTTAATTTTAAAAATTAATGTGAATTTATTTTAAGCCAATGTTATTTACTTTTAGTCAGTTAACCTCACTGGGCTCCTACCATGTAAAATCCTCGATACACAAGGATTATAAATTAACTGAGAAAACCCTGACCTTAAAGAACTTGTGGGGATGGTTGGGGTGAGAAGACATACAAAGGACATTAACTTCACAAAGCCTCCAGTCTCAGCCCAGCTAGAATTAGATGTCCTCCAACCAGGGGCTCCCGTGCATTTCCTCATAAGACTGTAGTTCACTGGACTGGAAGCTTCTGATGGAAGGACAAGGTCTTGTTTGTATACTCAGCATCTATTAACAGTGACGAACACATGATAGACATTCTATTGGTTAATAACTGAATTAGAAGGCACTAAAAATACCATGCAGCTTATAAAATCTGTACCAATACATAGGGAAAGTTATAAAGAGTGTTCAGGGAAAGCTTCTTGAAATTCTGTATACATTTCAATTAAGAGAGAAAATGTTCTATGTTGATGGTATAGAATTAACAAATACACAGGGGCAGGGAGGGGCACACAGACCTCTGGAATGGCGATGAGACTGCTCATCTTCGGTGATGTCTTCATCTTGGAGAAGTAGAAAAGATGGTGGTAAAAGTCATGCTAAGCTGTTTGCATGGATTATTATACTGGGCTCTACAACAGTCCTAAGAGTTAGTCACTATTATTGGTCCTGTTTTACAGATGAGGAAACAGACTCAGAAAAGATAAGCATCTGTTCTATATTATTTAGTGAGATATAATGGGGCTAGGCTTAGGATGCAATGGTCTGTATTCAGGGTCTAAGTTGGTGGCCACTGCAGTCCACTGCTAGCCTGTAGGATAAAGCAGAAGCCTCCCAGTCTTTAACCAAAAATCAACTCCTTATAGAATTGTACACTTGAAACCTATATAATTTTATTAACCAATGTAATCCCAATAAATGCAATATAAATAAATTAAAAATAATCAACTTTTTTGCCCATTATGAATCAGTTTGTTTGTTTTTTTTATTATTGAGTTTTAAGGGTTCATTGTATATTTTAGATACCAGTCTTTTATTAGATATGTTTTGCAATTACTTTTTTTTTTCCAGTCTGTGGCTTGTCATTTCATTGAACAGCATCTTTTACAGAGATAAAGCTTTTAATTTTAATAAAGTCCAGTTTGTCCTTTTAAAAATGAATTGTGCTTTTGTTATTGTATCTAGAAAGGCATCACCAAAACTAAGGTCACCTAGATTTTCTCCTCTGTTAGCTGCTAGGAATTTCATAGGTTTTCATTTTACATTTAGGTCTCTGATCCATTTTGACTTAAATTTTGTGTAAGGTGCAGGGTCTGTGTCTAGATTATTATTATTATTATTATTTGATTGTTGATATCAAGGTGTTCCAGCACCACTTGTCGAAAAGCTTTCTCTTTAGAATTGCCCTGGATCCTTTCTCAAAGATCAATTAACTATATTTGTGTGCTCTATTTATGGGCTCTCTTTTCTGTTTCATTGATATATTTGCCTAATTTTCATCAATAATCCACCGTCTTTTTTACTATAGCTTTATAGTAAGACTTGAATTTGGGGAATGACAGTCACCAATTTATTTTATAAACTAACTTTTGCATTTTGGAAAGCATGTGTCTGTGAGTCTTTATAAATTCACACTGTGTTGTCAGGGTCTGCATAGGTAATAGAGGTTACCCCTCCCTTCTGTCTATCAGTACACCAATCTCTCATCAGAGTGTAGGAGCCTGGGCTCTCCAACAACTAGATACATAGTCACATCAACATGAATGGACCAAGGACCTACACTCTAGTAAATGTTAAGGAATACTGTAAAGCTTGCCACAGTCCTGGGGCATCTCTGAGGCACAAAATGTAGTTCCTAGAAAACACTCAGATGAGATGGTCAGAGTAGAACTGGGCTGGGGGAGGCGACAGTAAAGTGACAAGCCTTGTGGGGTCAGTTCAAAAGTCAGCATCTCTTAATATTCACTTTCTCTATTCCCCTCTCAGAATGCCACAGCCCTCCTTTTAGATCTCTGAATTTACTTCCCTGAAAACTTTTCTTCTTTGACCCACAAAGACAGACTACGCGCCCACACAGACACAGTCACACACATACATTTTCCCCTCCTGTCATGGATGATACAAAGAAATAGATTTTGTGCCCCAAAGGGAGTCATCATGTCTCTATGATACGACCAATAAAAAGAGGAATTTAATCTCTGATAGAGCATTCTCCCTGTTGTATACATTTTTATTTGCTAGTAATCCAGATATAATCCACTACATATTGAAGTACTCATCTCTCATTTTCACTGTCTCATGAGCATACACTTCTGGCTATAGGCAGGATTGGTCTTATATTGGCGTTTTCATCCAAAGCTCTTTCCAATCAAAACTCCCACAAAAGGAATAGCCAGGTGCAGAACTGTGTACAGACAAATTATACCTAGAAATGGTAATCAGGCCTCAAAATAAGCAGTCTGATAATGTGTTCCATCTAGGTAGGAAACTCATGACTTTTTTCCCCATTTTGCAATTACACACAAAGAATAAGAAAGGGAATTCTGTTCTCCTTGGGGGAGAGGACAGTGGTCACTAGTTCTATCTCTCACCCGGGTAACATTCCCACGCCCAAAGCCAATGTCATTCTGGGTAAAATGCTGTATGTAATATTCAGTAGAGTCAACTGCTTCTATTGTGAGTGGAGTTGGATAGAAAATAGAAGCAATTATTTTCCATGATCACTAAATATCATAGAAATCCATGTTCTCTATTAAAGAAAGGTTTCACAGCATAAGACCCTATTTCCTCAAAGAGAAGATTGGCACAGTTTCCAGGCAAGTATTCAGTTCATAACTCTAAATTACATGCTGTAAGTAAAGAAAGAGATTTTCCTGTGTCATCACAATGAATAAAAACTTTTTAATGCTTATTTGTTCTTAGAAAATAGTCACGGAGGATGTTGTAGTATGTTTTTTTCATAACTGCCTTGTACTAGTAGACAGACATTGCAAAGATATCTACCCCCAACTTGAAGCAGTGACAATTTTCTGCTTTCCCAGCTGCCACTACAGGGTAAGGGAGCAGGATAAGGGACCTATCTTCAGTTCACATTTTTTTCAGGCACCAATTAACTAGTTGGTGGGTCCTTCTGTTCTCACGTATCCATGATTTGTCCATTTCATTTTTCATCATGTCAGAAGAGAGATAAAGAGAGGTAATAACATTCAAAGTAATCAGTTTGGTCACTTTTTAATATGTCTTGTGAAAGGTTGGATAGGAATGGGGTCTGAAGTTACTAAAATTGGAGAGTCGGGAATATTTGTATTTTATTTGAGCCTATGTTTTCCTTCTTCCTTTCCTGATTCTCAACGTAATTGTGAGGCTGTACCTTGCATACATAGACATTCAAAAGATATTAGTTAAATAAATTAATATATAACGCTTGGTCTTGCCTTTTTCTTCTCACACCTTACCTGGATCTCTCTTCTATCTCTCTTTTATACACCTCCCAAGTGACTTTCAAATTTTAGTGTAGATAGAATCACTTAGAAGATTTATTAAAACTCACATTTATTACTGGACCCAAGATCAGATTTTTCTGATTCAGTGGTTTGGGAAAAGACCCCAAAATTTGCATTCCTAACATGCTCCCAAATGATGCTTAAGCTACATGTCCAGGGAACCACACTTTGAAAATCACAGCTCTAATGTATGTGCCTTCTCTTCTCTGTGGCTTCTTTCGTTCTGCTCAGGAATGTTTTCTGTAGCAAACAGCTTTATTTCCGCTGGTCACATCTCCTAGGGTCCACTCAGATTTTAGGGACAGCTGTGCTGGGCAGTTCCATGTGAGACCCAAGCAGCCAGGGACCCCCTTTTATTTGGGTATTTCTCTGCTTTTCCATCTTGGAGCCTCGCTTGAAGCTGTAGTAACCTATTTAGTATACAGCCTCTTAGGAGTATAGGGGAGCTAAAGTCCCTGCAGAATGGGAGCTTGGGGTAAAAGGCCCAGCCTCTTTTTTGTCGTTAGGACAATGCTGAGAGGAATTCTGTGGGCTTTTCAGAGGTCTTGCAGAGTTGAGTTCCCATTACCCACTGTGCCAGCCTTGACACTGAATGTTCATCTGGCTCCTCCACCTCCCTGGATCACTCTATCATTTTTCATATTCCTGTCTCGTGGGTCATGTTCCAATAAACTATCTGCACCACTATCTTTGTCCCAAGTTTTGCTTTCAGGCAAATCTAAACACAAATACCTTCCCCAAATCTTCTTGTTCCCTTTATCATCGGCTACGTAGATAACGACTCATTCAGCAACTTCATTTCCTCACCTCTTAGTTGCTTCTCCTGAAAGAAAAGATGGCCTCCATCTGATGTACTCTCCCAAAATCCATCCCATGTGAACCACTTTCTATGTTTCAGATTCCATGTGCTTTTCCAGATGAACTATCATCTCTCCTCTAAAGCTGGAAAGTCTCCTCCACTGTCCATATGGACTTCTTTCAGAACTTTATGATACTTGATTACACTGCTTAGTCACATGTCCTGCCTTCTTCTACTGAGCTCCTTGGTTAGAAATTCCCAACTTTTCTAGCCTTATGACATCCTTAGTATCTCAGTAATATTTTTTCACAATACCCTTAGGCCAAAGGAAATGCTAATAGTTCCATTTATCAAGGAGTTATGTGCAAGCAACTTCATAAGCATGTATGTATTAACAACTGTTTAGCCATCTGGAAATATGACACATAAATGTTGATTCAGTTGTAAATAAAGACAATTACTAATGGGATGCGTGTGCCTGTTGAACACTGCAAAACTTTTCAAAATTCAGGATTGAAGTGGACACCTTCTCACTCTTTTTCTTTTGCACATTGCTTTTTATACATTTTTATCTGAAAACTCAGGTTTGCAAAGATATAACATCATTAAAAAGAATGCAGCATGATGTAATGAATGGTGAAACTGTGAACTTCTTTGAATTACTAGTACACATATAGATCAATGAAACAGAATTGAGAGTCCAGAAAAGAAGTTACCCAATTATGGTGAATTGATATTTGACAAGGGTGCCAAGATAATCCAATGGGGAAAGAATAATTTTTTCAACAAATGGTGCAGGAGCAACTAGATAGGCATATGCAGAAAAATGATGGTGGATCACTACTTAACACTGTATAAAAATACTCAAAATAGGCCCAACTATAAGAGCAGAAACTACAAAACTTTTAGAAGAAAACATAGGTGTAAATATTCATGACCTCTGACCAGACAATGATTTTTTAGACATTATACCAAAAGCAAAAGCATCAAAAAAAATGATAATTTGACTTTGTCAAAATTAAATATGTTTGTGCTTTATGTGATGACATGCAAAATAAAAGAACTACCCACAGAATGGGAGGATATACTTATATATAATATGCCTGATAATGGACTTATATGTAGAATATATAAAAAATTCTTACAACTCAATAACAGAAAAACACATAAACCAATTTAAAAATTAGCAAAGCTAGAACTTTCTCCATATAAGATGCACAGATGGACAATAAACACATGGTTAGATGCCCAACATCATTAGTCTTTGTGGAAATAGGAAGTAAAACCACAGTGAGACATACTTCATACTCACCAGGCTGTCTATAATAAAAAATAAACAATAACTACTATTGTAAAATATATGGAGAAAATGGAAAACACATTCCTGATGGGAAGATAAAATGGTACAGCACTTTGGTAAACATTTTGGCCATTTCTCAAAAAGTTAAACACAGTGTTATCTTTTTTTCTGTCTCTAATTCTTTTAAATTTTCAATTAGAGTATACAGTCAACATTATTTTGTGCTCATTTCAGGTGTATAGAGTTATCTTATGACCCAGCAATTCTACTTTTAGGTATGCACCCAATTAAAAATGTGTCCACATAATTACATGTATACAGATGTCATAATACCAAAATGAAAACAACCCAAATGTCCTTGAGTTGATGAATCGGTAAACAAAATATGGTAGAAGCTTACAGTGAAATACTATTTGGCCTTAAAAGAAATGAAGCACTGATAAATGCTACAAGATGGATTAAACTTGAAAACATTTTGCAAAGTGGAAGATGCTAGACATAAAGGCCTCATATTGTAAGGTCTTATTTATATAAAATGTCCAGCATAGGCAAATTAATAGAGACTAAAAGTACACAGTGTTTTCATGGACCAGAGAGACTGGGATGACTGCTAAAGGGTATGGAGTTTCTTTGGGGGGCGGTGAAAATGTTCTAGAATTAGATAGTGGTGACTGCACAAATGTGTGGCCATATTCAACACCACTGAATTGTCTACTTTGTATGGGTGGATTATGTGGTATGTGAGCTACATCTTGAGGAAAAGAGCTCAAATGGCTTACCTACTTATTCTGGTCCAGCAGCCGACCAACAACCCTTCCCTAACTCTAAAAGAGAGCCTTAAATTCTCACTAGAATATCACAATCCCGGGTGGTCCCACTGATGTTCAGTGAATGAGATTGAAGAGAAACTGATAAACTAGCCATGACCTTCTTGCAGAAATTGGTTTTTTGAAATACAAGAGAGGGTTTTGCTTTGCCAAATTCAACAAAATCTGCTGAAACGTGAGCTGACCTTTTTTGTTAATCTTTTCACCACGGAAGAGTGGTATGAAAGACCGAGGATAATGAGAGGCTTAGCAAAGCAAGGTGATTAAGAGCACCAGTTCTGAAACCAGGACTCCTAGGTTTAAATATCAGCAGAACTCTTTCTACCCATGGAATATTCAGGACATCACTTACCATCTTTGCGCCAGTTCTTTCATTTGCAAACAGTGGCGGTCAATTCTGCATACTAGGATCATTATGAGGATTTGATGAGTTGATATTTACAAATCACTTACTTACAGCTGTGCCCTGCATATGATAAGAATGATATAAATGTGTTTTAACTAAATGTACTTTATTAAATAAAGAGTAAAGTGATGGTGAAAACAGAATATATAAAATATCAAAATATACACACAAAATGCAGTGCTTATTAAAATAAAATATAACCTAGCTTGCTGTTTATTGGCCCTTACAGGTTTAGCTTACATTGGTTCAAGCTCCAGCCTTGGGGTTGTTCTTGAGTCCAGTGCCTACACACGATCTCTAAATTCCTGAACAAATATCCCTACATTTCCATCTATCTCCTCCCTTCTGTCTTCAGGGGCAACCTGTGTGTCATCCCCTGCCCACCTCGTACACTGCACAAACTTTGCACAAAACTTCCTTCCTCTGCTTCGCTGAGAAACACGGTTGTATGGTGAATAGCTCTCATTTCTTTAATGTGGATAAGCAAAGACTGTATATCTACTTATTTTCTCTATAACTCAAATTACATCTAATTCCAAGCCCCTACTCTGTTGGGCTGGCAAGAAACTTCTGTGGGCCTCCTACTGCCCCCACCTATCTGGTTTCAGATGCAGGACCCAACCTACCAATGCTGTCCACACCTTTTTGTGGCCTCAAAGTCTGGCGTTGGTGCTATTTTGATGCCAGGCTCATGGGTGATAACCCTGGTAGAGACTGAAAATACAAGCGCTTGGGGCAGACTCAGTAGGGATGCCAGTCGTGGTTTTTGAGTCTGGTGCCTTCCCAGGATGCAGCATACAAACTCTAGTTCCTGGAGCCCCCCATGTTGAGGATGAGAAGGTCACCTGGGCACCCTGCAAGTCATCTGCACCGGGACCAGGGCTCCTTGTTGAAACCTCACTGGTCATTTTGCCTTATTTCTTGAAGGCTGTCAGGGCCACAGTGCTCTTTATTTCTCTCAAATGAGTGAGAAGGCCAGGACTCTCTCAGATGGTGTCTAAGTTATCCAGTGAATCAAATTTTTATAGGAAATGCTTCTATGAGAAAGTTTTCTTATGTGCATATTTGAAGTAGAATGCTTATGTTTTCAAATCTCTAGCATAGCCAAGTGTCACATGACCTGTCACTTTCACAATTAATGCTAGCGACATTAAAGCAGGCACAATTTCCCTGGAGAGGAATGGAACTTCAAAGAACACCCTGATTATGGTATTATCCCACTCAAACGGAAATAATATCTGCAATTTGTCTGCCAGGGGATAAAGTTTAATGACTGAACTCAGATCTTCAGAGGGCATACATAATGAAACAGTGGAAAACATTCTGAAATGATCAGAATCACTGGAGATGTGATATATATATAACAGGTCTTTTCAATGGAAACTTGTCTGGAGACAAAATTGTTATAGAAACCTGAAAATCAGCTGACCTTATTAAAAGCAAGTCGAACCAGACTACTTATAGCCTCCAATCTTCTTAATTGTCTTCAAAATTTTCAGTACCATCTGAAGTTAAATTGTTTTCTGGACAAGAAGTATGATTTCAATATTCAAATAAGCTTGTCACTTAAATGTTAACACAGGAGCTAATCAGAGTAGTCACCCAACCTTAGAAACTTAGACTCTATAGTATGGGAAGAAAATAAAGTATTAGAAGACTCTATCAGTTAGTTTTTGCTGCATTAAAAAAACCACCTTAAGATTTAGTGGCATAAAATAATAACAATCAATTTAGATCATGATTCTGTGGGTCAGTAATTAGGGTGGGGCTTAACTGGCTGTTCTGGTCTCAGTGGGCTCACAAGTGAGTGATCCACTGACAGGTACCTGCTACAGGCTCATCTGGGATAATATTGCCTGGGATGGTTCATTTCCATGTCACATTTAAAAAATACCTTTCACTAGTATAGCCTGGGCTTATGCTGGTTGTAGGGGTCCAAGAGAAAGATGGAAGCATGAAAGGTCTCTTGAGCACCAGACTCAGAACTGGTACAACGTGACCTGTGCATTTGTCAAAGCAAGTCACAGGCCAGGCCTAGTTCAGTGGAAGGATAGGAAAATAGCTCCCATCTCTTGATGGAAAACACTGCAAAGCCATATATAGCAAAAGGTCATGGAAACAGGGAAGGAAATAACTGTCTTTTTTGCAAGCAGTCTACCACAAAGACATTTCCTGACTTTGAAGTATTTAAAACCTTCCAAAGGAAGTAAAAAAGTTGTCGAGGAAATTCCCAAGGAAAAACAGCAGAGTCATCACCCATGATCGCTGTCAATTGATAATCAACTACTCACCGTTGCATCTCTTTGAAGAGACTTTCCACTTACTCAATTGTGTCTCTGCTCTAGTCACACCTGATTTCACCCATCTTCTTCTATGTGACAGTTTATGTACATGGTAAATGCAGCATTTGTGATATTTGACCTGGGTGAAGAAGTCTTAGAATTTTAAGGGCTTAAAAGAAAAGGCCTGTATTCTTCCTAAGGACACCACCCCTAAAGGTTGGCACACACTTGTCCAAGAAAAACAAAACAACTTATAAAATGTTTGTGTAAGCAGACTGCACATCAGGTACATGCTTAGATAAGGACTTGAGGGTCTTACACATAGAGACAGAAAGGCTAATGGCCACTCATCACAGATTCCTGGCCATGGGCTTGTGCTGCCAGTAGATAGAATTAGTGGTACAGCCGACTGCACCTCACTTTCACCACATGGGGCTCAGGTGTAGGTAGGCAGACCTGTGCGGGCAGATCCCTCCAGAGGGTGTTGTTCAATAGAAATATAATGGAAGCCACTTTAATGTAACTGGCAGTTACATTAAAAAGTCAAAAGAAATAGGTGAAATTAACATTAGAATATGCTTTACTAAACTCTCTATTTCTAAAATATTAGATCTTCAACATAAATTGAAATGTGACCTTTATTTTGCCTTGGAGGGCAAAAAGTATGTCATGATTTTTTTTTTTAATCCTCACCCGAGGATTATTTCCATTGATTTTTTTAGAAAGGAAGAAAGAGAGTAGGAGAGAGAAACATCGATGTGACAGAGAAACATTGATCGGTTGACTCCTAAATGTTCCCTGACCGGGGATCGAACCGGAACCTAGATATGTGCCCTGACCAGGAATCAAACCCACAACCCACAACCTGGTGTACAGGACAGTGTTCCAACCATCTGAGCACCCGACCAGGGCATAAGTATGTCATGATTTTTATGCTTTGTGTCTAGCTCAGGACTTGGCACCTATTATGTGATCAATAAATGTAGGCTGAATGAAAAAATAATGCACAGATCAGCAAATAACCACTGGGTACTTGTTATATGCTATTAGGTGATTCAGCCTTTAAAGACCATTGTCATTGCCTAGAGGAAGAAGAATTTCTTCCCAAGCAAATTCTTGAAACTGAAGATCAGCCCAACTAGCTTAATCATATACTCTTAATCCTTAAATTATATAAGCAACTTACACTGTGTCTGAATGCCGCGTGGCATTGGCAGCCTATTTGAGAACAGAAGTGAGTTTGGCATGTAGGCTAGTATTAGAATAACCTAGGGGGCATGGTAAAGACAGTCCTTGGCTGCCTCAAAGTCCTTTATAAGGACATCCAGTAATCCCTTCTTATCTGTGGCTTTACTTTCTACTGTCTTAGTTACCTAGGGTTAACTGTGGTCTAAAAATATTAAATGGAAAATTCCAGAAATAAGCAATTCATTAGTTTTAAAACTGTGCACTGCTCTGAGTAGCATGATGTGATCTTGTGCCCTCCCACTCTGTCCTGCCCAGGGATATGAGTCATGCCTTTGTCCACCCTTTCCACATGTATATGCTCCCCACCCGTTATCACTTAATAGATGTCTCAATGATCAGATCAACAGCCCAATTATTTTTACTTAATAATGGCCCCAAATTACAAAGAGTAGGTATGCCGGAAATTTTGATATGCAAAACAAACAAAAACAAAAACAAAAACTACAAAGTGCTTTTTTTAAGTGAAAAGGCATGTATGTATAGGACAAAACATAGTTTCTATAGGGTTTCGGGCATAGACGGGGCATCTGGGAAAATATCCCCTGTGGGTTAGGAAGGGCTACTGCATATATATTTTCAGTAGGAGGATGTCATGTAGTTTACACTTACAATTCCCACTTGGCTCTGGGTTCTATGACAGCTATTTTCTTTTTTCCTTGCTATAAAAGCATTCAGTCTCTTAACTCCATTTGATGGACATTTCTTCAAATATTCATAAAGTTTTCTATAAATGCTCAAGTTTTCTTTTTGCATTCATAAATATATCAGTAAGAGAAGACTCACATATCAAGCCAAGACAGCTTCAAACTTTAGCCTGAGATTTTGTTTGAAGTTAACAAGCTCTAAAATACAGGTCACAGTTTTGAAAAATGTTTTTGCCAGGCAAAGAAAAACTGGATATGAAAGGAGGAGAAATATATAGAAAAAGAAGACTTCTCAATGCCTGGTGAACCCCCAAAACTGTACCTATTAACCTGACCAACACAAATAGCTTATTTTAATGGATATAAATCCACATGGCTAAGAAATCAACAAGGGACCTCTCAGCTTTTTATCTCTCCAATTATTTAGTCAGCAACCAAAACTTACTGAGCATTTACTATTGAACAGTGCTGGGTGAGGGGCAATGGGGAGTCCTGTATAAGTAATAGGCTAGTCATGATCCCTTCCTTTAAGTTGCTTAAATTTTATTTGGCAAATAAGGCCAAGGTCACTTCAATGTCACTATTCCACCTTATTTTCTTTTTGCAGAATTTCTTCAGTGAAACAAGGTCACCTCCTTAAAAAGATGTTCCTATCAATCCACTAATGTACCACGCCAAACCTTGCTTTATTATTTTTAATTATTGCTCTTCTTACTATATTACTAACTGGAAAAGACAATAGATAGATGATAGGTAGGTAGGTAGGTAGATGATGATAGATGATAGATGATATAGATAGATAGATAGATAGATAGATAGATAGATAGATAGATAGATAGATAGATGATAGATAGATAGATAGATAGATAGATAGATAGATAGATAGATGATAGATAGATGATAGATAGATAGATAGATGATAGATAGATAGATAGATGATGATAGATAGATAGATAGATAGATAGATAGATAGATAGATAGATAGATAGATGATAGATAGATGATAGATAATAGATGATATAGATAGATAGCTAGATGATAGATAGATAGATAGATGATAGATAGATGATAGATAGATAGATAGATAGATAGATAGATAGATAGATAGATAGATAGATAGATGATAGATAGATGATAGATAGATAGATAGATAGATAGATAGATAGATAGATAGATAGATAGATAGATGATAGATAGATGATAGATGATAGATAATAGATGATATAGATAGATGATAGATAGATAGATAGATAGATAGATAGATAGATAGATAGATAGATAGATAGATGATAGATAGATAGATAGATGATAGATAGATAGATAGATAGATAGATAGATAGATAGATAGATAGATAGATAGATAGATAGATGATAGATAAATGATAGATAATAGATGGGATAGATAGATAGATAGATAGATAGATAGATAGATAGATAGATAGATGATAGATAGATAGATAGATAGATAGATAGATAGATAGATAGATAGATAGATAGATATAGATAGAGAAGATAGATCTATAATTGTTCTAAAAATATGAAAATAAAACAGTAAGCGGCAGGTATTTGCACTTTTCAAAATTATATGCTAGGCTACGATATGCAGAGGATATTGGGAGGGGGGAATATTTTTGTAGCCTGAGCCCAACACTCACCTCCAGTGAATGAAAGGGTTGAAAGTAAATCCTGATTGAGGCTTTAGGTAATCTTTTGGAGACTGTGTCCCTTAGGTGGTGCCAAACACTTAAGTGGAAAAGTCTCATGGACAGAAATTGGTTGCCTATTGATCAGCCCTATTAGTTGATAAAGCAAGATGTTTTAGCTATAAATGAAAATTAGGATTTTGACTAGTCCGTGGAACTAGCTACTTTTATTACTTAAATGAAACTGTTTTGTGCCTAAAAGTGATTAGAGAAATTTTTGTGGTCAAAGTGATGATATGAATTGAAGAAGCTCTGGGATTGAACTAACATTTCATTGGAGATATTAAGAACTAATTTCACAGAGACTTTGAATAAGTTGCAGAAAGAAAAATGGTGCTTTTCATGAGCATTCTTTCTACATCTTGTCCTTTCAACATAGTAGTTACATATATTTCTGTACTTGCTAATTTTCTCTCTTCCCCATTGGGACATAAGCTTCCCAAAAGCAAGGATCTTATCTTTTTAAATCATCATTGAGTCCTTGGAGCCTAGAAAAATGTCAAGCAGGTTGTGAGTATTTAATAAATATTTGTTGAATGAAAGCGTAAATTGGGTAGCAGTGCATAGGAAATTAGAAGCTCTTCTACATGATTTTTTTTTGAAATAATGTCTTGGCTGAATTTTTTTAAAAAAAGGAAATATAAAAATACTTAAATAACCCTTCCAGAAAGGATGAGAGCAGTGCCTTTTCAATGTAGCCATAATTTACACTGGCTTCAGTGGAGGAAGCTCAGAAGTCACATTTGGGCTTCCCTTGTCTAAAATACCAGCTGCCTAACAATATTCAGCCTGTGTAACTAATTACCACCATAGCTGCTTTCCTTCCTCCTTTGCATTTTCTTGTGTGATATCCTATTGCTAATAAAACTGTCAATTTTCTTTTACTTCAATAAAAGGTCACACATGACAACATCCCCCTTTGCCTACTAACAGCAAGAGCCATTATTAATATTTTAAATGTACACAGTGATATTTCCAAAAGGTCAGATTTTTTAAAAGACATAAAATGTCAGTCCTAATTCTTCCCCTCTTTTTCTCTGCCCTGCATCACCACCATTTTGCTGTTCAGCATCAGATACTGTGCTTATTATGAATTATGTTCAACTAGGTAAACATCAGGTGGGGATATTAGGTAGGAAGCATAACACAGGAGGCACATGTCTTTACCAACCATATCTCTCCTCTGGCTAAAGTACAACTGTGGTCATGCTGGGCAGCTTTGGAATGGAAAGATTCTAATGAGCTGAGCCATCACCAATAGGTCTTAGGATCTTAGTCTTTTTTCAAGAGAGTATTAGTTACCTATTGCCATGTAACAGATTATTTCAAAATTTACCATTTAAAAAACAACAAACATTTATTTTGTGAGTCATAAATATGAGTGTAGCTTAGTGGGTTCTCGGGTTACAGATCTCTCAAAGGTTGCAGTCAAGAGGTTGGCCAGGGCTAGAGTCATCTCAAGACTTAGCTGAGGGAGGATTCACTTTTGAGTTCACTCATGTGGCTGTTGGCGGGAGTCAGTTTCTCACAGGCTGTTTGCAGTCTAGATTTTAGACAGAGACCTCCCCTGGTTCCTGCCAGGTTGGTGTCTCCATAAGGTAGCTGAAGACTAGGCAGCTGGCCTCCCACTGAGAAAACACTTGAGAGGGAAAGAGAAAAAGCAAGATGGAAGTCACATTTCTTTGCAACTTAATCTTGGAAGAATATCTCACCATTTCTACCATATTCTGTTTGTTAGAAGTGAGTCACGAGGTCTAGCCAACATTCAAGGGAGGGAATTATATAAGGACATGAATACCAGGAGGTAGGGATCATTGGATTGAGTGTTATAGGCTGCCTACCATAATACTGAAAATGGATTTGTACCAAACACTTAAAAAAAAGAAAAAAAAAAGAAACTATTGACTGTTTACTATTGGACAACAGAATGCTAAGAATTTTACATAAAATAATTCACTATCTCACAAAAATTCTATAAAGTGGGTGCTATTGATACTCACAATTTATAGATGAAGCATAAGGCAGAATGACTGATGATGAATTCTACCTGGGGAAGGGAACATCATGAGAGGATTTGCTCATTTAATTTGCTAAGAAGGCCAAGACATGGTTTCTGATCATGTTTAATTCATTAAGATCCTACCCTGAACCTTGTAAAACATGATTTGAAAAGTTACTCAATGCTGTGCTTTAGTAAACCAGTGTCAGTTGCTGAAGTGCAGAAGTTACTTCAGAAGTTTAAATTTTCTAGAACGATAATTTTAGTTAATTTGGGGTACATGGAACCATCTAGGTATTTAACAAAAACTAAGAAATATCTACTTAGACAAAGTCAGATAGACACAGCATCTTTACAATACTGGGGCTTCCCATGTCACCACAATTTCAGATCAACATACTTTATCTTAAAAACACCTCCTTCTTTGGTGTTAAGATAAAGTCAACAAATCATTTAATTTAAATATCAAGATATTGATTAGAATACTTGTTAAAAGGATAGTCACTATTATCCTTTCTATGTTTCCTGGGCAATCAGGCTTAGAAAATCATATCTAGTTAAGTAAGCAGTGCCAGAATACTCCAGAAAGAACTGTTGTATATTCTGTCTCATACCACAACAAAAATGAGGATGGCATCTCCTCCGCAGTGTCAGTGAACACCACAAGGGGAGCTAGAGCTCCCATGTTTTTCTATTTATAACAAGGATTACCACCCTCCTCCCCCCCCCCCCCGCCCCCCCCAAACACACTTCTCAGCACAGGCCAATTGGAGAACCTGAAATTCTATCTTCATCTGACAGTAATGAGATGGTCCTCCTAAACCCTTGCACTGCTATAGCTGTGTAAGAGAATGCCAACTGAAACAGAGGTTTAAATATGACCAGAGTCTCATGGCATAATACAAACATATACAGGTTTAAAAAAAAAAAAAAGTATGTCATACTGAGGATCGGGGAACTGCAAAATGGAACTAAAAAAGACCATGAATAGGCGCACCCATGATTAAAGTGCTTCCATGAAAAAAGATAAATGTGCTTAAAACAAATAAACAAAAAGCTCAATAAAGAAATAAAAAGTTTCAGCAAAGAAACATAAAAAAGGACCATGGCTGTCATCAATAAATCAACAAACAACAGTGTTGGCAAGGATGTGAAGAAAAGGGAACCCTTGTGCACTGCTGGTGGGCATGCAGATTGGTGCAGCCACTGTGCAAAGCAATATGGAGTTACCTCAAAAAATTAAAAATGGAACTGCTGTATGACGCAGTGATTCCACTTCTGGGAATTTATCTGAAGAAACCCAAAACACTAATTTGAAAGAATATATGAACTCTTACGATCATTGCAGTGTTATTTACAATAACCAGAATTTGGAAGCAGCCCAAGTGCCTATCAGTAGATGAGCAGATAAAAAAAATTGTGGTACATTTACACAGTGAAACACTACTTGGTCGTAAAAAAGAAGGAAATCTTACATTTTGTGACAGCATGGATGGACCTGAAGAGTATCATGCTAAATGAAATAAGTCAGTTAGAGAAAGACAAGTATCATATGATTTCACTTATATGTGGAATCTAATGAACAAAATAAACTAACAAACAAAATAGAAACAGACTCATAGATACAGAGAACAGAGGGTTGGGGATCTGGGGGGAAAAGGTGAAAGGATTAAGCAAAAAAAAAACCACAGAAAAAACCTCGTAGACACAACCAACAGTATGATGATCTCCAGAGAGAAAGGGAAGGGGGTTGTGGGAGGTAGAAAGGGTAAAGGGAGAGTAAATAGTGATGGACGAAGACTTGACTTGGGGTGAAGAATACACAATACAATATACAGGTGATGTTTTATAGAATTGAACACCTGAAACCTATGTCATTTTATTACCTGATGTCACCCTAATAAATTCAATAAAAAGGACCAAATGGAAATGAAAAATGAAAAATAAAATAACCAAAATATGGCTCAGTGGATGAACTGAACAGCAGAATGAAAGTGATGGCAGAAAGAATCAGTAAAACAGAAGATAAAATCTTATAAATTATCAATCGGAACAACAGAGACAAGATAGAATAAAAATAAAGATAGCCTCAGGGACCTGTGACACTAAAACAAATATCTAATATTTATGTCATTTGTGTCCTGGAAAGAGAGGAGAGGAGGGCTAGGTTGAAAAATATTCAAAGAAAAAAATGAAAACTTCCCAAATTTTACAAGAGACAATTTTATTGATTCAAGAAGCTGAGTGAGTCTTAAACAGAAAAACTCAAGTGCACCCTCACCAAGACACAGTAATTGCACATCTAGAAAATAAAGACAGGAAAAAAAACTTCAAAACAACCAGGGGGAAAATGGCCTCCCTTACCTACAGAAACACTTTGAATAAGTGGATTTCTCATAAGAAACCATGGAGAGCATGAGGAAGTGTTGCAATAATTTTCAAGTGTTGAAAGAAAAGGACTGTTAATTCAGAATTCTATACCAAATGAAAGTATCCTTCAGGAATGAAGAGAGATCAAGACCTTCTCAGATGAAGAAAAAAATAAGAGAATTTGTTGCCAGGAGACACACCCTCAAATAATGGTTAAGAAAATTCTCTAAAGAAAATGATAAAAAAAGAAATCTCTAAAAATCAGGAAGGATAGAATAATACAGTAAGCACCAATGTGCATAATCACAAGGGATTTTTCTTCGCCATCAACTAGGAGGATGTAACTGACACTTGTAGAACATACCACTCAACACAGCAGAATGCACATTCTCCTCAGACTTTCACCGGACATATGGTAATGTAGAGCATATGGAGAGCCATTAAAAAGAATCAACATACTTAAAAGCATTGAAATGTTGCAAAGTTTATTCTCTGACCAAAATGGAATCAGACTAAAAAATAACAGAAAAAGAACAGGAAAGTCTATAAAACTAAACAACACACTTTTAATAATCCATGGCTCAATTAAAAAGTCTCAAGAGAAATTTAAAACTATGTAAGACTTCATTAAAAAAAGTGAGGAGGAGATCCAGGATGGCGGCGGACTGAGTGGAAGCTACACTGACACTCTCCCGGGACCAGTCTGGATTTACAACTAAAACATAGAAAAACCCTCCTGAAAACCAACTGAAGACGAGCTGGAGAGCACCCTCGCAACCAAGGAGGAAAAGTGGAGACCTCACAGAGACTGGTAGGAAGTGCAGACGCGAGAGGGCTGGCTGGGCTCCCACAGGCAGCAGCTGAGGGTCTGGAGGGATATCTCAGCTGTGGGGGGTTCCCACTGAGGACTCTGGGGTCTAAACCCCAGGCTGGGCTCCCCAGCCCAGAGCACCAGAACTGAGAAAGGTGCCCATACAACATCTGGCTGTGAAAAGCAGTTACGTTTCTGTTTGCCAGGGAGAGGTGGCTGGAACTGCAGGCACCCTCTTAAAGGGCCAATGCACAAAGTTTCAACCACTCACCTTGGGCTATAGCAGAGGGAGAGTGAAGTGGACTGGAGCTGTGTGGGGAGAGTCTGGGATTGTGGGCTCTGGAGAGTGACATCAGAGGACGCCCATCTGGATTCCTGTGCTGAGTCATTCCCCCAGACTGTGGGGGACATCTTTCTAGGGCAGAGAATTTTTGGCTTTTGCCTGAGGGGGAAAGTAATTGCCCCACGCTGATGGAACGCCTCTCCCCCGCTCAGAGGAGTTTCTATAGCCTGAGGCTTGTTAAGAGACAGATAACAACCAACTGCACCACCCTGTGGAGCTTTTACAGCCTGAGGCTCATTAAGAGAATCAGATTAATCAGTCTTCGGGCAGAGACAGACCTCAGGGTGCTTTGAGTCTTTGCCTGATCTGCTTCAGGACCTGGGCCTTAGAAAAGCAGACTTTGGTGTGCATCTTGGTCCTGTCCAAATGCACCCAGCCTCAGATGTGGAGACCTCAAACCTAGGGTTGTTGATAGCCCCAAACAGGGTACTCAGGGCGAGTCACAAACTGCCTCTGACATTGACCTGTAGCAGAGACCCTCCAAAAAGACAGAGTCCTAGCAGATCTACCTAACACTTAAAGACAAACCTAAAAAATAGTCAAAATGGGGAGACCAAAAAACAAGCCCCAAATGAAAGAACAAGAGAAATCTCCAGAAAAAGAGCCAAATGAAATGGAGATAAGCAATCTCTCAAATATAAAGTTCAGAATATTGATTGTAAGGATGCTCAACAGCATGAAAAAAGATATGGAAACTATGAAAAATGACAAATCAGAAATGAAGAATGACAGCAGAAATAAAGAATATATTGGAAGGACTAAACAGCAGATTAAAGGAAGCTGAGGATCAGATCAGTGAATTAGAAGACAGGGTAGAAAAAATCACTCAATTAGACCTAAAAACAAAAAACAGTTAAAAAACAAGAAAACAGTCTAAGGGAGCTGTGGTACAGCATGAAATATTCTTATTATAGGAGTGCCAGAGGAGGTCAAAAGTAAGCGGGAATTAGAGAACCTGTTTGACGAAATAATGGCAGAAAACTTCCCTAACGTGGTCACAGAAAAAGTCACACAAGTTTAGTAGGCACAGAGAGTCCCAAGCGAGAAGAATCCAAAGAGTCCCATACCCAGACACATCATAATTAAAATGCCAAGAATCCAAGACAAAGAGAGAATCTTAAAGGAAGCTAGAGAAAAGCAATCTGTTACCTACAAAGGAAAGGAGCCCCCATAAGGCTGTCATCTGACTTCTCATCAGAAATTCTACAGGCCAGAAGGGAGTGGCATGCAGTATTCAAAGTAATGCAAAACAAGGATCTGAAACCAAGACTACTCTATTCAGCAATATTATCAATCAAGATAGATGGTGAAATAAAGAGCTTCCCAGACAAAAAAAAAAAAAAAAAGGCTAAAAGACTTGATCACTACAAAACCAGCATTACAGGAAACATTGAAGAGACTGCTCTAATTAGAAGTAGTAATAAAAAGAATGAGAAACATAGGCATAAAGAAACAAAATGGCAGTGGAAAAGTATCTTTCAATAATAACCTTAAATATAAATGGATTAAATACCCTAATAAAAAGATACAGGGTGGCTGAATGGATAAGAAAGCATAACCCAAATATATGCTGTCTACAGGAGACTCACCTTAGAAAAAAAGACTCACACAGAATGAGAGTGAAAGAATGGAAAAAATTTTTCCATGCAAATGGAAATGAAAAAAAAGCTGGGATAGCAACACTCATATTACACAAAATAGACTTCAAAATTAAAACCATAATGAGAGACAAGAAAGGTCACTACATAATACTAAAGGGATCAATCCAACAAGAACATATAACGCTGATAAATATATATGAACCCAATAGGGGAGCACCTAAATTTTTAAAAAAACTTCTAGAGGACTTTAAGAGAAAGATCAACAGCAATATAGTCATACTAGGGGACTTTAACACCCCACTGTCATCACTGGATAGGTCTTCCACACAAAAAATCAACAAGGAAACAGTGACCCTAAATGACACACCAGATCAGATGGATTTAATTGACATTTACAGAACATTCTACCCCAAAGCTGCAGAATATACATTCTTCTCAAGTGCACGTGGGACATTCTCAAAGATAGACCACATATTAGGACACAAAACAAGTCTCTACAACTTCAAGAAGATTGAAATCATATCAAGCATCTTCTCAGACCACAGTGGGATGAAATTAGAAATCAACTACAATAAAAACACTAAAAAACACTTAAATACATAGAGGCTGAAAAACATGTTTTTAAACAATGAATGGGTTACCAAAGAGATCAAGAAATAAATAAAAAACTTCCTGGAAACAAATGAAAATATACACACAACAACTCGAAATCTATGGGACACAATAAAAGCAGTCCTGAGAGGGAAGTTCATAGCACTACAAGCCTACCTCAAGAAACAAGAAAAACTTCTAATAGACTCTCTAACCCTACAACTTAAAAACTTCTAAAGAGAACAACAGGAAAAACCCTGAGTAAGTAAAAGGAAAAAAATAATAAAGATCAAAGCAGAAATAAATGAGACTTAAATGAAATAAATAGAGACTTAAAAAATACAAAAGATCAATGAAACCAAGAGCTGGTTCTATGAAAAGATAAACAAGATTGATGAACTTTTAGCCAGACTCATCAAGAAACAAAGAGAGAGGACCCAAGTAAACAAAATCAGAAATGAAAGAGGTGAAATAACAACTAACCCAACAGAAATACAAACAACTGTACGAAAATACTATGAACAACTATATGCCACCATGCTGGACAACCTGGATGAAATGGATAAATTTCTAGAAAAATACAACCTTCCAAAACTCAATCAGAAAGCCTAAATAGGCCGATAACTGCTGATGAAGTTGAAGCAGTAATCAAAGGGCCCCCAGCACACAAAAGCTCTGGCCAGGAACGCTTCACAGGGGAGTTTTACCAAACATTCAAAGAAGAATTAACACCTATCCTCCTCAAGCTATTTCAAAAAATCCAAGAGGAAGAAACACTACCAAGCTCTTTTCATGAGGCCAGCATTAGCCTAATTCCAAAACCAGATAAAGACACTACAAAGAAAGAAAATTATAGGCCAATATCCCTGATGAACAGAGATGCTAAAATTCTCAACAAAATATTAGCAAATCGGATCCAGCAATCTCCCAAGTGGGATTTATTCCAGGGTTGCAAGGCTGGTACAATATTTGCAAATTAATAAATGTGATACATCAAATAAACAAATTGAAAGACAAAAATCACATGATCATATCAATAGATGCAGAAAAAACATTCAATAAATCCAACACCCATTTTTGATAAAAACTCTCAGCAAAGTGGCAATAAAGGGATCACACGTCAACATAATAAAGGCCACATATGACAAACATACACCCAACATCATACTTAATGGGCAAAAACTGAAACCATTTCCCCTAAGAACAGGAACAAGAGAGGGATGTCCACCTTCACCACTCTTATTCAACATAGTACTGGAAGTCCTAGCCACAGAGATCAGACAAGAAGAAAACATAAAAGCATCCAAATTTGAAAGGAGGAAACAAAATTGTCCTTATTTGCAGATGACATGATATTGTACATAGAGAATCCTAAAGACTCCACCAAAAAACTACTAGATTTAATAAATGAATTCAGCAAGGTAGCAGGATACAAAATTAACACTCAGAAATCGATGGCATTTTTATACAGCAATAATGAACTCTCAGAAAGGAAAACTAATAAAACAATCCCATTTACCATTGCAACTAAACAAATAAGATACCTAGTAATAAACTTAACCAAAGATGTAAAAGACCATTACTCAGAAAACTACAGGACACTGAAAAAAGAAATACAGGAAGTTATAAACAAATGGAAAATATACCATGTTCATGGATTGGAAGAAATAACATCATTAAAATGTCAATACTACCCAAAGCAATCTATAAATTCAATTCAATCTCTATTAAAATACCAACAGCATACTTCACAGATCTAGAACAAACACTTCAAAAATTTATATGGAACCTAAAAACACCCCGAATAGCCACGGCAATCTTGAGAAAAAAGAACAAAGTTGGAGGGGTCGCAATACCAGATATCAAGTTATACTACAAAGCCACTGTAATCAAAACAGTCTGGTACTGGCACAAGAACAGACATATAGATCAGTGGAACAGAACAGAGAACCCAGAAATTGACCCAGGACATATGGTCAATTAATCTTTGACAAAGGAGGCAAGAACATACAATGGAGTAAAGACAGCCTCTTCAATAAATGGTGTTGGGAAAATTGGACAGGTACATGAGAAAAAATGAAACTAGACCACCAACTTACACCATACACAAAAATAAATTCAAAATGGATAAAAGACTTAAATGTAAGACATGAAACCATAAAAATCCTAGAGGAAAACATAGGCAGCAAAATCTCAGACATCTCTCGTAGCAATATATTTGCTGATACATCTCCTAGGGAAAGAGAAACTAAGGAGAAAATAAACAAATGGGACTGCATCAAAATAAAAAGCTTCTGCACAGCAAAAGAAACATCAACAAAACAAAAAGGGAGCCCACTGTATGGGAGAACATATTTGCCAATGACACATCTGATAAAGGGTTAATATCCAAAATAGATAAGGAACTCATACAACTTAACAAAAGGAAGACAAGCACTCCAATGAAGTGTTGGGCAAAGGACCTAAATAGACACTTCTCCAAAGAGGACATACAAATGGCTAAGAAACATGAAAAAATGCTCAATGTCGCTAATCATCAGAGAGATGCAAATTAAAACCCCAATGAAGTGTCACTTCACACCTTTCAGAATGGCTGCCATCAAGAAATCAATAAACGACAAGTGTTGGCAAGGGTATGGAGAAGGGGAACCCTGGTACACTGCTGGTGGGAATGCAGACTGGTGCAGCCACTATGGAAAGCAGTATGGAGTTTCCTCAAAAGATTAAAAATTGACCTATCATTTGACCCAGTGATCCCACTTCTAGGAATATAACCTAAGGAACCTGAAACACCAATCACAAAGAACTTATGCACCCCTATGTTCAAAGCAGTGCAATTTACAATAGCTAAGATCTGGAAACAGCCCAAGTGCCCATCAATAGTTGAGTGGATAAAAAAGCTGTGGGACATTTACACTATGGAATACTATGCAGCTGTAAAAAAGAAGGATCTTTTATCCTTTGGTACAGCATGGAGGGAACTAGAAAGTATTATGCTAAGTGAAATAAGCCAGTCAGAGAAAGACAAGTACCAAATGATCTCACTTACATGTGGAATATAATAAAATAAACTGATGAACAAAATTGATCCAGAGACATAGAAGCATGGCACAGACTGAGAGATCTCAGAGGGAAGGTGGGGAGGGGGGAAGGGGGTGGGTAAAGATTAATCAAAGAACTTATATGTTTATGAGCATAACTCATGGACACAGACATTGGTATGGGGAAATCCTGGGGGTGGGATGGATGTGGGGTGGAGGGGATCAGTGGGGATAAAAAGGGGGACATCTGTAATATTCTCAACAATAAAGATAAAGAAACTTAAAAAAGTGAAAGTACAACACATACAAATTTGTGAGACCCTGCTATAGCAGTTATGAAAGGAAAATTTATAGACTAGTACATACATTAAAAAAAGAAAAAATTCTCAAATCAATCATTTAAGATCTCACCTCAAGAACCCAGAAAAATAAGGGCAAAATATATCCAAAATAAGCCAAAGGAAAGAAATAATGAAGATGAATAAATCAATGAAATTAAAAATAGAAAAACAATTTAACAATCATTTAAAAATGAGATGGTTCTTTGGAAAGATAAGTAAACTTTGCAAACCTCTTGCAAGACTGACAACCAAAAATAGAAGATAAAAATTGCCAATATCAGAAAAAATAAACAACAGGGGATATTATTACAAAAGCTGGAGAAATAAAAAAACTATAATAAAGGGATACAGCTAAAAACTTGACACACATAAATTTGACAACTTAGGCAGAAGGTGATTTTTGGTTTTTTTTGAAAAATGCATTTTAATCATTATAAAATAATTTTTATAACCACATTAATATTAAGGAAATTGTATACTTAATTTTAAAACTGCCATAATCATAACCTCCAGGCCTAGATGGTGTCACTGGAAAATTCTACCAAACATTTAAGGAATAATTAAAACCAATTCTATATAATCTCTTCCAGAAAATTTAAGAGGAAATAATACTTCTTAATTTATTTAATCATTAGTATTTCCCCTATACCACAACAGACAAAGAGAATACAATAATAAAAAATAGTCTAATATCTCTCGTAATTTCAAATGCAAAATATTCAACAAAATATTATCAATTAGATTTCTGTAATATATAAAAAGAATTGTACATCATGACCAAGTGGGTTTATTTTAAGTATGCAAGGGTGGTTCAATATTCAAAAATCAATCAACATAGTCTACCATATTACCAGACTAAAAGAGAAAACCAATGATTACATTGATCAATTGAGAAAAACACATTTAACAAAATTGAACACTTACTTATGATAATATTAGAAAAAAGAGAATTGATAAAGTACATCTATAAAAATCCTACTGCTAACATTATAATTAATAATAAAAGACTGAATGTTTTCTCTCTGAGTTTGAGACTAAGTCAAGGGTGCCCTATCTCACTAATTTTATTCTACAAAGTACTAGAATTCTAGCCAGTGCAATATGACAAAAAAAAGGAAGTAAAGATACATATACCATAAAGGAATATATAATATTTTCCTATTTGCAGATGATATAATTATCTATGTGAACATTCCCCAGAAATATACAAAAACACTCCTACAATTAATAACTGAGTTCAGCAAGGTTTCAGGATACAAGATAAACTTACAACTCTCAATGGTATTTCTATATACTATCAAAGAATATGTGGACACCAAAATTAAATATAATACCATTTACAGCCACTCAAAAAATAAAATATTTAGAAGTAAATCTAACAGTATTTATAGAACTTGTTTGCTGAAAAGTACACAACACAGATAAAAAATAAAAATAAAGTGTAAATAAGTGAAAAGAAATAACATGTTCATGCATAAGAAGACTCAACAATAATATCAGTTCTCCCCAAACTGATATATAGGTTTAATGCACTTACTATTAAAATTGTGGCAAGAATTTTTTATTGATATAGATAAGACTATTCAAAAATTTTTTAAATTTTACAAAGGAACTAGAATAGCTAAAACTAATAATAGCTACAACTATACAGGGGATCTCTCTGTATTATTTCTTACAACTGCATGTGAATCTCCAATTATCTTAGAATAAAAGATTTGCCTTCTAGACATTGGGAAAACATCCATAAAATAAAAGATAAGGATGACACCTTTATCCACTGCGAAATCTCAAGATTTATGTTAGCCTATAAATTCAGAACGGCCCTTGACTGCCTCCTGATGGAGGGAAGCTGAGCCCTGCAGACCAGAGGTTTTGTTTTGTACTTCTCTTTACAAGTAATGAACTTAAGGAAGTTAGATATCGTTGAAACTACAGAGTTGTCACACAAAATGATGATATGAGTGTAATCACCAACCTAGTGACTCCTTACAGAGACTGTAATTGAAATTCAGTTCTTACAGAGATTCAGTAACTGTATACATTATCGATATCTCCCACATTTCCTTATTATACAGAATATTTTAAAATCCCACTTTACATAGAGTAGACACCACGCTTGGCAGCCACAGGGCAATGGTCAACCATTCCAAGCAATTGGGAACTTCTAGTTAATATGAATTAACGATTACCTTGGAAAGAATTGAAAAATATGTGGAGATTGAGGCTTAGATAGACAAGTAAGTTTTTGACATTGAAGGAAAGACCTAAAAGGGAAATGAGTTTACTAAAACACTTATTTTAAAATAGAACCTAATGAAATACATTTTAGAATAAATGCGGAAATGGCTAGGTTATACACTTCAAACAAAGTGACAAGTAGTTAAGGTTGGAGCCCATTTTCTATCTTTTGTCCCATCCCCTTTATACAATACCATGCTGTCTCTCTCCAGAAACAATAGTAGGTCATGTACCATTGTTGGGTCAACTTTATTTCAAGATTTCTACTGCCTCATATTTAAGGATAATTTATTTTAAAATAAACAGATGAAATATATGTATAATTATCTATAGCCTGACATAGAGGAAACAAAACAAAACAAAATCAAAATATGGGGATCAGAAGACCCGGACTCAAATCTCATAACTATTATTAACATGCCTATGGCTTTAGTAAAGTCTACTATCTTTCAGTCTTGGGTTCTCTGAGTGGGCTTCATGTCTTCATTTCCTATTTTAGACCTCTTATTTTAATATTATATTAAATAAAACAAATCGATGCAACTTAAAGAGTTAAAAGCACCAGAAGTAAAATATACTATCGTTGAGTAATCATTTTTGCAATAGAGAAAATTAAACCACCATATACCCAATAAAGAATGCTCGTGCCAAAGCATGCTTATTCCAGATCATGCCTGAATTTTCACCTTTCTCTACCTGCCTTGTGAAGTCTCTCAGTTGTAAATCTCAATAAAACCTTCAAGCAGCAATTTGGTAGAAAAATGCTTTAGCTAAATGCCTTCTGCGATGATATGTCAAGAGGATTTAATTCCTCCTATTTAATGCTTCTGTCATCTTACAGGTATGTTGAATACTCAAATGTTCCCTTCTAGGTGGTCTCTCAAGCAGAAGAGAGTCGGCTTCCAGTCGATGATCAATTTAACTCCCATGCGCACTAAAATGTATTTTTAAGAACTGCATTAAAGTTAAAAAAAAAAAGTTCGAAAAGAAAGGGTGGAGAAAAGCTTGTAAAAATTAGAGCTCTTGTTTCCACCCATTTCTCAAGATGAGTTCCAATCTGTTTTTATGAGCAAGTTCTAATGACTGTGACATTGCATGTCTTGCCATGTATGCTACCCACAGGTGATATGAGCCAAATCATCAGCCAAATAACCCAACAGAACCAATACTAGGAGTCTGATAGATAATTTTGCAAAAAAAATATGGGGAGGGGGTGAAACAGACCATTTTGGGCTTATTAGGAGAAGTGTGCAAAGAAAAGTCAGTGCAGTTTAAGGTGGCTGGTTATAGAAATAAAAGAAATGTAATTTGGAGAGAGAATGAAAAAGTTCTGTTCTCATATCCCTTTGTTTTCCTTGGGCACAGCTGTGGAGCTATCCAAGGATTTTTACAATTTGTATCTTCCTTGGAAGAGTCATTAGTAAGAGCATCAGCCCAGATATGTGGAAATGGCGAAATGGCTGCTATGGATGTGTTGATGGAACGATAACATTGAAGACTTTACAAAGATGGAAGGCGCCAGCTGGAGCACCACAAAATGAGCTTTAGAAAACCTTAGAACTGCATGTTCCCCCAAATGGAGTGACATCACCTTGTTCTAACACCTTTCTAGTTCTTTGTTGCATGTTCTTTCAGCACCACTACTCCTCTAAGGACACGGAAAAATAAGCTGTTTTTCCTGTAATAAGGCAAAATTGATGTTCCTCCCTCTCCCTGATCCCTTGAATTTGCGCAGAACCAGTCTGTCATCTCTTCCACATGGCAGTCTTTTAAGTATTTGAAAGGAGCTATCACCTTCCTTTCTGTTTTCTTTCTCACAGCTGTATAAATATACAAAAAAAATGTCTAAATCATTTTTACTCCATAAAAATAGTTTCATAAGAAAGAATGAAGGAGACACACTAAAATAGAATGGAGAGGATATGGATAATTTCTTTTTATGTTTTCTAAGTTTTGAAATTGTTTAGGTAATGGAGAGAAAAAAAAAAGATGTGGAAATCAAAAAGACAATACTATTTTTTCCCCCTGAAAAAAAAAAGTAAGACCAAAGAGAAACAAATAAATTTTCTGAATTTGGCAAAAGGAGAGATCATGTAATTCAGACTTCTCCTTGTTTACTTGGTGAAACTAAGGCCAGGAGAGGTGAAGAGTAGACCATGGTTACTGCTACAGATGGGCAGGTCATGTGTCTATTGCTTTAGCTATTTCTGCTCTGAATTGCTACTGCCAAGCTCCATCCAACTGCAGAACTGCCAGAAGCACAATGTTCCTTCAAAGGGAACAGTTCTCAACCGCTTTCCTAGTTGTGGGACTACTATCACTAATAAAAATAATAGCTATTCTTTATCAAGTGCTTCCTAGATGTAAGGCTCTGGCAGGAATGTTTTATGTGTTATATTATTTAAGTCTCAGAGGAACACTTTAAGGTGAGTATCATTAACCCCAATGCACTTTGGGGGAAACTGAGGCAGTGAGAGTTAAAAAATTTGCCAAATGTCACATTGCTACCATGTTGCAGGGCCAAGCCATGGGCTCCCATCTGGTAGTCAAAATTTCTGAGAGAGATCTTAACTAAGATGGGGATCGGGAGGGCCTGTGGGAGGATCTCTCACACCTTATATTGGTCACAAAAGCCTGCAGGACAAACTCTGCGTTGATAACTGAGCTCTGTGGTTATAACAGTCCATCCCTTAACTTCGTTTTCTCCTCTGAACAGAACTTCCTGCTGCTTCCTGCTCTCTCTTCATGCACACAGCCCCTATCTGTGTGTACTGGATTGTAATCCTTTCTTTTTTTCTGAGTAAATCCTTTTGGGTGACAAAATAGCTAGTTGACTTTTGTTTATGGTCATAGTACAAAAAGCAGTTCTAACTCCACTGCTGATTGTGTCTCCCTATAGGGAAGATGGGACTGGACTGAGCTTCTGGCATTAATGGGGCAAAGATAAAACCCAGGTTACTTCCCCAAATAGTTGAAAATCCCCCAGCCTCAGCTGAGCCCTGCCTCATGCCTCTTGCTACCAAGTCCCCTCTCCTTGCTCGAGCAGCCTGAAATGCAGGCTGTCCTTTTCTGCCCTGCAGGGGCTCTGCTCACTCGGTTACCGGCTCTCATTCCATTTTATTTTTCTTTCATGAGTCTAAACAGCCTGTCATTTCCATATTCTCTACTGAGATTCTCAAAAAAATAAAAACATAAACCCACCACGTGAAAGCATTTCTGGGCAATGTGGATTTTATTGAAGCAAGTACCCTAACAATAATTTATATAGAAAACAATGTAATAGGAGTGGGGGTCATCTCCATCCTTCAACTCCCCCTCCCCCCCCCACACACAGCTCAACTGGTCCCTTTCTTCCCACAAAATCATGAAAGTTATATTCTGCTATGTGAATGTAGAAGCCAGTCTGAGGCTGACTTTTACACTATGGCTCCATAGCAAAGGCTTTCTTCAGAAGGGCCAGCCTTCTCCCAAAAATGAATTTCTTGCATCTGTTGCTAAGAAGATAAACAGTTGTTTCCTATCTAAATTGGGTAAAAAGGCACCATTCACACCCCCTTCCTGACCCCAGAAAATGCAGATAAGGGTGATACAATGGTTTCTTAAAGCCAAGAGAAGGCCCTGCCAGGTCTTGAGGTGTTGTATATATTAAACAAAATAAATAAATAAATAAATATCAAAACAGAGTGCAAATACTGTAGTCAATAGACTGTGTCTATATTATTGAAAAACAACAAATTTAACATATACACACATATGCATTACAATGCAATGTTGCTACTCATAACACAGTCATAGCAATGAGTCAGTCTGTCCAATTATTACTTTCAATCAATTGTGTAAACAAATAAACCCTGAAACTTCCCCAATAAGTACCCTGTCTTGCTGCATGTACTGCATGCATTTGCAGAATTGCATCAATTTTGAATTAAGAAAACATGACATCATATCATCTAGACTGTATGATGTCCCATGGCTGATACAGTTACATAAACAATTGAGTTACTTGACAAGAAAGGGCCACAGAAAAATAAAAGGAAAGCAATCTTGGGCCACCCTGGATGTAACTCCTCTAAAAAGTCAGAAAATGCCCAAGTTTGTAGTTATTGCTTTTCCAATGGAAACAGTGAGTAGCATTACTGGCTTGTCAATAAGAAATTAAAATGAGGAAGTGCCATTCCTTCATTTGCCGTAGACTTGGAATAAATGGTAGAGTTTCTTAGATGAGTAGGTATTGTCGAGTTGTTGGGTTTGGTAGATAGAGCTTTAAAGATAAAGGATACAATTCCTCCCTGCTCCTATTGCACCTCACATCAATAAGTGGGAATTAATTTCTCTCCCCTTGAGACAAAGCTGGCTTTAGTGACCTGTCTGACCAATAGAATGCTTTGGAAGAATGGTCTGAACTTCTGAGGCCAGACCTCTTGAAGATTTCAAGATACTCCTTCTCTAGACTCAACTTCCATGCTGTGAGAAGCAGACCACATGGAGAGAACATTTGTAGGTGTTTCAGCTGACAGTCCCAGATGAGCTCCCAGTCAATAGCTCCCAACAACTGCCAACCATGTGAATGAGTCATCTAGACATCCAACCCAACCAAACCTTCAGATGACCTCATTCAAATGTGCCGTCTGATCACAACTCGATGAAAGATGCAAATTGAGAACCACCCAACTGAGCCCAGTCAACCCACAAAACCATAGGAGATACTATTATATAAACATATTACATACTAGTTCAGAACCACTAAGTTTTGGTGTAGTTTGTTGCATAGCATAAGGAAACAAGAGGAGGGGAGAAAGCAAAAAAGAAGTTTCTGGAATATCTATCAAATTACCCTTCGAGAACTTACCTCACAACTACAAAATTTGAATCTTAAGAGGGATTATTTAACTGAGAGCTGTGTGTTTTGAAAAGTTTACCAGACTCAGTTAGTTTTCAACATGACCCAGTTAAGGTGGGACAGGCTTGAGCTTGCAAATCTTAAGTATTTAAATTACCAGATAATTTTGAAACTCTCCTTAAATGAAGAAACAGTGAGTTTAGCCTGCTTATTTTATAAATAAGAGAATAAGAGATGGTAAATGATTCTATGGGGATAAAAATTATTCAGTTGGTACAGCATGAAAGCTATTTTTTAGCAAATTGAAGCTAACTTTTATTTTAGTCCATGAAATGTTGGCTTTTGATAGACTAAATTTAAGAGTTTGAATTGAGCCCTCTAATCCTTTCATTGTCATGATTTGCATTTGAACAATTCCATTTTGAATTAGAGGATTAATCTTTAAAGTGAAAAGTGAATTATTACCTCATTCTTTTATATCATTTGTAATAAGTCACATTTTTTATTTACTTAAATTGTGTTATTTTGGTTGAGATTAACCAGGCTAGGCAAACTTTCTCTGGGAAAACCAAAGAGAAAATATTTTAGGGTTCGAGGGTCATATAAAGCACCTGTTATACATTGATCTCTGGAGTGTACAGAAAAAGGCTGTGGGTGTACTTAGTCTGTGTGCTCTAGTTTGCCAACCCTTGACTTAGAAAAAAATAAAGTTTATTCATAGGCTATACAATAGCATGAGAAATTTATAGTGTTCCATGAATTAAAAAAATATTGTTAATCAAATATTATTTTGAAAATGCTGAATTAAACAAAGTTCATCAGTTTCTTTATTGTAGGACTTCTCGGGGCCTTAATATGTAAATATGCATTGCAAATCACCAAGAGATGGATACAGTGTCCAACACGTCTTAAACACATTTT
Organism: Miniopterus schreibersii; assembly: GCF_964146895.1. Lineage (NCBI taxonomy): Eukaryota > Metazoa > Chordata > Mammalia > Chiroptera > Miniopteridae > Miniopterus > Miniopterus schreibersii. The sequence goes on from NC_138110.1 coordinate 70,543,518, forward strand.
TAATTTTAGAGATGTCATTAGCAAGTTCACCATAAGAGAACAGTGTTTTCCATAAAACTCTTTTGAAAACACATATTTGGGCTAATGAAATAAAATCCGAGTTCTAAGAAATTACTGATGGGTATGTATGAACTAACAAAAAGGCTGAAATACTCATTTTCTTATAGCCTAGCAAGCAGTGAGCTCTAGTTAGTGGGGTACTGGTAGGAGTTGTTTTCATGCTGAAATTCAGTTCCTGGATTAAGTGCTTATTGTACACCACTGTAAAGGCTATCGTTTCACAGGAAAGCTGTCTGCATTTCTTACAGAGGGAGGGTGAGTGTTTAAGTAAGACCCAAATGGCAGCCTTCACACTCAGGAACCATCTACCTTAGAATATTACCTCTCTGACCAGAAACTTGCTAAGAACAAAGTCATAATTTTTCTGCCTCTTCTTTTCCAATGTGTCTGACAGCTTAAGAACTAAGTAATTCGAATGTTATTTCTCCCAGATGTGTGAAAAGGCTTGATGAAAAGGGAATGAAAATGATTGGCTACCATGTAAAATTTTAGTGACCTCAGCTTTTGTTTCCATGGAATTTCTTAACCCCTTTAGATAGCATCATTAATATTTTATTCCACCAACCGTACTTCTATTTCTTTGCAGATCTTCATTTTGGCATCTGAGTTTCAGGATAGTGTGGTATAAGAACACGAGTTCATATTAAAACTCAGTTACGCATTCATTATGTGACTTTAAGAAAGTCAATTAGCTTCGCTGAACCAGAGTTAGTTCTTTGTGAAACTGAAGTGGTTAAAATTAAATGACATGACGCCGCAGTGTTTTTACCAGGTCATGTACATAGTAGGTGATTAAAAATGACTTTTTTCTTTGCTTTCTTTCTTTTCTTCCCAGTGGCTAATTAATTCTCAGTTTTAGGTCTGTGCCACACAACCTACTTGGAATAATGCTAAAAAGGACACTGTGTGTGTGTGAACCCATGATCTGAGATGACAAGTGGAGGCAGCTGTGACTATGGATGGTCAGTTTTCTACATGCACAAGGATGTACCAAACCCTTGTGAAGAATATACAGAAATCAGTGCTCTCCAAGGGCGAAGGCTGAGTTTTAGAATAACAAGTGGCGGGAGATTGGTTGCTGTCAAGCAACTTTCTCATAAATATGTCTCTATTTTTGTGACTCTAGCTTTGTGAGCTAGGCAGCCTCTTCAAGGCTTTCTACAGCCTCTGAAAACCTTTCTTGCCTTTTCTTGTCACTCAAGTTTCCTGCCAGTTTCCACGACTGGAAGGCAGCAGAACATGTACAGTCAGGATACTCTCTAGTACTTGTTTTAACAGCTCAATGGCATATGTTTTAAATTTACATTTTTTAATATCTTTGACTCTATAAGAGCTCACCAAAAAAAAGGAAAAGTGCCCAACCTGCTGCCAACATGCTTCCAAAAATATTATTTTTCTATAGTTAATGATTCTCAATGGCCGTTGCTGAGCAAAACTTGACCAGAATGAATTCCAGAAAAGATAGAGATTCCAAGCAATCCGATTGCCATGGGGGAAAAATACTTCAAAGAACGGCCTTCCTGCTTAAGCATCAAGCACAGATGTTTTCCTAGGGGATTCTGACTAGAACAGATAACTCTGAGGTTTATTGTTTAAATTGGCCTAAGACATAGAAAAAAAAAATCCAACTTCTTTCTTTCTTTGAAAATACTGTAACATCGCTACCCAAACCTGACAATGTTAGTACAGTAAAAGAAACCTCCAGATCAACCACATAGTGAGAAGTGATACAAAAAGCCCAACAAATATTCTAAGGCAAAGGAAGCAGTACATTAAAAAAAAATAGGACAGAATAGCCAGGTGGCATCCAATGCAAAAATGCAAGAAGGTATCGGTGTTAGGAAACTCACAGAGTATTCACTATATAAACAGACCAAAAATGACCATTTATCACCATATATGCTACACAGACCTTGAATAAGAATCAGAACCCACTCTTGGTTAAAAAATAATAAAGGAGGAATAAAATAATGCTCTGTAATATAAATATTACAGAGTCAGCAGTAGGCTTATTAGGAAAACACTAGAAAGCAACTTCACTAATGTTGGGCATAAAATAAGGGGGCTACTAACACTATTATCACTTAATGCTATTCTAGAAATACCAACCAGTACAGTTAAAAAAAAAAATAAGACTATAGTGAGAAGCCAAAAAATAAAATGATTGTGTGCAGATATTTATATGGAAAGTTGGAAAGAATCTAATTAAAAGCTACCACAAACAATTCAAGAATTCAAAGAGTACCTGTGCACAAAAGTAAAACAGAGAAATCAATAGCTTTCATGCATTCAAGTGGTCAGAAGATATAATGGAATAAGAGATACCACGTACAGTAGCAACCGAAAAAGATAAATAATTTAACAAAAATATGCACAATCGATAGAAATATTTTTAACACTTGTGAAATATTAAAAAGGAGATTACGAAATGAAAAACAACAAGTTCTTAGCATCATAATGATATTAAGCACTCTTGAGTTAGCTATAAATTGAAGGCAATCCAAATAAAAATATGAATATTATTCTACTTGCGACAAGATAATCTCACTTTAACGTCATACGGGAAAACAAGCATTTACAAATAACCTTGAATATTCTGAGGGCATAAGAAGAGAGAACTAGGACAGCAAATATTGAAGCATGTTATACAAGCACAGTAATTTAAACACTGCAACACAGACACATGAATAAGAGATGAATCATAGAAATCCAGAAATATTCATATATAGATGGCAATTAGGTCTGTAATGAAAATAGCATTCTGAGTCTGGAGTGGTGAGAGGAAGGGTTATTCAGCTTATACAATGGAACAGCTTGATAGCCTTCTGGGAAAACATGCATATATATATATATATATATATATATATATATATATATATATATCTCTTAAACGTCACATCTTAACTTTAAATGAAACAAATTCCAAATTGAAAAAATGTATGTGATATAGTGACTAAAAACAGATAATCACTAAAACACACACAGAAAAACAAATTTTGTATAATCTGCAGGTCAACTAGTCTTTTTAATGCGATAAATAGTGACCTGAAATCAGATATCCACACAAAAACTTGTAAACGAATGTTCACATCATGTATAATTTGTACTATTTGTGTGATTACAGAAAGTACCATGGGTTATCTCCAGAAGGACACCCAATCGTGTGGTAATCGTTATTGCCTCCGGGGAGGCACCTTTGCAGCTCCGGATGCAGAAGGGAGGTGACACACACAGGGTCCTCTCTATGCCTTTGATGCCCTTTCCATCCACTGCTATTCAACATCCCAGTGACCTCTCACTATGTGTCTCATGGCATCAACTGTTTCTGGCATCAACTGTTTACCCAACCTTTATGACTACTGAGTTGAAAGTATAATTTTACTATTTTAAATTATCTTCATAGTTTGCAATTGCTAGGTGTTTGCTGGTAAAGCCTATTTTTTATTGTTTTGAGAGTCACTCAATGCTGAGCCCTTAATGGGTAGTGCAAACCCAGTTTTGCCACTATTACGTTAAAAATTTTATCCTGCTTGCCCTCAATTCATTTACTAATGGGACTTTCTTAAAAATCTTCTGGTTAAATTGGGAAGTTGCCTTTATAATCCCAAAGTTTTGGAAGAAATTCCATGGTCCAGTGAGATGTCCAATACCTTCACAAGTTGCAGTTTCCTATCTCTATACTTTCTTAGTACTTGCCTTAGTTGCCTCAGTAAATACTTATACATTTAGTTTATATTTATATCAAGACAATGAGCATTTTATAGGTTGCTACGCTCTGGGTAAACATGCCAATCAGGCTTCTTAAATCAATGTGAAAGTATAACTTGTAGAACTCAGCAGTTTTAACCAAAGGTGAGTACTGTGAAGTAGATTGCCAGTCAGAAAATTAGAGGTGAATAAAATCCACTCTGCGTTTATGAGTTTTCCAACTGCTATCTCATAATCGTCCAGTAGGCATGAAATCCAGAGTCACACTTGGAAGCTGAGAGCATAATGGGGTTTGTAGATACAGTTGTTCTGATTCTTTGCTGAATGCTGAAGGCCTCAGGCTGGGTGCTGCAGGTGAGGAACTAAAGAATGGGCAGGGGAAGTGTGAGCTCTACTCCTCTCCATTCCATGCTCTCTTCCTTCCAGCCTTCCCAATGTCTGCACTGTACATAGGAAACATGTGAGAAGTGGCTGCGCTCTTCATGAACTGAAAAACAAACGACAAACTACCAGAGCTGAGAAATCTTCAATTTACCTCAAGATACTTGGTGCCAGTTTCGAAATAACTGTTTCTTTCACCAGCTTCCTTCAATAAACATTTTCTGAGCATCCCCTGGGTGGAATTGTGCCTCCTAAGTGAAGGTGGCCGGATGGTTGAATTCATCATGGTCTGTCTTCCAATAATGGAAACACACATGGAAACTGACCACCGGGGAAGCCCTGCTGGCTTTTCCTGAGCATGGTGGAAGCTGCACCGGCGGGGGGGGAACCTCCCCAAAAACAAACTTAGTAGACCTATGGTATAGAGAAGCACCTATATTAGGTAGCCAAGGCTAACCAACTGCGGCAAGATCTCTGAGGGCTTGATTGGGCAGAGACGCAGGGAGCATGTGCAGGAGCAGGAGGAAGTGAGGTCAGGGAGGGGAGGACCAGGCCTGCGCCGCCTGTAACAGAAAGTGAAGGGAGCTAGTGGAGCCCACGCTCCTCCCTCTCCTGCTGGGAGGCAGGGAGAAATGGCAAGAGTTTCTTGTTCCCCAAATTAGCCAGCAGTCGTGGTGTTGCTGAAACTTCCTACCCTGCTGGAACGGATGTCAGCATGGAATAAAAAGATGCGGAGAGGGAGAGAGAGAGAGAGAGAGAGAGAGAGAGAGAGATGCCATCTCCTATGACTATTTTTTTATCATCAGCTACACCGCCAACCTGGGAGCTTTAGATTTGATGAAGACTCTGCAGATACAAAGATGCTGTACCGGCCAATTCAATCTTGCAATCGGCTTTGCTGAGTGACTCTGGGCTTCACACATATTTGGTGACTATAGGTAAACCTATAAACTCAGAGAAAATTCTATTCACCTCTAATTTTATGATTTTCAGGCTACATCAATATTCAGTCTGGTTGAAACTGCTGAGTTCTACAAATTATATTTTTGCACATAATCTTTTTAAAAATGCACATTTAGTACTTTCATCTTAGGAAGGATCTACCCAACGTTAAGCACTGTCATTTTTGCAAGCCTCGATTTTAATCACCATTTCTCAAAATCTGTAAATCTACTAGTACATCGCATTTCATTGGCATTCTCCTCAGGCCCAGAAAAGGGATCTTTTGCGCACAGTAGGAATTCAATAAGTTAAAAAACAAAAAACAAAAAAAGCATTGTTTTCCTGTAAATTAGGTAGTCATCTTGAATTAAACATACAAAACCATCTGGATCCAGAATTAGCAAACCAGGGTAGATGCCTAGATTCTATCAACTTAACACCTACAAGGGGCACTTGGGACCCATTCAAATCAGTTTCCAAATTTCTAAACAGGACAATGAACAGAAATGTATTTTGTCAAATTGGATTTTGCATTTCCCAACAAATTATAATAGACATCTGTAAGCAGCTGCTTGGGGCTTCGTTGAACATAAGGGCATCCCAGAAAAAAGACAAGCTAACATTGTGTGTGGTTTTCTCCAGGTATTCCAGCCACTACCTCCAGCAAGTTTGGAAACCAGGTGACTTATAAAAGTCCAGCCAAGTGACCACTTGAAAAGTGATTAGGGATGGCCGGTAACTGTCTCTCAGGAGTTCTGCTGAGCTCAGCTAATAAGATTTTCCTTGAAATTAAAATCAAATTTTAGTCTATCCATTAGGAGATAAAAAGCTAATGTATCTTAAACTCGACTGTCTTCCTCATCACGTCTCTCTCCCTGCTACCCTGGCCAAGATTTCAGTAAGGTAATGAGAAAGAGTCAGCATTTATTGACTCAGGTGCTGAGAGCCGACAAAATTTCTTTTCCTTTGTCAATTGGGGGTGCTTTCATGTTTGAAAAGACTCTACCAGGAAAGGCAGAATTAGCCCATCTGTTCAGTTTCATTTTTCTGTCTGTGAAGACTCTGTCTTATCCTATGTCTCTTGTGGACTGTGGTCTAAAACTTATACTCATGATAGAATGGAACCATTGTCATCTCCTAAATCCTTCCTCTTGTACTACCTTGTCTAGTAAAATATTATTGAAACTATGGGAAAAATACCTAAAAACATAAAATGACCTCCTTCACTTTATTATCTTATAATGCAATTCCTATGATATAGTGTTATATTGTTACTACAGCCCATTTAAAATTTTCAAAGGCTGTCTTAATTAAGAAGAAAATGTCATTGTTTTCCATACCAATTATAGTAAAAAATGCTTGCAAAGAATGTAAGTTAAAACAAGTTGTCAAGAACTAATATGAAAGCTTACAATCTTCAAAAATGCTCATACAAATGTAAATTATTACAGGAAAGCCCATCTGAAGAGTAACTCTATATTCATTAAAATAATGTGAAAATTGGAAAAGATATTACCCGCAGTGGGTAATATCTCTGTCCTTGCTGCCTAAAATTATGTTTAGCTATTTGAATACTTTACTAAAAAATACTTCTGTACCTGTTGTGATGTATATAGACCAAGTAATTTAACTAGATTTGCTTATTTAGTGTGTGGCAGATCTTGTCCTAGGAGGTACTATCCATGTATTATTTTGTTTGCTTGTACACCAACCTTATAAAGTAAGTGCTATTATTATTTTGCTCATTCTATAGATGAGCATGTTGAAATGCCAAGGTTGGAACAGACAATAAAAGTTCTCATGGACAGCAATGGACATGCTGATAGGCCCGGTCTCTGGCCCCAGCCTGCGCTGCAGTCCACTCTAATATGCTGTCTTCGTTTCACACGCAGCATTGCTAAGGAGTCACCTGCAGTCGTTATCACTGGCTGACTCTTCAGAATGACGGAAGGAATGCCTCCGTGGATGAAGCTAATGGTTCCAGGACTCAGGGCTCATACCCGCAAAATACACGCACCTTTTTAAAATGGACAGCATGGGCTTTCTAATTCTCTATGTTGCACTGAGGGAGTATTATTTTTAAAGGCCCATCACTATCACTCTGATTGCATAAAAGAGAAAATATTAATGTCATAATGTTGGAAAGCTGTATCAGAGTAGATTACCTTTATTGAAAATCCACTGCACTGTCCTTTTATTTCTCTCTTCCATGGATTAGGGGGGGGAAATGTCATCACAACTTAGCATCAATCCACAGAACAATTTTCAAAAACTTCTTATCTTACATAGTCTCCATACACTGTCTTTTGCTCTCTCCCTTTTTAGTGTTCTCCCCTCCCCCTCCTCTTTCTGTTCCACTCTTTCTGTTCCCCTTTCCCTTTTCTTCCTTCTTCCCTTCCTTCCTTCTCCCCATTCTCTTCCTTCTCCATCTTTCTTTGCTTGTCCACCAGGGATGACCATCAAATATATGGTCAAACAGAGGCCAATAGGAAGAAAAGAAGGATCAGGGCCTGGCCAACCTACATGCTTAGTAACTATTCTGTGGATCCTTAAAAGTTAATAACTGTGGGTAGGGAGTATTAACCCAAGCATCCTTCCTCACTGCAGAACCACTGAATCAAAAGTTCTGCTGTTCCTATGATGTATTTTTGGCTCCCTATGCTTTATCTTCCTATGTGCAGGATTTCCGCCTTCCCGTCCCAAGTTCACCCCAATTTCCAAAGAACTTTATTATAATCAGTTCCTGCATCACAATGTCTGCAATCGCAGCAGCCCCTGTCACTGGCTCCTACTTGCCTTCTCTGACCCTCCTTACCCTCGTGTGGGGCAAGTCTGAGGCATATTCCACACCATTTCCCAGAGCTCCCCAATGAAGCTGAGCTCCTGGTGCCCCCAGTGGTAACTTCTTTTATAACCTCTGCTTTATCAATTTATTTCTCCCACGACTCAGTTTTTTCTTGGAATTGCCTCTCCAATAAACCATGTGCTTTTGAATGCTTATCACAGAAGGTGCTACAGGGAAGCCAAACTAAGACACTATTTTAATTGATGTCAGAGTGATATTGATTACAAAGATCACATGACTAGAACACAAGTGCCATAGCCAAAGAACTTTGTAAAGTAAAACCAAGAAACTGTCCTTCTAGGGTAGCTAAACAGAAGTCTACAAAACAGGCTGGGACTTCATCCTGTCCTCGGGCAACTACCTACAAATCACTGCTCTTTGCTGAGTAACTTACCATTGCCTCTTAATGTTGTTTTATTTCAGGCATTACACACAAAAAAACAGTTTGAGAACATTGTGCTTAGACTCTGTTTAGGCTTGTGTGAAACACTTCAGATCTGCTAAGATGGTCCCATATAGTCAACAATCATTTTAGAAAGTCTAGTGGCCGTGAATATGAATGAGTCCTTAAAGCTTTTCTAATTCTGTGCAGAGTGATTCATGAGAGGCCTCTCACGAGCTTTGATTCACTGCCCCTTAAAAATGAATTTTCATGAAGGATAGAAGCCATTTTGATCTACAATACTGATTATTCTGCTATAAATGAGCAAAATGGATGTTCCAACTCTGGACAGACTTGGTGATGCAAGAACTTAAGTTGTGATGCCCCTTAGCATTCACTCTTGCTTTGTGAACAGCACAGTCAAGATCTCTTGCCTACTTGAAACTGGATCCATCCATCAAAATTTTACCAGACTTGCTAAGTTTGAAAAGCCTTTACAATACCTCATCTTCTTTGTGTTTTTTTAAACTATATAAAATAAATCTGAGATAGTTCAACTACAAAAATAGTATCCTCAAAAGAGAGGAGGAAAACAAGATAAATCTCTTTTTTCTTGGCCAGCGTCATTCACTTCGGATTTTTTTTTTAATTTCCAACACATAACCCATTTTATCTATCTGTAGAGGCTCACACTCTATTCAAAACAAATGCATTTTTCCACTTTATTGACTACTGAGCAATTCATTAACTACTGATCTGAATCTCCATTAACAGGAAAGATTATCACAGCAATAGGGGGTCTCTGTTGATAAGAAATAGAGGAAAAAAAGGAACACAACATGTCAAACCTATAATAAGACTGGAGGGATGCCAGCCAAGGAATAGGGCACTAGCACGGTTCTTACTAAAAACCCAGTTTCTGAAGCTTGAGACAAAAGGAATGAACTGGAGTCTAACTCAGACATGCTTCTACTCCTGAAAAGTTGGTCTGCCACCCAATCCAGATTTAGTCCTTGTGCTTCCTCTTGCACATTCTTTTGAATGAAAAGTCACAGGTTATGATGGTAAGAAGCTACTACAGAGCAATTTAAGAATCTATCACTGAAAATGGGGTCGGAAAAAGAATTCTTAGAGTATTTCTTCAAGTTCTGGTGAGCCACTTCCCACAATTGTTCTAAATTCAAATTGGTCACTTATGACAAATAAGCAATACTTTGGCACAAGTTTTGCTCTCTTTCCTAAAACTCCAGTTAACCTTTGAGATTGTGATTAGCTACCAGAGTCTCTGACTTAAGGTGAAATTACTGCCTGTTAGCCTTGACACTAGAGCAGTTGGAGGAAGGAGACTTCATGTTCTGCAGTTGTCAAAGGAGGAACACAAACTGCTTAAACCTGTGACTAATTGCCAGCTAGAATCTGTCGCAATCACCGCAGTCTTCTGTGGCAATAGATTAAGTGCAAAGCATCTCATTCACTACGTCTAATCCTCATGGCAACCTGGCAAGTGGGCATCATCATCACACCGTCTCAGAAACCAAGAAGTTACCTGTGTGCCAAATCTAATAGCTAATAAATACTGGAGCTAATATATAAAGTCAAGTCCTATTGGTCCTAAAGCCCACGCTCAACCTGCTCCTAACCTACAGTGTTCTAGCTTTTATTTATAGGTCACTTTAACAAAAGGAAACTTACCTGGAGCCCCGATATGTAAAGCAGAGAAACAGGGAGTGGCTCTGGTTGAATTGGAAGGAGAAAGCCTGGACTCTGAATTCTGAGATTCCTTCCCCATTTCCCAGTCCTCTCTGCAGCAGCCCAGGGGCCTTTCTGGAAAGTGAGAGCTCTGTGGCACCCTGTGTTAAGGCCTTTCTGGCAGCAGCTCCCCCATCATAAACGTGAGCATCCATATGCACATCAGAGGCCACAGGTTCAGTGCCCACGGGTGCTCCCAGCACAGCCCTGCTGCACCTTTGAAGTAAATGCAAGTCTCTTTTCCCCCTCCTGCCATGAGCTTTAAAGGCATAGGTCTCTGTGGACCGATGTGGTCGTTTTTTTATCAAATTTTAATTTCTGAATCCAAATTCCAAAATTCAGAAAATTAAAGAAAAATATTAATAAAAGAGCATGTAAGCATGATAGCCAAGAGAAAGAAAAAGGACCTCATTTATCAAATGAGCATGGGATAGGCCCAGAAGGTGAAACTCTGTACGTTTGTGTAAGTTTTGGACTCAGACATGGTATAAATACTACATTTATTTGAAAGTGTAGCACAGACACATACAAATATAAAGAATAAAATTAAACTCCCCTGTGTTTCTTATGCATTAAGTATAAAAAGTAGAAAAACTGTCTATCCCCTAAGGAATTCTCCCTCTGCCATGGTGCTCAGGGCAGAATGATGTTATTTTAAATTCTCTCATTAGAAGAGAAAGGAGTTTGCTTTTCAGAGTTGGTGTGTATTTATACCAGAGCTCAACTGGCATTTTCACCATGGTGTTTATGAATCGTAATATAGTTCCACTGCAGTTTCTGACACACTCATTAATTTGTTCCCAGCGGCAGTTCATTACCAACATCACAAACAGAACTCGCGCTGTCCCTGGGCACGGAGGGCCCCGGAAACGAAGCAGCCGGGCTGCAGAGCCCTCGGAGCAGAGGAGCTTCATCTTCCGCAGCGGGCTGGAGGCGGCCCCAGGAGGCGCCCCGAAAGGCACCCGGCCTCCCCTGCCCCCCTGCCTTCCCGGTTTGACAGGGAGCAGTGGTTCCTTGAAAAGGGGAGGGGATCTTGCTGTCTCGATGCTGTGCCTTCTCTGATCAGCCTGTTTCTATGGAATTAGAGCAACAGTTTCTGATTTTTAGTGCAGAGGGGACTTAAGGCTTTTCCTTCCCCTGAACTGTGGTTCTGCTTTCTGTTCTGACCCTTGCTTTCAGCGGGGGGTTTTGGTTTTGTTGTTTCCTCACCTGAGAATATGTTTATTGATGAGAAAGTCAGAGAGAAAGAGAGAGAGAGAGAAATTGGTTCCCTCTCATAGGCTCTCTGACCGAGGATGGAACCCACAACCTAGGTATGTATCCTGACTGGGAATCGAACCTGCAACCTTTTGGTGCACAGGGATGCCCAACCAACTGAGTCACCCAGTCAAGGCTCAATGGGGAGTTTTGAGCTCTAAGTTGGACTCTTTGGGGAGGTGTTAAGCCAACAGATTCCACAAGAAGAAACAGTTTCCTTGAATTTTGCTTCCCAGAAAGTCCTATTTTTATTTTTTATTATTTTATTTTGTTTTTTTGTGTGCTTTTTTTGTTTATTGTTGAGAGCATTACAGATGTCCCCATTTCCCCTCTTTGTCCCCCTCCACCCATCGCCCATCCCACCCCATCCTTCACCTGTCTATTGTCTGTGTCCATGGGCTGTGCGTATATGCTGTGCTGAGCGTCAGGGGACCAGGTCTGCCCATGAGCAGGGCTGTGTGGTCTCTGGGCATCTCCATAAATACTGTGCTTTGAAACTTCACTTCCCTTGTTCCCACTGTATAGCTGCTTGTGTCTGCTCCACATACTGGCAAGGCCACCAGGAAGTGGGATGAGACAAGAACTGAGCAATGACTTGGAGTTCCTATGAGACACTGCATGGTGAGGTATGAAGACCAGAGGGTTTGGGTTCAAATCAGAGCCATACCACACTGGAGAAACAATATTGGCCCTTGACCCTGAGCTGTTTCATCTACACAGTCAGCATAACAAGAAGACTCATGGTAAGAAGAGCACATGGGGTCCTTATGAGCAGTAAATTAATTATTTGAATGAGGTTAACTTTTATTAAATTCTAGAGTGAAGTGCAAATATGAGTTTTGTGATTAACTTAAAGAAGAGCTGGAGGAGAGAGGTCTGGTGACCTAGCAGCCAGATGCAGATACCACATAGCAAGGTCTCTCCAGAGCTCACCCAGAAGTCAAATGAGCAACATTTCCAACCCCTTTTCACTAATGAGGCCTCAGGGTATAGATCAGGAGAATAGAAATGTCTGTAAAAGAAGCTCTTCTGGGGGCTCAGCCAAATCCAGGGGTGTCACTCTTAACTCCAATTTCTCGCCTTGCATCTGAGTCATCAGCAAATGTGTTGAGCTCCATCCTCAGAAGGCTCCAGATGGGACCACTGCTCGCTGCCTCTACAGCTTCTATCTGATCTAAGCCACCATAAGCTTCCCTGAGCTTTTGAAAGAGCCTTTTGACAAGCATCCTGCTTCCACCTGGCTTCATCTAGTCTGCTCTCTTCACAGCAGCCAGCCGGATTCTTGTTAAAACACTGTGCTCTTATCAGCCTCCTGCTCAACAACCTGGGGTGGCTTCAAGCAAGATAAAATTCAACATTCTCATCACAGCCAAAGGGACCTCTGTGACCTGGCCCTGTGCTGCCTTGACTGTATCTCCTTCCACTCCCAACCCCCACCCCCGCTACCCAAGTGCACTGGCCATCTCGCCCTCCCTGAGAGCACGCACCCCCATGTCCCTTACTTGGAAGAGTTTCGCCTGCTGTTCCCTCTACCTGAAACCCTCTTTCCTGGGAGGTGCCAATAGTTTAAGTACTCCTTTAGCTAAGGTCCTGCTGAAATATCGCCTTTACCGAGAGGCCTTCCCTAGCCACATTACCTTACCACCTTATTTAAAATAGTGCACACCTATGTTCATGCCTATACACGCGCACACACCTGCTTTATCTTTATTTTTATGTACCTTCTACAGAAGAATGTTTATTTTTCTGTTGTCTGCTCTCTGCCCCAGCACCCAATTACAATATAAACTTCTTAAGAGCATAGAATTGGTCTGTTTGATTCACTCCTCTGTCTCCAGAGTCCCAAACAGTGCCTGATAGGTAGCAAATGTTTCATGAACACTTGTTGTAGGAATGACAGCCTGCGTGAACTAGGTCAGATAGCGAAAGTCATCAAAAACACTGGGATGAAGCTATTAGAAAAATAATGGACTTTGATGATGCAGAGGTAATCATGACCTCAGCTGGAAATTTCCACATTAACTTTGGTGTCAGGAAAACAACCCTGGGTTGAGTGCCTAAATCATCCAAGGTCTTGAAAAGTGGCACCTCCCCCAGCAGGAGGAGCCACCCCTTAAAACTCATTATGAAACAACCAGGCTAAGTGAATAGTTCATATTCTAACTGTGCTCTTCTCCACGCTAGGCTAATGTGCCCTCAGTATTTCATCCCTCTTGTTTCCTCAGCTATGTCTCAAACAGCAATTTTATGCCACGCGGAATATAAATCTAACAGGTGAATCTCCATCCAGGGTACAGTTCTCCTGTTATTGATGTGAAGAAAAGTGTAAACAAAGTTACAATAAAGTCTTCCTTTTGAGGATAAGAACTGATGACTAAAAAGGCAGGGGAAAGGTAAGAAAAACTTATTTAGGAGATACAAAAATAAATATCTCTAACACATTTCCTTTAAAGTTACATAATATTTAATAGAATGTAGGTACCATAATTTATTCTACCCTTACATTGTTACTGAGTTTTTCAGCTCACTTTCCATTGTTTTCCTCTGCAAAGCTACAATAAACAGTCTGCTACATATATCAATATCTTCTTGGGCTTTTATTTCTGTAGGCAAAATTCCCTAAAGTGGGATTTCTTAACATTTTTTTATTTTCTGAGAGAGGAAGGGAGAGGGAGAGAGAAAGAGAAACATCAATGTGACAGAGAAACTGGATAGATTGGCTGCTTCCTGCATGCCCCTCAGTGGGGACTGGGCCCGTACCCCAGGCATGTGCCCCAACTGGGAAGGGAACTGGCAACCCTTCAGTTCACGAGATGAGCCTCAACCAACCAAGCCATACCAGCCAGGGCCTAACTTTTTAATATTAAGAATTATTTCTGAATATTTTCCCAAATGTGATACCAACTTACTCACCCACCAGAAATGTGTGAGTGTCTGTCCCCTCACCTTCCTCTCATCCACCCCCAGAAAAAAATATCTCACCACATTGATTGCAAATCTGATTACTGAACAAATGGTAAGTCACTTTTAATAGGCATTTTCCTGCATGTGGTGGAGCATTGTTTTTGTTTGTTTGTTTGTTTGTTTTTTCTTTAAATTTATCTTTATTGCTGAAATCATTACAGTTGTCCCCCCTTTTTTCCCCATTGACCCCCTCTACCCTGCTCCCTCCCCCTCCCCAGGCTGTCACCTCATTATTGTCTGTCTGTGTCTGACTCCTTCCAGTGCTTCTCTAAATTGTCTACTCATACTTATTGGGATTATTTGTCTCTGGTTTTAATTTTATCAATTGAGAGAGTTCCTTGTACAGTAGGACAGGTACTATTTCTCTTGTCATTTCTAACCTATAATTAAGTTAACAAGCTATATAGTTTGCATCTTCACTTTACCAATGGCATATCTGCTATACTACTTTAAAAATATTTATATATAGCCATGCTCTACATAACATATTTCATTCAACAGCAGACCACATATCCATCTTTGATGGAGACCCAGGTAGCCTCTGCCTCCTTTTATGTGCCTGCAAATATGACATCTTAAAATAATCTAAAATTTAAATATGAGTTGAATTTAGATAACAGAATAAGTGTTCAAGCCCTTATGATTGGACTCAATCTTAGGCTTAAAAAAATAAAATAATTTTTTCATACTATGGTCTTGTAACACTCAAAAATAGTGACTTGGAATGAGTTGTTTCTTGAAAAGTGAGTAATTTCAAAATAGGGTAATTTCAGTAGCTGCAAAGGAACGGCTCTAATGAGTTCTGCTAGAAAATCTTCTCACCAGGAAATGATTGAAGACAAGGATATAACCTCTCATTAATTCCGTATTAACTATTTTAATCAGGATTACATCACTGTCTCACTCGGAGCATGGACAATTGCCAGCAGGCCTTGGTGCTCAAATTCATTAAGCTGACAAGATGGAAAGGTCTAGACAGCCAGAGGGGTCGTTCCTGTGCCCCCACTCCCACTACGGGAATGGTATTTGGTGAAAACGTGACACCCTCATTTCTCAGAGCGGTTTCCACTTCTAGTTTATTGCCACGCATCACTCAAAAGCCTGACACAAATGGCTTCTTTGAATGAGTTCTCCAACGCCTGTGCTGTGGCTGGAGCAGGAAAGCCTTGTAGGGAGGCCTGGCAGACAGGCACAGTGAGCTCCTACACTGGGATGGAGCCCCCATTCAGCATGGCCATGGAGTGCCCCCAAGGTCACGGAGGTCCTCTTCAGGTCCATCGCTCTGCCGAGGCACGGGCTCACCCCCGCTGCCCAGAGCTCAGGAAACCTGCCATGTCTCTGTGTGGGAAGGAGCCCATTCTGCCCCAGTGGGTGTCACCCAGGCAGAATGGAGCCCAGGGAGTTTGAGATTCCTCTGTAGTCAACACTGTGCCTTCCACTCTAATCAAGAAATAGCCCTGCTGAGACTCACCTGGCCCCAATTTTTAGTCCAGGCCAGGTGGACAGAGCTTGACTCCTCAACTTCAGGATGCCACCCACAACTCAGGACCACAAGACCCACGGCTATGGGGATTGGCTCAGGGCTTGGCTCACGTGACCCATTCAGAACCAACGAGCTATGTACATTCTGGGAGGTCAACTGATGTGGTAAAGTGGCCACACCCTGGGAGCAGGTGACAGGGTTCAAATCCCCACTCATCCACTTACTATATGTGTGGCCTTAGAACCTTATTTTTCCTGTTTCTTTATTTCTAAAATGGGTATAATCTAAGTTCCTCCTCACACTAAAGATGTAAACATTAGAGTCACTGCTTATAAAGTACTTATGTAATAAGTAGCAAATTAAAAGCCAATTTAAGTATTAGTTATTATTCTCATTTCCCACTCTGAGATTTCTAGGAGAGAAATTCTCACCATTTTCCATGGGACTTGAAGACTCCCCCCCATATACACACCCTTAAAAAAAGTAAGGTGAAAGTGCCATAGTCAAGTCAGTGAGGGAAGCAATTCTTTAATAAAGCCAACAGGGAGCTTTATCATTTAAGAGAAGTTGAGAGACATGGAAAGAGTGAAAACTCGTCTTGGTGTTGTCATTTGAGTCACAGATTAAGCTGTACCTGAAGCAAGCCCTTTTCCATGACATTCTCTTCTTGGTAAGCCAGTTTTATTTGGGTTTTCTGGATATTTTACTCCAAGAAGTCTTAGTTGCTTTCCTCTCTGTGGTGGGGCAATGAATAGACCTGGACTGGCCATGGGGCCTATGTGATGCAAGGAACCAATACATAGAAAAGAAAGGCTAGAGCTGTTTTTTCACACTCTTATGCCTCAAACTGAAGTGCCTGAAAGCTGATGCAGAGGAGCTGTGGGCTTTTGAATATAACACAGAATTGCCTCCATTCCTTCAAGTCTGGAAGATCAGTTCCACAGCATCTGAAACTTCTATATGAATTGGCAAGTGGGCAGAGTGTGAACTAATGAGCTAAAGAGAAGCAATCTGCAAGAAATTGCAAAGCCCTGGGCTTGAGTGCTCACCTAGGGGGCATTAGTGCAGGCCATGCTGACCTTCAGGAGGCACGTGGATACTCAGGTGCTCTCAGAAGATGAGGAGGAGGAGAGGCAGCCAGGACACGTCTGGGCTGATTCAGGAGATACAGGGCCAGTAGGACCAGTGTGGGTCCATGTGCATTAATTGGCTCAGAAACCTAAAGCTTTGCTAAAATCCCAACATCGGCCTGCAAAAATCAACCTCATCCCTCTCTACCTCTCTGAACTAAAAATATTTCCACTCACAGCCCTTAAATTCATTTAAAAGTCTCATTTTTAAATTCTTTTCCTCATGTAGTTTCTTTGACAAAAACTGTGTGTGCGCACACACACACACAACACGCTCTTCCCTGATTTCTAAATCTTCCAACTTTTTTTAGATACATTTCTCTTTCAAATCTTCTTAAATGACTTCAGCCCACAGGATTTTACTCTTTATATGAAATCCTATCAATTAAAATCATATTCTTCCAACAACACATATGTGTTAGATCCTGTTTCCACAGACAGCAGTGAAAATACCAGTTTCTACCCAATGATGTATTGATGGTGTATAAGGACTTCCTTCAACAACCCCAAAAGACAGTCTTATTTGTATGTAACATTTGCTAATTTTCATGGTGTAAATACATCCACTATGGCTAATTTCCAGCTTCCAGCATAAGGTGGCAAAAGATGGGCAGTCACACACTATTATGTAGTTAGTATTTTTCCACCATATAGATAAGATATATATAAGTAACCCCAGAGCACAGAGATAAGCAAAATGTAAAAAGCAATTAAGAAGTGATGAGGATCAAGTATTTATCTTTTTTCTAATATAATTAATTTAATTATAAATTTATATTATTTTATTTTAATAATTACCGTTTTTTAAAACCAACTTTCAAAATTCCTGGAAATTTGAGTAGGCTCTTGGGACTCCGTGGAAGCTGGATACAGCACACCACTGTCCCTTCTCTAATGGCACTTACCTTTGAGAAGAACACAGTGAAAATAAGCAGAAAAACACAACATTATACAATGAATGAAACATAATATAAAATAAATACGTAACAAAATGTCTGATAGCAGTACATATAAGGAAGAAAAACTAAGCAGGATAAGAAGATATTGAACGTCAAGAATATGGGAGTTTTTTTAGGTAGAGTGAACATGAAAGTCTTCTCAGAAGAGTAGCAATCTTTCATTTAAATGAAAGGAGCAACAAATGAGAAAAGCCAGAAAAGTGCATTCCAGATAGAATGCTGTATACAAAGGCCCTGATGGAGAGAAAAGCTTTATGTATTCAGGAAATAGCCAGAAGGCTAGTGTGGCTCACATGGACTAGGACAGGTGGCCGAAGAGATTGTCAAGGGCAGGTCATGTAGGGCCTTGTATGGCATGGTGAGATTTGTTTCTTCAATCTGAATAGTGGCCTAAGAAGCCATTGGAAGGATTGTTCGTTAGATATACAATGTGGGCTGCAATTAACATTTCTAATAGCCACATTAAAAAGCAAAAGGAAATAGATGAAATTAATGCTAATTATATTTACCCCGACGTTTCCAAAACCGTATTATTTTAACATCATTATGATATTTTGCTTTGACAACTTTTAACTGGTATTTGAAAGAAAAATAGGTCTTTAGCAATTTGATAAATGATGCACTTTTTCCTTGATGTCTTGTCCAGAGGATGTCAGTTCTATCTGTTAACCCTTGTTGGGGAACCTCTGTTGATTTTATTCAACATATTTCTACCTCCAAATTCTGTGAGAACTTTAGAGACATGATTTTCTGCCCATATGGTACGAAAATATCACAATTTGTGGCAATAAAACTCTGTTGGGGGGAACACAGAGTCATTAAGCACTGTAAGTCCCCATGGTGAACTGAGCAGTAAAGGGCAGTTAACTGTCCCTCTTGCTCTGATTTGGAATACAATGCCTCTCTCTCTGGGGTATCATTGGAACATGGATCATACACCAGAGCCTGAATCTCACTTTTATGCCATATGACAGTAAATGCTTAACTTAAACAGCCTCTTCATTCTCTTCTTTGTAAAAATGCAATGCCATGGCACCCATCTTTCTATTGAATTGCTGTCAGGTAAAGGCTTTGCTCAAGGTCAGCCTAACAATCCTCTCTGCCAGCTACCACGGCCAACTTTAATACATTCGGGGGATTTATGTCAGATTCCAGCCTCTAAAGATAGAGCTGATAATTGTAGGTATTTGGCAGAGGCATTAGCATTTCTCTATGTGCAGATTTCAACGCCCTATTAACTATTCTAAGGAATCGTTCACCCAGTGGGGAAAAGTACCACATTGAGTTAGGGATTCTTCACTGCCCACCACAGGCAACGTCATGGAAACCTCTATTGCTTTCTGGATGGAGAAATTAACAGGGGTGGCATATCACTCTGGCTCCTAATGAAAATGAATGCACACACATGACGATTTCAAAGAACAGCACCAGTAGCAAGGAGAAAGAAATATGCTTCTCTGTGAGATTCCTCTGTGAAGGCCCCAGTGAGTAATTTTCTTGGAACACAGTGGGTGACTTTCTATACTTCCAAAGAATGTAAACTCTGGGGCATCCTCCAAGATGTGTCCCAACAGTACCTCCAGTGTAGGCCTCCTCTAGGAAAGTTGCTCTCTCTTTAAGTGCAGACTGCTACCAAAGAAAACCACAATGTTTATAAATAACCACTTAGTTGAGAGCAGGGAGCAAAGTGAAAAGGAAATCAGAAGGGTCAATTTTTTAAAAATCGCCAACTTAACTATTTTGAGCAGAAGTACAGACCTTTTTAAAGCACCAGCATCCAAGAAGAAAATTGATCATGCTTGGTTTGCTAACTCCAAATGTGCTTCATGATGAGCAAATGATGAAGCTAATGTGTATTACCAGCCACTAAATGCTACAAGGGAAATCGGGGCAGCTCCTGCGGTAGTAATTTTATGGCCAATAAATATATGAATATTCAGGGGGAAAAGTAGTTAACTTTTCCTCAGTAATATCAATAATCATAAATTACACTGAGAAAGAACTAACATACTCTGATCTGGCATCTTTTTGTAGGTTGATCTCACAGTGAACTGTGTGTCCTTCAATGACCTTTTTCCCAGTGAGACCCTAAGTTCCTGGAAGATAAAGGAAGAACCATTTACTGTGTTTTATATACTTCAAATCTCCCAGCGCATTGTTATGCACAAAGCCAATCGTCCTAAATCATTCTAACCTAGAATTAATTATTATGATGGAAATTTCCCACAGGAATTGTAAGAAATGCAGATCTGATTTTTAATGGTCGAACATTTATTGAGACCTCTTTTTTGCACCCGTACTCATTGACTCACATCAAGGTTTTTATTTAGGTCTGATCCTGACCACGAACATTCCCTCTTCCTGTTGCTCTCTGCCACAAAACACAGCCACTCTGAGGTGCCTTTAGGAACCCACCAGCTTTCTCCTTCGCAAAAGGAGAAGGGCAACTATGAAGAGCAGAGATTTGTTACATGCGTCTCACCAAATGCAGGAACTTAGAAATGTCTACTCTTCCTTTAACTTCAGTCCAACGTAGCACGACGCAGGAAAGGTGTTTTCTTCTAATATTTCGGATTCTCTTGGGAACTCTGCCTCCCACATCAAGCAATGCAGATTGAACCCCTTTATTGTGTAAGGCAGGGTGCTCATCCCTGCAGTGCATGACAGAGCCCCAGCCTCGCAGAGTGAGCCACTAGGTACAAAGAAGGCATGGTAGTCCTCCATGAGGCCACTTGACAAAGGGTTTTCCTCAATAAAAGGAGACAAACTCCTAAGTGTCTATGTTATATATTTTTTCTAAGGTAAGCCATTTAAAGGCACTGAACATTGAAAGGACATGAATGAATCTCAAAAACAAAATGTTAAATAAAAGTAAAAAAAAAATCAAACACAAATGAGTACATGCTTTGCATAAACTTCAAAAAAACCCTGTTGTTACAGGTCAGAGTAATGGTGACCTTTGGGGTGGTAGTAACTAGAAGGGAGCACAAGGGGCTTCTGGAGGATGGCTGCTGACATGTATGTTCACTTCATACTTTTAGAAGTACTTCCAGTTTTGGACTTGAAAACCCTTAAGAAAATGACTGAGCCTCTCTGAATATTAAAGAGGGATAAGTAGACTAGGAATCACATGGCCAGTATCATAGGGTTATTGCGATAAGTAAATGAAACACAGTGAAACCATCTGAGACACTATCTGTAGCTTGGTTAATATTCATTTTACCTATGCTGCCTATTGGTTCATTTCCTACACAACATTCAAAATCTAGCTTAGATGAGGCCCCGTTGTAAAAACTTTATTCACAATGTCAGCTCAGGTTAAAATCTTTTTCCCCCTTGTATTTATTCAAGCAAATATTCTGAATCTGAGCTAGGTTTACGGCAACAGGGCTGTTAATAGAATTGAGTCTGCTATAGGGAGAGATGCAAAATAAATGATGTGGTCCATGATTAATAAGCTCATCATGATACAGGCTGCCCAGCATCATTTTGGGACATCGTGGGACAGAGATGAGTCAGAAGGCTTCTCAAGGAAGTGCCATTAAAGCTGGGCTGGAAGGGGAAGCAGGTGATAACCACCAGCTAGAAAGAGCCAAGGCCTATTTCTGCCCATCTGAACTCTAACTTAATTTTTTTCCACACATACTTGTTGGTGCTGGCTGCCCATGTCAGCTCAGTTAACAATGCACCCATTTATTAAGATGCCAATATTCTGTTGAGAACAGAACATATTGTGAATGCTGGCTTTGTGACCCTCAAATTTTATTACCATATACTTGAAATTCATTTGTGTTTATGGTGCCTTGCACACAGTAGGAACTCAGGAAGGATTAATCAAATTGAATCTTGCCCTTCACACTTGGGGACCAGGTTTATAACTTAAAGGCTTGAGGAAGACACCCCGCATTCCCTCACTAGACTGTCAGCCCTCTGTGGGTAATGCCCCATGATGTTCCAAGCACATAGCATGGGGCCTGGCATAAATACTCTTTAGATGCACATCAAATTTCAATAATAATGGAATTAATGCCTAAGATCAGAGAAAACATAAAATGGTTCAGATAACATAGCTAAGCTGAAACCCAGTGACTGAGTTGCTTAAATGTCCTTTCATCTTCTACAATGTTAGCTGGCATTCAGCCTTTGGTTCTAACAGGGACACAGGGCTTGTCTCCATGTATATGTTTTTAAATAGAAGAGCACACAGCAAACAGTACACCTATTATAAAATCTGCTTCTTAAGATAATATTGTGCCAGGTGTGCCTTTTTGAGCACAATGTATGCCAATTAGACTGGCTTATATAAGCCCCTGAAGGAAAGAATGATTTTCCCAATTAGCCTCTCTCCACTATCCGATAGAACCCGAGTACTCATACTCCAGAATGACCATAAACCACATCACAAGGGTCCCTTGACATAGTTAAAAGTGAAAATATAATCACATATGATTTAATCAAGCTCATTTCAAGTTTATTGCTGAAAGATATAAGGACTGGCCATTTTCTCCAGGCAGATTCTAAAGACATCTTGGTTTTGGTTTGTGGAAAAGAAAAGCAAAATGCAAAGGCTGCCTGGGATGTCATCTGAACAAAAATAAACATGTGTCTTAATTTCGATTCTCTGGTTTCAACATTCTATCTGAGACCTTCCTTTTCCAGCACCCAGGTATTCTGTAAGTGACTGGCATCAGTAGGTGTTTGAAGGAGCCCCAGAAGTACTTTTCCTTCCAACATTTAACACCGCCTTTTCCCTTTAAGATTATTGTAGATTGTGACACCAAAACTGTTAAGTCTATGGTGCTTCAGAATAAAGACAGTTATAATAATGCTTCTCTACGAGAAAACGTGGGGACTCAATCCCCCTGCCTCCTTATCAGTTTGCCACAAGTCATCAACCGCCTAGCGCCTCTTTTCTAAACTTGCTTGGCAAAGTGAATTGTCCACATTTATTTATTTAGAATATTCCATTATTTATAGCCTGTGAACAGCCTGCCTCCAAAAGTGACAGAAAAACAATATAATTTGTTGTCCTTCCTCAATATTTAAGGGGAGAAAAAGAAGATATTATGCAAAGCTTCTTGAAATTCACAAATGAGGTAGGATAGGAATCTCTGCAGAATTTATAAAGTCTGCACGATGTCTTGATGGGGATATATTACACCCCAGCCCCCAATCTCCCATCCACAGTGATGCCTTCAATATTTCACCCCGCTGGCCTGACACACAGCTCACAATTTTAAACTGACAAATCGAAGAGCGTAAATTTTAGGTGCTTTTTGCAGAACAGCAAGGCTGAGGACAGACAGTACATTCAGAGTACTATAGCCTGTTCTAATTCATGCCATTTTCACATACCTTCCCCCCTGAGGCTTTTGGGGCATATTTCAAGCAAATATCAGTGCTTTGCGTTTATGCCATGTAATAAAGAGTACCTGGGCCTGTCTGGGGAGAGTATCTGTTTTCCCAATCAGCTTGGTTATGGAGACAAAATGGATTCTGTTTTGAGTCCAAATATAAGAGCAGCCCCCAAAATAATCATTTAAAATCTGTTCACTTGGGATTTGCTAGGGGACTTCCAGCTTTTTTATTACCGAAATGGGCTCCATCCACGGATGGATGCAGTATGACTGGGGAATACAAGAGAAGCTTGGCTGCTTTCAAATATTTTCCTCTCTCCCAACGCCTTCTCACCCACTTCTCACTACGCTTATGGGGGTACCTGACATTCAAGTATTAGGGAAGGTGGATTAGAGAGGACCATCTCTGGAGTTAATTCCCTACTATAATGTCAATGTCCTGGGGAACTGGGACCCAGTCTTTGTGACAATGGCTGAAATTAACTGAAAAGTAGCTTTCTTTTAAAGAAGTTAGAAAAGGCCAGAGCCTGAAGCAGTAGGCAGGAATGATAAACTCAGCGATTGGACATATCTGAGTAATGGGAGTATAGTGAGTGTCCAAGGCAGAGATGACAAATATGTGGGCATGTTGTCAGCACTCCTCCCTCCCATGCCCATTGGAATGGGAGACACCCCAATCAACCATGCCACTCCTCTCTAAGCTTTTATGTGTCCTTGGACTTTTGCCAACATTCCCAGCAGCCACTGGGAGCTATCAGGTGGTTGAAATTAGGCACCACCTCCATTCATCATAAAGAGCTATAGGGATATCAAGAGGAGACTTAAAAAACCCCACTAGACTTAAAAGCCAGCTTTGCGCCCCATGGGCTTGGCTCAACGGTTGAGCATCAACCTAAGATCAGGGAGATCAAGGTTCGATTCCTGATTGGGGCACATGCCCGGGTTGTGGGCTCGATCTCCAGTCAGGGGCGTGCAGGAGGCAGCCCATCAATGACCCTCTCATCATTGATGTTTCTATCTCTCTCTCCCTCTCCCTTCCTCCCTCTGAGGTCAATAAAGACATGTGTGTTTTTTAAAAAGCCAGCTTTGCTTCTTACTTACTGGGCAATGCTAATAAGAAGAGTGACCATGATAGCACTAAAGGCTACCATATATCAAATCCTTACCGTGTGCCTGTCATTCTGCAGGATGCTCTAGTGCCGTAAAGTATGGTTATTAAGTGAGCAGGGTCTAGAGTTAGACTATCAGAGTTACAGTCTTATCAGAAGAGGGTACCCAGAGATTTCAAGCTTTAGTGTCTCATCTGTAAAATGGGATATTAACAGTCACCATATTATTGGGTAGTTGCAAAGATAAGTGAGATCATGTGTCAAAATCCCTGCGCATATTGCCTGGCTTTCAATCAGAATCAGCTGACTCCTGACCCGTGGTTAGCACTCTGTAGAAGATTGCTAGGTAGCAAAGTTACTTCTTAAATGATACATCAGAGCATTTTCTGTTTTCTCCTTCCCCTCTTCTCCTGTGGGTATTTTGACAGGAGAGATTTCTTCCTCAGGCACATGAAACAGGGACGAGCATTTAAAGGCCTAAGTGCCTAGTGAATAGCCTGTTTACTAGATTTTCCTCTCCCGGAAACAAGGTAGGCCTGGGGCAGCTGGAGAGGTGGAGCCGGCAGCTGTGCCCCTTGAATAAGAAAGAAAGTGGGCTGGAGGGATTAGGTGCACTCGGGTGGGAAACAGAGAAGGAACCTTCCCTGAGGGGCTGGGGACAAAGAGCGGAAGGGGTAATGATGCTGGATCTTCCTCATGCCCACAAGTGTCCCTGCAGAGAGGGTGAGTAACTTGGATTCTGCTTGTGGGCGCTGGGGACATGAAGCAAGAGCTGTGCCCTTTCCTCTCCTCCTTGAGCTCTAGCAAAATGGGACAAGCAGAACCTCCCATGTTATGTGGGACAGTGATGAACTCACCGCCCTGCATAGGGCTATTGTAAGTTATAACCTATAAGAATGCTATCCAATAGAAACCTGAGTTGCATACATTATTTAGTTTTTTGCTGAGAGCCACATCTAAAACAGTAATAAAATACAGGTGAAATTACATTTAATATTTTACTTAACCCAGTATATCCAAACAGTATTATTTCAACATGTAATCAATATGAAATCAATTGTACCAAGTCTTCAAAATCTAATATATATGTTAAATTTATAGCACATCTCAATTTGGATGAACCATGTTTTAATTGCTCAATAATCCTATGTGGCTAGTGGCTTTTCTATTGGACAATATAAACCCATAATCTCCAAAACCATCCAGAAAGGCTGAAGGCATCATCCCTATTTTACAGACAAGAAAAATATGGCATGGAAAAGTAACCTACATCGATCAGGAATTAATACTGAAACCCAGCCCTGTCTCTCTCCAGCCTCTAGGATTTTGTCAACATGCACAGATTCTTTGAGGTTCATGAAGAAAAGGTATAATACATACCTCTCTCTGAAGGTCAATGCGAAGGTAAGAAAATTAAGGAAGCAAAACTCCACATAGGTGTTCTACCACCATTGCCTCCAAACTTCATTTTTCGCTCAGAATCTTCTTTGCCTTTCTGAAAATAATCTATAGGTGTCGATACTATTGTAGATGCTTATTTCGGTGGCAGCAGTCTTCTTCTTCAAGCCAAGCAAGAAATGGCCAAGGCCGCAGGTAGAATGTTTAAGATGGTAGGACTCCAGGGCAGCAGGACTTGGAAACCACCACCAACATCCTGCAGGGAAGTAAGTTTTCTGTAAGAGGAATTCCTTCAGTGGTACAGACCATCCCCGACTTACGGTGGTTCAACTTACAACTTTTTGACTTTACAACTTTTTGACTTTATAATTTTTTGACTTTACGATGGTGCAATATGCATTCAGTAGAAGCCGTACTTTGAATTTTGAATTGTGACCCTTTCCCAGGCTAGCTACATGCAGTAGGATGCTCTCGCATGGTGCTGGCCCACAGCAGAGAGATGATATTGCCCAACTGCTGGCTAACAGATTTTTCCCGACTGTTTAAGGTAGGCTAGGCTAAGCTACGATGTTGAGTAGGTTAGGAGTATTAAATATATTTTCCGCTGGCAGATCGAGGATTCTAGACTAATTCCAAGAGCAATGTGAAGCCACTGATGACTTTCCAACAGTTAAGCCACCTGATCAGGTTTGTGTTATTTAAAAAAACGCTGACACAAGTGGATTCGAAAACAGCAACCTGCACCAGCCCCACCTGGTTTCCAATCGTCATAGGATTAAAATGTAATAAAACCCAGTCAGCACCAATGCTCAACGGGCAATGATTTAATCCTCAGTAATTAGGAAATAATGAACACGGAACAGTTCTCATCCATAGAGAGTCAGGTAATGGAGCTCAAAATGGGTTTAATGTAGAATCACAGCGGTACCACTCCACCCCACGCTTTTTCATTTTAACCAAAAGATGATTTAAGGAAAAGGTTGATTCCATTTTAGCTAGTCTTTGCTTTATCATTTGTAGGGACATGGCCGATCGCTCCTTCCTGAGACCTCAAAGCTGCCCTACCGGCATCCCCACCTTTACCTGCCTCCTGTAATTCATGAGATTTCTCTTCTGGGTGTTGTCACGGACGCTAGTCTCTGGGTTTTGTTGATGAATCAGGTCATTACGATCTTTCTTAGGGATGTTTACCTTCTGGAAGTTTCTGACTTTTTGGGTCTTCACCTCAAAATGTCTTTATTTTTAATGCAGTAACTTAGCCGGTTGTCATGTTTTCCCTTTTTACATTGGTGAGGTTTTTCTTTAATATTTTTAAATTTTATTTTTGTTTAAAATATCTGACCTTAGATGACATCAAGCTCAGGATACCTGCAGTATGACATATCGGGCTCCTAATCAGGGTGCGCCACCCAGTGAGATGGAAACTGTGCTGCCGCAGGTGAAACATTCTGCTCGCTCTGTAATAAACGGCAGACTTAAAACCAGAGGCATTTGCAGCTCGGAGGGGCAATACGTTCTATTTGCTTACCTCGACACCACGCCTGTCTCACATTTTCCTCTCTAATAAGAAGTCTATGGGAGGCTGCACTGTCTGGCTAAATCAGCTACAACCAGAAAGCCCAGGGAACGCGCATACTTTTGTATTTTATTGCATATTCCCGTTTTCATTTTACCAGGGTTAGAAGAGATGAAAAGAGTGTAAACGTGAAAGGGTCCTGAGTAAACACCGAGGACCCTCTTGTTTCCTAAAACTGGAGTTTCTAATAAAAGTGCATTTGAGCCTGATCCCAGCACTGTCTTGGCGGAGTGCCCGGGATAGCAGCCGCAGCGATGCCAGGCAGAGCTCACAGAGGTGGCAGGCTGTCGGGTGGTGGCTGAGGTGATGCCCGAGGCAAGGAAGGTGAGCCCAGGAACAGGACTGGCTCCATAATTGATGGGCTCAGTGCACAATGAAAATGCAGGGCCCCTTATTAAAAAATGATGAAGAATCTCAAGAGGGTAATGAGAGAGCATGAAATGAAGCATGGCTGTCCTGTGTGACAAACTGGCCCTGCCTGGACGTGTAGGTCCAGACCATGGGACAGCATCGTGCAGGTCACAGCTCTGCACAGTGTCTGAACCGAGGGGCCTGAGAACCTTCTGCTGTGAGAGGAGATTTGCAAATGGGCTTCTTTAAACAACCTGGACAGCCTCAAAGCCTTTATTTATTTTTCTTTTATGAAAAGGGAGGCAGAGATCAGGAATACATTAAAATATAAGCAAGGTCATGGTCTAAAGTTATTTATTTCTTGTAAGAGATAGAGAATATTCGGCCAAATGGCTAAAACTAACCCATCTGGGGGAGGGGAGAGAGAAGAGGTGGTCAACTGATTTTCTGTTGATACAAGAACTGGAACAGGCTTCTCTGGAAACAGCTGGTTGCCATGGTAAAGTGATAAAGGAAACTTTTCTGATTTGGAAACACAAAACCAAGGAGAGGGGCTCAGAGGGAATTTAAAGTAAAACAGTTACATTTTGACCTCTTGTAAAACAGCAAGAAATGATCTCAGAGGAGGGGTTAGCTGAGGTGTCAGGGCTCTTCCCAGTGCCTGGTGGAGGGAGCAAGTAAGATGCAAAGCTCAGAGGAACTTCCAAACGTGGGGCAGGTTTATAATTACTGCTCGCCGAGCACGGATCCGCGCCAGAGCTGGTCGAGGCACCTTACACACATCATTCCATTTAGTTTGTCTTTTCCTCACAGCATGCTGGCATGGGGTGGGGTGTCATCTCATTTTGCAGAGGAAGAAACTGCGGGCAGAGAGGTCACGCGTGGCACCGTATTAAGCGGCAGACTACAGCTGTGAACCTTGATAGGACGTGGCCTGTGAAAATGGGGTGGGGCAAGTGCACAAGACGGGGACATGTTACAGAAATGATGGACTTCATGGCAAGACTCCACGTGTGATAAATAACAAGTGTAATAAACTCGGACAGGATGAAAAGTTTAATTGGAGATGATGGTTTGACATCAGTCCATATGCCTTAAATATTTTTGAATTGATATTTACATTTCCTTGTATCTCTTAGAAATGAGTTTTATAAAGTATTTGGTAAAGGCTCATATCTCAGGTTTTCATCAGAAAGAAAACTGTCTATTTTTCTGAATGAGAGAGAAATGGATGTTTATCTAATTGCAGTGTGAACAGATGTTAAAGGCACATCATACTTTTAACCCACAGGAGGCAAAATATGGAGGTGTTCATATTATGTGGCATATAGTAAATGTTCAATAAATCCCAATTGAAAGAATGCTCCCAAAATTGGGTGTGAGGGGGAAAAATAGGAATATAAAGGTACATGTGGTAAGAAGATCAATTTTTTTTTCTTTCTGTCAAATTTGTTAGTATTTAACTTTAATAATGCCAATTTGTACTCTAAACAGATTGTTGTATGCTAAGTAAGAGTTATAAACCTTCACCCAATGATATGTGCTCCTTAACCAGGATATATTTATAAAACTACCATTGTCATGAGACTTGTGTTTTATGGTCAAAAGAAACTTGACAGCCCTGAACACTCACTGCAAATCCTTTACTTCTATGAATGTTTCATTCCCATTGGTTTAGTCTATGTGGCAATAGGAAAACTTTGATTTTATATTCTGGGGTACTCTCCTATCCCAGAAGAGAGCCACTGGAAATAAGTGTCTATTATCTATTCCTCCCGATTACGGTTCAACAGGGGGTCTTGAAACACCATGGAGTGAGACAAAGTGGGTCTGTACAATGCCCCTCTCCTCTCCTGCCCCATTGGGCCTTCAAGATGGCCTGGGGAACCCATTACAAGGCTGATCAGCTCACCTCAGGATGGTTGGGAAGACAGCATAGTGCTTGGTCCATGGCACATGCCCAAGGGACTTTACATACTCTCCTTTGCCCGCAAGGCCTGTCCACTGGCCCCTCTCTCCCCATCTCCCCATCCACAGCGAGAGCTTTGCTTCTTATTTCCTTGGCACTGTGTTCTCAGGAAGCTGTCACAGTGAAAAAGGATCTGTCAAGCTAATTCCCACTCAAGTGTGAATTGTTGACAATTGCATAATGTTGACAATAGCATCATCTGCTCAGAGGTATTTACATATTCTGAGGGGGGTGTCTTGACACAGCCAAGCCTTACCTAGTGCATAACCTGTATGCTTCATGAACCATGTTCAATGAATTGTTTGAACTAAACTCACCAAAAGAATAAATCTCTAATAGCAGGACGTTAGGCACCGATATAGGCCAGTACCAAAGATGTTCATAGACGAAAAGGTTTTCCAAAAGCAGCTCAAATCCCACAGAGAGCTGACTCCAGTTCTGACTCTGCCTTAATCAGAACATCTCTGCCCTACGTCTGGATGAAATTCCTTCCAGCAAAATCTAACCTAAATCCTTTCCTACTCTGCTCTATGGAGAAAGAGCAAAGTGCGTTGCTTTCCTCCCCACGAAATTTTTTCATGTGCTTGAGGTATGGTGCTGGGGAGGGAAGAGAGAGATTAAGTTATTATCCAAGAGAAATATTTACCCACCAGATGTTCTTCTATAAAGTGTATGGAACAATCCAAATATAGGAAGCTAATATTGTTTCAAATTAACTTGTATAACATATTTAATTGCTTATGCCTTTCCACTAATTAACTGGTAGTAATTATAAAAAATCCAATCTTCATTATATAATATGTTTCAAGAAAATGTGGGCACTTGGATTCAGGTTTTTGATATTTTTTTTTAATTGAGGGAAATGTAACAAAATCATACCGTACTTGGGTTCCAAAGAGCAGCTTTTCAGTTTTGGAATTGTATGACCTTAGTCAGTGAATTTAACCTCTTGTAGCTTTAGCTTCTTTGCTGGCAAAATGGAAGGATTTAATTATTTAACATTATGACAGCACCTACTCTGGGCCAGTCGCTGATCAGAATTCTTTGCAAATGTGAACTCGCTTAATCTTTATTGCAACCTCAGAGGATAGCACTTTTAGCAGACTTGTTTTGCAGATGAGGGAACTGGGAAAGAGAAAGATTAAATAGCATGCCCAAGGTCATACATCTGGCAGGTCATAGTTAGAACTTGCCCAGAGACCCACAGCTGAACTGGGAGTAAATGCCAGGACTCCTAGTTGCAGTGTCCCCTCACCCTACCTGATGCCTCTCAGTGACGGAGGCTGTTTTCCAGCCCCAGTGGGAGAGGCCATGAGTAAATGACCTGAAAGATGAACTCCCCTCCTGCCACAACCCGCCCCTTCCTTCTTGAAAGCAGTGACATTTTTCTTGGCAGAGGTACCTAGTCCCAGCTAATACCCATGTTCTCAGAAAAGGTGTGCACAACAGATTTTCCTTTCTATTTATTGATAAATAGTAACCTCTCAGTAAAGTCTTGGAGTGTTCCCATGACCATCCATGATGGTACATGTACTGATGGGAAAGTCCTCACTGCAATGAGTAACATGCTCTGTCCCCCTTTCTTTGGTTATCACTTTGCTATTTCTCAAAGAAGTTCCTTCCACTCCTCTAATCATGTCTATGGAACCATTTGGCTGTCAGCAGCAAAACTCCCTTGGGTAATCTCAAACCCTGCACAAACAAAATTTTGGTTTCCCACACTTCTCCCAAGGCTATCGGTATCAGTAGGGACCCTCTGCCAACAACACCTCTATGTATTATTTAAAAACCTCCTAAAACTACCTAAAAACTGATCTTCCATTCATATGGGTCTGAATCAAGGGCACTGGCTCTGGGATGAAGCCAAAGTAATTTGGAGGAAAGGCCATTTTCAGTCCCCTACTCCCTGGCACTGCTATGCACCCCTTTTCCCTCTCATCGGACATGTTTTATTGGTGGGAACACCAATTAATCAAATTTAACTTACATTTGTGTACAGAGTGCAGTGTGTACAATTGTTTTATGAAATCTCTAGGTTA
This sequence comes from Miniopterus schreibersii, assembly GCF_964146895.1. Classification (NCBI taxonomy): domain Eukaryota; kingdom Metazoa; phylum Chordata; class Mammalia; order Chiroptera; family Miniopteridae; genus Miniopterus; species Miniopterus schreibersii. The sequence goes on from NC_138110.1 coordinate 70,575,177, forward strand.
CTGGTTGGCTTTTCCTTAATATAGTAAAGGAATCAGTTTGCATTCCCTGAGCATATATCCGTCAGCTAGCAGAAGCCTCCAAAAGCCTGCTGAGAGAAGGGAAGCATTCTGTCTTGACCCAAAGCCAGCTTTGTTCTTTCCATAAAGCTGCTCATTCAGCTTTCACAGTGACTTTAATATAGGGCCCATCTATGCCAAGTATTGTTCTGAATGTCACATTTTATTCCAAAGTCGAAGTTCCAGCTCCCTCTCCAAACACTGATAACAGAAAAGCAAGCTTGGCTCTAACAGCTTCTTCTAATTATTATTTCCCGTTGCTGCCTATAGTTCCGAGACGCTTGTCATCACGCTCCTTCTGGAAGCTATGAAGTTACCAAAGGGTGTTTTTCTCAAGTGATGGGACACTGAATCCAGTGCTGCTGAAATCGGAAGTCATGTTTGTTTCTTAAAACACAAATAATAAGCTCCATCCTTAGCTTCCACCCTTTACTCAAGACCTGGAGAAGGGGTTCAAGGAGGGCTAGGCATCTCATGTTCACCTCTACTGATAACAGATGTCCTTGGGACCAAGTAATGCCACATCTGCTAGACAAACTCTTGATTGGGAGAAGGAAAACCAGAGAGAGGCAGAAAGGCTGTGCTGGAAAGTGGGAAGCACGCCCAGCCTCGACGCGGAAAGTGAGCTTGACGAGAGGAGCTTATGAACGTGTGGGGGCAGAATCTGGATTTGAAAGCGACACGTTTGCTGGGAGACGAGATGCCCGTGCCTGCTTAAGTACTTCTGCATGATTATTCATAATTCCCAAACATGGCAAGCTCACAAGGCATGTGTGTCAGCTACAGTGAAACCCAGTCGCTGCATCACCAGCCTGGATAACACGCAGAGATCATCCCGGGCCACACGGGATCGTCGGGAAGCAGCCAACTTTGGATCAGGGTGAGCAATGGGGCCGCTTCAGCTCCCGCGCCAGGGCCCAGGAAGCTGGCACCGAGGGGAGGAAATAAATTAGATCGCAGCCCCGGTGGAGCGTCATTCTGCTGGGCAGCAGGGTGGGCCCCGGCGGCGAGCACGTGCCCTGATTCTGCAGAGTCCCCGCAGAGATGGGCTGTGCTGCACTAAGTGCTTCCAATAAGACAAATCTGTGATTCGAGAATGGGGAGGAGGGACATCAGGATGCTTCGGGGCATCTGTGGCATTCTAAGCAACGCCGTCACCTGCCTTCCCCCTGGCTTCCCGCATTGCTCCTGCACCCCCCGATCAGTGCTCCTGCTCTTGGCTCAGCTGCTTTTCCTTCAGAAACTCAGTTTAAAAGTAAGAAAATTTCCTGAAAAAGTGTGACATGTCCAACCATCACCACTTGAAGCAAAAATGGCATGCTAAACGATCATTTCTGTTGAGCGGGAGAGTCTAGGCCCTGATGATGACCCGTGGCTCTAGTTCCTGCCACACAAAATGTGGCCCACGGACCAGCATCCAAGAAGCCCCTGGGGGCTGATTGAAATGCAAGATCTCAGGTCCACCCCGGAGCTGCTCAGCCACAAACTGCATTTTAACAAGATCTGCAGTGGATTTGTGTGTACAGTTGAGACTCAGAAGCAGTGTCCTGAGTTACAGGGGATCATCGGGTTCCAGAAAGATATCTTCATAAACGTGATATTGGGAGTTGCAGAAAACAAACTTGTCTCACTTGATCTTTTGGTCTTCAGAGACGGGCTCCTGTTTTCTATTGTCTCACTAAATGGCACTATCTCTCAAGAATGTTTTAGATGCAAAAGACAGAAAAAAAGGAAGAGAGTGAATGTAAGAGAAGAAGAATAAAAATAAGAGAGAAATTTAAATGGTTAAAGCAACAGTTGGAACGTATTAGGTCCTCTGATAAAATGTCGATGGGCGTATGTCTTCAGGAATGGCTGCACCAAAGTCTGTCAATGGGAATTTGTCTTTCCCTTTCTCTTGGCTCTTCCCTCTATGTGAGCATCATTTGAAAGCAAACTCTCTCAAGAGCTAGTAAATGTGGCCGTCAGCAAATCCAAGCTTGCGCTTTTGCTGTAGTAGCAGAGGAACAAACTTATTTCCCAATTGAAGGGAAAAAATTGGGATTTGCTTTAGTAAACCCAGTTGGGCCATGTATCCATCTCTGGAGCAATCATTATCAGTTTATAAGACTTTTTACTATTTTTTGGTAGGTTAATATTTTTGTTCACCCTTACAAGATAGGGTAGTCATACATGTATGTATGTTTGTGGTTTGTGTATGTGTGGATCATGTACAAGGAGTGTATGTATATATGTATATGTGTTTATGCTGTGTTTGAGGGAGAGTGGAATGTGTGTAATTTTGGCGTGTGTATTTGAGGTTGTGTGTATATATGCAGCATGGATGGGATTGTGTCTCTGTGGCACATGTGTGCATTGATGCATGTGTTCATGCATGGCATGTGTGTGGTTTGTGCTTGGAAGACTGTGGGGGTGTGCATATGTGGCGTGGCTGTGTGTGCCATGTGAGGTGTGGAGGGTGTGTGTTCATGTTTATCTACGTATATTATGACTGAGAGAGTACTTATGTGAAACTGTGTATGAGCAATTATGGGTGTGCACACTGAGTTCCTTGAGCATGTTCTGGTCTAAGAAAGAGATAGTTTAGGAATTTAAGAGGACATTGCTCTATTCCTTTTTTAAAAATCTGTGTTTGAAGTAGACTTTGAATATTTGTTTTCACACACAAAGCAATTATTCTAGCCCATAGCCAAAGGCAGCCATCTTAGACTTTTGGGAAAAATGCCCAAAATAATACTTCTTAAAAGCAATTTAAAATTGGAATGGCCATGCCATTTTTAGGTGTCCAAAGGGATGACAGAAGATAGTCCATGGTGTGTTATTTTAGAGGGAGGAAAACTATTAAAATGTTTCCAACTGTAGCAACAATGAAATACTAATGAGCCGAAGGGACAGATGGAAATTGAAAAGCATGTGCAATGTCAAAACCCAAAATACAGCGATTTGTTAAATTACAGGTTTCTTCTCCCGAGAGAGGAGCTGCAGTTTGCTGATAACTCGACGACAACGGGGATTATTACTGTAACACAGCAACGCCATTTTCCGCCCAAAACCTGAAAGAACTAATTAATTATATAGGTTTGGTTACTAGGTTAGAACCAAGCTTTGCTGTCTTGTTTCCAAAGACCGAACTTTCTAAATTGTCAGAAGAAGAGCATTTTCCTAATTGTCTGCTGACTATTGTAGATGTGTCCAAAAACCGCTATCAGTTGCTGTAAGCAAAATGCCCCATAGTAGATTCCGTTTGCTATTTTTAGCCATTTGGAAAGGCTTTTCCTACAGCTTTTAAAATTCTTGACTCACCCAGACTTCCTTAGTGAACTGAAATTTGTCATGTCGAGTCGTTCCTCTAAATATAACAAGAGAGCCAGGAGGGTGTGTGGCTCCTGAGAAGGGTTTTCCAGCAGTGCCAGCCGGGCATGCTATGTTAGATAGGCAATGGGGAAAATATTGCTTCTGCTCCAACAAAGACCCCAGTCTACTTCCTAATAAAGAACTGAGATTTTAGAAGCCTCCTGAGCACAGACAAATTGGAAATACTATTCTGTCCATTAAAAATAAAAGAATTCCCCTTGTTATTTTTTTCCACCAGAAGTAGTTGGGAATTGGAAACCAAAAATTGAAAGAAAAAAAAATCCAGGAGGCCCATGAAACTGTAAAGGAGCACACGTTGCCGTGAGTCTCCTGTGGTTCTCAGGGACACTTTCCTGTCCCAACCATAGCTTGTCATCTTCCCCCAGCACTCTGCATTCCTGATGCTGGGGAAGCCAACCCAACCCCTTCATGGCCAGTGCGAGTGTGAACTGGTAAAGCCACACTGTGGGGCGGCTTGCTGGTATCTACAACAATTGTAACTACACACATTGCATGGCCCAGCAAATGTGCTTCTCAGTATCTCACCTAGAGAAACACTCACCCATGCACACCAGAGAACCGTGGTAGGTGAGCTAATACAGCATTGTTCGCAATAGTGAGGCTTGGAAGGGACTTAGTTTACCAATACTATAAGAGCTAGATGATAGTATATTTAGGTTATTGAATTGTCTGCCACACTTTCACATAAGATGAATTTATATTAGTGACACCAGAAGACTTCCAAAATATAGCGCTGAGTAAAAAAAGCAAGTAGCAGGACAAAATGTGGCTATAATAGGATAGCATTTTACTTTTTTATTATTGTTTTAAACCTTACCTGAGGATATTTTTCCCATTGCTTTTCAGGGAGAGTGGAAGGGAGAGAGAGGGGGAGAGAGAAACATCGATGTGAGAGAGACACATCAATTGGTTGCCTCCCGCAGGGGCCCAGTAGGGGCACAAGATCGAGCCTGCAACCAAGGTACTTGCCCTTGGCCAGAATCAAGCCCGGGACCCTTCAGTCTGCAGACTGACACTCTGACCACTGAGCAAAATGGGCTAGGGCTATTAATAGCATTTTTAAAAAGAGAACCTGTACACATATATGAAACAATATTATACTTTTACAAATATGAGTATAAATACAGGGGATGGTCTGGAATTAGTTCCATCAGATGACAAAAGCAATTATCTCCCTGGTTGTGTACTCCTGGAAAAGTTACATACTCACTTGGCCCTGGAGTCTTCATTTATAATATGGAATTTTTTTTAAATGTCTACATGATAGAGTTGTTGTGAGGATTAAACTGAGTTCATAATGAAATAGATCGTAGGTACAAAGCACTCACTCAAGGCCCAGTACTGCTTTGAGTGCTTTTCTTATATTAAGAACTTTAATATGAACCAGGCAGAATTTATTATGTCCATTTTACAGGTCAAGAAACTAAGATACAGTTAGTAGGTTTCGGTAACTTGCCAATAGCTTATAAGTGGTAAAGCTAGAGGCTCTGAGACAATGATAGCCTTCTAAGGGAGGCAGCTAACTTAAGAGTGAGAGTTTGGGAAGCTATCAAGATATTTCCTGAAGCTCATACATCTTTTTGCGTTGCAGGGAGATAATTTTGGACCCATTTCTTCTCCTTCTACAACATAACTCAGGTACCTAATCTTTAACACATTTTTTTGGTTAAATAAGTAAACAGAAGGTAGACAGTTCAGTTAATCAGTTTCTAAATCTTAGGGTGGAATTCGATTTCACTCTCTCTCATAACCACTCCTACAGATCAATAATTGGTGAGCAGAATGCAATTCCCCCTGTGATAGTTAATTTTATGTGTAAACTGACTGGGCCATGGGTGCCCAGATGTTTGATCAAACATTATCCTGAGTGTGTCTGTGAGGGTGTTTGGGATGAGATAACCATTTGAATGAGTAGCCCATCCCAAGTGTGGGTGGGCCTCATCCATCCAGTTAAAAGCTTAAACAAGACAAAATAGCTAATTCTTCTGCAAATAAGAGGAAACTCCTTTTGCCTGACTGAACTGAGCTGGGACATGAGTTCTTTCCTGCCTTCAAACTTGAACTGAGTTATCAGCTTTCCCTGGGTTCTGAGCCTGCCGGCTTCTGGACTAGGACTATACCATTAGCTCTCTTGGGTCTCCAGCTTGCTGACTTCATATTTCAGGGCCTGTCAGCCTCCATAATCATGAAAGCCAACCCCTTATAATAAGTAAGTAAATACCCTATAGTTTTGTTTCCCTGGAGACCCCTGCCTAATACACCTATCCCCTCACTTTGGGTTTGCCCATGTAAATTGCATTGTCCAGTGGAATGTCAGTAGTTTTGCATAGTTGACTTTGACCTCTTGAACTTGCACCTTTGTTGCGAAAAGAACATGTTCTGAATAGCCACTACCCCTCCAGATTAGGCCTCAGAATGAGACAAGTGGAGCAGACTTGAACTTGACCAGCAGCTTAAAGCCAAGCCCTGCTAAACCCAATAAAGATCAGCCAAACTTTAACTAACTGGCTCTCTCATGCGTGAGAAAAATGATGTGTCTATAAGCCACTGATTTTTTATGATTTGTTGTTTTCATTCTGGCTGTTATACAGCATTATTATGTCTATAACTGACAGATACACTCCTCATATATAATGCTTTCTCTTACCTTGGGATAGACACTTTGACTCTGCATGAAGATAATATGAGAACAGAGCCTCCTAGTGCTCTCCTTGTTTATAGCGATCTTCTATTCCAATCAGTGATCAGTGCTGATGATTGTGTAACCTTTCTAGAGCCTAGTTCTGCTTCTATCATCCCCCTACTACAAAGTCTTCAATGACTTGTTAGTATAAGATAAGAAACTCTAGCCCTTGCCAGTACCTGCTCTCTTATACTTCTGTACATTTCCCCGTGCAATTTCCTCTGTGTAGAATGTTCTATCTAACATTTTCATCTCCCCTTATCCAGATGGCTAAATTTTACTAATGATTTAAAATTCTACTAAAGCTTTAATTTCTCTCTGAGTCTTTCCCTTTTGGGGTACCCCCCTTTTTAATATGCACCTCACCCTTACTCCAAATACAAGATGGAGCAAAAGTAGGTTTACAGTTGTTTGTATGGGAAAAAATATGATAATTAAATATAATAATATAAGAATAAACAGTGTGTTTCACATACTCATAACTATAAACCTAATTTTGTCCCACCCTGTACATATGCACATATACAATAATCATGCCTGGGTCTCTTGAGATCATCATATTGTTTTATAAGCTCTCACAAGCACACTGTCCTGCTACTTAACCCTAAATTCTCTTAATTGTTTGCCTCAAGGGAAGGTCACAGGCCTGTGGGTCTAGGAGAATCTGTCAGAATAGGCTTAGTTATATTATCGAAAGTAATTAATCCCTAAACCTATGAATCTCTTCTGAGGTACAAATTTCCCATTGCACATTTAAGCCATATGGTATTTTTAGAGCACAACACAGGTTCATTTTATACTCATGTCATAGTGTGGTTCAGTGGGGGTTCAGCTCCACATGGTCACTCAAGGACCAGGCAGAAGAGGCTTCATCTTAGCATTTGATCGAGGCAAGTGACTCCAAAATCCACTTATTTAATGACTATTTTATATGCCTCTCTACCCAAATCTGGGTATAGAAAAGGAATTACCATGTGATGAATAATATGCGAAGCATTTTGCATTTTTAAATTTAATTCTTATAGTGGTGCTAGAACAAAAGTATTTCCTTGAGGTTAAGTAATGTGCCAATGTTCGTTCATATAACTAAAAATATGCCAGAAGCAGGACACAGCACTTAAGAATTTGAGGACAAACCTTTTCTATAAGTCAAAGGACGTAAGGGAATGCCAACATGTTGAGAACTAGTGAGGGGAGATACCAAATAAAAAACATATATTCCAAGAATATGCTTATATAAACCCTGCCTTTGAAAAGCATTGAAAATTGTAATGAAAATTTTATTTGAATTACCCAGAGCTGGTGTATTAAGCATCAAGTAACAAGAACACACAGTTGATTTTTGTTACTCATGGATTCCATATCTGCAAATTCATCTACTCACTAAAATGTATTATAATCCAAAATCAATACTCAGGGCACATCCTCAGGCCTGCATGGAGTGGTGGACAGCTGGAGCTGCCTCACACATTCGTTTCCAGTGAAGGTTGAACAAGACACCTCTCTGCTTTCTTGTTTCACTTCTCATGCTCTAAACAAGTGTCCTTCCCACAGTCTACTTAGTGTTATATATTTCACATCTTTGTGCTTTTTGTTGATTTTGTTGTTTGGAGATGGTCCTGGCGAAGCACTGAAGTGCTGTCTAGTGTTCCTAAGGGCAGGAAGGCCCTAGTGTGTCTTACAGAGCAAATGTGTGTTAAGATGAACTTCATACAGGTATGAGTTATAGTGCTGCTGGCCATGACTTCAAGGTTAATTAATCAATAACATGGTGCATCCGGAAAAAACAGAGAGGAAATTAGCTAATCTATATGTGAGGACATTCCAGAAAGTTCTAAAACAACATCTGTATAATGCTATTGAAAAAACAGAAAAGCTGCCAAAGTTGTGACTTCATGAGATGACGACCAATAAAAAATACATTGTGGATGGTATTGTGAGGCTGAAAGCCAAGGAAATTTACGGTTATGTTACACAAGGTTAGGAAAATGTCGAACTCCAGCTGGCATGTTTCAAAAAGCTATATGGCATGAAAAATGTTAAATTTGCAGGTTGTGCAATCTGTAGGTCAAGAGGCTATGAAAGAATTTAAAATTTTTTTTTCTAAGTCTTATATAAGAAAAAGAATTATGTGGAAGAGTAGGTTTTTTAAAAATTGAATTTATTGGGGTAACATTGGTTAATACAATTATAGAGTTCTAGGTATACAATTCTACAATATATCATCTATATATTGTATTGTGTGTTTACCACCCCAAGTCAAGTCTCCATCCATCACTTTACCTTCTACCTCCCTCCACCCCACCTTGCCTCTGGCCATCACCATACTGCTGTTTGTATCCATGAGTCTTTTTTTTTTTGTTTTGCTTAATTCCTTCACCCTTCTCACCCAGCAGCCAACCCCCTCGCCTTTGACAGCTGTCAAACTGTTCTCTGTACCCATGAGTCTATCCCCACTTTGTTAGTTTATTTTGTTCATTAGGTTCCACATAGAAGTGGAATACTTGTCTTTCTCTGACTGGCTTTCACTTAGCAAGATACTCTCCAGGTCCCTCTATGCTGTCATAAAAGGTACATTTACATGATGGAATACTACTCAGCCATAAAAAAGGAAGGAAATCTTACTTTTTACGAAAGTGTAGATTTTTAACAATGATGAGACTGGCTCGTTTACAAGAATGTGTGCAAACAAAACTATATAATGTGAATGGTACTCTGGTTGACCAAAATATTGTAACCGGAGGCATGCAGGCCTGTTACCCTGTATTTTAATATTTGCTAATTCAGTGTCCATGGTGACTTTTTAAAATATAATTACTGTGAATAATGAGGACTAATGTGTGTGTGTGTAAATAACTCTTACTAACCGGAAGTTACTCCTTAATGAGTGAGGTTCAGTTTAGTTTTCCTCAAATTCTCCCATTGCACACATTGGCCATATGGTATTTTCACAAGCTATTTTTGTTTTGGCTTGGTTTTAAATCTTTTGATCCTTTGTCATTTTCAAATGAGTTTTTAAAATCAGCTAACATAGGAATTGAGGCTGATGCTCTTTTTTCTGATTGCTTTAGCTATTTTTTGAGGGTTTGGGAGGGTTTGTTTTTAGATCTTGCGTTTTTTATAAAAATAAAAAGTAACTGGGCACTGACGGTATCCCCTACAAGTTATTGTAATTGGGGGACATATACTCAAGTCTCGGAGGATGGCTAACAATTTGTTATTCTAAATGAGAAATTGGATTTTTCTCCTTCTGCAAAAATCCCATGGGGCTTTTTGTCAAAGGGGCCGTTTACAACTTTTTTTGGCATTGCAGTGTGTGTATGTTATGAACACAAAATCTGATAAATAAGTAGATCTCCTCTTATTCACACAGATCCTATTATCTTCTAAGGATCTCAAAATTCTTTTTGTTTTTAAAAAAAAATCACCTCAGAATACAAATTGAAAGTTGAAGAGCAATAAAAAGAAAAATAATTTCTACTTCACCTCCGCACAAATTTTCCATCTCCAAGCTACTTTTACTGCAGTTTAGGGGGCTGTACACCAATCTGATTATTCTACCTGATTGCAAATCACAGGACATGCAAGAAGATTAATCTATCTTGGCAAATATATTATTAAAAGCTTTTAAATATGCTTGCACAGAAGCAATGGAAATCTAACTGCACGGGAAGGAAATGAGGGGAGAAAGCTTGTCCATGCAGAGATGCTGGATTGTAATATGAGAGGACTGCTGTAAATATGCAGTTATCCTGACCTGCTTGGTAAGGAGATGGTGGGAGGAGGGTGGGTGGACCTGAAACGAGAGCAGAGGTTTCATATGCAAGAGCAGAAAGCAACACGCTGCCAGCTCTGTGTGTTGTGGCAAAAGGAACCAGGATTCAAAGATATAAGATTCTAGGGACAGGGGACCTGGGAGCAAACGTGTAAACGGAGAATATATCAATGTAGCTGCCACTGTTAGTGCCTCACTTGTATTCCCCTTATCTTATTATACTGTGGTTTGCCTTCCAACTGCCAGCACCTGCTTTTATTTGCCTGAGAAATCCTCAGGCCTCCAGAGCCCACTTGGCGTGCAAGCATAGCAGGCTTGAGGTTATGGGGAGATAACACAGCCCTCCCCAAGCAGCCTTCAAGCAGTGAGTGAGGCTGCCCCCCCCCCCCAGCTGGCAGACCTCTGAGGTATGTTCCATACTGGCTCCCAGAGTTCCCAGTTGAAATTGACCTCCCTGAGATCCAGATGCCTCCACTTGGTATCACACCTCACTGGCCTCTTTCTTTCCCTGTCTCCCTTTCCCACTCCCCAACCTCATTTCCTGGGATCGATCCTCAAATAAACTAACTGCACCCACATCCTTTCCTCAGGGTCTGCTTCCAGTAAAACCCGAGCCAAGGAAATAGGTTTTCCAGGTTCCAGAATTCCCTACATTAGTAGTTGTGGGGCCCTAATATTCATCCCGGATGTCTCATTAGTCACAAGTAAAGGAAAAGAAAACCCAGAAGCAGGGCTAAAGAAATGATTGCCAGTGAGGGAAGCAACTGGTTGGGAACTGCGGTGAGCTCCCAGTTAGTGTAGGTGACTACAATGAGCTCCAGCTAGTTTTGTTTCACTCGGGAATGCAACCTTTGGTTTGCCTGATCTTCTTATAGAAAAACTGGTTTTAAATATTGAGAACTAATTCAAACTTTTAAAAAACACAAAGCACGGTACAACAAATTTGGAAAATCGTTAGGTGGAATGTGTTAAAGCAGAGCATGTGAACACCCTATGATGAAACAATTCCACTCCTGGGTAGATACTCAGCTGTACACCTGTGAGAACCAAAAGACACGTCCTAGGATGTTCATAGAAGCACTACTCATAATAGCTCCAAACGGGAAAAGACACAGATGCTCATGAACAGTAGGGTTGATAGATACACTGTGCCTATCCATATGATAGAACAACTAACTATCCGGCAAGGGGAATGAGTGAATCATTGCTATCCACCAAAACATGAATTCTCTCAATCATCATGTTGGACAAAGGAAGCTAGACCCAAGAATATTCCCTGAATGATTTCATTCATATAAACTACACAGGTACACAAAATTAATCTATGCTACTGAGAGTCAGAATAGGCATTCCTATTTAAAATCAGCTCCCCACTCACTTGCTACACAGCCAGGATCCCACAGGTATGAATATATGCTTGTGGTTTAATAATTTTTACTTCTCGTAAGGTGAATTCTCCCTTGGATGGGTGGTAACATGGATCTATAAATAATTATTATTTTAGTATGAATTAGGCCCCAGCATTGAGAAGGGGGCTGATATAGGAGCTCCTAGTCTGCTAGGAACTACAGGCATAGAAATGGACAAGTCAGAATCCCTGTCCTGTTGCCTGGACAACTATTCCTGAAGTCATATGATGATTTATATAAGTCTTGATTACTGCCACCCTTAAACCAATTGCTAATGTCAGGGGACATGAGATCATGCTCATTTACTTGTGTGATTCAGCAGCTACCTGTGGAATAGAAACTGAGGTTCATCCCATGGAAAGCTTAGGACAGCTACTGTCTTACTTTGGGTTGTCCTAGAAATATGTCCTTAACACAAAGATTTAAATATACGTTGCTTATCTTGGAGACCATTCTGGAAAACACCAGCGGAGGAGCAGGGAGTAAGGGAGAGAAAGGATGGCTGAAGTGCGAGAGAGGTGGGCTGTTTACATACCCATTCCTGTCAGTCATGAGGTGAGGACTGGTCCTAGAGGGCATGAAGTCTCTGTAATTGCCTCTGCAACAGGAAAAACTCCAGAGGTCAAAGAAAATTCTCAGAATAAGAAATGTAGGAACTGACCATTGGAAGCGAAGCTAAATGCAATGCCATCCAGAACCTAGTGTATACAGAATGGATGGTAAGGGTGGAGCACTGACAATATCTGCTACGAGTACCCAATGAGAGGCAGTTCTTTAAATGAAAATTGAGGTGCACTTAAGAAGAAAGAGGCAAAATGAATGTGGGGGAGACACCCATCCAGTGTCCACTACACACTCAAATCGGAAGTCAGTCAGCAAACAATAAAACAGCATCCTCCTGCCTGTCTCTAGGTCTTCGCCAAGGTCAGCTCACCTGCTTGCCTACACTCATTTTTGGACAACTAGCTTCCCAATCTCCTTGTTAAAGCTTAGAAGGAAAGTGACCCCGGAATCTGCCTCACTGTGGGATGTCAACCCCAAATAATCTCCTCTCGTGCAAGAATCCAATCTTCAGTGTGCCCCACAGTTGTCCCTGCAGCCTCTGTATGATTGCTTTTCCAAGGGGGCCCACACTCTCTCACAAGGCAGCCTCCTGTGCAGTCAGAAATCTTGGTGGTGGTGTAATGATGCTATGATCATTAAAACTGCATCCCCCCCTTCTCTCTCCTGAGCCCAATCAGGACTTGGTTCCCAGCTCTGCAGTATCATCTCAGGTATTGGACCAGACACTGTGGTCACGGCATGGGAGGTGATGGGTGAATTTTTCTTTCATTCAGTCTTCACTCTAGTGGATTTCAAATGAGCTCAATGAGAGTCAGAAAGGTTAAATAACTTGGCCTGGGTCATACACTGACAGGTGGGAGAAGTGAGGTTAAAATACAGAATATTTGACTCCAATGTAATGCTTCACCCACAGAGTACCTTTGGGGAAAACTTGTGTGTGTGTGTGTGTGTGTGTGTGTGTGTGTGTGTGTGTCTGCTTCCCCCTTTCCACTTCCATTCCCAAGTGCAGAAACCAGTCCTTCCTTTCTTGCACCTATATCAGACCCCAGCCTATCTGCCTAATGCAATGAGACTACAAATCAGCAGCAGTGACTCTCCCCTGCTCCCTTATTAAATGCACTTTTTTGGGGTCCCAGCCTCCAGAGCCTTGTGATAAGCCCACCAAAAGGGCAATGGGTTCTCTTAACGAAATAATAGAGGCCCGTGTGATAAACGACCGGGATTCCTCTCCCAGTCATCACTCACCCTCAGAGGATGATGCATTAGGGCAGAGAGGCAGCTGTTATTGGAGTAGACTATAGGAGAATTGAGGTTCCTATAAGGATTTGTAATTGAACCCAAAGTACATCATATAAACCTATGTCCACCTCTCAGCCTGTGGCTAGACTTAGCCTGGGTTCCCATGGACAGGGAGAGTGGTTTGCCCTAAGGAGCCAAGATTCCAGTCCAGAGTAAAGACCAGCATGCCCTTAGTGCTCTGGGGAGCATTTCAGAGCACCCCCACAACAATGTTTGGGATTCAGTGTGTTCCTTATGTCTTACTATCAACACAGCCAACCCTGCCTGGTGTATTCCCCAGAAAGGTTTTCTAACCTGACATCACATCTCAGGCCAGTTGTCTCTTTAGAAAACGGTCATCCTTTCTAGAAAGCAATGCAGAGAGGGAGAACTGGAGCTATTTCCACAGGGCATGTTCGTTGCCTTTCAGAGTAAGAGCAAGAAGTGTTAGGCTGCCTGGTGCTCAGAACGAGGCTGTCTTAAACTACTGCGGGGACAGTGGGCAAGAGTTTTCAAACGCTCTGAGCCCAAGTCCAATATATATAAATGAGAATGACTCCACTTCACAGATGCTATGGGATTGAGTATTGTGATACCTATGGATGTTTCTTGCATGCCGTGAGTGCTCAACAAAAATCTTTTTAATTCCTGGCTATCAAAGCATACTTCGCTATCATTCTAGTACCAAAAAAGAGCATTTTGAAATCAAGATTGCATTCTCTCTCTCCTCTGTCTCTTTCTCCCCCCCACCTCAATTATGTAATTTTCAAAAGTATTGTATGATACGGACACACAAACCTTCCTTGGCAGCACCGGGGCAGAGAACTCCCCAGTTCCTCACCTTGTCCCCTGCATAGGTCTTAACCTTTGCTTATTTGTGTGCTCTATCTGCCCATTCATGATCTGCCAGACTCCACTGCAAAATCTGCCTTCGTTCCTGCTAAAAATAATCATTTTCTCTTTCTTCGCTCCCCCATGGACTTTCATATCCATACCTGATGTCAATTGAAAACGTATCTTTCCCTCCCCCAATCGATTCATCCTAAATTCAATCTCCTACTGTTATGATTTTCCTTCAGCATCTGGGTTGTTTAACTTACTATGTGCAGTGGGGATACAGATGTGCAGCAGATGTCAGGCTAAGTGGAAGGAACATTGTGTCAAATGGAAAATGCATTCAGGTTGTCATGAGGATGGATGGTAGTGTTATTTTCCTTAAGACCTTGGCCTTGAAACTTTGCTGAAAGTTAAAAAAAAATTAAGAGCTTAGTGAAGTATAACACACAAGAAGAAGAAAATGTATACATCATAAATATAAGGCTTGATGACTTTTCGGAAACTGAGCACACCTGTCTAACCAGTACCCAGACTGAGAGAACATTACCAGAACTTCACTCACCCATCATTACCACCTCCCCCCAAATGTGGACTCTATCCTGACTTCTAGAAACATAAATTTAGTTTTGAATTTTATATAAATGAAATCATACATGATATACTCTGTTCTGTCTGCCTTCATTCCTTAAGTATTATGTTTGTGAGTTAGTCATACTGTTTCATGTCATAGAAGCTCGTGTGTTCTCACCGCTGGGTAGTGTTCCACTGTATAAATTTGCCATAATACATTTATCTCTTCTACTGTCGATGAGCATTTGGAAAGTCTCCAAAGCCAGGCTCTTATGAAAAGTTACGCTATTAAGATTCTTTTACAAGCCTTTTGGTGCACATATGTGTTCTCTCGGGTACTATCTAGGCAGTGCAATTGCTGGGTCACTGGGGAGTCATATATTCAGCTTTAGTTATAGATGGACCACCAGTTCTCCAAAGCGCTTGGATTATCTTACGCTCCCACCCTCATAGCCTGAGTCCCAGTCGTTCCACATCCTCACCAACACTTGGTATTGTCGATGATGTTTCTCTTTTCCTGTATCTTGCTTTTTTGTGTTTGGCATTCTGCTGGGTGTGTAATTGTATTTTATTATGGTTTTAATTTGGATTTCCCAAATGATAAACTTAAGCACCTTTTCACAGATTTATTGGCCACCTGGGTATGTCTTCTTTTGTAAAATGTCAGTTCAAATATTATGTATATTTTAAAATTTTTGTTACTTTCCTTTTCTTATTGATTCAAAGATTTAAAATTTCTGTAAGACTAGAATTAAGAAGTTGGCCGCACTTTGGAATTTTCTGCCACTCGTCCTAATTTTACAGTAACTGTAGATGTTTCCAGTTATCACTAATGGTGTCTCAAATTGTCAGAAGTTTCTCCAAGCACTTCAATTTTATTTTTAAAAAAATGTATTGCCCGGCCGGACGTGGCTCAGCTGTTGAGCATCGGCCTAGGATCCAGGCGATCGGGGTTCGGTTCCCGGTCAGGGCACATGCCCGGATTGCGGGCTCGATCAATGACTCTCTCATCATTGATGTTTCTATCTCTGTCTCTCTCTCTCCTTTCCTCTCTCTGAAATCAATAAAGATATATTTTTTTAAAAAATGTATCCTATAACACTTTTAGAAACAATATGTGGAGAGTCATAGACTTGTTTGGTTATTTCACTAAACAGCTCTGGGACTACAGACAAGCCTTGTATCCCCATCTAAAAAATACAAAGACTGCATCTGTTATCTGCCAACTCTAAAATTCTACAAAACACTAACAGGGTCTGTGGTTTGGAGGGCTGAGGAACACAGGGAAAACTTAAACACCTTCCACAAAATTGGTAAGTCCTACTCTTAAATTAAGAAGACACCAAACATTCTAACCTTAACTTCACAATTTATTCCATGTTTTTGCATGTCTTAAATTTTACCAGAATTTACCTAATTATGAGTTTTTCATGTCAAAGGAGAAGAAATTTTATATTAACAGGTTCTATTTATCCTTCTTATCTCTAGAAAATTTTCTTTTATAGAAAATAGTGCCCTGGATCAGAATTGACTGGAAAAAATAATTTAAAACTTCTTTATGTTTTGGGGTTTTTTTAATGTGTGAGAGTGAAATGTAGCTAAGAGAAAACACTTTCTCTCTTCGATGGTCCAAACATAGGCCTTCTCCCAAGACCAGACTATCTATCTGCCCTTTATTCTGTATACTTTGCCTCTATGTACAGACCCTCGTCAGCCTTCTACAGTAAAATGTGTGCTGCAAGCCTGGAATCTGCATCTCCTTTCCCCCCCTTTTCCCTAGCAGCTCAGATCCCTCTGCCTGATAGAGGCCCCACCCTGGTCACTCACCTTATAGAAAGTAATATAAAAGATTGTCTTTGCAACCTTAGGGAAATGAAACACAAGATACAAAAAGCCCTAAGCAAAGAGGAAATTATTAATATATTGAATAATGTTAAAAATAAGAATATATGGTCATCAAAGTCACCATTAAGAGAATGAAAAGGCAAGACCCAAACTGAAGGAAAATAGTTGATCCATATATAGTCAACAAAGGGCTTGTATCCAGATTATATTTTTTAAATTATATAAGTCAATGAGAAAAAGACAACCTAATTAAAATGGACAATAGCTTTAAACAAACACAAAAAATAAGAGGACAAATGGATTTTTAAACAGGTGCAACATATTTAAATGCATATTAACACTTCAATGAGGTACTAACTACTGTTGCACACCAGGCTAGTTAGCATTTAAATATATCACAATACTGAATTCTGGAGAGGGTATGGAACAATATAAAATCTCATATGTTGCTTGTGGGAATGTAAATCAGAACATTCACTTAAAAAACAACAACTTGGTAATATCTACTATAGTTAAAGATGGATATAAAACCTGGGACTCAGCCCTGGCCAGTGTGTCTCAGTTTGTTGGGCCAATTGGTTGGGTGTCATCCCAAACACCAAAAGGTTGCAGGCTGAGATCCCCAGTAGGGAGCCAATCAGTGTTTCACTCTCACATCGATATTTCTCTCTCTCTCTCCCTCTCTCTTTCTCTTTAAACATCAATAAAAATATTTTTTAAAAACCTGTGACTCAGTAACTCCACCCTTACCTATATAACCTACAGAACTGCCTGTAATATGTGTTCCAAAATATGTATACTTGTTTCTACCTACACCGTTCTAAAGATCAAAAGGCGAGAAACAACCTAAATGCTTGTTAATGGTGCAAGGTTTAGGTAAATTAATATATATTCATACAGTAATAATGAAAATATATGACTAAAGTTGTGTAGAACAAATGAATAAATCTTCAAACCATGATTATGACAAAAGGAACCAAATGCAAAAGAATACATACTATATGATTCCATTGACATAAAATTTAAAAACAGGCAAATGTTGACTATATTATTCAGGGATTGTTAAAATACAAAGGAAAGCATAGAAATAACTGCCTAAACAGTAGAATAGTGGTGGCCTCTAGGGGGAGGAAGAGAGAGGAAGAGGTATGCCTGCAGTTTCTGGGTTGCTGGAAACGTTCTGATCGCTGACTTAATGGTAGTTCACAGGTGTAAACTTCACAACAAATTTTTACATTATATAATGATGTCTTAGAAACTTTTCTATGAATGTTTTATTTCACAATGTAAGATGATGTGTGTCATGCCTGGCACATAGTAAATACTCAATAAATATTAATTATCATAAATCTGTAATAATACTAATTCTATTTTATCATACTTTGCACTTTACAAAGTATTTTTCATGAAAATTACCTCATTTTAACTGAGGCATTGTTATTTTTCCTATTTTACAGCTGAGAAAACTAAAGCTTAGTCTTGAAATGACATCTGCACACACACACACACACACACACACAACAACCAGGAAAGAACACAAGCTCTGGTCTTCTGGTTTCAAATCCCATCATGTTTTCTCAGACTCCCATCTGCCCTGTTGGTCAATGGAAGGAGAATGAACCAGGAGCCTGAGGATCCAAAACCTCACCCATAGCTGGTACTGCTTAACGGTGTGACCTCAGTCCAACTTCCTGACCGTTGCGTGAGCCTTGGTTTTCCCAGCTGTTGAAGGGACATAAATACTTCTTTCTCTGCACAGAAGTATGTGAGGAGAAGCTGAGATGATAGCGATGAATATATGCTGAAATGTGTAAAATGCTCACCGTAGCCAATGAATTATTATTTTGATATACTTCTATCTGTACTTTAAGCCTCGGCTGACTTGAGCAGTCAGTGTTAATCAGCTTTGATGTTAGTTGTCTCTCACTCTGGCGCTCAATGCTCCCACCCACCAAAATGAACATATAATAGAGAGATTAAACTAATTGAAAGGTTTGGACATTGGGGCCCAGGGTAACCAAGTTGCTCATCCTGCCCAACAGGGCCCAGCGTAACAAAGCAGCAGAAAGTATATATCTTTTTTTCATTGACAGTTGATACAAAACATTTTTTACGGCATCGATCTGAGAGGTTAAAGTTCACAGTCTGGGAAATTAAGCTTATTCTTACTCTGTTTTAACTGAAAATGGGACTACGTTGTACGTCTTCTGACAGAGGGCCATCAATTGGGAAGATTGCGTCTGTTATCAAGGAAAGCAATGAACTTTCCATTTACATTGAACTGTTATAATCTGATGAAAGAAAAGGTACATTTATCTAGTCTTTTTAAAGGGGAGAGGAAACGCTACAAATCTGTCCATTATACCTGCCGAGAATCTAAAGTGAGGTCAAGACAAAAGCAGATTACATTTGATAGTGTTAATAAGAGTTTATTGCAAGGCCTGGGAGCCAGATCTCCCTCAGGGATTTCTGAATGGCTTTGGGAGCAGGGCTATTCTTACAGTAATGAGAAAGAGCTTATCTCGCACCGTAGGAAATTCAAAGATTCCTAGACTTTAAAAGTCTTACTGATGCACTTTAAGGAAACTAAAAGCCAGGTGGTTACTCATCACAAATACCTGTCCATTGGGGGGGCAGGATGTAGGAGGAACTGTAAGAGGCAGAGACGTGCAGCTCCCAATGTAGCGTATTAATAACAGCCCCTAAAAGGACCTTCATGTGACTGTGGCTGTTTCCATGACTAAATCACTTTCTGATACGGTATTTGCATAGTCACAGTATTACTACTAGCGAATTAGGTTGCAAGCATCAGACACTGGCTCTGATTTATTTA
Source organism: Miniopterus schreibersii (assembly GCF_964146895.1). NCBI lineage: Eukaryota > Metazoa > Chordata > Mammalia > Chiroptera > Miniopteridae > Miniopterus > Miniopterus schreibersii. Next base: position 70,594,403 of record NC_138110.1, read on the forward strand.
AGTAATAAAAATATATTGGAAAAATGTTGCAGGCTCAAAGAATGAGTGGGTGCATTTTGGAGGAGGTAGGAGCCAAGAAAGTAACAGAGAACAGGCAGCAAGAGGCACAGTAATAGTCCCTGTTCTCTGGAAAACCCAATCAGGATACCACCTTTATCATGTATGACCTACAGTCACCATATTCTTGGGTCACTGTCTCAAGGTTTAAAGTCCTAGAAGAGACCACTTGATTGTCTAACTTGGGTCATAGGTAATCTCTGTACCCCCAAATAAACCTATATAGGAGACAAAAGAAATGGCTAGATGGCCCTACCCATCTTCAACAGTGGATATTAAGTAACTCAATTTCCTTTCCCATCAAGACTATACATAGGCTCTTAGGGAACGGAATGGATGCTGTATTGATCAGGTATGTGGTTTTTTGTATGTTTGTTTGTTTTGCTTCAATAATGCTGAATAACAAGCATTTCAAAACCTAATGACTTACAACAAGCATTTAGTTTTCTTGCCCCTGGGTCTGTGAGTCAACTAGGAAGGCTTTGCTTCAGATGGCAGACTGGCTGGGGTTGCCTCCCGGCCATGAATCAGGCCATATCTGTTCTGCACCTTCATCCAACTGCTTGACTCCTCAGTTCATGACCCAGGCTACCTGCCCCCAGTCCCCACCCCAGGAGGAACTCCTAAGGCTGAGGCAATATTCTGGCCAGTGGTGATTGGAATGGATCTGTGGAGTTTTCCATCTCATCAAGAATGCCCAACAACGTCCTTCAAGATCGCCTTTGTGTTTTCCCCTCATATTAGAATATTTTTGTTCATTCTCTTTTATTCAACACCGGTCTAAAGAATAGTTAATTTTCTATTATGGATTTGATGGCTTAAGCCAGTTTTATTTTTTATTATGAGGTTGACTGCTTAAAATTTTTGTTCTTAATTTTGGACATTTTCCCCCCTCATTTTCTTTATGAGAAAATCTAGGAATTATAGTTTTAACGTCATAGTAAGTAACATTAAAATAAATGACAAGCCACACACTGGGGAATTAAGAATGCTTAATAATTGGATTGGAGAAATATGAAATCGTTAGATTCAGTGAACCAGCGCCAGTCTCATTTAAATGTCTAATTAAAAGTTATTTGGAGGCGCAGCATACACAAACTGCATTGCAGTCTTCTATGGATGGGAACGAAGCTTGATAACCAGAAGAAAAATAGGGATTGCATAAAGCAGTGGGAATGGACTATAATCTTTAAGCATAGGGCTTCGTTTTAATCGAGGCATGGCCAAGTCTGCACCCCAGCACCACTGCGTTACAGTGCCCTGTCCCTGGTGCTGAAGCTGCTGCTGGTGTAACAGCAGAGCCACCTTGCTCCCCGACAGGAAAGGAGGTAGGGGCAGGGGCTTCTGTTAGCTGAAGTACTATTTATCCAAAGTTGCCTGAGAGCTACTAAGGAAGAAGAAGAAGATTTATGGTTAGGCGAGTCAAAATTAGAACTGATTTGACAAGAACAAACCTGCCAGTCTGCAAGCTGATTCACATGGAGGGCTATTCATAGCAGAGGGCTATTTAGCACATTGTCAAATGTGACATTTTTAAAATGGAGCAGGAGCATTAGTACAAATAGCTAATGAATAGTGACATATTTAGATTGCTTGCATGGAGGTGGCTGGGTATGTGCAGTCGGGCAAAAACAAACTCCATCACCAAATGGAAAACAACAACAAAAACCAACAGATAATGGCCAAAGTAAAATTCTAAAATTGGGTTTGTTTTCAGAAGTTCATCAGTTTTGGTACTATCAGTTTGTCACTGTCGCCTCTGTCTCTTAGTTTTCTCATCTGTAATATGGGATAACAATTGTGCCTCATTTGTGGCCTCATGAGAATTAATTTGAGATTAAATAGGTTAAGACATGTAGTGCAATTAGAATTAAAATCAAGGCAGGAGTAAGCTCGCATAAATATTAGTTATTGTTATTAGTAATATTATTGACAGGTGTTTTTTCTCAGCTAAGGAAGTGGTATAATCTTTTATATAGATACCACCAAACTGAACTTAAATGCTAAGCGGAGCCTCAGTTACAGTGTTAGTTACTTGGTGTTTCTGTTCCTGGAGTATAGAATTTCTTTCTCTAAAGAAGATTGCTATGTTTAAGAGGTCAAAATAAGCTATGCTCTTTTGAACACCTCTCACTTTCTCCTTTCCTACCATTTTCTTAATATCATCAGTTTAGTTCATTCCTTTATTTACATAAGCACTTCTACTTTTTATTTTTTTATTTTAAATATGTCTTTATTGATTTCAGAGGGAGGAAGGGAGAGAGAGAGATAGAAATGTCAGTGATGAGAGAGTCATTGTCTGGCTGCCTCCTGCATGTGTCCCATTGGGGGTTGAGCTTACAACCTGGGCATGTGCCCTGACCAGGAATGGAACCTCGATCTCCTGGATCATAGGATGCTCAACCACTGAGCCACACTGACCAGGCTATGTATTCACTTTTAAAAGCTCTTGTAATGCTTCTTTAATGAACCAGGCATTATGCTCAATAGATGACAATCAGGGAGTTCAAAGATCCTCTGTCATGAAAGAAAAAAACTATTATAAATACAATAATCTACAGGATATGTGTATATTAGCAAAAATACACATATTAAACAGGTTTAGTTATGAGGAAACTGAGGCTTACAGGAGAGAGGATCTGCCTCACACATTCTGCCTTCAGGACTCAATGCAGAAACTGCAATCTGTTCTCACACCCCATTGCAGGGCACCCATGGTCAAGGACAGGCTGACCTTCTCTTCTTATTTCCCTTTTCTCAGGACTCTAGGAAGGAAACAGTTCAGGGAAATGATGTGACTTCAGGACTAATATTTCCCAGGGAAGGGCCAAATGCCAGGTCTCCTGCCCCCACCCCGAGACACTCTGCCAATAGAGTGCGAACTAAGAAAAATCTCTGCAGTCAAAAGAGGGGGAGCACAGCAGATGGATTACACCTTATCTTTAGTTCCACTTCCCTTCCTAATGAATAAATGGCTAAATCAATAGATCCCTAGGTCCTGTGAGCCTCTTTTTACTCCAAGCAAGCGTTGTTTTTGTTGTTTTCTCTTTGTAAGCTAAGCACCCTAAACAACCAGAGGCCATTTTCACAGTTTACCATCTAACAAAGCACAGCAGTGGTAATTAAAACAATCTGGGGCCAGGGAAAGATGGAAGGAAAATCTGTCACCACTGAGACTATCAAGTAGAAAAAAAAGAAAGAAAGAAAAAGAAAAAGAGGCAGGGTTCTGGGGCAAAAACATTGACAGTTTGTTAGATCTGACCCCAGACTAACAGGCAGCGAAAGGGTGAGGCAGAGATTGCTGCTGGGGGAAGCGTCAGCTTTACATGAGAAGCCCATGAAAGCTCTGAAAAGGTGTCCACGGTTCTCATTTTCTGCCAGAGCCAGGGAGGAACTGCATTTCCTTTCCACACACGGGAAATCGGCCACTCTGTAGGCATTTGCATATACCAGCTTTGGAGAGGAATGGCCATGTCTCTTCACCTGTGTCAGTTTAAAGTCAAAGGTAAAAAAAAAAAAAAATCAGCCCATGTTCGACTTTAAAGGATTTAAGTTTAGGTTCCACTGCTTTGAAGTCTGCAGAGAAGCTTGTGTATCGTGAATGGGGCCTTTTTAGTCTGTTAAAGAGCTAGGCTTGTGGGTAGCAAACAGCGATTTGAACAACAGACAAAACAAACAAACGGCAGTTCCTACAAGCCGTAGACGAGTAAAAAAGATGGTCTTTACTCATCCCGCAAATATTACTCGGCACTGCCTACGTGCAGGCCCTGCGCTCCGCCTCTGCACAGAACTGCGTGAGAAGAAGCTGAGACGCTAGAAATGGATATGAGCTGGAACGTGTAAAATGCGAACCACATTCGATGAATGTTATCTTGATGGACTTGTGCCTGTACCTTAAGCTGCAGCCAAATTGTCACAAATCAATGATTACTAGCCACTAATAAAAGGGCACAAATGATTGAGACGCTGAGCATTCTAAATTAATTTCCAAAGAATTATGCTAAGTGAAAAAAAGTTGATTCGAAATGGTTACATACGGTACGATCCCATGTATATGACATTCTTGAAATGACAGAATTATGGAAATGGTTCAGGAGGGGTGATGACAAGAGGGAACTGGCTGTGGCTACCAAAGGGCAAACTGAGGGACCCTTTGGTCTTGAAACTTTCTGTGTCTTGACTGTGTCAATGTCAATATCCTGGTTGCAACCTTTCACTATAGTTTTACAAGGCATTGCCATTCTGGAAAATTGGGTAAGGACTATATTGAATCATTGTGTGTTTTTGTTACAAGTATAATATGCATATACACTTATCTCAAAATAAAAAGTTTCATTTAAAAAGTCAACATAAGTGTCTTAGTCCTGGTCCTGCAGCTAATATTCAAAACGTACAAGCTCAGTTCTAAGTGGTCAGGGAAGCTGCTCCTCTGTAAACTCACTTGGCACATGAAGCACATATTTGCCATCTGTACACACACCCTCCTCCAGGCTGCCCACACTCTGTCTTCCTTCCAGACCCAGAAGGTGCCGACTCACCACTTTATTTTGATCTTTCACTCACCTAAATATATGCACACATGCTAAGTCATGGACACACATATACAAATGCTAAGTCATCACAATTTCTATTTTTTCACTCAAAGTTTGAAATCAGAATTACGACACTGCCAAACACTGAGTAGCTACAGCAGCACATATGCCACAGCAGATGGCTCACAAAGCATGGTTTTTACCCCCAAAGTCGTTCTGCCTAGCAAACCTATAAGGAAGCATGTTATAAATAAGTACTGTGAAATAGGGAGAAAAAGAGCAGGTTTGGTTGGGTAATGGAATCTCAGAGCATGGAGGATAGCATTCCAGAAAGTTACAACTGAGGGCCAATTTTATAGCACTCATTACATGCATTAAAATCCTTAGTGTTTTTGTTTTATTTTGTTTTATTTGGGGGAGGCGGCGTTATTGTTAGTATGTGTGTGTTGGGAGGGATAGTAAAAAATACCTCAAACACTACCGAGAATCAAAAGTTTTGGACATTGTACCCCGGAAAATATACACATTTGTCAATCAAAAAATATAATCACTATTGAAACCATTTTCTCTTACCTTACTGCTTTAGAAAATGCTCAAACATTCAAGATCTGATAATATTCAAATGTTCAAATAGCAAATGTCAAACCCATCTCTGAAATCACTCTCGAGCCTGTGATTGCCAGATGCAATGTTGAGATCTTTAGGGACACTTGTTAATTATAAACATTTTCATTTTATTGCATTGTTTTCTTCCCGTATTTAAATTGCTTCTTTCCCATACCCATTTAAATCCATTGACTATGCAGCAGACTTAGTAAATGATGCCTTCTCAATGCATCATGTATTAGTCAGCTATTGCCACAATTATGTTGCGTAACTAACCATCTCAAAACTGAGTAGGTTAGAACAGCTAGTGTTTATCCTCATGCTCGCAAGCCTGCAGTTCTGCATCTGGGCTGATCTGGCCTGGCTCAGCCAGACAGTTCTGCTTCAGGCTGCACGTCAGCTGGGCTTGGCTTGGGTTTGGGTCTGATGCAAGAGTCTCTTATATTTGTAGACCAAGGGATACCTAGGTAAGGTTCTAATGACAAATGGCGGTAGAGGAAAAGGTTAGTCAAATCACCCAAGCCCACTTGTGCCTCTCCTTGCATCACATCTAATATTCCACTGGCCAAAGCAAAACACATGTGTGATCCCAGCATAATGGGGTGGCCACAAATGCCCACAATAGGAGAGAGAGGGGAGTATTTGGTGAGCACTAATCCAGTATTTCACACACCACAAATTTCTTTCTAGCATTTCCTTAAGACAGTGAAGATGCTATAGGGCTCTGAAGCTCATTTCACCATACTCAAATGCCTGAATCAACTAGACAAAAAAATACAATTACAACTAAGACCACTTTGTCTGATCTGACTATGATTTCCAGCTGAGTTTCTCAACCTTGGCACAACTGATAATTTAGACCGAATAATATCTAGTTTGGGGGGGTGTCTTGTGCCTTGTGCAATGATTAGCTACATTCCTGGCTTCTATTTACTAGATGCCAGTAGCACTTCCCAGTCATAAAAACAAAAAATGTCTCCAAACATTGCCAAATGTTCCCTTGGAGACAAAATTGCTAGGGTTTAGAACCACTACGTTAAAGAAATAGTCAAACATTCAAGGTATGATAAACATCGTCAATTGCCAAATAAAAATGTCAGTAATACAGTATTTTTCTATAGCAATATAAATAAATTTGCACTTAAATAAACTTGATTGGATCCTTTTATATGGTAGGCCTTCGTTAATCATCCACAAATCCTTATAACTACTCTGCCAGGTGGGTGTCATTATTTCATGCTACTGATGTTGAAATTAAGCTGCAGCTAAGTGAATTGTTCAAAGACCCAAAGACAAAAAGAGGCAAAAATGAAATTTCTTTTTTTGAGCTAGCTAGACCTTTATTATGAAAATAGCACTGCGTTCTATTTTGAAATTAGTGGGTGAAAATTTCATCGTGGATTTTTCTATATACAAATTTGAAAACATTGCCATAGTCTTCATCATATGCATTTTCATCTCCTCCGAACGTTTTTTTACTGCCGTTCTTATTTATTATTATTTTCTTTGTGAAGCACATTTAATATGATACCACTTGTTTCAGGAATCTAAAATAGTCAAACTCATAGAAGCAGAGAGTAGAATGGTCATTGCCAGGGGCTGGGGGGGGGGGGGCACAGAGGGGAATTGGGGAAGTGTTTGTCAAAGGGTACAAAGTTTCATTTACACACCATGAGTAAGTTATAGAGATCTGCAGTACAGCATAGTGTTAACTGTTAATAATGTTAACCTGCTAAGAGAGTATATTTTACGTTAAAACTGATATTCGAACTGAGATTCTTCAAATTAAAATCAGCTCTGAATTGCAACACATATTATTATAGAATCTATAAGGATTCTTGATTACTGCAATCACTTCCATTCTGCTTTATTAGCCATTTATTTTATATAAAAATTTGTAATAACCAAAGACTTGATAGAAAATGAGCCAACATTTACGTAATATTTTCTGAGGACCCTTTATTATTTACATCACAAACACTGAATTGCTCAAAAATTTGCTCATAGTTTTCAACTGCTAAGAATGGCAGTTAGATTCTATGCAAATTGTAAAAAGTGTTTTTATTCTTAAAAACTATACTCACAATCACCAGCATCATCAAATGCATAAATTTTAAGTGGAAATGGTCCTAATTTACGTTGTTTTAGTTGATTTCTAAAAATCATCTAAAAGTCAAAACTCTTACCCACGTGATTCTTATTGTTTAGAATATGGCCTGGGAAGAGCTGCAGAGCTAGCCTTGATTTCTCTGTTTCTACAACAACTCACAACCAATCCATTAGTGAATCCTTTTAAAGAATGCTTCACAACATATCCGTGGTCAGACAATTTCTCAGGGCCTCCACCCCCTTCTTAGTTCAGGGTAGTCTTCTGTCTCCTAGACAATTACTGGAGACCAAACTGATCTTCCACCCTTGCTTCCTATGGACTATTCTCTATACAGCAGCTGGTGAGCTTTTGAAAATGTTAGTAATGGTTCATCCTACTCCTACTTAGAGCCTTTCAATAGGTTTCCACCACATTTAGCATAAAACTCAAAGTCCTTTCCCATAGTTGCAGATCTCCAATAAGCTGTCTCAGAGTCACATCTCTGCCCCAGCTAAGCTCTTCTCCTCACTCAGGGCCCTGCAGTCATCCTGATCTACCTGCTGTTCCTCAGACACATCAAGCAGGCTTCCAAATAAGAGATATTCACCTAGAATTGTCTTCCCCAGGTCTTTATTCAGGCTCAAATGTTGCTTCCTCTGAGAAGCCTTTCCTGAGCACCTTATGTAAAAAAAATCATCTCCTAAAACTCCACTCATTTCCTTTACTTTATTTTTTCATTGACATCATATTGCCTATGTTTTCTGCTCTTTCATTTATTAAATGTTTTCCCCAACAGAATGTAAGCGCTACACAGGCAGAAACAATGGTTTGTTTATTACTCTATCTCCAGAATCAAGAAGAGCGTACTGTATATCTTTAATATATATTTGCTGAGTAAATGAATGAATGAAACCTAAATATTAACTAGTCTCAAAGCGTTTTGAGATTTAGCTAATGTTTTCCTAAGAGCCCCTACTACCCCACCACTACCACCCACATTTACTCTATAGATTCTGGAACTCTCCCCAAGACTTCTGAGAATTTCCAAAGCTTTGTGTTCTCACTGCTTGCTCTTTTGGTTTATGAATCATCTTGCCGTCCTATGCATGCCGTCTTTACCCCACTAAAAGCCTTCTCACATAAGGCAACGCACGTGTTTAGTAAACTTTACTGAAGATTTATGAACAACAAAAGAAAAGGTTTTTACAGAGATTTTGTAAAGAGAAACTTTGAAGTAAGTTTCATCATTCTTAAATAGCCCTGAGTTACCACCCCACAGGGGTTTTTTTTATGAACAGGCCACCCTGTAGGTTTTCCTAACCCCGCATCAGCCTCCCTGCCCCTGCTTTCTTCCATCCCTCCTCATGCCATGCTCTCCAGGGTAAACTCAAACTCCTCTCTTCATTGCACATAGAACAATTTAGTCTTCTTTCTTGCCTTTGATTTTTTGTCTTCATGCTTCAGGGTCTTTCCTTCCATCCCCAAAAGCTCTTAGAGGCATTTTCCTAAATAAAGATTCTTCTCCCTAAAAGAATGGTGCTAGCCATGAAAACGATACATCTGTTGCTTCTGTAGGTACGAGTGGCTCTAATATTCTACATGGACACCAAATATTGCCATCTGAATAAACACTATATCTCACCCTTATACATATGTTAATATTTTCATATATAAATATACATGTACATACATATATACAAATATACATATGTACACATATTATATATTATATATGTTATATATATTATATATTACATATATTACATATATATATTATATTATATATACTCGTGTGATTTATAAAGGAAAAATTATCAGAACTTATTGCTAAACTCACATGAACTCATGGTAACTCTTGGTTATTGGGTATTTTGTCAGTCAGTTCTAAAATATCAACTTTAATCAGGTGTCTGTAAGCCTTTCTGATGGTAAAGAAGTTTCCTCATACTTGAAAAGACTAACAATTTATTGCCTATCCAACATCTATCTTTCAAATGAAACCTGAAAGTTAAGAATAAAATGCACAAAAGAACAAAGCCACCCTTGTAGATTCCTTTCATGCCTGTCAAATATTTCTACCTCAGAAATCTCCACAGGGATGGAAACAACACAAGGATGGTTCATTTATCTAAGTCACATGGACATATTGTTAAATAAATAAAAAAGTTATATGCAAACCAATGTTTAGTGTATCACCTAAAAATAAAAAATATGTTAGTATTATCATTTGGCCGTGAGACATAAGGTCTCCCCTGGAAGAAGCAGCCCCGTGGTGGGCAGGACGGGGACACCTGAACGCCCAGGCGGTAGTGATGGTGCTGGTGATGAAAGGACTGTTGTCTACCACTTGTCCTGCGTCTGGATGGCTCTGATAGAATTGTCACCCGGGCCTCCCTGCATTCTTGACTGCATTTCTAACAGTTGGAGGCCTTTAATCTGTCATGCTGTTGCATCTATTATATAGGGTGGGGCAAAAATAAGTTTTCAGTTGTGAATATGTAAAACACAGCTTATTCTTGCATTATTATTTGTTAATTATTGTTTTTCTGTATTATTTTCCATATGAACAACTGCAAACCAACTTTTGCCCTACCTTGTACTATGCTGGGTCTTTGGAAGAGTTGGTAGCCATTACCATGTCTCCCAAACCACTTCTTCTAGTATTCCCAGTCTCCTGGCTTATTCCATTGAATTACATCAGCCAGTACTTGCCATTGAAATTAACTGTCTAATATCAATTCTGGGTCCTAAGGCCAAGCATACCAAGCTAGTGGAACCTTCCCCATTCTAGGATGACATGACTCCTAGTTAGTACAAGAGGCTTGAGATCAATTCTGCAGTCCCGGATGAGATAGTCTTGACCTATGAACTGCAGCCACAGATGCCAGCTCTGGCCAACTCCTCACACTGCTTATATCCACCACTGGTTGACCCCAATAACCACATATGACACTTTTTCCTGACTTGGAAATGTCTCTCCCTGGGTTATTTTTCCCACATGCATCAACAGAGTACCCCTTTCTCCCTCAGTTGAGCATATTCTGAGCCCAAGATGTAGGTGGTCTTCTAACGATTTCAAGTTTTCCTGGACCTCTCCCAGGATCCTATCTGTCCCTTCTGGCAAGTGTGAAAAAAAATCTTCCCAGAGTATATTTGTCAATTCAGGAGATTTAGGAAGCAGACACCAAGACAGAGTTAGAGGTACAAGAGATTTATTGAAGGTAACATCTGTGAAGTGTAAAGAGTTAAGGGAAAGTCTTCAGACCATGATGCAGATCTGATAACAGAGAGTGGAGAAGAGAAAGAAAGATTATGTGGGAAGCAGCTCAGACTGTGGTGCAGCTTTGAAAAAGTCTCAAGCACCCAGTGTGGGGAGCACCAGTGCAAAGAAGGGCCACTGAGGAGTCCAGCATTGAGCAGAAAAGCCCAGGCCTTAGTACTTCCATGGCAGTCAGACATTGGTGGGAGAAGCCCAAGAGCAGTGTGGCTTCAGCTCAGATGCCTCAGAAGATCCTGAAAGTGCTGCAGCTGGATACTGGCAGCTATCTGCGCTTCTTGCCACAGGTTCTTCCTTGAAGAGAGATCTGAGCAGTGCCTATCCTTGGTTGCCCCAGGAGGAGACATAGCACACTACAACCTTGACCTTAGTCTAATTTCTGGGTAGAGGATAACTGTGCTGGTGAAAAATATATCTATAGAATTTTTCAAGCATCTAGATCAAGTAACCAACAAGAATCCTCACACCTCAAAGACCGAGCAGATTAGCCTAAATTCTAGTGCCATTTTGGACAACAACATCACTTATCTGTTGGCCAGGTGGGAAGCATCTTAGCCTAGAGACCAACACACCACACACATGTACATCAATATCCTTGAGGACAGGATGAAAGGTTGTCTGGAGTTCTCTGCCACCTGGAACCTCTACTCTCGCCTGGGTCTGGGCTCCCCGAGACTCTGCTTTAGTGGAGGGGGCTTCAAGAAATATTCATGGCTTTTGTCTGTCTGCTCTCATCGTATCTATCTTCCATTCTCTCCTACAGCAACACCAGAGACTGGCCTCACGAGCTTACAGATTAAAGTGTAAGTTCCTGGCTGAGAGGACAGTGACACGCAGCATCCACTCCTTGAGGTCAGGAGTGAGCTGAGAAGTGAAATTTAACTTCTTTCATTCTCTGTAGGCTGGCTCCTCAGAGAAGGTGATGGTCTCCTCGAGAGCACCACAAAGACTGTTAGTTTAAGGCAATTGATCCTGGGGAGGACTGTGGTAGAGCATTTGGTCCTGTCAACTCATTTTATTTATCACCTCTGAGATTGGCTGTTAAAAACCACAATTGTCAAATTCTCATATATCTGTCACAAGCCAGATAGGAAAAGTCCACAAATAACTGACACTTGAACATTTTCTTTCTAGAGGAGAAATAAGTGAAATTGCCCTTTCTCTAAGTTTAACATGAAATCAAATTTCAAAGTAAATATTGTTTCTAGTAATAAACAGAAAACTAAGGACATTATTAGCATCATTGGAGTACTTGGTTACAGGGTGATGAAACAATGGGAGGAGAGGTATAGTTATAAATCATTTTATCTAAAAGAATTTGAAATGTGATTTAAACAACTAAAATGGAAGATTAAAATGTCTAAGCATAACTGTCAAAATCTCTGGAATTTTACATCTATGAGCAAGTCCTCTAAGTCAAAGAATCTAAGACTTACCACCAAAATTTGTTATTTCTATATATTTCCACCTATTGTATGAATCCACATAGACATATTATACATGAGAGAATGAAAGGGAATTAATTTTTAATCACCTGTCATATATTATGCTATAGAAGAAACTGAATTAGAAGTAAAGAAACAGTTTCATCTGAGACTCAGCAATTGATAAGTGTCAGGCATGGTGGATCATTGCAGGAGACTCAGGAAGGACATGAAAAGAGACTGTCTCCAGGTTGCCATTGACCTGAGGGTGGATGTACCCAAGGAAGAAGTATGACATCCCAGTGAGCAACTATCAACTCTCATTTGAAGGTGCCCAAACACAGAACACACTCCTATGTCAGTATCTAGCTGGAAAGGACCCTAAATATTCTCTAGCCTTGTCCCTTTATTTTACTGAGGAAGCATCTGATAATTGAGAGCCTGAGAAGCTGAGCCAAGGTCACACATCTGTTCAGGGACTATGTTATGAGTGAACTTGGGGCCTCTTGAGTCACTGCTTGGCAATCCTTCTACACACACATTATATTCACTGACCCCATACATCTTCATCAAACATTATGTGTGTTGTACTAGCTTCCACGAAAATAATTTAACACCGTATGTTTTCATTTTGATCAAATAAATTAACTGGCCTTTACCAAAGAGTCAGTTGCACAATGAGATTTAACATCACTGAGTCTCATTTATTGATTCATGCCATTCCTCTCCAAATGACACTCCTCTAACCACACAATTGTGCTTCCGTGAGCATCCCTTCCATGACACACACTTGTGTTTTCCTGTATAGTTGCTCTTGGCAAACTCTATCTCCACTGGCACCTCCTTATCTCAAAAACACAACAGGCCAGCTCCCTTTCCCTCTGTGGAAACAGAGCTACTTCCCAGCAGGCTTTAGTAGGCCATGACATTTTAGATCGTATATCACCAAAGTCATTTTTTTTGTCTTCAATGTGCATAGTCACCCCCATTTATGCAGCCACGCTTCATCTCTTGGTCCATACTGCTGTGTCTTACCTATAAGGCAGGCACAAGATGTGTGGAGCAAGCATTTGGTCACAGGGAAGACCCAAGAGGCTGTGATAAGCCCAATATATCACAGTCATTAATCCCATACCTCTTTATTAAATATTATGTGTGATTAAGGTACTGCACTAGGTTCCATGAAAATAATTTAACACTGTATGGTCTCATTTTGATCAAATAACTTAACTATTTTTTACCAAAGAGTCAGTTGAACAATGGGAATTAACATCACTGAGACTCACTTATTGACTCATGTCATTCTTCTCCAAATGACACTTCTCTAACCACACGATCATGCTTCAGTGAGCATCCCTTCCATGACACACACCCGTGACTTCAAACAGTCTATGGAATCCAGTGTTTCCATCATCACACGCCTTCATTTTTGTTAAGCACTGCTGTCTCCTTTTAAACGCAAATACTTTTGAAAGGGTTAGTATACATCAAATTCCTAATTTCGAGAATCAGACTGTGTTCCTCCTCAATAGGAGGGAGAGGTGAATTAAGGATGGGGCAGCCTAAGCAGGGCGGAGTGATTACCGTGATGACCTCAGATGAATGCAGTCTTACGATAGGGGTGCGGGTCTTGGGGGGAAGACATTCTGCGTTGGCCAACTGGCTCTGTGCAGCCTCCTCTGGAGTGATAATAACCATAATCATCATCATAATCATTAAAGCAGCTGATATTTATTGAGGGTTTATGTTCCAGTTGCTTAGCTGAGAGCATGATACTATTGAGGCCACAGACAGGTCTCTGAGATTCTGAGTTTTCACCTCTGTCCCCTGCTAGGCTGTCAGAGAGTTGTGAGCAGATCTGAGTATACATCTCTTGCTTTCACCTCCAGATGAAGTGACTGAGTCTCCCCTTGTAGAATTGCCAACATAAAATATGTTAACTGCAGACATGGTTACTTATTTAGTGGGTAAAACTTTATGCCTACAAGCTCAGGTATAAATACAAGCAACATTTTCTTAGCCAATTCAATCATGAGTCCTAGAGCTACACTGTCTAAGTTTGAATCTCGATTGTGTGGTCTCAGTTTCTCCATCTGTAAAATGGGTTATAAAATCTCACCTCCTAGAGTTTTTGTGATGATTAAATGAGTTAATATTTGTAAGTGATTAGAACTGTGGCTGGCACAGAGTGACTCCAATTTAAAAGGTAGCTCTTATCACTGTGTCGTCATTATTCCCAAATATTGGTGACTATATCTATGTAGAGGCCTGGGCTGGTGAGGCGTAGGCAAGGATGTAGTGTTTGCACTCAGGTTATTGCACAGAAAGTATTCCACTTAGTCAGCAAGGCTCTTCAAGCCAATGGCCTCAGTTGTCTGTGACCCTCATCAGGGATCCAGGAACCTTCCTGCAGGACTGCAGAGGGCCCATCTCCTAAATGTACCATGTGCAAAATATCTCCCCAGGGCTTTGTCACCTTAGAAAGCTACTGCAGACCCCACTCACTTTTTCCCCTCTCTCAGTCCTGGATCAAGGAAAACAATTTTCTAGTCTGAAAAGGGGAGCAAAGCTCTAGCCCTCTTTCTCTTTCTTCGTTTCACACCTTCAATTGTCCCTAAGAGTCAAAGGTTTTAGAACACAGACGCTGGGAGGTCTCATTTTCTGGCCTTGCATTCTACATTTTTCCTCTGAGGCAAAAATTACCTGCATACCTAGAGGGAAAGGGGGAGGTCCAGTGAAAGAAGAAATCAGAGGTGACAGTCTCCATTATTACCCCGCCCTACCTAAGCACGAGGATGTTTCTCTGCGTGTGATTGCGAATACCAGCAACTCCGCACAAGGCCGGGCTCCACTGCTTGCTCGCTCCCGAGAAGCCCTGACACCACCCGCCTGTCACTCCTGTGCTTTCATTCTGCCCCCAGTGCTGGCCCCCAGAGGGTGTCCCGGCAAGGAAGGCAGAGGCTGGGGAGCCACAGGTAATGAGGGGACAAAGGCAGCTAGTTTCCACCCCTGCTGGATGCCGGGGCTGGGTTTCTGCAGACCTGGGGCTCCGACTTCTCACAGTGGCCCCTGACCTCTGAGTCACACCATCAATCGCTCTTCCTACCACCAGAAAACAAGGAGGCGCAGCGACATCAGCTACTGACAGGAGTTCAGGCAGGTCCGGTGTTACTCCCACCCACTTTGCAAGAAGTGTTACAAGTCAAGTGGCCATTCTTTGCTTCAGCCAGGAAATAGAGTTCAGGTGAACGTCAGGCCTGTTCCTCACTTCCTGCTGAGATACATCCCACTCAGGGGGCGGGGGGGATTCTTTACATACCTGAACCTGATGCTGAAGGTTAAAGTCTGCAGGACATCAGGCGGCTGGAAGGGAAGGTGACTATAAGGCAGGGCAGATAAAACAAATGGAGCCCACAAGCATGACCTGGAGGCCGGGAGAATGGGCTGAAGTTTCTATCCCTTCTTGGTGCCTTTGACCTTAGAAATTTGCTATCCTACAGAAGCTTAATTCCTCTGTCACGTTGCTACACACATACACCAGGCCCTTGAGTCAGGGGAGCTGCAGGAGGATCAGGGGACAGTGAAGCAGTGGCAGGCCTGGCTGATGCCTCCACCGATGGGGTGAGTGGGCAGATCAGAGAGGATGGTATGAACCAAACTATGGCAGCCACTCCACTCCCACACCCTGCTTCTCAGCCAAGAGCCTCAGCAAGACCTAGCTGACACATTGTAAAACCACTTCAGACTTAGATGACTGAGGGTACATGGTGGCCCAAGCAGCAGAACTTCAGAAACACATAAAGGGGTCAGGTCACAGCAGCAAAGAGTGAAACAGACCTTCCAGCAGGTATGAAACATACCTTATGATGCTAAAAAGAGAGGCTAGCTTTGTGACTAAGTTTAAATAGCAATTCAAATGAAGTTCCTTGCACATTTATATAAACTTCATTTCTCTTTTGCTCCAAAGCTGGAAGCCCTTGGGGAAATTGCAGAATAAGAAAAGTTTTAGGCTCCTGAGTCACCTGCCAATCTCCTGGCAGATTCCTCTACGTCTCCGAGTTGCCACAAAGGAATAGCATTATTTTTATGTGCACGCATAGAGAGACATAAAAATACACAAACATAAAAATAGTACTGGGGCCTATTAGCAATGCAGCTCATCTGCAGGGTTATGCTATCTGCACTCTGCATCTGCATTGGCACCATGGAGAGAAGATCCTGGAACCAGTGGGCCCAGCAGCCGGTAATCTTGACTTGAAAAAGTGGCAGGGACCTGCCTGGAAATACGCTACTTACCCCAGATAAACTAAGTGCTTTGGGAAAGAAAACAATCCTTCTAGACTCATGAAGATAAATAGGGATAAGAGAGAAAAAAATATAGAAAAGTACAATAGGCCCTAATAAAACAATTGAGAGAATATATAATATATATGAGAGAGAGATGCAACCTATGAGAGAGAGAAAAAAAAAGACTTAACATACATCATGTTAGTACAGAGTCCTCTGGGGCACATCGTAGGGACCCTAACTCCACCTTGGAGAACCATATATAATTTTATAAATATATAGTGTAGCCTGGAACATAGCAGGCTATTTAATAAATATTGCTGACTTGTTGGTTGTTGTTTTTTGTTGGTTACACAGACTAAGTATGAAATAAAGCACTGAACTGAAAATCTCGGGTGGAATCTCACTGAGTGGGAAAAGCACGTTGCCTGTGATCCCTGGGCAGGGATCAGGCTGGAAGGTGGGCTGGTGAGGTGAGCCCAGCCCTTCCCCAGAGACAACTGACAGAAACAAATGGGTGGCTTGTCCCTAACAACGTGTGGGATGGCTAGAGATGCACATGGCTCAAGCTGTAAGATCAGGGCCCAGCCAGGCCAGAGCTCTGCCCGGCCACAATGACAGTTCTTTGTTCCCAGGAGAACACGAAAGCATTCGCCGCCTTGGCTGGATCCTATGACACCAATCGCTCTGAACTGCAGATGCTCAATGTTCTGTCAGAGCTGCATGTTCCTTTCTTTATTTATCTTTTCTGTCTGCTCTACCAACAACTTTTCCTCTGTGAAAATCAATCCTAGACTGAAAGAATAAGGAAAGACTGACTTTTAACCCTATATCTACTCTTTTTAATTTTTTTTACTTTATCCTGTGAGTTGTATGCCTTTTTCCGTTAAAAAATGGGTTCAAAAGACCAACCGTCTGCACGTTCCCTTCCACCATCGTCCCTGCCGCTGTTAGCAGGCGCCGCACCGCAGGAGCGAGCCTTGCAGCGGGCTGGGAGGATTTGCTTTGAATGCAGCCTGACTCAATTCTTTTCTGCTACAAAGTAGGGCAGAGAGATACAGCAGCAGGATTGGCCTCCTTTGCTCCGTTTGTTCCCAGTGCTACAAAACCGTGATCTCCTTTGACTCCGGCAGGTCCGGGGTGCAGGACGCAGCTCTGGGTGGCCTCCCTGCCGAGCTATTCTCTGATGGCCTGTCAGAGGCTGGGCCAGAGGAATCGACGTGAAAGCTAAACTTCCTCGGGGCCCAGGCTTCGGGCACCTGGGCAGTAATCTTCTTTCCCAAAATACTGAGTTAGGAAGAAGCAAAATGCTATCGGATAGAAAATTGTATTACGATGACCCATTCTTTCTTGTGATCCATAAATTTCACATCTGCTGTCACTCACGGGACCCCACATCCTCCCATAAACCCTTCCTGTATGTTTGCCCAAGGACTTGCACCCGGCTAGGCCCCCTCACTTCTCTGAGCGCACCTTCCCTCTGGCTCAGGCTCTCCCCACCGATTTAGCCCCCTTTCTCTCCCAAGTCAGTCATGAGTCCAGCTCTTTTCTGTGCTTTGATGTTCAGCAACAACCCCTCTTTCAGAACAATCGTAGAGCTAGAAGGACACGGGATGCATAGGTTAGAGTTGGTCACAAGAAGCCAGAAGAGAACGTGCGTCAAGAATGGAAGAGGGAGAAAGTGAGGCACGTGCTCCCTGCAGCTGGCAAAGACATTTTAAGAGAATGGGCTCTACTTTAGACGGCAAGAAGGCAGGTCTTGCCTTTTGCTATAAAATCAAGGCCATCTTCTGAGAGTCCTATTAATTGAAATTGATCCCTCTTGAAATAAAGACCTTCTGTAGGTTCATTTATATATAAATATTTTTAATTAATAGATGCCTTCATCAAACATGAGAAGAATTAAGCACTAACACTCACCAGAGAGCCTGAAATTAGATTGATTATCTGCATCTTAATTTGCTTTTTTGGCACCACTAATTTATTTTTAATAGGTCTGTAATTTAGCTTTATCTATTTCTTACTCTGCTTGGCAGACTCAAATGCCTGCAGCTCACCAGTCAGTCTCCATAACCTTTAGGCACTGCTGTCTGCACAGTATATTAATTTTTAAATTATCCAGCCCAGTATGAGGAAAAACTTCAATTAATTTCCATATAGGAGCCAGGCTAATCCCCCATCTTTCCCCAGTAATAGCGAAGTTTAAGCAAAGGAGAAGGCCAATTGTAAGGACAATCTTGATAAACACAGTAAATTCTCACTCTTACACTGCAGAACCCGCTGCCCTTGAAATACTTTCCATTTGAATCAGTGGCACTGATATCATCACTGCAGTGAAAATAAATGCTCCTCTGTTGGCACCTGTTATTGGCAGATTGACTCATGTAATATTGGTGAACGGAAGGCAGGGACATTTCAAAGGACTTTTCAATTCCTCCCCGTTTCTGATTATTATACGCACACTTTACTATTCTGAAAAAATGACCACAATTTCTCTCAAGCAGGAAGCTGTTTGTATTTTGGAAAAGCCCTTGATCAACTCACGGGGTCTAATATAAGCATGATCGGAAAAGTAAAATCCCATACAAAAAAGAGGAATAGTTACACTTCTGCACTGGGGGAAGGGTGGGGAAAGAAACAACGGAGGTTTGGTTGTTTGGCTTTTTGTTTTCTTTTTTTTTTGTTTTTTTTTTTTTGGCCTGATAAGGATAATAAAAAAAAGAGTGCCATGGAAGGGACTTAGGCAGGGTGAAAATAGAACTGCGAGATGGCACGCTAAAATCACTGCTGGAGTGTGAATAGGGAGAGCAGTTGCGCGAATCCAGATGAAGGCCGTGACGGTCACAGCCAAAGGCATGGTAAGAAGATGGCGAGAGATGGTTGGATTCAAGACATTTATTAAACAGATCAAGCAGAATCAGTCATGATCTCGAAACCTACATAATCTTATTAACTAATGTCACCCCAATAAATTTAATTAAAACACAATATCCAGGTAAAGTACTAAAAAAGGGGGGAAAAATCACTGAGGATCATATTTGGCGAGGGGACTGGACGAGTCGTGGGTGAGCTCTTTCGCTTCTGACTTGAAGTCATGGGTGGCTGGTGGTTAGAGCCAATGCTGAGAACAGCCACGATGGGAAGGAGGGGAGGGTGGGAATTCAACTTTCCGTTTTGGACAATTACGTCTCAGATGTCTGTGAGACATCCAAATAGAAATATCATATGGACAGTTTGGTAAGAAAGACTAAAGCCCAAAGGAAATATCTGGCTTAGAGAGATAAAGTTGGGCATTTTCATTATAAGATGGTATTTAAAATTATGAAAATGGATTAGATCACTTAGGGAGAGGGATAATAAAGAGAGAAGATATACTGGCCCAGTTCTTAGTCTTTAGGAATCTCAGAATTGGTTTGCGGGTAAGAAAGGAACACCCTAGCAGGAAGGGAGGAAAGGCAGCTCTGAGTGGAAGGAGCATTCCGGGGGGTAATGTCGCTGCAGCCAAGATGATGGGAGGCCGTCCCCAGAGGAGTGCTAATTGTGTCAAGTGTTGCTGAAAAACCAAATGACACAGGAACAAAATGTCAATCTTACCTCAATACATCTGTCAATTTTTTTTAATCCTTTTGAAGGCATGAGGAGATTGAATGCTGAACTTTGAGGGCAGGACTTGGTCTTCAATTGGAGTATAGACTCTACATAGAAATAGGGGAGAGAAAGTGGGTGCTACATAGAGATCCCCAAGTCTCCACAGAGCACAGTGTCCCCACGGCAGCAGCTCTCGGAGCTAGGAAGCTGCTAATGGTCTCACCTCCACACACCTCAAACGCCTGCAGTCCCCTTAACTCTGAACCCCAGCGACACTACATCAGTCTGCTTTTCAAAGCAGCAATGTGTGGGTTTGTCCACAAGAAAATTATCAGTACTTTACTCAGCTCTGCCTTCTGAGCAGTGCCCAACACGGTATCTGGCTTGGAATAAATCTTCAGTTTGTGCTTTTCAATCATAGTCATAGACCTTTAAAAAAAAATTTCTAAAAAGTTCTTAGCATCACCAGTACATTCTAAAAGATGGAAGAACCTGGCCCAGAAATTGGTAAAATTAAAAATGTATTAATCTATAAACATATTGCTTTTCTAATTTAAGAGAAAATCCTCACACAGGTAAAAAAATATATATATAAAGGGTTTAGTTACACAGGGAACAGGTCTGTCTGATAATATATTAGTGGCTGGGAAAGAGAAAAGCTTAAAGCTGAGCTCAGTATTTATTCCCACCTGAAGATCATAAGTTGAGCATGCCAGTAACCAGAGCCCACAGTATTTGCAGAAAATGTACTTCAAAATAATTTACTCCAGGGCTCTAAGTGTCGATGCTTGCTCACAACACAAGGATCTGGGGATTGAGGGAGGGCTGTGTTGGACTCTGCTGCTTTTATGTCTGATGCAGAGTAACTAACAATAGCCTTTCGTTCTGAGCATATCACACAGTTTATCGTCTTAAGAGTGGCCCGGTAATCTTGAGATTTATAGGAGAGGTTTACACAAAATAAATGAAGCTAGAGGTAAGAAAAGATGTAGAGAGAAGGCTAGAAAGGACTATAGAAAGGCGGAGATCAGGCAAGCCAGATGAAGCTAATTTATCAGTCTAGAAAAGCGTGGCACCCTGTCCAACTAAGAAAAGGGGTCAGAGGACACCCGAGCAGTGACCAAGAGGCTACTTTAGTTGCTGACCACAAATCTCACACCTTGTATTTTCTGTGCAAAGTAACTCGCTGTTCAACTCATCGCTTTTCCAAAGCCCATAACCTGATCCCCCACTTCCTCCGGCCAGAGCAAGACAATCTTCCTTTACGGTGACTCCCCCAGATCTAAGATCGCGGGTTCCAGACGGCACCTCGGGCTCTCCTGTGTGCTGGGGGCCACCTGGGCCTGTTCTACCAGGTGGCTTATGGCTCCGTGGGACACCGAGTCCCAGAATCTGCAGAGAATACTCGGAATATTAGAGTCCAGAACCTTCCTTCTAGAATCTACAAGATCCTGATCAAACTCACTCACTTGAAAAATGAGAAAACTGGGAGAGAGATTCTCTCTGAGTTGAAGCAGGCCGCAGAGCTGGTTAGCGGCAGAGCCAAGACAGCTGCTCACCCGGCACATCATTGTTACGTTTCTCGCCTTTTGTCTCATTTCTTTACCTGTAAACACAGATAGTCACCCTCTCTTTGCTGGGCGTGGGGGCAGAATGAGCGATGTATGTGAACTGTCGAGCTCAGTGATTGGCGGGATTGGCACAGGGCAACGTTCAATGAATTTTCCTCTCCCCTTTCAATTCGCCCTTTCTCGCTTGAACGTGATGCTGTACCCAATGCTGCCAGACACGCCAGCTTAGAGGAAACATGCGTGCCTGGCCGGGTGGCTCAGGTGGCTGGCGCATCGGCCGGTACACTGCGGGGTTGGGGGTCTGAGTCCCGGGCAGGGCGCATGCCTAGGCTGCAAGGCGAGTTCGAGCCCCGGTTAGGGATGGGGGTGCATACAGGACAGCCAATCAATGTTTCTCCCTCTCTCTTCCTCTCCCTTTAAGGACACCTAGAGAAGGGAATTTTCACACACTTCTCGTCATATTGGAAAGAAACTTGTTTCTCTATTTCCATCCACAGAGTATTAAATAGCTCAGAAGCTCTTTACATCGTTCCTTAAGTACTGCTTTAAAAATACGTCTTTCCCTGCACCTTCTCTCACGGTGGCGACACTCTCGGGATGGCCAGGGGGCCCTGGGTAAGGGGGCGAGGTCTCAGCTCTCAGCAGCACCCTCCATATGACCCTTCTCCATAGACCGGCAGAGGGGAGACTGCTCCCCTCCAGAGAAGAACTGAGTTTGCTTCTCTCTGCAGCTCCCCACGGTCCAGAAAATATAAATGTTCACAGATGCTCAGGAGCCATATGGACCCACTAGTAGTTTGGATATTTCTATGTGGCCAATCGGGATGGCAACAATGTGAGAAATATGTTTCACGTCTATAATTCTGGCAGGAAATAAATGAAGAAAAAGAGCTGAGATGCACGGGGACTGGGGAAGATGCAGATCTTAGAATCCACACAAGGTAGAGAGAGATGAGTTTCGTCTCTCTCCACCTGATCGCTCCTCTCGTATCTTAGATATACAGTTTCCAAAATCTCAGTCATCGCATCGGCTTGCCTCTAAAATACTGCTCACCACTTTTTTTAAATAAAAAGACTGAAAACAATACAGGATAAATAACATGCTAGAGTAAAATACTAATAAGTGTTTGTATACCTTAACTCAACGTCAGCTTGTTTTCTGTGACAAATCTCAAAAGTTGTATTCTAGGGATTTAGGGACAGATAATCCTCCAGAGACAAGTTAAAATAACTCTGTCTCAGCTTAGTCAATTAAAAGAGGAAAATGTAGGAGGTTTTACCAAGGTTATCTAAGTCTCATGGAAGGCACATTGGCTTCAGGTGGGTCTGGTTTTCATCTAACTTGAAAAAGGCTTCGGTTTCAAAAGTGAAACTATGCAAATAATATCAATCATTTTGTGTAAATGCTTTAGGCTTTCAATGTTACTGTGGAAAATAAAGTAAAATAAAACAGCTTTAGTATGGCCCCAGCAAGCTTAGTCCACGGACGGCACATTAAATCTTGAATTACATAGTCCGCCAAACCCTTCCTAATGAGCCGTCCAAGTCTCTGATGTCTATAATATGCCTTTTAAAAAATGCATGAACACATATTCCACCCACAGGTTTGGATGGCTCCTCTGGGTTATTTAATTTTCAAAGGAGTCCATCAGTCTCCCAGGTACAAAGTTCTGTGAATGCCTTAAAAATGAAAATTCAGAAATTAGAAGCTCAAAATACCTTGAAGGGGAACAATAATATATCAGCCCCCAAACCAGGCCATCAAAGGCAAAGTTGATGAGACATCTATCTCCCTGAGTTTCCTATCTATTGTCAGTTTGAATCACAACCCTTAAAACAGATGTAACCCTGTCCTTCCAGCCTAATTATACAACTCGGGCTCGCTTTATTTATAATTAGAATCCAGTGACCTCCTCTACCTGTTGTCTGCTGCTGTTGCATGACTGCCCTTGGATGTGGTGATGCGACTGTGCTGAGCAGGAAGGGGCAGGATGTTCAAAGCCCCAGGATGGGGTCCCCATGGGCTGTTCTGCAAAGAATGTGAAGGTTGGAGCATCCCAGCCTAAGGAGGGTGGTGAATCCAGAAAGAGTTGGGTAGAAAAGTGAGAACAGATCACCAGAGGGGCTTACAGAGACAAAGCGAGTAACAACCTTTCTTCTGGGAAAGCCCGAGAAATCGATAATACGTGGCTCGGCTAGCAAAAGGGATCCGGTAGAGTGGGGAGAGAGGGAATGCAGAAGTAAGATGCAAAAGTAAGATGCATTCGCTTCATTGTGCCAGACACTCTCATTAATCTATTTTAATGCCCATTGCAACTTGCCATGTAAATAAAATGACCATCATTCTATAGAGAAGGGAACTGGGGTTCAGGGAGGTCTAGAAAAAAGAAATTCTTAAGCCCATAGCATTCATTCCTCCCTGTGGCTAGTGATGGGTGCAGTGGAACTGAATTCCGGGGGTTGGAAGATGGGAGGGTGCGTCGGGATGGACCCAGAGGCGCACAGCCTGACTGCCCACGTGCGGTGATTTCCTCAACTGTGGAAAAGAAAGCCCACTGCGTAGGGTTGTGAGAATTGAAAGAGTTAATAAAAGCAACACATGGCACGTGTGCCTGGCACACTGCAAACATTATATGAGTTGAAACTAATTACTATTATGTTGTTTGCCTAATGATTCACTTCCCCAACCTGCCTGTAGAAGTTTATATTATGGGCCCATGGCTGTGTGTACATGAAAGTGTTTGATGGTGTTTCAAGTTTCTATAAGCACTACTCATATTTTTTTCAACAGTACAGAAATCATAAATTAAGGTGGGTTGGGTATGACTTGAGCAGGAACAGCCGGTTAGAAAATTGAAGGTCATGACCCAAGTTTGAAAGGAGTAAGACCTAGAAAGCCGTTAATTCCAAAGGCTGAGGTCTAACATAGCAATGCATTTTTCATGCCACATAATTTAGATCTATAAAGAGCTGATGTAAAGTAAATCTCAACACTGACAGAGGAGCAAGGAGAGAATGAACTCATTCAATTGGATGCTCTCACTTGGCATCAGTGAACCTGGTGGCTCTGAGGAGTCCAGCATGTCATAGCCAAGTCTGGACCACCCCCCTTACAGGGTCTGGACAGTGCTAGTTACACTCTGCCAGTGTCCCAGTGATATTGACAGTCACACTAAAACACACTTCGGAATGACACACTGTCCTTGCAGTCACAAGTGCTTGTTTTTTATATCATTAGTCGGTGAAACAGATGACATCAGTGAAAATAGACATCCCTTGCCTCCAGGATCATCCTCCCAAGATTACTAAGACACAGACTGGTAAAGGCACAGGTTTCCACCACAGCCCCACAGGATGCAGGCATGCCCCCACAGGTGTACCAGGACACCTGATAACAGGCAGTCCTCTCTCTGCGTGCCCAGGGGTGACAGCCCTGCTGTGGGGGAGTGACAATGTGTCTTCTGTCAGCTGCCAGGCTATTCCTGGAGAGGATGGCAACCCCTTCAGAGCACCCAGCAGTCTGTGAACTCCCATCTCTGTTGGTTCTCACCCTTTTCCATGACTCTGCTCTCTAAAGGTTTAAGATTGAGATATAAAGATAAAAAGGAAAGAAAAAATGGAGTGCTTCCTTTTTTTATTTGTTTTGTTTATTTTCAAGTCCTAAGTCCTGGACACAGGCTAGGCACCATTTCTTCAAGTTGCCCTCACCATCGTGAGTATCACCGGAACAAGCTGGAAGCTGGGGGCCACTCCATGCCTCCTGCAGCTGGGTACTCATCAAGCCACCATGCACCCGGCCTATCCCACCCTGGCACTGCAGTGGGCATTATGAGTAATGCCCAAGACATAGTCACATCTGGGCTGAGAGGCAAGGAAAAGCAGCTATAAAGATTTTCTTCGTAAGGCTAATCTAACATAATGCCAAAGTTCTGACAGGAAGAAGCCCAGGCTATAAGTGTTATGCTTTAAAAGGAGCGAAGGGAAATACTTTCCTTACATTGAATCCCCAGATGTCAATGTGACTGCTTAAAATTCACATTCATGTTAGTCTGCCTTCCCTGAGGTTTAGCTTTCCTCTTGGGCACACATCACTGCTGGCCCTGCCTTGCCTTTCAGGGCTGTAAGGCTCCTGAGGCGTGCTCTTGGTAACACCCTGCCCCAGGGGTAATTTCCTGGGTTCTGAGAAGTTCATGGACACCCAGACAAACATCTACCCCAGCTATTCCCTGATGCTTGAAATCCTTCTTTCAGGGAGGGCAGAGGAACTTTATGCACAATGACTTCAGCTCATAGGGTAGAAATGACAGAGAGAAAAGATGTCTTTTACACACAGAATTTTTAGGGGGATCTGAGAAGGTGGTGGCGATGGGGAAAAGACACAGAAGGAGAGGCCAAGACCATTCAGAGAAACTCCATCTAATGGCTAATGTGGCTGCCCACTGTCCCCAGGGCACGGACTAGCTCTTCCCCTGCTCCCCTTCAGCCAGAGTTCTGCCCGGAGAGGGAAGGGCTCAGGTTGTACCATCTCAACAGCACCCCCAGCAAACAGCTCCACTCGGGAGTGGGAGGATCTTCAGGATAAAAGGAATAAGCTGAGTTGTCAGCCAGTTTTCCTGGCTTTGGTGTTGGCCTGTTTGTTTTCGGCTCAGTTTAAATTG
Organism: Miniopterus schreibersii; assembly: GCF_964146895.1. NCBI lineage: Eukaryota > Metazoa > Chordata > Mammalia > Chiroptera > Miniopteridae > Miniopterus > Miniopterus schreibersii. The sequence goes on from NC_138110.1 coordinate 70,620,492, forward strand.
AGTTTTCTATTCCTCTCTCTCTCTTTTTTTTTTTTCTTTTTTGGTGGTGGGAGGGGTGAGTGGGCATGCTCTGAAGCCCAGCCCAGCCTGTTCTGAACTGTAAAAGATTGAGTTAATTACCCTCTCATCAGCTGATTACTTTCAACCTTTTTGTTGGCACCTTGGGGAAATGTATTAGTGGTTACTAATTAAAGGTATTGACTATACCTTTACACATCTTCAAATTCTTAGACTCCTAGAACTATGTTGATTAAGAAAAAAAAGGGGAAATTTCCTGTTGAATTTATTCTTGAAAATGGCTAAGAGAGACTACAAATAAAACCATAAGAAGGAAGCCCAGCTTGTGTGGTTCAGTGGTTGAGTGTCGACCTACAGGCCTGGAGGTCACGGTTTGATTCCTCATCAGGGCACATGCCCGGGTTGTGGGCTCGATCCCCAGTAGGGGGCGTGCAGGAGGCAGCCAATTGATCACTCTCTTTCATCATTGATGTTTCTCTCTCTCCATCTCCCTTCCTCTCTCTGAAATCAATAAAAAACATAATACATTTTTTAAAAAGAACTCTTACAACTCAATAATAAAAACAAAAAGTCCAATTTAAAAATGGGCAAAGGACTTAGACATATAAGAGAGGATATAGCGATAGCCCATAAGCACATGATGAAAAGGCACTGCCATAACTCATCAGGAGAATGAAAATTAAAGCCATGGTGAGATGTCGCTACACATCACTGAAAGAGCTAAAATTAAAAAGACTGCACATGCCAAATGTCGACAAGTGTATGAAAGCACTGGGACTGTGATACGTTGTTAATCAAAAGTACTGTGATTGACCACTTTGGAAAACAATTTGCCTTATAACCCAATGATTTCATTTCCACATATATATTGAGCAGAAATGAAAGCATGTCCACAGAAAGCAGCTTTCTTTAGAATACCCTGAACCTGGAATCAACCCAGTTATCAATTACCAGGTACACATAGAAACAAATCATGGTATACTGTGGTGCTGTATCCATACAATGAAATACCGGTCTGCAAAGAAAATAGCAAAGTACTTATGCACACTACATACATACATCTTTAAAAAACATTACGTTGATCAAAAGAAGCCATACACAAAGAGGCCATACTGTATGAAACCCAAGAACAGATAAAACTCAACTACAGTGATAGAATCAGAAAGCGGTTGCCTCTTGAGTGGGGAAGTTAGAATTGCTGGAATGACAGGAAATGTTCAATAGCTTGTTAGGGTGGCCGAGTATAACATTGTCAATGTTCATTAAGTACAGTGAGAATAGTAAGACCTATTCATTTGATTGCACACAAATCATACCTCAGACAAAAAAACAACAACACAAAAAAACCATCAAATCCAAGTAAGATTAAGGAACTTGAAGGTCTTTATATTAATTAGATACTGCTGCAACAATGCCCAGTGCCAAACAACCACGAAACTCGGGCTTACAGCAGCAAAAGTTTGTTTTTCGCTCACAGTTGTGCAGGTTGGCCCGTAGTCCTGTGGGACTCGCCTTCTCTGGAGGTCCTAGCAGCCGCCCAGGGCAAGTTCTTCCAAAGGTGCTGACAAAGTCAGAAGAGCAGTGAGCCCTGAGGGCGCTTAGAGGCTCAGCTTATAACTTGCATCCTGGCATGTCCGCCTCCCATTGGCCAAAGCAAATCACGTGGCCCAGCCCACAGCCCATGGGGCAGGCAGGATACCCCACCCCGCAGTGAACCCTGACAAGGGAGGAGAGGTAATGTAAGAGGTGGGACGAAAGTCAGGTGTCCTGACAAGTAGCCCAGTGCGTCTGCACCAGACCATGCAGTCTCTCAGGAGTCTGGAAGCCAACAAACTTGGCCACAGCTGTGCTCCAGAGGAACGTTCCAGCACATCTGCACACTCCCACTCAGAGGAGGGTGAGGGAGACAGGAACGACACGGTGCTCCTGCAGGTCCCAGAGGCAAAGCCACGCTCCGGTTTTCCTGGCGTTTGTTCGACACCCAGGAGGCTGCCTTCCTCCTGGAGCAGCACAGCTCTCTGCTCTGAAAGAAGAAGCATGGGATTGGAAAGAAAGGCAATACAGCCATCTAATGGGTCCTGGGTGTCACAGGCCACTTCTGCCTCCCTGAGACCATCTGAAGAAGATCATAGCCCAAAGGCCGCGGTGTCCCTACACCCATGGTTGGGTTTGAGCATAGGGGTCTGCAGGCATATGGGCACCTGGAAGGGTGGGAGGCCGTGGGTTGTGAGCTGTCTGTCACTGAATGCGCTTCTGCAACACTTTGGGCCCACCCCGGCATAAACACCCAAAAAGGAGATTAGACAGAACTCTGTTCCAAGAAAAGGAGAGAAACTAGACCCATTTTCACCCACCTGCATCTGGTGGAGAGCAGGTCTGGAGACAGGTGGTGCCCATTTCTGCCACACGTACTTAGGGAAACCAGCCAGAAAGAAACTTCAGCCTCTATGTTCCTTCCAGGCATGTGAAACCATTTTCCCCTAACAGCACAGCAAGAGTCACTAAATTCAGTCTCTTTCCACAAAACCGTGGTCTGACCCAGGCCAGCGATCTGCCGTTTCCCCAAATCCTCCTGACTTTGGGCATCTGTCACTACTCCAATCAACTGAAGGAGTCATTTGCTCCCATTCACTCTGCCAACAAACAATGATTGCTCACCTGCTGTGTGTCAGGAACTCTGCTAAGCCCTGGGGATAAGGCTGTGACTGAGAAAAACATGGTCCCTTCCTTCCCGGAGCTTAAAAACAAGTAGACAGGATGGACATTGACACAGCAGGTTAAGTGGGATGGGAGTTAAAAAGCAGAATTGCACTGGGGTCTGGGGTCTTCAGAGCCTCTTGAGCCACAGAAAGGATCCCACTTTATCCCAAGGGGGGAGGGAGCCATCAAAGGGACAGCATTACGTACATGTGGCTTGGCTACAGTGTTTTTCCTGCAAGCGGCCAGGAAATAAGGGAACAGGACAGGGCTTCAAATTCCACATCCTTCTGTGAGCTTCATTCAATTGGGGGGGGTAAGAAATCAAACTGAAGCATTTTCAAATGCACTTAAATTTTTGCAGTCAGTGGGAAAGGGAGAGTGCATGCAGTACTTATGGCCAAAACCCACAGAGAACGGAACTAGCGTTGGGGGACCTCAGAGGCCACTGGCCAAGGTGGCCAGTGGTTGCAGAGAACACGCACAGGCCCCTTACACTCTAACCCCTCTGCCTGTGCTTTCCAAAAACTGACGGGGGGAAAGTCCTGGCATTGGGATAAAGTGGCCCCTCTTCCCCGCCACTCCACTGGCCAACCATTGCCAAGCCACTGTTTAAAATCACCTAAGGAGACAGACAGAAGGTTCTGGGTTAACATACAGGCTGGCTCCCAGCCCACCATGTGGAGCTGGGAAGTGACTTAAATCTTCATCTGCTTTTTAGTTTTCCATTAGTCAAATAGCAGAGCAAACCTGAAAGTCGAAGGTCTAGCTGGCGTTCGTGCAGTACTGTGAGAGCCCTTGCAATAAGAAAACTAAAAGCAAAAGATATTTCCCACAGAAAATGCAACTGAAAAAAATCTTTTCTTTTCAATTATTCATTCCTCAGCAGGTTTTCCTGGACAATAGCTCAGAGCCAGGACCACAAAAAAGGTCAGCACCAAAGCTACAGGGGTTGTGGGAGGAGAGGTGGCTGGTTTCCCCCCACTCCAAATGTTATATTTAGAGGAAACTGCCATTAGCCCACATTTGGTCACTGGACAGCATAGCTTTCTGTTTGTAAACAAACACACAGCTTAGACAGTTTGTTGAGCTTCCAAAGTAGGGATCAAGTTGCCCAGCCAGGCTTGAAGAGCGGTTGGGAGCTGTGGTGTGGGAGCCTCCGAGGGGCTTAGAACCGGTGGAATTGATTGAGATGGATTTCTGTTCTCTGACGGGTGGGAACTCTATCAAGAGAGGGCATTTGGGAAAATGATTGTTTAAATGGGTCCCAGAGTAGCCCAGGATGATAACTTTGCCCTGCAGCTGAAACGCAGCCGCTCAGGAAATAACAGGCCTGGAGGGAGAGGCCCATCACACCACTAAGGAGGTGTCAGGGCTCTCCTCCAGGGGCTCTGCTGCCCCGGGCGAGGGCAGGATCAGCACTAAGGTGCAGGACGGGTGAGGGGCTGGGGCTCCTGGCTCCCGATTCCCACGATTCCCATGCTCAGCGCTCTGCATGGTGAAGCCTGGGAGAAGCAGAAGTGGGGGACCGGGGGGGGGGGGGTATATCTGCCAAAGGATGACCTGAGAAAATTTCAGTGCCACTCACTTCTGCTTAGATTTCAGGCCAGCTGCACCTCTTTGTTTATAGGCAGAGTTTGCCATGATGTCAGAGGAACTGAATGTGAGCACATACACACACACACACACTCACACACACACACACACACACTCACACACTGGGCTCCATCATTATGGGCATCCTCCCCCCTTCTTTCTTTCAGCGAATATTTAGGGAACTCTGTGTTGTGTGTGTGTGACTGGGCACTTGATCTGGGAGTCAAGTTGTCAGTTTGGAGCTGATGGTCGAAATGGGTGCAAACAAGCTCTCAGTTGGACAAGGGGCGGGGGTGTCAGCGACCGGAACTGCCCTCGGCTGCGTGGGAATCGGTTTGAGGATCCTGCAGGGTCTTTAGTGGGTCTCACAGTCCAAGGTCTGAGATCAGAGACATGAAGCCTTTGATTTTCCTGCACCTAACTTTGTTTTAAACCAAGAAGAGAGAGCAGGGAGGAAAAGCCCTTCTATGAAAAATGAGAAAATAATTTCTATAAAAGGTATTTGTCCTTCCTTGGCTGGTCAGTCTCTGTCCCTTTCCCCACAGGCCCTGCCTGGCCCCAGGTAAAGGCTGGCAGCCTGAAGCCTTACCCTGTGTGGTAGGCTGAATCACTGTCCCTCAGAGATGTCCTGCCCTAACTCCTGGAGCTTGTGAGTGTGTTATGTTACATAGCAGATAGGGGCTTGGCAGATATGATTAAGTTAAGAACCTTGAGATGGGAAGATTCAGCTGAAATATCCTGTTGGCCCAGTGTAATCACGAAGGTCTTTATGAGAAGGCAACAAGTGGGTGACAGAGGAGAAGGCCACATGAAAGAGAGAGAGCCAGAGGCAGAGGGAGAGGATGCTGCTTCGCTGGCTTTGAAGACGGGGGAAGGACCTTGAGCCCAGGAATGGGGGTGGCTGCTGGAAAGACCAGGAAGTGGACCCCCCTGAGGCCTCCACATAGAATGCCGCCTGCATCACCTTGATATTAGGCTTCCGACCTGCAATATAAAAACTTGTATCTTTGGCCTCGAAGGTTGTGGTAATCAGGAAATTAATAGGGAAATGGTAGGAATTAATAGGAAGCTAATACACCATGTTAGTGAAAGACTGCTCAGCTTCCAGCTGCCAGCCTGTTTCTCTTTTTTTAGACCACTTTGCTCCTACCTGTGGCATTCCTGAAGTGCCTGAGGATGGACTCCCTTCACCTCCCCAAACAGCTATCAAACAATCACTGAGGAGACCCACTGGGCAGAAATCCCAGCCCCCTTGCCCGTGGATGTGATACTCTGAAGTATGTGTTCCACATGGGCTCCGAGTTCCCCTGTGGGATAGTGTGGCAGCCGACATGGTTAGCACCTGGCTGCCTTCCCTTCCCTGTTTCACCTTCCCCCTGCCCTCACCCCCAGAGATACTACTTGTACCTGAATCCTTGTCATGGTCTGCTTTTCAGGGAACACAAACGAAGATGGGGTATGATCAGAGCCCTGCTTTCCTGAGCTAGAATCACCCACTTGAATCAAGAGACTCAATCCACATCAGCCAGATGCTCTCAGCCTGGACTGCAAACCTTAAACAGAGACAAGGGAGCTTAAACCAAGGAGCTCTGGGACCTGGGACAGCCCCCTGGGCACAGGGCTCCTGCTGGCATCGCACAGTCTCCACCTGCTGAGGAGCCCTGTGAGCCTTCCACAGAATCACTTCCTCCTCAGTTAGCCAGAGCTGGTTAATCAACTTTGCTATCAAAGAACCTTAACAGATAGAGACTTCGGGGACGATGAAAGTGTACTTTTCAAAACACCAGAAAGAAGCTGTGCCCTGAAAGGAGAATGGCAAAGAAACAGACTTGACACCTGAGAGTCTTAATTAAACATGGACTTGCAACGTTTCTCAAATAGAAGGCTCAGGGCACCCGATTTGCCCTTTCTCTGCCGTATCAGCCTCTCCTTCTGGATAGCAATGTCTAGCTATAGCCACATGGCTATGTTTAGTCATGATTATTGGAATTTGACCATTCTGAACGTGAGAGAATTCTTAAATAAGCAGACAAGCCAGTGTCCAGGAAACCTGCTCTTCCTGTGTGCACTGCTTGGAGGTGATGGGGACCCTCACCTGTTATTCTGGGTATACTTGTGATAGGCTGAGCCCAGGATATGTAGGGTTTCTTGCCTGATATCACAAAAAAAGTAGGGGAGAGAAGCACCACCACTATTCCCCCAAAATCTGCAGTAAACTCTTTCAGTGGCTTATGAACAACAATAACATGTTGCAAATGATAATGATGCTTAGATTCTAGACAACTGGTGTCTAGTTCTAACTCTGCCAATAACTGTGTAACTGTGGGCAAGACATTTCACCTGCCTACGTCTCCATTTCCCTCAACTATGAAATGAGAGGCTTGGACAAGGTGGTCACTCTCTGATCTTGTGGCTACCGAGAGCATCGTTCTTGGATAATCTGACACCAGCCAAGTTGTCATGGAAATGAAGGTGAGTAAACATATTCCCCCCTGGCCTGCATGGCTACCTCTTCTTCACACCAAGCCTCCAGCAACCCAGGAGTTTGAACATGGTGTGGAGGAGAGACTGCTCCATGACGTGATCGCTGTCTGGACCTAGGCCAGACAGACATTGCTTTCCACAAACCCCACTTAGAGATGTCTGATCATACCTGATGTTCATTCTGATATAAATCAGCAGGCTTCCCTTGCCTCTTGTTATGTGTTAGGTCCTGGAACATGTTGTCGTCCTGACCTGGTCAAGAGTGTAAAGTAATGTCCCGTACCTGGCAGCGCTCATGTACTCGTACCTGTGACTAGTCCCCTTTTACCCTATGCAATGCCTTGGCACGTGCCAAGTGGTGTGGGCATCCATTTCATCTTACAGCCGCCCAGGACATGCCTGGTATGTAAGTTTCCCTTCGTAATAACCTCTGATAACTGCCAGGCTGGCGTGACCAGCCTTGTTCTTTCCCTGCCCTCCACTTAAGAAGGTAGATTTCCAGTCTCAGAACTTTTCACTGGGTGTGAAAACATGGGGATCCAAACTCTTTTCTTTCAACATGAAATAGAGGTCAGAGAAATAGAAAGATAGCTCTAAGTTTAATTTTACTTCCAAATAACTGGTAGGTCAGTGTTGTAAGTGAATGCATTGGCTTTCAAATGAGAAAAAGCCAAAAGTACATCTTATCCCTCATTAGACATAAAATGAAAATATCTCTGCTCCCTCCAAAATGCAAGGGCATTTCATTTCTTAAAGATGCTTTAAAAGAAATATGTTCATTTGGGGGATACTTAAGCTTATGGTTTTCCATAAAACTGCTACTTTTTAGGACTTTGGCTAAAACCTCGAATCTGCTGAACCACTTCATTTAGCCAACATTTCGAGCACCTGCTGTTCACCAGACACAGTTACGCAGTGGAAGTACAAAGCCATATAATGCATATGCCTTTTATTTAAAAACTCACTTTTATTCATTTAGTCTACAACTACATTCTGGCACCTATTATGTACTAGAAACAGAACTAGTCCTTGGAGAAATAAGAGTGAATCAGATAGAGTATCTTTAGTCCGCTGGCGGCTGACTCTGGGGGCATCTCAAACAGGCGCAGGCTGGGGCAGCTGGGACTCCTTGGACAACTCTGTCTCTACGTGGTCTCTCTACCAGGTCCCACAACCAGGGCGCTCAGGTGGCAAGACTTCTTACACGTAGTTCATGATTCCCAAGTCTTCTGAGAGAGAGAGAGAAAGAGAGAGAGAGAAAGAGAGAGAGAGAAATATGAGCACCAGGTGAAAGCCCATCACCTTTCCTGACCCAGCCTCAAAAATCACCACACCAATTGTGGTAAAAAGCCCCCTAAATACAAAAGAGGGAGTGATTATCACATTATAAGAAGAGTATGTGAGATAGGAGGTGATAGGTAGTAGATAGATGATAGATAGGTGATGATGGTAGATGATAGATGATAGATAGATGATAGATAGATAGATGATAGATAGATGATAGATGATAGATAGATAGATAGATAGATAGATAGATAGATAGATAGATAGATAGATGATAGATAGATGATAGGTAGATGATAGATAGATGATAGATAGATAGATGATAGATAGATAGATGATAGATAGATATAGATAGATAGATAGATAGATAGATAGATAGATAGATAGATAGATAGATGATAGATAGATGATATAGATAGACAGATAGATGATTTATAGATAGATGATAGATGATAGATAGATATAGATAGATGATAGATATAGATAGATAGATGATAGATAGATAGATAGATGATAGATAGATAGATAGATAGATAGATAGATAGATAGATAGATAGATAGAGAGAGAGAGAGAGATAGATAGATAGATAGATAGATAGATAGATAGATAGATAGATAGATATAGATAGATCTTTGAAATTACAAATCTGCCATCTTTTCCCCATTGACACTGGAGACCCCTCTCCTGGCACCAGCACAAGCTCATCCGTTGACTTTGAAAAGACCCAAAGCCTTTTGACTTTTGAGTTTGAGGGCCTGTAATACCTTGGAATGAGAGGTATCACATGGTAGTTGACTCTAGAGACAGACTGCCTATAATTAAATCTTAGTTCTTTGACTTATAACTGGGTGACCCTGGATAAATTGCTGAATTGCTTTCTGCCTGTTTCCTCACATGTCACATGAGGGTAATAATGATACCCCAAAGCGTAGCTGCAAGAATAAATGATGTCAGTATATGCCAGTGCTTAGAACAGTACTGTCAGGCAGGAAGCCCTCAAAGAATAAAGCCAGCTATTATATTATGAGAGCTGTTATTATTATTGTCACCATTCCTCCTTAAGTTGCCTTCAAATGAGTCTCCTTGAGGAGACAGGTGGTAGAGGTGTCTTGGTTTGAGCTCCCACAGGAGCAGTGTCTGAGACCTGAGCTTGGGTGCAATTTATTAGTCAGTGATTCCATGAGGCAGGAGCGAGGGAGCAGAGAATGCATGACAGAGCAGGGAGAGAAGCTGCTAAAATGTGCATGAGTGACGATGACAGTGGGAGCCCTGGGGACGCAAAACAAGCCTTTGAAGCCTCCCTCTGATAGGCTTAAGCAGTCTTTTCCCACTTCAAAAACAACTCTGCAGCAGAAAACTGAAGAGGAGCTGAGGTGGAACCCTGGCCGCAGGCACCAAACCCCTCCATAACTTGCCAAAATTGGGGAACGGGGGTGAACACATAAAGTGCAATACTGCCCATTGTTACACCCACACCCTTAGGACCAATGTTGCCATGAACACAGGGGTGCATAGACTCTTTCTGGTCGGTAACAGCCTAAGTGCCCATCAGTAGATGAATGGATATAAAAGCTGTGGCACATTTACATGAAAGAATACTATGCAGCTATAAAAAAGAAGGATTTATTACCTTTTGTGACAGCATGGATGGACTTGGAGAGTATTATGCTGAGTGAAATAAGTCAGTCAGAGAAAGACAAATATCACATGATCGCACTTATATGTGGAATCTAATGAACAAAATAAACTAATAAACAAAATAGGTGCAGAGGCATGGATGCATGGAACAGACTGACATGTCTTTAGGCGAGGGGGGAAATGGGAAGAGATTAACCAAAGAACTCATATACAAATATGCATAACCAATGGACACAGACAATAGTGTGGTAAAAGCCTGGGGTGGGGCAGGAGCTGGGAGGAGGTGAGGGGAAAGGGGGGGTAATTGGGGGACATCTGTAATAGTGTCAACAATAAAATTAAATTACATTTAAAAGTAAATAAATAAGTAATTTTTGAATAAATGAACCTTCAAAGGTCCAATACAAATCTCTTGTACTTACATGGGGCCTCCCTGTTTCCCTCGCTGTACTTGAATAAGGAAGGGTTCACCTTCATGGCCTAGAATAAGAATAAAGGCCATTTAAAGACTGCCTGAAAAGTAACTCATTAGAAAAAAAAATCCAAGGCTCAAATGGCAACTGTCCCCCCAGGCAGAGTAGTGAGGGCTGGGGTTGCCCTGTGGCCACGGAGGGACTCCGGTCCCGCTGGAGAGGCTGGTGCAAGAGAAAGGGCGCGGGGAGAACTGGACGCCTGGTCTAGCCTTAATTACAGTGTTTGGTTCTTTTTTGAGCCACCAAAGAGAGTTCTGATGATCAATTCACAGGCTGCTGCTTGGGGTCAAGTGTGGGACTTTTCTGCCAGGAGCAAAGCTTAGAGACAATTTGGGACACCATTCGGTTCTGATCCCATCCTGCCTATCCATCTACTGCAATGTCTGCCCCGTGCAGAGGGGCAGAGAAGCCGGCTAATGAACCCAGTTCCACTTGGGGTGTTGTGCTCCCCAAGGTGCTATCACAGTGTGGTTCTCCGAGGCTCCAAAGAGAGGATCCACAGCACCACGAGGAGGCCAACGAAAAGGCCGTTGGTTGCTGTGTGCACCTGCAGGGGAAGCGGGAGAGGCCTGAGTCTTCAGATGTGGGAGAGGAATTAAGTGAATCCTGCAGCGGGTGGCAGGCGGAGGCAGGCCCGACACTGGCAGATTATCCACAGGCCAACCTAATGCCAACCGAACATTCCCCGCACTGGGACGCTGCTCACTCAGAGCTGAGGAGGTTGGTGTCAGCCCGAGAGTAATGAGATGAGGGGAGCCAGACACAAGCCACTGGGCACAACCAAAGGGGTGGCCTTTAAAACACCTGCGTGTTGGCACCGCTGTGCTCCTTCCTGGAGGCTCTGGGGAAGGGTGTGTTCAAGCTCCTTCAGGTTGCTGGCTGAATTCGTTTACCTGCAGTTAGAGGACAAGGTTCTGTTTCTTGCAGGCTGTCAGCCAGGCTAGTTTCTGCTCCTAGAGGCTTCCCACAAAGGCATCCTACTCTTACCTGGAGAATCTAAGTCACTTTGACACAGAAAACAGCTGGACTTACAACTCCTGTGTGGACCTTCAAATAAGGGGTTGCTGGCCACACTATTTCACATTACCTTAACTTCACTGTTTCAAAGGAAAATGACCCCGGTTTCCCTTGTGTCCAGACGTAATGCTGATCCCTTACACACCACCCTGCTCTGCTTCGAGCCCGTGAAAATGCTGCTTCAGTTACATTTCGCCTAAACTCCACCCTTCTCCAAAATCCTGTGATAACTAGTTATTATTTCTTTGGAAAGAGGCACCGCACTTCCTCTGGGGTGTGTCCTTCCCCATTTCAATGACTCAGTAATCTGACTTGGTAGGACTAGAGGATGATTGAACTGGAACAACTTAAAAGTGCTTAATACAGAGTTTGGCACATGGCAACAACGATTTAATCTCATCTGTAGTAAAAAATATAATAATACTGTAATAATTATCATTATTATCATCAACTCTGGGTAAATAAAAGGCACTGATGCTGTGCAAAGGGTAGAAGCTGTGAATGAGCTGATTGGAAAAAACAAACAAATTGTATGCACCACGTCTGCAGAAATCCCTGTTACTGCTGAGACCTCCTGAGGGCAAATTTCCTCCTCAGAAACCATGTGATAGCACCCTTGGTGCTGGCAGGGCTGTTCAGACATTTTAAAGACATCTTCGACAGGCAGTATGGCCCCAGGTCTACTCCTCCAGACTGTAAGTTAGAATAATTAAGCCACAGCATTTAAGCCTTTAAAATTGTTTTAAAATCAGCCCTATGACTGATGCTAAATGCAAAAATACGTTGATGTGTGATATGTTTCTGATTTTTTCTTACTAAAAATGTAAAAATTTTATATTTTAATAATAAGTATGGGTAATCTTAGCATAATATAAAAGGCTTTGGGCTTTGGGGGCATCTTTTAGAAACATGTCAGACTTGATTTGGGGCTCAATGAGGACCTGGTGAGGATGGAGGACATCAAGCATCTTTCATTTGAGTAATTAATATTAAGATAGATTTAAATGCATTCATCAAACACCCAGTTTTAAAGAGCTGAGTCAGTATCTGGCAATGTTTGGCACATAACAGACTATGAATTATATTTACTGAATAAACAAATGGGCTCTGATATGTGCTTCAGACAGAATACCGCTCTCTAGAAATGGAGACATGAGAGAAAATACTAGGCCTCCAGACAATAAGGTAAAAATAGTATTTGTATAAATGGACAAAAACTACCATAGAGCCACAGAAGAAGAAAAAGATCTGTAAAATTCAGGATAAACAAAGCAATCTAGCTCACTTTTATTGGAAAAGCTAATCATTTGCTGGTTCTTAGGTCAACGGCCCAGTCTTCTGTAAAGTGCTGGGTGTCCATTGGTGAATGTTGGATGCACAGATTTCTGCAGTGTATGGTTTCCTTCCAACCTTAATGGAAACGCAAGCTCTCTCCCAACTTCTTTGTATGAACACTTCTGATATTCACTTTATAGGGCCTTACTAAGTTAAGAAATAACTCTTATTCACAGAAAACACATAAACACGCCATTAAAAGTTAGGATATGCTCACAGCAACAAAACAAACTATATTTTAGTCATATATCCTATGTTTTATGGTAAATTCCTCCTCACAGAAATCTTAGAGGTACTATCACCTCCATAAAGTGGGACACACACCCCAATCCTCAAAGGGAGCACTTCAGAACTTGGAAAAACCTGATTCCCTATTGAATTTTGCAAAGAAATTGATTCTACAATCACAGAGAAAACATGAACAGTAACAGCAGGAACTTCCTTCTTTTGTTTCTCAGTCCCACCCATTTTGAAAAGCTCTCTGAGTTCTTTAAACATCAACCTGGTTTATGGAGTAGAACAAATGAGAGAAATAAACATTTCTGCCTGAAATTTCAGTTATAAAGAAAAACCCAGGTTCAGCGTCATTGTTATTGGCCAAATCCCCAGCTCAGGGTTGAAATGGCTTGTCTTTCTCTTGCCTGGAACAAAGAAAACAATTCTTAGTGATTAGGAGCAAATCCGAATCGTCCCATAAAACTACTTTTTTCTTTCACTTTTCTCCTTTCTGCTCTACCTTGCTATAATACAAGGCTACTGCCAATTTGGGGAAGATTTCAGTTAAAGTTCATTTAACACCTCCAAGGACATCGGAAGATATGTGGTACTTCCAAAACTATATCAAAATAACAATAAAATACAAGAAATGAGTTGTAGCTACTAACACATCTATAATGATAGTATGAAGAGTAGATGACTAAATCTCCTCTTTAATTTCTGTTACTTGAAATTAATTCTAAATAATTTACTACTCCGGAGAGTATTAAATATAGAACCAGCCTGAATTTTCTCTTATGGCACCACTGCCACTGTATTTAGGGTGTGTGGATTTTTGAGCCACTTTCTGTAGCAAAAGCACATGAAGTGAATTCCTAGTTTTGCTCACACCGCACTCAAATGTATGGAGAAGGCTGGCATCTTTATTTCTCTAAAATTGACTTTATGCTTCTCACAAGTGCCACCTGCTGGCTTGTATGTGCATGTCCTTAGGAATGTGCATGGAAGCTCGGAGGCATTCAAATTTTCATGGGCATTCAAAAGCAACCTTTTTGTTGAAATATGTGCAGATACTTTAAGTGTACAGTTGCATGGGTTTTCACAAAGTACGCACACCCACGGAGTGCGTATCAAAAACTAGAACATCATCAGTACCCAGAACCAACTCCCTGTTACTAAACCTGCAGCGTAGGGTAATGGATATATTTCAATCTGGGAACCTCAGTCCGAGTCAATATTTTAAACTGTGCATGAAATTGTTCACTATGTAAAATGTTCAGTCTGTCGGATGGCAGCCCTTTCTCCCTTCTCTGCCCTCAGCAAGAGAGCACCTGAGTAGGGAGGCTATAGGCTAGAGGTAGCCTCCTGGTTTGGAGGCAGGAGGGTCTCAGATATGCAATTAGAGTCCTCACTGGTTTGGGGACAAGAGTCTGTGCTCACCCTGCTGTCATCAGCTGCTGGCACCTGCGTCACTCAGGTAGTGCACAGCTGAGCAGTGCCCAGTTTCTGTTCCTGCTGCCTGGGCCCCCATCAGCACCTCAGCTCTGGATGCTGTTCCGAATCCCTCCCACTGTATGGTCATGGTCCCGGCCTAGACAGTTCCAGATGGCACTTTTTTCTCTGCTATAATGACCATGTTCCCAATTTTCTCCATTTCTCCCTCTAAGGGGCATGTGAGAGCACCTGGTTCCATTCTTGTCACACAGGAACTGAGGACAGCTTGGAACACCCGATTTTAAGCCCTCCCTGTGTGTCTAAGTACACTTCACTGCCTTTAACGTCAGGAAGGTTTCTTTTGCCAGGGTCATAAATGGGAATGGGGTCTTGAAAGGAATCTTAGACATGCCTGATCACCTGTGTCCCCTGCAGGAGCACCACTGCCCATTGTCAGGCTGAAGGTGGCCGGATGCAGGGTTCTCTTAGACACCTATAGGCTCTCTCCAGTAGGCCTGGGAAGCAGACCACAGACCAGCACTCCTGGGCTACCCCAGAGCTATGAGTATAAACTTAAGGAAAGGCAGTCACGTTTTTAAGAATAAGAACTTTAGCAACTGTATGTTCCTTCCCCTGTATCTCTTCTCCTCCCCCTCCATAAAGCAAACTTTGAGTATTTAATACAATAATCTTCAGGCTTTGCTTTCTTCAATATTATATCCTAGGACTGTAACCCTCTGACTGGGCTTTTCTTTCTCCACCCTGCATTCATTTACTGCTCACCTAGTGTCACAGACAGAAGGGATCTGGAAGAATATCTATCATCTGAGCCTCCAGGTCCAATTCCATCTGTTCAATGGGACCTAAAGGAATTTTAGGGGCTCCTTTCTCTCATAATTAAACCTGACTTTCAAAACCTTGTTTTAAAATAATAGCAACAATTTTACCTACCAGAAGATTACCTTCTGTTGTTTTTGAATTTCTGCTATAACAACCCTTATCTCTCCCCTCCTTCCAGTCCCCCCACATCACCCATCTGCTGAAGGACGCAAGGTACTTTAGGTTGACTAAGGCCATATATACAGAAACATAAAATAGCATTTCCCCCAATGTCCCTGCATTAACATAGAATGATATATTAAAACTAACGAATGCTACTAGCTTCAAAAACATTGAGTCAAGAACACTTGAAAACACTCGACAGACATTTACGTTTATGTAGTCCTTTATGGTTTATAAGATGCTTACCTGTAAATTACCTTACTGTCCTCA
Organism: Miniopterus schreibersii; assembly: GCF_964146895.1. NCBI lineage: Eukaryota > Metazoa > Chordata > Mammalia > Chiroptera > Miniopteridae > Miniopterus > Miniopterus schreibersii. Next base: position 70,635,957 of record NC_138110.1, read on the forward strand.
GTCGATGCAGCAGGTATTTCCATCTTCATCCGGAGGCCTAGGGGGTTAAACTCTTTGCCATCAGTATATATGATGTGGTGACAAATAAACAAACCTCCTGTTTTAAAATACATCTTTCCTATAGCACTGAAGGTAAAAGTTAAAATTAGGGACTGGGATAGACTCTCTTGATTTTTAGAAGAACCATCTTTCTGAGTCACTTTTGTCATGAAATGTATCAATAACAGGGGTGCACTCTCTTTGGAGAACTCTGAATATTGGCAGCACAATCTCAATTCAAATGCTGCACGATGTCCTGTTTAGAGATGTGACCGGCACAACTGTGGCCGGGCTCTGCATTGCAGAGTGTAATACGACCAGGATTCATGCTTTGCCCCAGACAAGAACCAGAGACAGGTGGACATCAAAAACTTGAACTCTACTTGGGGGCAAAGCACAGGCCCCAGTAACATAGCACCATGCTAGAAACTAGGGCCAGCAGAGGAATTAAAGGGAATGGGCAGCTGGTAAATTCTAGGAAAACAGAGTTGGAGGTGTATTTTTGTTTCTCTTGCACAAGGCAGTTTCCTAATGTTACCCTCAAGTGTCAGGAAAGTCTATTTAATTCATAGCCCTTTCGTAAGGCAGGATTGGAGGGAGCAGCTTTGTCTACATTCTTTGGCAAAACAGACCAGAGATGATAACTACAGCGTGAAAGAGGGGCCAGAGACCTGCAGGAGGAGAGAGAGGAAGGGAGCTGAGCCTGAGCCCAGAGCTGAAGTGCTGAGGGGCGCAGGTGGGCTTGAGGAACATTCTAGCACTCCTTGGGGTTCTCAGAGATCCCGACAGTATCCACAGGGCACTCAGATTGCAGTAAAGGAAAGGGGACCTCCAATATACTGGAAATTAATTGGACAGAGAATTAGTCATCTTTATGGATAACTTGTACCTGTGACATTTGGTTTAGCCAAGAATAAATTATTATAGTTAAATATTATCTTTCTCATAGATGTCAGTTAAGCGGAATTAAAGAATATTATCATATAATCAAAAAAATGAATTTGTCTTTATTATTTTCTATTCTCAGAGCCATCTCTCTTCCCAGCCGTTCACAGGTCTGTGGGAATCATTTCTTAGTGAAGCACCTATTTTATATCCAACCAGAAGATGTCAGCCCAAGCTCAGTCATCTGGGCATTTTCCTGGACCACAGAGTAAGCTTTCCTTTTTCTGTCTCATCAGGAGGAAGTTTAAGATCCTGACAACCCTCAGGATCAGGTACAGTGACCATAGTGGCCACTTACCCTGGAGCTCTTCATACATGAGACCCATGGCCTCTGTGGCTCTGAGCAGATGAACAATCTTTGGATTGTGGGCGCTAAATAAATAACAATTGATTGCTGAGCTCTAGTCACTTCAAAAGGGCCTCTGCCTAAGAGCAGTTTGCACAATCTCCGGAAGAGCCACCTTTCCTTCCCACAGAAGTCCCTAAGCCTGGGACGTGCTGGCATTTCCTGTACAAGAACAGGAAACAGGTGTCCTGACCCACGCGGAGAGGACACCACGTACCTACATCCAGTGAGGTGCATGAAGGCCGCTCCAGGACTGGCTCAGCAGCTGGCGAGGCCTGCGCGCATGAAAATGACTTTCGCACTTGCAACCTGCCCTCCCCAGTGTATTAGCAGAACCCCATGGAGCAAGATGCCTCTGGTAGCTCTAAGAATCACATTCTTGCCATAAAACAAAGAAGGCAAAGCAGGTAGGGGGTTGCTTTTCCTTCCTTGTGGATTTTTGTGAGGGTGGAAATAACCTTTTCCAGACACCTCCCAGCAGGTATAAGTTTACAGCTCACTGGCCAACCTGCCCCTGAAAAGGTCATCAGGAAGAGGAGAGGAGAGGCCATGACAGGTATAGATTGGTTAGACCCATCCCCTGGGGCATGACATTGCCCCACACTGAATAAAAAGGGGCTCCATTACCAAGGCTATTGGAAAGGCAGCTTGCAAAATCTGCTTCACAGATTAAAAAGCTGATTTTTTTTTTTTTAAAAACCTGCCAAAAATCCATATGAGAATACACCCTATTATTAGTAAATCAATATTAAAAACATATACTGTCCAGGTAACTTATCATAGTGAAATCTTTTAAGTTTTGTGTAGCTCAATTGACTACTTGCAAAGATAATTTGTGAAAATTTTACTATTTTGATTGCATTTTGGGGCCAGTTCATTAAGTCACAATACAGTGGGGTGAAACAGAGATTTTCTATTTCCCCACTATTTATTACTTTCCTTGGAGTTCTGCTGAACCTCTCTGTCCAACCCCTTAGGGAACTCTTGGGCAGATTCCATAACTTTCTATCACTTTCAATTATCTATTTCAGTCTCATCTCTCCTCTTCTCCAGGCAAAGGCTCCACCTTCAGAATGTTCAGAATGGATGAGTTTGTGGGCTACTCTCTCCTTTCTTCCACTCCAACAATTTGAGGTTGGTCAGTGGGAAGACACAGTTCATCTTCTGGAGTCCCTCCTGGTGTTCTTTCTTCTAGCCTCCAGGTCCTCACTTGATGAATGAGGAACATTTAAGCTCAGAAAGTATTCAGTGACTTACAATCTTGCAGCTAGTAAATGGGACAGATGCACAGGTCAGTCTGATTCCAAAGCCCATACTTTTACCAATTATACTGCTTTTTATACAAATAGCAGTATCTGGTAAGTGGGACCGACAATCTGTCTGAATAATGAGTTTTAAATTAACTGACACCAAAGTAAAAAATTAATTAAAAAGGAGTGGCCACCACCAGTCATAAAGAGCACTCACCTTTTCCACTTAAAACCCACTCAGCCTATCCATTCCCCCTGGTGAGAGTCATTGAGAGTCCTCCGAACAGCGAAGAGCTGGAACATAACCTCCCCGTCAGGCTCGCTTGCAATTAGGAAGGGGCCTGAAAGCACACAGGAAAGGAACTGTAATAAAAGGTGAAAGTGAAACATCCTAGAACAAAGGCAAAGATCACATTTTAAAGGGACTCTGAAGCTCAGTTTCATGTCCTAGGAAGTGACAGTCTGAGCTGCGTCTAGGGAATGGACTGTAGAGATGAGCAACGTCAGGGAGGAATCGGAGGCTGGAGAACAGCAGCAAGCAAAGCAGAGGCAAGAAATCAGCCAGCAGTTTCGGGGAACAGACAGCTATAGCTAGTTTGGCTGGAATGTAAATTATGTGGAATTTATAGATGAGAGATTGGGAGATAAAATTAAAATTCAAGTAAGGGTCAGATCACAGAGAGCCTTCGGTGTGGAGTCCAGGCAGTGACTGGGACCCCACTGAAAGAGTTTGAGCTGAGTGTTATTTCTCTAGAGTTGAGTCTTAGGACAGGGAGCCTTGGAGCCCTGTGTATGATCAATGAAATGAGGAGACACAGGAAAAGTAAAACTAGAAGAGCAAGCAGGCAACTACTACAGCTATCGTGGGAGGCATTAACAGAATAAATACTGCCAAGGACGTGGGGCAACTGGAACCTTTGCACACTGCTGTTTGAGGTAGAAAGCAGAACAATCACTTCTCAGAGTTTGGCAATCTTCTTATAAAGTTTAACTTTACCTTATGACCCAGCAATTTTATTCCTAGGCACTGCCCAAGAGACGTGAAAACACACAGCCACACAAAGACTTGTAGGAGAATATTTCCAACAGCCTCGCTCAAAATACTGAAAAACTGGAAACAACTCAAATGCCCACCAATAAAAAGTTAGGTAAATAAATTCAGTATATTCATATAATGGAATGCCACTTCACAATAAAAGAGATTGAACTACTGAAAGTTAATCTATGGCAATAGAATCAAATACTTGGTGTTGGGGGAGGGAAGTAGAGGGAGAATGGACAGAGAAGTTGTGTGAGGGAAATTCCTGGAGGGTGCAAATGTTCTGTGTATTATTTTTGGTGGTTACACATATAATTGTCAAAAATTTGTCAATCTGAACATGTGATACTTCAGCATTTTATTTTATGTTAATTATATCTCAGTTTTTTTAAAAAAAAATTCTAGGGCCCTGAAAATGTAACATCACTCAACTTTCCCGAAAACAAAAACCTAACAAATTAAAACACTCAAATACATTACCTGAGGAATCAATCTAAATAAAATAGCAGAGCCCGGCCGGGCGTGGTTCAGCTGTTGAGCATTGACCTAAGATCCATGAGATCGAGGTTCGATTCCCAGTCAGGGCACATGCCCGGGTTGCGGGCTCGATCCCCAGTAGGGGGCATGCAGGAGGCAGCCGATCAGTGATTCTCATGATTGATATTCCTCTCTCTCCCCCTCTCCCTTCCTCTCTGAAACCAATAAAGATATATTAAAAATAAATAAATAAATAAATAAATAAATAAATAAATAAATAAATAAAAAATAAACTAGCAGACATACTGGATTTAAAAGACCTAGAGGGGAGCAATAAAACCAATAAAAAGCTATAGTAAAGATGAAATTAGATGCTTAGATTTTTTAATTAATTAATCTTTTTTGTAAGAGATAATGCATGTTATAAAATTAATGCTTTAACAACAGCCTATATCTTTAATGCTAAGTTATGGTCAAAAATTCTGAGAATTCAGTTGAAAAAGGTAAAGCAGTGGTGTGTTTAAAAAAAAAAATCTATAATTAAAAGGAATAAAATCTTGTTGCAGAGAAAGTCAGTATTATGCTCAAGTGTTATATTTATTATACATTTAAAAATATTCATTGTAAACTCTTTTTAAAGAATATTTTTTTCCAGTTAAATTCATGGTTCATGAAATCTGCTTTGGAATTAAAACTGATCTGCTGCATTTATTTTTCACACTGAGAGTAATGCAGTGCTTACTGAAGTGTGTCCTATCTGTTAGGCAGATAGAGCTCAAGGAAAAAGCAGCACGTAGCTCTCTGTAATTAGCTTACGAAGAAAAATTAAATTACTATTCATCTCTCACCCAGATAAGCTCTAAGAAGGGTATACTTAATGTTACCTGTTTGGGGAGTCAGAAATTACACCTCCTGTTTAAAAGCAAGATAGAAATCTGCAGAACTGTCTTTCTGGTGGCTTGCTTGGGGAGCAAAGTGAGTTACACTGGAAGTCCATTCGAGAAGGAAAATACAGCCTTCGCCATGTGTAACTCACGTACCTCTCTCAAGAAGAAAAGATAAGCTGTTACCTGGAGATGTCTTTTGCAGGGATAAGCAGGTGATAGTTCTGTGTAGAAATCAGATACAGAGTAGAGCGTGATATACCAAATGCAAACTCTTGAAATATGTTATGATCGTTTGGGTCTCCTCTGCTCCCCACTCTGGATACTTGTTAATTCTCTGAGCTTCTACTGCTCTAGGAGACTAGAACTAAATGGAATGATTCTTTATGGACAAGCAGTTGGATAAATAGTGGTAAATCTCTACAAGGAAATAGTAGACCGTTTATAAGTAGAGTGAATTAGATGCATATTGACATTGTGTAGTGTTAATATGTTAAATGAGAAGAAGCAAGTTTCAGAATGATGTGTGTTGTAAATATTCATCTTGGTAAAAACAAATCATGAGGGAGAATATCCCAATAAAGGATGTGAAAACAAGCCGGCAAATGCCATACCAGAAGAGTTAATAGTGGTGTTCAGATTTAAGAGGAAAACGTGACAGATCTGTTTATAATGCACATGCCAACTGCTCGAAGGAAACAGCTTAGGAAATGTATAAGAAAATGTATGTACTATGAAAGAAAATTTAGAAAAGATGAGTTAACATGGATGGATGGGTGGACTGATGGATGGAGAGAAGGCTAAGATTTGCCTCCTATGTCCTCTCTCTCATAAAGACAAGTCAGAAATTCAAGTTCCCCAGGTTTCTCAGAAGCTCCTGGAGAAGTCCCAGCAGTGGCATTTAACCCACTCACAGGGGTCTTGTTTTTACTTCAGTTTGGAGGCTGCAGATTCCTTTTTTTTTTTTTTTTTTTTTAATACCAGCTCACTAAGGGACTTAAATTTTTATTTATTTTTTATTTATTTATTTATTTTTTAAAGTCTGATGTTTTCTCTTTTTTTAATTTATTTTATTTATTTAATGAATATCTTTATTGACTTCAGAGAGAGGAAGGGAGAAGGAGAGAGATAGAAACATCAATAATGAGAGAGTCATCGATCAGCTGCCTCCTGCCCGCCTGGGACTGGGGATCGAGCCCGCAACCCGGGCATGTGCCCTGACCAGGAATCAAACAGTGATCTCCTGGATTCTAGGTCGATGCTCAACTACTGAGCCACACCAGGTCGGGCTTTATTTTTATTTTTTAAATATTCCATTCACCAATTTTATTGTTTCACTTGGGAGGATAATTCAGCATATGTAATATAATCTGGCACCCCCCCCCCTTCTTTCATCTTTACCAAATAGGCCAGTGCTACCTAATAGAACTTCCTGTGAGGAGGGAAATATTCCATATCTCCACTGGCCAGTATGGAAGCCACTAACCCTATGTTGCTACTGAGAACTTGAAATGTGATTTGTGTGATTAAAGAAGTACATTTTTATTTTCACTCGATTTTTTAAGTGTTTAAAATTTAAATTTATATAGCCACTTGAGTAGCAGCTATCCTATCAGACAATAGAGAAATAGACCTCTACTCACCCATACATAAGTGCTCTTATGAGATATAACTAGTAGAATTACATATAAAATGGGAGATGGGATTTTTGGCTGCATGATTGACAATGCCACAGCCAAAGAAAAAATAGTAAAAATGAAAGTTTCAAAGAGAGCCAATATTCCTCCTGAAAGTAAGCTTCTGGCCTCAATTTCTTTATTTTTTGGTAAGGAAGAATTTTGGATGTGTGGCATCCACCTGACTATGTCAGAAAAAGGATTTAGCATAGTTTATGGGATTGCACAATTCAAAAATATAAACAGTACAGGAAATGGCAGGAGGCACGCCCCAAAGGTTTCATTAGGACGAAGCTGCAGTGACCTGGCCTACCAACCCTAATGAGCTAGCTCTGACTCATACTGGCTTTTTGAATTCATGCCAAGGCCGGGACATGGTCACAGCCTGGCCCATACCATGTAGCCTCTTGTTTTTGTTATTTGTGGCACTGAACCTCTCCTTTCAACTTCAGAGAATCAGCCATTCAGCACTAGCCCCGCCCATAGAAGGAACACTCCCAGAGTTATTTCTACTAGACACACAAAGTTCATATTTCTTTTTAAGAATATGGCTGAATATTTAAACCATTCTTCTCTACAGAGTTGCATAGGACAGGCACAGTTCTGTGGAAAGAGCACTGGAATGGGTTCTGGGCCTCAGTTTCTCCAACTGCAAAAATAGATAGTTCTTCTACATCAAAATGAACTAATACAACTTAGAACCATACCCCAGATAATTGCGGTAAACTTTCACAACCTGGAAAATGTTGAAAACAGCCATTCCTATTTTTGTTTTTTATTAAATCTTTCACACACACACACAAATCCCTTATCACAGTCTAATTGGAAAGGTTCAGTTACCCAGGACTGACCCATGTAAACAGGTAGGAGATGGGACAAATTGGGGGTTCTGTTTCCATGCTGCTGGAACTTCATAATAGGTCATCTAAGGAAAACCAACCTGGTAATAGGTGTCTTGATGATGCTGGAGACTTTGAGGATGCAGTTCTGTGTCCAGCTTGTATAATTTGTCGCAATAGATCATGAGACTCCTCAATGGCCATAGAGAAGAGCAGCACTAGATTAGCAGGTCCAATGGGGATTCAGTAGATAAAGAGCTACTTCTCCCTTTGCTACATGTGGCTTTCCAACAGGCCATGGCAGATGGTAGTTTTGAGCTCTCAGTGTTGCTATAGGTATCTTCTTTCCACACCAATCATTACTAATCCTGTTTATCTTTTCTTTACACTTTATTCTCAATGGCTTGTTTTCTAGCTTAGGAAAACTTAAACACTCGTAATTTCTGAGAGTATTTCTGGGTCAGTTTCTGGGGGTGTTTCCTCTCTATAAGAGCAATGTTCTATTTGCCATTAACAAGCATTTCACTTCCATGAGTGAAAACCCTTTTCATCTACAGAGTTTCTGACAAGGTAGAAATTACAAGATAAAGTTATTTTAAAATTGTATGTCACTTCTATTTTTAAATAACAGGTATTAAATGTAAAAGAATGGGTTTAATTGTTAGTTGGAAAAATACAATAAATACACCATAAAGTGTCCAAAAGTTTGGAAACATAGAAGAAATAGTACATTTATTGTACATAATTCAGATGGGGAAAGGCTGAGAGCTCAGTTAGCAAGTAACAGATTCAGATCTAGAATGCAATCCCATATTTTCTGCCTCCAAATCTGTGTTGCTTGTCTCACATTAGGTATAAGCTTCTCAAATCAGAACTAGCTCCAACACATTTCTATAATTTTTTCATTGAAAACTTATAAATAACAGGACACCAGCCAACCCACCTTGAAGGTGATTGGATAACATGGTGAAGATACTTTTAATGGATGATGCAAGAGTCTAAATAAGCTTTCCTCACTTTAAGGTAAAAAAAAAAAAAAAAAAAATCATTATCTTTTCATTATTTTTTTTAAAGAATTTTCTGAAAATATCTGTATATTTTTCCAAAAATAAACCACCTTTTTAATCCTGAAGCCCAGTCTGTGTATGACTTAAGTTCATTCTATGACATTAAATATATGTGCACATCAGTGTCCTCTGATTAAAATAGAGAACTAATTTCAGGGTGCTGCCATGTTTAACCTGTTTATACAGCATATGGCACAGTACTTTAGCAGCTTCAATGATATACGCTTAAAGAATCTTCAAATGTTTGGGATGGATGAGAGTTTATAATAGGCTACTTCCAACCTCCTCACTTTACAGATGAAGAAACTCAGCCTTATTAATTCATTCAGCAAATCTTTGTTGAACACCTACCATGTGTCTTCCATAGGATTCAGTACACTAAGTGGAAAAAAAATAAATCAACTCGAAGAAGTTAAATGATTGCCCAAGAACACTCACAGCTCCATGCCACACCTGGGATAATGATAACTGGAGCAATGGGGATCAGAGAACACATAAGATTTAAGTGAGATTGCGCAGGTCTGACATTATTTATGAAGGTGTTAATGGTAAGAAGCTCAGTGAATGCAAACTCAGTGAGTATCAAGGGAAGGAAGTCTAGGGAAAGTTTTTAAATATTAAAATCAGAGGACTTCAAAGAAATATTTCAAAGCTTATATAGCAATGCCGCTTATATTGGAGGAACATGGCCTCGTTGAACAGTTGAGCATTTAACAGAGTGACCTTAGAAAAATACAAGCTTTGGGGTGGCATGGTGTCTTGCGAACTCAAAATGGGTCAAGGGGCTTTGCAAGAATATAAATGACAGACATTCATTCAAGGGTCTTAGGGTTTGCAAAGTGAAACAATCTAGGTAAGACATAGACATATTCCAAAAGAGAAAGGAAAGCGAGTTTCTTACGGTAAAACGTCTACTCTTGAGAATATTCAGTCCTGCATCTTTCTCCCTTGGATGGTTCCAAGATGGTAATTTTTAGATGTCTAGTGGCTCGGATAATGGAACAGTTTCTTCTTGAGGTCATTCAAATGGTAAACTGAGGGTTTGATGTCTGCCCAGGCATTAACACGCAACGTGATGGGCATCCAGGTATTGACACAGGGCTGAAAAATTCAGAAGTTTAAATTCCTAGACTAGTGAAGGCAAGACTAGAATCTTTTCTTCATGCATCAGCCTATTTTATTTTAATAATTTCACAGCTTGACCATAGTACCCCCATTTTACTTCTTCACACTATTTCTCAGGAAATATACGCCATATATATTCCCACTTTGTTTTCCTTTGGTGAGTGTATTTACTCAGGCAGTTTCCACAAGAACTTCGCTACAAACAACTCACCTCACACATATAAACAAGAAACAGGGGGGCTTAGGTGTGGAATGTCACACCCTCTTGCTCTAATTCAAGACACCACACCAAGGGAGTTACTAAACTAGGGCCTTAGGTAGATAGAAAGAATTAACGAGGAATTAGTGTTCAGAAGTGTCATCCCTTTTTCATATGCTATTGAGTAGGGGAGGTTGCTTCTCAAACTTCCAGATAAAACTGTGTGTGCACCTTCATTCACAGGGTGAGATCTTGGAGAATTATCTTAACCTCTCTGGATGCAATTTTATATTCATAAAATAAAAATAAAATATCTGCCTTTTTCTCCCTCATACAATTGTAAGATATAACCTCATAAAGTAGAAATTACAATACAGATCTATATTTCTATTTTATTAAAATTAGCCTAATTAAAAAAACAGAAATTATCACTTAAAACTTCAATGAGTACTGGAAACAACCTGGTGAGAAATGTCAGTAAGCTGGCAGAATAAGAAGTCCCAGTCCTGATGCCCCACCAAAACAGATCTCACAGTGATAAAATATCTTTATGAGAGGTCGAGTTCACATTAAGCCGTTACAGTACTCAAGATGAGCACACCTATTAGATGGTAATTATAAAAAAAATGTTTTTAAGGTAAGTGTTGCCGAGGATATGGAGATGTTGGAATCCTTCTACACTGTTAATGGGAATATAAAATGGTGAAACTTCTATGGAAAACAGTATGGGGCTTCCTTAAAAACTTAAAAATTGAATTACTGTATGACCCAACAATTTCGCTTCTGTGTATTTATTCAGAAGAAAATGTCCGTTCTACCCAAAACAACCTATAGATTCAACGCAATCCTTATTAAAAATACCAATGACATATTTCACAGATCTAGACAAATACTCCAGAATTTTATATGGAACCTAAAAAAGACCCTGAATAGCTGCAGCAATCTTGAGAAAGAAGAACAAAGTTGGAGGTATCAAAATATTGGATATCAAACTATACTACAAAGCCATTGTAATCAAAACAGCCTAGTACTGGCACAGAAACAGGCATATAGATCAATGAAACAGAACAGAGCCCAGAAATCGACCCACACCATTATGGTCAATTAATATTTGGCAAAAGAGGCAAGAGCATACAATGGAGTAAAGATAGTGTCTTCAATAAACTGTATTAGGAAAATTGGACAAGTATATGCAAAAATATGAAACTAGACCCACCTCACACCATACACAAGAGTAAACTCAAAATGGATGAAAGACTAAAATGTAAGTCGCAAAACTATAAAAATCCTAGAAGAAACCATAGGCAGTAAAATCTCAGATATCTCACATAGTGGAATTTTCACTAATACCTCTCCTAGGACAAGAGAAACAAAAAAAAAAATAAACAAATGGGATTACATCAAACTAAAAAGCTTCTGCATTGCAAAAGAAATGATCATCAAAATGAAAAGGGAACCCACTGTGGGAGAACATACTTGCCAGCTATACAGCAATAAGAAGTTAATTTCCAAAATATATAAAGAGTTCATACAACTCAACAAAAGGAAGACAATCCAATTAAAAATGGGCAAAGGACCTGAATAGACACTTCTCCAAAGAGGACATACAGATGGCCAAGAGACATATGAGAAAATGCTCAATGTCACTAATCATCAGAGAGATGCAAATTAAAATCACAATGAGGTGTCACTTCACACCTATCAGAATGGCTCCATCAATACATCAACAAACAGCAAGTGTTGACGAGGGTGTGGAGAAAGGGGAGCCCTAGGACATAGCTGGTGGGAATGCAGACTGGTGCAGCCACTGTGGAAAACAGTATGGAGTTTCCTCAAAAAATTAAAAGCGGAACTGCCATTTGACCCAGCAATCCCACTTCTAAGAATATATCCTAAGAATCCAGAAATACCAATCAGAAGGAATACATGCACTCCCATTTTCATAGCAGCATTATTTACACTAGCTAAGACCTGGAAACAGCCCATCAGTAGATGAGTGGATAAAAAAGCAGTAGTATAGTACACTTACCCAGTGGAATACTACGCAGCTGTAAAGAAGGATCTCTTGCCCTTTGATACAGCATGGAGGGCCCTGGAGAGTATTATGCTAGGCAAAATAACCCAGTCAGAGAAAGACAAATACCACATGATCTCATTTATATGTGGAATATAATGAACAAAATACTGACGAACAAAATTTGTCCAGAGGCATGGAAGCACGGAACAGACTGACAGATCTCAGAGGGGAAGGGGGTAGGGGGTTGGAGGGATAGGAAGAGATTATAAAGAACTTATATGCATATATGCATAGCTCATGGACACACACAACAGAGTGGTAAAGGCCTGGGGTAGGGCTGGGGCTGGGTGGAGGGGAGCAAAGGGTGGGGAAATGTTCACATTAGTCTTTCTCTTTTTCTTGTTCTCATTTAGCAGTTTTAGGGATAGATCTAAGTAATTCCTCATCATAACTACAAAATGTTTCATTTATGGACATCTCACAACGTGCCCAGTGATTGCATAGCTAATGGACATTCAGGTTGTGTGCAGGTTTGTTTGCGTCTGCATGTTTGCTTTCCCACTAAAAACAATGCCGTGATATATTTGTACAGGTATCTTTGAGTCCTGATACTTTAATTTACATAGAATAGATTCTTAGATCTAGCCTATGCAAGATTTTGGGGTCAAAGGGTTCATGCATTTTTATTTCACCAGTTAATGATTGTTTGTTTTCCAAAGATCGTAGCAATTTTATGCCCACCATCAATGCATGAAGATGCTCCTTTCCTTGAACCATTGCCAACATTGGAGGCTGCTGTACTTCAACAAATTTTTTTTCATTCTCATAGCTGTCAGTTGACTTTTAAATAATTTTTTAAAAAGGTTTGTAATTTTTTATTCCTTTGTACTCTAAAAGTCCTGACTTACTGTCATAAGAAGTTCATTTTAAATAGTAAAGCTTACATGTTTGATTTTGCCCATCAGATTTTTATTACAATAACAATTTTACAACACAACAGATATAGAAAGCAACCAACATCCGTCCATAAATATTTTCCAGTTCTTGTCCATATGCATTTGAGTTTTATAAAGATATGGCTCTAGCATAGTACAGTTTGACACTTTCAATTTTTACTAGACATTTCAAGATAAGTATTTTCCTTGTTGTTATGGAGTCTTCCTATTTTAACACCTGCTTACTGTGTCATGGTTAGTATCTATAAACTAATTAATGATTCATCTGTTGTTGGATGTCTGAGTTGCTTTGTGTTTTAATAATTACAGATAACTGTGAGAATACTCACAAATACAAAATCATCCTTTTTAAAGCAGATTTTTCTTGGATAAATTACCAAGAACAAATGCAATAAATGTGTTAATGGATTTTGAGACATATTGCCAAATTATTTTCCCCAAGTGTGGAAAATAGTTTATGCAGGCACAAGCAAAGGACTAGATTTCAGAATGACATTCAAAGATCTCTAAATAAAGACCCAGCAATCTTTCTTTTTAATGAGTTGTTAGGGGTTTTGTTTGTTTGTTTATTTTTACATTTTAAAACTATTCTATGATATTATAAACAAGGTTTATCCTTTGGAGAGGTAATGGCTGGAAGAGAGAACAAGTGGGATTCCATGGCCCTGGTTATGTTCTGTTTATTGATTTTGGAACCAATTAGTCGAAGGAGTTCAGTTTGTGAAAACTAGGAGAGCAGGACACTTAGGGTTTCAGCTCTTTTCTCTGTGTGTTACACATCAACAAATGTTGAAGGACTGCATTTTAGGGATTTCATCGGAACTTCTGTCACATTGCAGAGAGACGCATGAGCACGCTGGATCATTTTGCCAAGCACCACTCTGGATTGGAATTGGGTATCTGTATATGCTCATATTTTTTGTACAAACCATCAAAGATGTTCCGAAACACCAGGTCTGTGGGTATTAGAAAATTGCTTCAAGTCACAGATAACCAAACATTCTTTGTTTTCCTCCTGTGTTCTGTGTTAGCAGCAGTCTGACTGTGGCACGTTAAGAAAACTAGGAGCTTACTGTTTCTCAAAATAAACTTCGAGGAACTTACCTGGTGAAAAAGCCCAGGGAGGTTGAATGACTGCTCCGAGGAACACAGCTAACTAACCGGTGGCAGGACTGCAACCAAACCCAGGTCCTCAGTTTACCGTAACAGAGATTTTTCCGTTGTAGCAGGTTGCTTTCTGCCTGAGACAAGCATCAGATGAAATAGCTGTTGACTGAAGTCCTTCAGAGGACTCCCAGGGGAACTGGTTTCAGTTCTCTGAATCTGTTTTTAGCTCTCCCGAGGTGTCCCTAGCCCTGCTTTTTTGTTACCTCCCAACACATACTCTCATCCCTGGAAAAATATGTACTTTTGTGCTTTGCACCTGCTGCCTCCTTCACCTAAAAAATCCTCCTGTGTTCCGTTTTTTTATGTATATTATCTCGTTTAAAATATTCCACACTACAGTCTCATAAAGTAGGTTTTACAAGTGTGTCCAAGAGCACACAGATACTAAATGTGCACCCAGTTCTGTTTAACTGCAAAGCCCGTGCCCGAACCACTCCTGCTGCTATCATGAGTCCTAACAGTCACCCGCACACCCGCACAGCAGTGTCTTATGTGCCCTTCCCTGCGACCCTTTGAGCTAAGCATTATTGTTGTCCCCATTTGCAGATAAATGAACAGAAGCTCAGAAAGTGTGGCTTACCCGAGGTCACACCACAATTATAGTCCAGACCACATAATTTAGTCCCTGATTCTCTATTATCTTTTAGTTAACTATGTAAGTGTTTATTGAGGCCTTACTTGAAGAGCATTAAACTAGATACTCTGAGATGTAGATTGTTTTTAAATTGCTCCCTCTGTTAGATATATATTTTATATACCTAGTTTATAATATCCTAAATAGAATAGAGCTCATCCTGCTTGTCAGCTTCCCACTGCTTAGATCAGCCTGGGGCCCAGAGTCAGTAAGTATGTACTTCCAGGCTGGTTAACAGGACAGCCATTTCAACTGGTGTGCAGCAAGAATTTTTAAAACATGCAATACCTGACTGTTTAGTCAGGGGCACTGACTTCTTTTCCCTTCGATTGTTAAATTAATAAATAACAACAGCCAGCACAACAATAACCCTCCAGTGTGAATGCCCTGTCTTGAACCGTAAATACATAGGCCATATAATAGCGTTGTCTCCTATTGGTCAAATCACATCATAAGGTTGCATCTGACTGGTTAATTCTTGGTACCAGAAATCCTTGTTTACAAGTATGGGCGCCTGATTTTTTAAAAAGTCACTTTGGAGCAAAAAAGGTAGGTAAGTACTATTATTTTTTTGTAAATCAATCAAAATTACATCTATTTTCTGACAAAAAAATATATTTTTTGATGCACTGCAGAATTTTAGTAATTAGTTTATGTGCCATGAGGTGAAAAAGGTTGAAAATTGCTGCCTTAGGATCTTCTAATCTTAGCTGCCAAGACAGCCAGATGCCAATCAGCTACCGAACATTCTCAGCCTGAAGCTGAGGGTCATTCGTTTTCTGGTCACCCTTATCTCCCTTCTTGGAAAAAAAAAAAGCTCATTTAAGACTTTTTATTTAAACCAGCACTAGGTAACAAGTGGGAATCCAACCTCCCCAAAACATACAGAAAATCATTGACTGGTTTGCCATTAGAAATTTTCCCCTAAAGTTATGGTAAATATGCCAAGTTTCAGGGGAAGAACACAATTTTTAAGTATTAACGATTCAAAAATGCTTTGCATTAGTGCAATGGCACCAAAAGCACAAGTGAAAAAGAAAAACAGATCCATTAAGCCTCAACAAAATCAAAAACTTTTGTGCTTCAAAGGATACCACCAGGAAAGTCAAAAAAGCAGGGATGTAAAGTACAGCACAGGGAATATAGTGAATAATATTGTAACAACTATGTATGGTGCCAGGTGGGTACTGGGTTTGCCAGGGTGACCACTCAGTGAGTTATGTAATGTCTAATCACCGGCTGGTACACCTGAAACTAATATAATATCGTATGTCAGCTGTAACTTAAAAGTAAAATAAAAAACATCACCCCCACACTAAAAAAAGAAAGTACAAAGACAAACTACGAAATGGGAGAAAATATTTGCAAATCATATATAAGATACTTGAATCTAGAATATATAAAAAGTTCCTAAAACTCAATAATAAAAAGACAGAACAATTTAAAAATGTGCAAAGGACTTCAAAATATTCGTGGACTCAGACAACAGTGTGGTGATTGTGGGAGGGGGGCTGAGAGGCAGTAGGTGGAGGAGGGTATGGGGCGGGTAAATGGTGATGGACAGAGGCTTGCCTTTGGGTGGTGTATACACAATACGGCGTACAGAGGATGTGTTGTAGAATTGTGCACCTGAAACGCATAATTTTGTTAATCAGTGTCACCCCAAGAAATTCAATCTAAAGGAAAAAATTAGAAAAATAAGACATAGAATCAATAAGCTCATGAAAAGATGTGCATTAGTCCTGACCAGTGGCTCAAAATGTTGCAGGTTCATTTCCCACTCAGGGCACATACCTAGGCTGTGGGTTTCGAGGATCTCCATTTCTCTCTCTCCCCCCTTCCTCTCTCTCTAAAATCAATAAAAACATATCCTCTAATGAGGATTAAGAGAAAAAAAGAAAGGAAAGATTCGCAATATTATTTTCCATCAGGGAAACGCAAATCTAAACCATAGTAAGATACTACCTCATATCTACTACAACAGCTATAATCAAAAACACAGATAATTGCAAGTTTTAATGAGGATATGCAAAAATTGGGAGCCTCATACATTGCTACTTGCGATGTAAACAAGGCAGCCACCTTGGAAAACAGTCTGGCAGTTCCTCAAATGTTAAACATAAAGTTAACATGTAGTGCAGCACTCCTTATATACATATCCAAGAAAAAGAAAAATGTATTTCCACATAAAAACCTGTACACAAATGTTAATTGAAGCATTAGTCATAATAACAAAAAGTGGAAACAATCCAGATATCCATCAACTGAGGAATGGACAAACAAATGTGGTCTATCTATAAAATAGAGCTATTATTCAGCCATAAAAAGGAACGAAGTCTTGGGGGAAAAAACACACAAACACTACAAAAAGACATAAAGTGTATGATTCCACTGATATAAAATGTCCAAAAAGTGTACAACAGTAAAACTGTAGAGAGAAAAAAAAGGAGATTAGTAGTTATCTAGCTACGGGCAAATTAGGGGAGAACAGAGGGAGAAATTGGGAGAAAATAAGGAGTGACTACTAATGGGTATGTGTAGTTTCCTTTTAGGGTAGTGAGACCTTCTAAAGTTGATTGTGGTGATGACTACACAACTCTTAGTGTAGTGAAAACTATTGGATTGGATTCTTTAAATGAGTCAATTGTATGGTATATAAATTACATACAGTAACTTAATTAAAAATAATAAAGGACAGCCTTGGAAATGTCCAAAACAGAAGAAAACATTTGACGTCATGCTCCTGCATTCCAAACAAGCCTCGTGTAACTGATGTATATCTCCCTTGTGGCCTGTTTTCGTGACTTTTTCCCTAAGTCATTATATATGTGTGATTGCTTCATGGTCATCATCACGTTAACATGGCAAGAACTAAACACCAACTCATGGGAAGTGAAGTGAGGAAAAACTCTCAGGTTCCCAGAACTGGAAAAACACATTAAATATAGATTTGGCATGTCTCCAGCTAAAGTTTCCTGCACCAGTTCACTCACAGAAAGAAAAAAAAGATGCAGCCACTTGGAAGAGGAGACAATGGGATTAAAAGTGTCAACCAATATCTTCGGGGGATTGAACACATTCTGGGTTCTGGGCAACAGACACAACAGACACCCTGCTCAAGGGTCAAAACCCAGTTAGTATGCAATCCTCCCGTCCCCACCTCCAGTCAGAGTAGACTGAATTCATCGCTGTGTGTGTGTGTGTGTGTGTGTGTGTGTGTGTGTGTGTGTGTGTAAGCCTCTTCATGTGCACGTCAGAAGAAAATTCTGGGGGAAAATGAACCTAACTATAACACTAGTACAAATGATTTCAAGATTCTATGCAATGAATGTTATCCAGCAATAAAAATAATGATAATTATATGCAAGCTGATGGGAAAATCTTGCAATCATAATGTTGAGCCAAAGAAGCCAGACACACATAAAAACTATATTCTACATGGTTCCATTGATATAAAGTCAAAAAGAGGCCCAACTAATCCATGCCGTTGGAAGTCAGGAGAACGGTTATTCTTGGGAAAGTCTGCACTGGAGGGAGCATGGGCCAGATTCTAGGGTGCTCGTAACATTCTGCTTCTTGTTTGAACAAAGGATCCACATTTTCGTTCTGAACCCGGCCTGCAAATCAAGGAACTAGTTAGTCCTGCTCCTAGGTCTATCCATGTGACATACAAGGTTGGGCATAAGCAGGTTTACAGTTGTGAGTACATGAAACACAGTTTATTCTTGTCTTATCATTAATTAATTGTTGTATTGTTTTCCATATGAACAACTGTAAAATTACTTTTGCCCCACCCTGTATTTTCTGTCTGGAAATTCAAGAAAAAATCTTCACAGCATCTCCACACAGTATCATAAATCATGAGTTCAGGGCAGGAAAAAAAAATCAATGAAGACAAGTCAGTCCGAGGAAAGTAAGGATTCTTATGTACATTATAAGAAGTGGCCTAGCACTGGTGCCATTCGACTTCGAATCATGCCCCTCTTGTCTATCTCATGGCTTGCAGAGGGAAGAAAATGGAAAGTAATCCAGATGGACTGAATGAACTTGGGTACCGACAGGAAACATTATCTCTACGCTTTTTCTTTCCACAAAGAAGAATTCATTTGGTCACCAAATACTAAGTAGTTGTGATGTCTCATTAGTTTCTTTTCTGAAAACATTACATTTTTTAGTTTTATGCATTTTTTAAAATTTTACAAGTCCAGGTTTTGCCTTCACAACCAGATCGTTGAATGTTAGTCACTTAAATAGCATATATCCCTTGACGCAAGTGACACCTATTACCCAATGTCCCCCAGGCTGCCTTCTATTAAGCAGGGATTCCAGAGTTAACTGGCTGACCGATCTTGATTTGTTATCAAAGCTCCTTTGAATCGAAGTCTCCGAAGTTAACAGTTTGCTTTTTCTTGAGAAGGCTTAAAGTGAGGACCATTAGGTCTTCCAATACTTTTAATTTTACAGGAGGACTGTGCAGTTCTGAGCAATTTGGGCTTTAAAGTGGCTCAGGATACACACAGGGGAAAGGGTTTGACACAAACTCAAAAAGTATTGAAAGCTCGGCTGCATTACACAGTACTTTCTAACTATCTGGGAACCTACAATCAAATAAATCATTCTCTGAGCCTAAGTTTTAAATGTGTAAAATAGAAATTTTATTGCCTGTTACTGTGAATATTATTGTGAAGACTAAATAAAATGTGGAAAATCCCTGAGAAACTATTTAAAATATTGCTGATGAGCAAGAAGAGGATTAGAGTGGCAGTTTAGATACCAACAAAACAGCTTACTCTACAAATTAGTAAAGTATGATTTTCAAAAAGTAAAAAATTCAACTTTCAAACAAATATAAAATAGACACGTCAAAGTTTTTATTCAACTCATTAATCAATCAATAGTAATATATTAAGACTGGGTCAAAAGAAAATTTAAAGAACAGACAAGTATAGATAGATAAGATGGAGAGAGACTAGAATACAGAAATGAGTTTTCTAATATATATAAAACTGGATAGTGTCCACTAAGGCAATGCACTATAACATTTGGGGTTATCTTTTTAAATTGGCAGAAACCAATTATATCTCTACCAGTCAAAATTAATTGCATTTCTATCCACTAGAACCATTAGCATTGCTATCAGTTTTCTGCACAAAAACTTCTATCCCTACAGAATTTTAAAATAGTCAACAGAAAACCAAAGGGCACACACTCTTATAGAATCAGATGACCTCTCAAAGTTTCACTAGACTATGTGCCGCCCTCCACTGAAAGGACACTGCAATTTCTCTTGCCATTTTCCAGGTCTTGGACAATGGTTTCTCCTAAAAATTATCAACAGTGTAATTGACTGTCTGTGTGTATGTAGTTAAATGGAAATAATTTGAAGTGCCTACGCTCATGCACATTCATCTCAGACGCTACAGTGGGCCAATACATCTGTTTCTTTCTTTGGATTGTGTGTGTAAGGATGGAGGTGAATTACTGCTGCAGAATGTTATTCTAATAGAGTAACTGATGGGCGCTACCAATCACTCCTGCACTCCTCATTCTAGCTGTTAAGCTGCTCATCTCATTGAACCAAGAGGGAGAACAGAATACTCTTAACCTTCTCTGGACTTGTGTGTTCCCAAAGTGAACACCTTCGGGGAGCGCAGAAGGCTCACAGGAGTGACGGCCGCAGTTTGTGGAGAGAGGGATGTTCTCAGAGACTAGAAGAGAGATGCCTGCCGGTTGGGAAGAAGAAACTCAGAAGGGAAATAATAAAAGCACAGGAACAGGCGGGTGGCAGTGCCCCTTAGGGGAGGGAAGTCCCTGGAGAGAGAGCAGCCGCAGAGATAGTCTGGGTGGGTGATGCCACAGGCAGATGTGTAGGATTCCTGATTTCTAGCCTGGAAGGGAGGGAGCGGAATGACTCCTTTGCTTTCCCACATAGCACAGGGAAAGCAGAGAGAAATCCCCTAGAGTAGGAAAGGAAGGAAAGCATAATGAGAGGATACTCAGTAGCATACGTCAATGACCAAAGACGTTGTCTCTCTCAAAACCCATTGTCCTAATAGCAACCCAATTCCCTAAAAGTACCCCATAACTAGATACCCTGATGGAATGGGGAGGTGTTTCTTCGAAATTAAAATTAAGTTCTAAGAAAAGTTATTATTTTGCACAGCTGAGTTGTGGGCTGAGATTGATTATGCTATATTTGTGATTGCTGTGCTTAGAGATTCAGCCCTCAGCAGACCCAGTGTTTGTCATCTCCTGGAATCCTCAATACTTAACCTCTCGTTGTTGTCAGAAAGGCTCAGCCACCAGTCCCTTGGAAGCTTAGAAAATTTCTCCATCCCAAGGCACCAGAATTACCTTAGCACGTACCTCCAGGTGAGGGTCACCCCAGGATGAGTTTACCATACAAGTGTCTGGAGCCAGGTGGGCTTTTTAAACCATGCCATGCCCACCTAACAGCGGTATAAAATGACCCGGTCACACTTAGGTGTCCAAATGACCTGCCTAGCAAAGTGAGAGACAGTCTATGCAAATGTATCAGTACCTCAGCCTCACCTCGAAGATACACCTGGTCCTTAGAGTTGGGTGACTGTATTTTCAGTCCTGGAAATATTGACAATAGGAAGATGATAAAGAAAATCAAGTCAAGATGCTGGAGTGTGTTGGCCTCCTCCTACAACCACGTCAAAATTACAACTAAATTGTAGAACAACCACCCTTGAGAACTACCCGAAGACTAGCTGAACAGAAGAACTCCTACAACTAAAGATATAAAAAGCCACATTAGGACTGTTAAAAAAAAAAAAAAAATTAAGCCCTTAGTATTAATATTTATCTATCAAGTTTAGATATAATCTATGTGTGCAAATGAGCTGAAGAATGTGTAATATTTAACATACTTTTGCATAGCAGTCTTGTAATTTTAAATATATGTAACAGAATATTAACTAGCTTATAGACAGTACTGAGATATTGGGGAAAATTTCATTTACCATATTAATTTATTTAAATTGATTAAATCTACATGGGTCAATTTTGTTCTTGGCAAGTTTTTGCTTGTTAGGGCTAGACGTTTCCCCAGTATCCATTTGAAGTGCTTAAAAAAATAAAATATATTCAAGTGTTTTTATGTTTTAAATTTTAAAGGCATTTAATTAACTAAGTTTATAAATGGCACTATTTTGTTTAAGGAGAATTTAGCCTACTCAACTGTTAATCATACATCAATTAACAATCACAAAGGTAGTTGTTCTTAGTTCATACAGAAATTATAACAAGATTTATGGATGGTACTTAACCAGGTTGTCAATCTGTAAATTCATATGCCAAATATTAATTTAAGCCCCACCTAAGTAAATCATCACTACGTTGAACAAATAACCCTCCAAGGAAACAAATAAACTAATTTTTTTGCAGAAATAACAGTGTTTTTTAAATTAACAAAGTCAGGTAGCTGCCCCAAAATAGTGTGGCTTTGAGAAGCTCACCCCCAAGCATCTGGAATAGTAGGGTGACAGTGGTGGTTCTTGAATACTTCTTAGAAATAACCAGCTCTATATTTAAGAGTCTGAATTCCAGACTTTTTTTTAATGGATGTTCAGTTTCATAGGCAGAGTTAAGTTATGACATCATAGGGAGGAGGAAAGCCTGTTCTTGGCTCAGGGCATTCTGACGATAATTGTTACTACAAAGACTTTTCTGGACACTACTCCCTTGAAGAAAAGAAGACATTTTACACTGTTGCTTACCTTGGGGGTAGTAGTCATTGATAACATGTTTTCTTCTAACTGAAAATATCATTGCCATCCCATTACCATCCTATTAGCCCATGTTTTGAAAGAAAAACACACACACAAAAAAACCTGACATCTGACATCTGCAATGTTGGTATCTGGCCTTCTATGAGAATTCTCCTGACTGATTTTTAGAAAATGTAAATAGTTTCTTGCAGAGTAATCTCAGACTATTAAATCCCAGCAGATATTGAGGTGTCACTAGATCTTTGTTTCTATTTGATAGATGACAGAATTTCAATGATTCAGAAAGGCAAAATAACTCATTTTTACTTGTTATTTGGACAATTCAATGAAATTTCTCAAATCATAATGGTTCTTGTTATTTTTCTTCTTTATCTGTGTATCCAGGACAACAGCTGAAGGACAGATATTGTGGTTTCAGGAAAAGGGACTTGCTCTGGGCTCAGAACCCTAGTGTTCATGACCTACTTCTGCTCCATACTCCCATACTCCTATGGCTTTGGAGTAGTCACCTAACTTGTTGGAACTTTAGTTTCTGCATCACCATTACCCTCTATTATGTAAGTAAAGATTGATTCACCAAACAGATTTCTAGACACAGTACAATTCTGACCATTGATCTTGCTCATTTCCTCCCTTTTCTGTCAACTTCCCAACTCCAAGTGACACCCAGAGCTCTTTCAGAACACATTGCCAAGCCTCTGAATTCCCTTTCTTGCCTACCCCTAAAAGCTGGTATCTGGATGAAAATGTACCTTCAGGGAATACCACACGGCCATCATTAACTAATTTGTTTTTTGTCCTTAATGCAGTAAAGGACAGATTCATTTTTACTTTTGATAAAGAGAGATCTTGGGTAGAAGATATGCAGGTGCTGCGAACTCTTAGTTTTGTGAGGGTGAAGGCTGCCTGTGTCTTGTTCATTGTTGTAGTGAAGGGCTTAGCAAATAACCTAGTATATAACAGTTATTCAAACAGTTGTTGGGTTTACTGGTCGATCTGAAATACATTTAGATATTCAGAGACACCAAATCAGACTCAATATTTATTTTGTGTTTTACTGTTGATCAATGTCTTAGCCCATTCCGGTTGCTATAGCAAAATACCATGAACTGGATGGCTCATAAACAACAGAATGTATTCCTCGCAGTTCTGAACCCTGAGAAGTCCAAAATCAAGGCACCAAAATATTTGGTGTCTCATGAGGACCCCCTCTCTAGAAGAGCATCTTTTTTGCTGCAGCCTCACATGGCTGAAGGGGCAAAGCTTGGGCACCTTTTTATAAGAGCACTAATCCCATGAGGAGGCTCTACTTTCATGACCTAATTACCTTGAAACAACCCCGCCTCCTAATGACATCACTCTGGGAATTAGGATTTCAACATATGAATTTCTAGGGGGACACAAACATTCAGCCTACAAGCAATCAATATTCTTACACTCAAAGTTACCACTCACTCAAACAGACCTCCACACTTACTTTCACTGGAGATGATATGAAACGATGAACCGCCATTGGTTATGCATATCCTCAGTATCTGATGTCAAACAGTTGGGGTGCTCAGGTGATTTTGTGCACACAATTCCCATATTCCAATACGGCAAGTAGAAACGTTTCAAGAGTGAGAACACGTGGTAGACATTTTCTGACTGTCTATTTATGATTATCTAATCTTGGCAAATTGGGGTTAGAAAAAAAAGTGAAGCAGATATCAGCTATGTTTTGAGATTTTTTTTCTATGTATGTTTTTTTCCCTTTATAAAAAGAAAGTAAAGGAACACAAGAAGGAAAGGAGAAGAGGGGAAGTCAGAGAACAGGGAAAATCCAAGAGGAAAGAGAAAAAGAAAGAAGAAAAGGAGGAGGGATAGAAATATGTAATGTCCAGAATTTAGTTTTATCTCAAAATTCTTATAAAAAAAAAAAAAACTTTCTACCGGTCAGTAGAGCTCAGTCAGAATACGAGTTCCCTCCTCTTGTCTTTCTAAGTGAGCTGAGACAGTCAGGCCAAGAACTAGCAGCGCCTCCTCCAGCCCTGCCATCCCTCTTGCACTTAAGTCTAGAAGAAAATCAGCCAGCAACCCAGATTCAGCTCCCAACTCCCAGTGTAATGGCCATGGAAGAGAGAGTCCAGTAAAAAGCTAGTTCTGCTCTGATGACAATGGTCAGGAGAAATGCAATAAAAATTCTGAGCTGGAAACACAAAGGGTATTAACTTGGTGTTAACTCCATCCCATTACTTGGCCCAGATTTTCATTCCTTTGGCTTTCTGGGGGATGGAAAAGATGGCAACCCTCACATGCAAATCATGGTTAGGAAAAGCATGGTCAGCACTTTCTCCATCAGCCACTTCTTCCTGGAAGGAAAGCAAACCCTATGCAAAGCTGAGAACCAGAAATCACGCATTGACAACAGGGTCCATTCCTGTCTTTTTGGTTTTGTTTGTTGACCCAATATAAGAGTTTCTTTTCTAAGTGTCTGATGTTAAAGAAACCTTGATTCAAGCCCTGGCCAGTGTGGCTCAGTTGGTTGGGCGTCGTCCCATGTACCGAAAGGTTGCTGGTTCGATTCCCTGTCAGGGCACACGCATGGGTTGCAGGCTTGATCCCCAGTAGGGGGCGTCAGGAGGCAGCCAACCTATGCGTTGCTCTCTCCATTTCCCTTCCTCTTTGTCTCTAAAAAATCAATTAAAAAAACTTTTAAAAAAAGAAAAGAGAAGCCTTGATTCAGGAGAACAATGCAAGTGGGCTTGGGAGGACTCAACGGGCTTTAAATGATTAACACTGTCCAACAAACCATATCACTGCAGTGCACTTGATCGTGACCGGAGAACGCAGGACTCCGCGCACTGAGAGATTAAGAGTTAATGAGTAAACCAGAAGTGTTCAGGCCTGGGAGCTGCAGTCTCCATCTGCCTCACAACGCCCGTGTCAGTAACAAAGCCAAACCAGCGTTTTATTTTCCCACCGCCCATCAGGCATCAGCCACAAAAATGTTTTATCTCATTTTACAGGTGGAGAAAGTGAGGCCTAAAGAGAGGAAACTGCTTCCTCAAAGTCACATGGTAAAGGTAATGCAGACAAGAAACCAAATGTTCTGTCCCCTACGCTTCTGTCTTACAGGAATTATTGAGGAGTTGGTATCTCTCATATCATTGGTTTAACATTAGGTTGAACATTAGGTGGGTTGAACATTAGATGGGTTCTGAATATCTTCTTTGCCATTTTTATATTGTGGTAAAATATGCATCACATAAAACTGACCATGTTAACTATTTTAAAGTGTACAGTTCGGCGGCAGCAAGTAATTCTCATTGCTGCGCGACCATTACCAGCATCTACTGCCAAAGCTGCTTCTGCCCTCTCCAACTAAAATTCTGTGCCCATTAAAAGGTAACTTCCTATTCTCTCCTTCCTCCAGCTCCTGGCAATCCCTTCTGGATGTTATTTCACAGCAGAAAGAAATGTTGACTTTGAGCTTGATTTACAACCAAAAAAAAAAAAAAAAAAAATGTAATCAGATGCGGGAGGGGAAGGTGGGGCACAGCGTCAACTCAGAACTGACTGACTGCAGGAAGAAGACTCCGTGTGTGTGCATGCGTGTGTGTGTGCGTGTGTGTGTGTGTGTGTGTGTGTGTCTTTAAAAGATTCCTCCTCCCAGCCCGCCCCCTCACAGTCCGCCACTGGGTTTTGCAGTCTCCTGATTTCCTCAGTCCCCACGGGGAGCCAACGTGGGCAAGCTCCTCTGTAGTTTCAGGAGCTAGTCGGCTGCCTCGGAAGCCGCATTCTGAGTTGGGGAGTGGAAAGGTGACCCTTTGTTTGTACTTTCAAAGATCTGCCCCAAAGATACTGCTGCTCTTCTTCTGGAAAAGCCTGATCGGTAGGATTCCTCCAAAGGCTCAGCTCCCAAGTGCTTTATGCCATCCCCTCACCAACTTCAAAACTGAAGCTTGCCAAGAAGCACCGGACGCAGACCTGCTGGGTTCCATCATTGCACACAAATGGCCAAATCTGGAGGCGGTGCCGCCTGCAACGGGAGTCTTCCCAGCCAGGGGAAGCAGGGTGCCGGCTCGCAGAACGGGAACTGCGCCGGGAACGGCAGCGTGAAGGAAGCCCAGGTAAGAGGCGATCCCTCCCCGAGTCTGGATGACCAGACGGTTCAGTATTTCTCTGCCAAGCTGTTGGAAGCTGTCCTAACCGAGAGTCCTTGTGAAGTGCTTTGTGCTTTGACGGTTCACTTCAGCTTATTTCAGATGTTTGGCTGCCAAACAGCTTCGGTGTGGGTTAGGAGAGAATTTCTTCTCCACACGCGGGAGGGCATACATAGTCCCAAGAGCCTTTTAAACCCTGAAAGCACAAACTTACCTGCTAGGCTTTTATTTTCCCCGAAGCATTCCGGGGGCAGGCTTGTGAAGGCTCAAACTTTTCAGCTAAGTTTCAGCCTATCAAGAAGTCATGACAGGCTGCATTCACCATGCTTCCCAAGACAAGGAGGGAGTGGAAGCAAGCTGAAAGCCGCTGAGACTCTGTGGAATGGATGGCATTTTCCCCTGTGCACCAGAAACGCCTCTCTGGGTGAAAGAGGAATTGGTTACAGTGTCAGGTGGGGCATTGTCACAGCTTACAGTTTGATTTGGGGCCAGAGTCTTTCTTTGAAACTTGACATCACAGCATTCCTTCCGAAGACACTTCAGAAAGTGTGGCTTATTGTTGCATGCTGCACACGGGAGCCAAACAGACTTTTAATTGTTTTCCCACTTGATTCTTTTTTTTTCTTCTTTTGGCTCCTGCTGTGAGAGTGTTTGATAGAGCTATCCTGAGGAGGAGGAAGGGGCACTTGAGAAATTCTGTCCGCTTATGCCAAGAGGTGAGCTGGGCTCCGCGAGGTGCTTGTAAGAAGGCAGGTCCCCACTTCCCACATGTTGCCCTGGCTCCCCGCTCTGCGTAGCAGGAGTGAGCTCACCTGCTCCAGAAGCGAGTTAGCACAGCCAAACAGGTAACTTCACTGTTGGGAAATGAGCAGCTGGGCAGGGAACCTGTATAGTCCTTCATCACTCATCCATCCCCGGACAACCAGCATCCACCCAGGGGAAAGGTCCGACTGTTGTAAGATCACAGGACAGGTTGGGCTCGCTGGGAGCAGGTCCACCACTCAGTACATTAGGTCTTTGCTTCCAGTTGGAAGAGGTAAAGGGAAGGTGGGAAAGGGGGGACTCTGGAGCATGGCTGTATGTGAATATGCTGTGGTCCTCTCTTAACAAAAGGCATCACCCCAAAATCTCAGGCCTGGCCTCTCCCAGCTGAGTATCCGAAACTTAGTGTAATGTAATGAGAAAATAGTCAATTCCCACCATTCGTATGAGGACAATCATAATAATTACTATCTGTCACTGCGTCAATCCAGACTCTTATCACCCCAGATGCTCCTTGTCCCTGAAATACCTGTGACGCTGGACACTTGCCTACTCACCTTCTGAACCATCCTGACCCCATGGCTCTCATTTGGGCAGAGCTGCCCTCAAAGCCATTCTCTCTCTTTACTTATCTTGGTTTTATAATCACCTTCTACAGTCTCAAGTTAGAAACTTAGTTGGATGGTTACAACCATTCCTAAGTAAGGACAAAAGCCAGTAGCCTAAAGATTTGCTACTCAGTGTTCCTACAAGACTGTACATAGCCTTGGACTTTGAGGCTTCCCTTAGATCAGCAGGAAATATCAGGGCTGCTGTTATCTTTTCCTACCTCTCCTTCTGAAGGGCCATTGAGAATCTTCTAGCTCAGGTTCTTAATGTAGGTGGTACTAAGTTGGAATGGGCAACCACTGAGAGCCTTGATTGTTGCTTTAAAAATATTTTCCAGAAAGAATGAACCCCACTGAGGTCTTAGTGTGGGAAGGTGGACAAGGGCCTGCTTTCCTGTCCATGATGTGGATAAAGATGTTTACACTATCATGACCCTCAGTTACTAGTTTGAGTCCTTTCTGCCTTAGGGCCCTTTAACAATGAGTCTTGACCAAAAACTTTGATAGCTGACAAGCAATCTGTAAAGCCTTACAGATATCCTGGGCCTAGTAGTTCTCCAAGGACGCCCTGCCAGGCCTAGTGTCCTAGAGGCAACAACTGAGGTCCTACCGGCTCCTTTGAAGATCCCCTCACTCTTTTCTTCTTGCTTTTTTTTAAAAAAATATATTTTTAATGATTTCAGAGAGAGGAAGGGAGAGGGAGAGAGAGAGATAGAAACATCAATAATGAGATCAGCTGCCTCCTACACATCCCCGACCGGGGATCAAGCCCGCAACCAGGGCATGTGGGCTAGCAGGGAATCGAACAGTGATCTCCTAGATCCTAGGTCGATGCTCAACTGCTGAGCCACGCCTGGCCAGGCCTCTTCTTGCTTTTTTGCAACCACATGGCAATCAACACATTTGTGTCTAGAATATATTGGGGGATCCTGCAAGATTCTGTTAACATAAGGTTCTCTGAAATAAAACAATTTGAAAAGCACTGTTAGGCAGCCTCTCAGGAACCCTCCTGGTTTCGTTCCAATATAGCCTTGCTTCCACACCCTTGCACTGGAGTCCAGGCTCACTTCCCCAACCTCAAGATCAGCAAAGGAACCAGATTCTTTCCATTCTGGAAGCCTTCTAGAGTTCTGTCCTGGACATTCTCTGGAACTTGATTGTGTTACTCAACATTTTTCCTTTTCTCTTTAACCTCAAAGGATCTGAGGATGCACTGATAATTGTTTTTGATCACTGATAAAGCCCATTTCTTTGTTCACTTTGAATATGTCATCCCACCTCTTACTTCTGACGGATGGAGCTGTTGTCCTAGAGGATTCATTCTGCCTCCTCATGAGCATATCCACATAACAGACAGAAGGGCCCTGAATTTCTTCATCCAAACTAGATATTTCCTATAATTTCCTATTCATTAATTCAATCCCCATATAATTAATTTGGAATTATTATTGACATAATTGCTATTTCACCCACACTCAGTATTTTGGACCTGGCCATAAATTTTATGAGGAAAGCCTGAAGCTAGGAGGATGGTCATTGAGTCTTCAGTGCTCTTCATACTCCCTTTTTCCCCAGAGGTATCTTTTCGTGGGGTGGAGTCTGGATTTTCTTCTCTTAAATTGATCTTATAAGATGAAAGAAAACTGTTGAAATTTTCCCTAATCATGTCTTTTCCCAGCAAACAAAAATGTCCTAGAATATTTAGAATTATCCTCATTCATTGAGTGCTTGACCCTGAATGTTGTAACATAACAAAGTATCCCAGTCTATTCATTCTATTGTCCATTCATTCATTCTTGCAACAATATGTATTAAGAATCTGTTATCCTTGGAACATATACAGATGTATTAAAAAGGTTGTAATGTACCTATTAGGAGAAAGCTTATAACCACTGAAGCTGAACTTCCTGTTCTCCACACCCTTCCATATCCTCTTGAGGGCCACAGTGTCTTGGTACATCTGCATAAACTTCTTCTGCAGAGCAAGAGCCATGACTGATAGTTCACTTGCACACAGCGGTAATGGCCTGACCAGCCCCTGTAAATACTAGTGTCTGTGGGGCTCACCTAGGCTGCACACAGATTGAAATAGAGGTGAAGAATCTCACCAATTATTAGGAGAATTCATGAACTAAAAGCTTTGGACAGCCTTTTCAATTACTCTGAGTTTTCATCTCACACTAGTCTTCCACAATCGTCCTTTAAAACCTTTTGGGTTTTTTTGGTTCTCATTTCCTCAAAAAAAATCCCAAAAGTTACAAGTTTTCTCTGTGATCTCTCTGATGAGCCCTCATTTTTTATGGAATTGTCATTGTAGAGCCTTCCTGTGTGTCAGGAGCAGCAGCTATTAAGATGAAAATGTTCTGTCCCCATTTATTCATAGCTCACAAGTGTGAAAGACAAGTAAACAAGTAATTACAGCATTTAATGGGAAGTTCTATAATAGACGTTGCAGTTATCTATTGTTGTATAACAACCCCCACAAGACCCAATAGCTTAAAACAACCGCTGTATTGTTCATGATTTCTGTGGGCCAGGAATTGGGGCAGGGCTTGTCTCTGCTCCAAGGGGTGTTTGATGTGTATCCAAGAAGGACCCACTCCTGTGTCTGAGACCTTGGCGCTGGCTGTTGTCCAGTGCACCCTGTGTCTCTTTTATAAGAACACCCTCTCCGTGTGGTATCTCATTATGTGCAGGGTAACCTAAGTTTCTTTACATGAAGGTTGTCTTCCACGAGAGTGAAAATGGAAATTGCGAGTCCTCCTAAGGCTTAGGATCACTTTTGACACATTTTGTCATCAATGCCAGTCGCAAGGCCAGCCCAGATGCAAGGGTAGGGGAAATAGACTGCTTCTTAATGGGAGGATCTGCAAAGTGACGTTGCAAAGGTTGTGAGGGTTATTTCGACCATTTTGGAAAACAGTCCATCACAACAGAGATATATGGACCATGTTTGGGAGCATGGAGGAGAGGGCATCTGACCTAGGCTAGGAAGGCTAAGAGTCACTCTAGACAGAATTACATTTGACCCAAATCTTAAAAGCAGTATAGCCACGCACACAGTCATGGAAAGGTATTCTAACAGAGGCATAAACTCTTAGAAAGATTCAAAACATCTTGTATTTTGTGACTTTAGAAAGCCACATCAGAATGTGACATGTTTGGGCATTGGAGATTGGGTCAATGAGACTAAGTTTAGGGTGCTTAATGAAGACAAACAGGAATTGAGGCTCTAAAAGTAGGTGGGATAAGCTTATAAGATGTCTTTGTCTTATTTTACATTCCCCAAGAAACAGGCCCAGAGATGAAGATTCGAGTGCAAGAAATGTATTTGGAAGTTGAACCCAAGAATTAGGGGAATAGTGAAGTGAAACACAGAAGAGAAGAAAACCAATACATTCATGAATAGATTACCACTGTGGGAAATAGGGGCTCAGACTTTTGGGGACATCTAGATGATGATACAGAACATGCCTTAAAGCTGTCCCAACTAAGGCACATGTAAAAGAGGTATGTATCAACCAACTCCTGTTCATCATCAGTTGATGGATGCTCCCAGGAACATTAACCACATAGCACATTTATCCTGCTTATATATGTCTAGGGAAAGCCCTCAAATTGATCTACAGATACTTTCAGTAAGAAATTATCAGAATGCAAAGCAATCTAGATGTGGCACCAAGAGTGTCTGCTATAATATATATTCATAAGTGATGAGGTTTGAGAAGAGAATTGGCATGATCAGATGTGGTTTTCTTGGGCTGTGTGGGTTTTATCTCTGGTGGTTTCAGAACGTGGCTTATGGATTACCCCTGGCCTAATGGGTTAATCATTGTGGAAGACTGATTTATGTTACTAAACAACATAAACAGAGCCTACCTACTGGTTCTGGAAATGGAGAAAGCATGAGGGATACATCAAGACTGGATGTCATCACATGGCTTGCTCCCTTTGCACTCAAGCAAAGTGAAAAAGCAGAAACCAAGAAGAAAAATTTAGTTGCTTTATTAACAGAAAAATCTAAAACTCTGTATGGCAAAAGACATCATAAAGAATGATGAAAAAAATCAAATGGGATGTGTAATTGAAATAAAAATCCATTTACAACAGAATAAAAAACATGAAGTATCTAGGAATAGATGTAAGAAGTAAAGTTAAAATCAACTTGAAGAGTGTTAAAATGCTACTGAGGGACATGAAAGAAACTGGAATATGTGAAAAGACATACAATACTCATGGATAGGAAGACTCAAAATGAAAAATATATTAATTCAGCCTAAGTTAATCTATAAATTCATGTGAGTCCAGTAAATAAAACAACATAATTTTTATGGAGACAAATTATATCAAAATTAATGCAGAAAAATAAACAAGTAAAAAATAGAAAAATTATGAAAAAGAGTAATAATGAGGAGTGACTAACCCTGCCAACTAATAAACCATGTTATGCAGCACAAGAATTAGAAGGGGCATGAACTAGCACATAGACAGATAAATATTATTTTTAATTGTTAAAATTAATCCATAAAAGTGCTCAGAAATATAAATTTTAAAATAATATGTGCATGGAAAAATTCTTTATAACTATGCTAAAATACCCAAAAGCCATAAAAGAAGAAGTCGAAAATTTGACTACATAAAAATAAAACATTTATTTCTTCATGGCAAAACAAAACAGACCAAAATAACACCATAAAATAAACAAGGGTAAATTACAGACCAGGAAATATTTGCAACTCATATCGCAAAACTGCAAATTTCTTAATAGGCAAAATATGTGAAGGAGGTAGAAGTGGAAATTTAAAAGGTTAAAAAAAGGAAAGAAAAGAAAAAGAAGGGAAGGGAAATGAGGAAAGTGAAGGAAAGGAATAAGCTGGAAAGAATCAGCTTCCCTGAGAAGATGAAAAAAAATGTCTATTTTCTTAGGTTGTGTCTATAAAGTTTGAAATTAAGTTGAAAGTTAATTAAAATAACCTAGTTATTTTTATCAGTTCAATGATAATATTAAGGACAATAAATTGCATTGTTGGTAGCTGCTTCATGCCAGGTCCTTTTGCCTCATTTTATTCTCATAACAATACTGTTAAATGAATACTATGAGCCACATCTGCATAGACAAGGAAATTGAGGCTCTGAGAATATAACTTCCCCAAGATCACCCAGCTATAAGAAAACTGGAACACAAACTCTAGACCATCCACCTTATCCCAGCTTCTTTTTCATAATAGGACTCCATGGTGTTATCCACTTCCCACTAAAATAGGTCTAAAAACCCTTATTTTAAGAACTGAAAATTCCAGTTGACTAAGATACCAATAACACATGAGAAAAGAAAGGGGATTATGCTTCCATTGTGACCACAAATATTCAAGAATATCATGCTCTAACTCCTAACACATTGGTCTATAGTTAGAATCCTTGGGAAGTAACCAAGAAAATAATAATTATGTATTGCAAAACCTCTAACATGTATCGCATTCTTTCTAAGTGCCAGACATTCTAACTGCTTTGCATTCACCATCTCACACATTCCTACAAGGTAGATATTATTACTATCAGACCCATTTTAGAGGTGAGGAAACAAAGCTTTAGTAAGTTAATCAAAGTTATCAGCTCAGAAGCATCAAAACCAGATTTGGAACCTGTTTTTTTTCAATTCTGAAACCCAAGTTTGTATTTCTTAGTCCATGCTGCCTCTCTAAACATAAGATGTTAGTAGAAGTGAGATCCATGCCTACTTCCACAGAGAAAGGGCAAACTAAACTCAGTCTTAAAGGCAGAGTCAATGTAAATTAAAGGTATCCTGAATTGTTTTGCTTGTTTGCTTTACTGTTATTAATGAAAATTTGAGCTTATTATTGCAAATGACACCAAACTGTCACATACCAGAGCCTTCAATATGCAACATCATCCATTCACAGACACACTGCATTGGTGGACTGGCCACCACCCATTCTTAACTTCAGACAACTCTGAATTAAAGAAAACCAACTCCATGTAACCCTGAGTCATATAGACTTATACTGAGCCTCAGATGGAGCTCTACAGATAATCTGCCTTTCAGAAGCTTTCTTCAACAGTACATGGCCACCTTGAATAGGCAGTTCACTTAGCACAGCATTTTCTGGTAATAGTGATATCTTAGATATGCAATGCTGTAGAAAAAAGATAGTTGCAAATTATTTGAGATATTTTCCATTGAGAGGTAAAAATCTATTTTGCTTCCCTTCAGTCTGGGTTGGACCTAATAATTTACTTGGCCTATAAAATGTGACAGAAGGCACTATCTAGGACTTCTGAGACTAAAGTTAAAAGAATCCTTTAGTTTGAACCCAGTCCTCCTAGAACATTCACTCTTTAAAACCCAGCCACCATGCTTGATGGAAGCCCAAGCAGCCTGGAGGAGAAGCCCAAGGAGAAAGAAACCAAGTATTCCTGCTGTGCTCCTAGCTGAGGTGCAGAACCAACTCGTAAACTGTATTAGTGAGCTATCTTGGAAATGGATCCTCTAGCCTGGGATCTATTGGCTCCAATTGATACTTCGTGGACTATATAAATGAGTTGTCCGTGCTGAGTCTTGCCCTAATTACAGATTCTTGAGCAAACAAATGATTGTTGTTTTAAGTGTGGTGGTGGGTTGTTAAGCAGCAATAAATAAGTGAGCACATGGATATTCTTTTTTTTTTTTAAATGTCTAGAAAATTCATTCTGCAATCCCATCATGCACCTTTTTAGTGCTGGCATTTACATGTTGAAGGAAGAGTTTATTGTGGCCATCCATTTGCTTTCAATTTGTTTTGTGTTTTGGCATAAGGATTGTATGCTTAAGATGAGTGTCTGAATAGTTTCGCCAGATTCAATGAATTCAAATATCACCAATGCGAAAAGTACAATCATCTGAAATCGGAATGCTGCCAAATCTGAAGTGTAATTATTCAACCTGCAACAGCCTATAATTTATTATATTACCTATGAAGAAATAGCTGGCTCAGGAGAGTGTGTGTTCAGGTGGAGATGTTTTCTTAATTAAAAGAATACATGTTTTAAAGTATATTTAATATCAGCCAATTATAAATTAATTTATCTATTTTCTAAAGTTCATTTAAAAAACCTTTCTTGGAAGCACTGTTCAATGTGGATTGAATTTAACCTAAATACTTACAAGGAATCTACTACATTTATTTTGAAATACACTGAATTTAATGTTTTTACTAAATATTGTCACCTTTGCCTCACTTGGCCTGAACTAATATAGTTTTACTAAAATTCTAAAATATCCAACCTGTAAATTAATGTGAGAAGGAGCTGTTGCTACCCTATTAGAAACCAAGACATTGGCTAGATAAGTCAATTTAGATGAAACATTTGGGGAGGTGAAGTAAACAAAACACTATAATCATAACTCAGAGAAGTAATCAAAATTTTCCTCCACAATCTATTTTATCCATCCATCACAGCATCATCTGAATCCTACTCCACTCACTGATTTTGTCACTTTGCAGATCATTTGATTACAGCAGAGACTGAGATTGCAAATGCCTGGAAGGGTGGCAGGGCCTGGTCTAGAACAATAGGAAGTGGTAAGAATGGGTTTACCTAACAAAGCTCTTTGTCTCCATGAAGGAGAAAGGTCCCGGCTGACAAACCTTCAGATTTTCAAAAGTTAGAAATCCAAATGAGGTGGGAGGAGGAGAGAATGTCCTCATTATTAAGGACTGGCATCTAACCTTTAAAATTTTAAATAGTGTAAGTTTCCAGGAAACAGTGCTACCAGCCACAAATCTGTAATCTCTGAACTATAGGTAAACAGAGTGAGAAAAATAAGAGGTCATAAATAGAGTGCTGTTTTCTCCTACACGTTTAAGAAGAATGGTTCAGGGAATTTGACTCCTCTTGATTTAAATTTATTTTATATATTTTTTAAAACAATAGATGATATAAAAATATATGTTCGTTTTCCTGAGTTGTTACATTAACACTTGACCCGGAATGTGCAAGTCTGAGGGACAATTATAACCAAACGCTTATACTAGATTTCCCTGACCAGCCCTAACACATTAGGTACCAAAGTGTTCATCAAAGTGTCATAAAAATGACAGCATTTTACTAGTCAAACTTCATCTCTCAGACTTCATAAGAAGTGACACACAACACTTTTGTTAGACAGTGCATCATAAAGCTTGGTCACCATTATCATTCTCTAGATACTGTGGGACTGGGCCTTCAAAGTTACCCAAGAAAAAGCCTATGTGCAAATCATAACTATTCTGTTAACTACAAGTTATCCCTGACTGTTCTTTCTCTGCCCTGTAGGCCTTAACCATTTGGAAGTCAAGGGTCCTTTGAGAAGATGATAGATGCTTTTTATAGAAAAATGAATGTGTTCATAATCACAAAATTTTCCATGTAGAGAGTTCACATATCCCCTGACTTTCTCAGATCCCCAGGTTAAGAACCTCAACTATAGAATGCCTTTATTAATTAGGCTACATCTGCTCTCACAACCTAACTAGAAAAACCAGCAAATCAGCCTCTCTGGAGGAGAACGTAAGGTAATCACAAATTGACTCACCAAGGAGAGAAAAACCACACAAAACCTGAAGCGACTCAAGCAATAAGCTCATGTGTGTTATTCATTTATTTAAAAATTTATATTAGAATTTTGCATTCTACTCTACATTTATATTTTTCCCTATAAGATTACTTTTATGTCCTTCCTTAACACCTTGAGTGAAAATGAACTCCCAGAAAGATATTTCTTTCCTGGTGACTTTTCATCCCCCAGAACCCCTCAGGCTTGCCCAGGAAACCACTTAAGGAAGAATTATATTAGGAAGACCACTCACTTTGAATTCATATAGAACTGGGTTTGAGACCCAGCTCTGGCTCTTAGTAGCTGTGTCACATTGGGCAGGTAACTTCATGTCTCTGATCCATATCTAACAAGGAAATGGTGAATATGAAATGAGATAGCATATGTAAGGCTCCCAATAACTAACAGGTATATAGTAGATATTCAATAAATGATAGTTGTTATCTATTGAGATCAATCTCTTTCTTTGCTATTATAGTAGTGTAAAGTATAATGCCTGGCACATACTAGGCTCCCAATAAATGATAGTCTTAAACCCTCGACTTCTCTCATCCAATAATGGCTTCTCAGTTCTTATTTTACGTGACCTGTTAGCAGAATTTGACACAAGTAATGACTCGCTCCTCCTTGAAGCACTTTCTTCTCTTGGATTCCAGAATATGACATATCTATGTCACTATCTGTTCCTTCACAGTTTCGATTCCTGGTTCCTCCTCACCTCCTTGAATTTTAAACAATGGAGTGACCCAAGGCTTAGTCCTTGTACTTTTTTTCTTTTCTCACTGCATGTCTGCCATGATCATCTGATCTTGTCTCACCTCTCTATGTGTAATATATATATATGTGTCATTTCCAACTGCCTACTTGATCCTTCCACTTGGATAACCAAAAGCCATCTTCAAGTTCACATGTCCAAAATTGAGCTCCTAATACTCCCTCTGTCTGTTCCCAAATCTTATCCCCTTACAGTTTTTCCCATCTCGGTAAATGACAACTCTATCCTTCCAGGGGCTCAAGCCAAAAACTTGAGCATTCTTCATAAATCTTCTCTTTCTTTCTACATTCAGCCAGTCAGCAAATTCACGATGTATCTAGAATCTGACTACTCCTCACCTTCCCCACGGCAACCACTCTGGTCTCACCCACCATAATCTCTCACCTGGATTGCTGCAGGAGCCTGGTCTCTTCTCCCTGTGTCCCGGTTAAGCATTGCTGCATAACGAACTGTCCCAACACATAGTGGCGTTGAGCCACAACCATTTCATTATGCTCATGGATTCTGCTGGTCAGAAATTCAGAGAGAGACACAGTGAGGACTGCTCTTCCCTGTTCCATGATATCTGGGGCCTCAGGTAGGATGACTCAGTTGGCTGGGCCTGGAACAGCTGGGTCAGGCAGATCTGCCTCCATGATGGCATCCTCACTCCTATGCCTGGCACCCAGGCTGGGATGGCTGAAGAACAGGACAAGCTGGGAACTGTGGACTAAATTGCCACATGAGTCCTCTCCAGCAGGGAGGACTGGAAGAAAGTTTTCTAGTAAATGAAGTAGGAGCCTCATGGCCTTTTATAACCTAGCCTCCAAGGTTAGCTTCACTTCCAGCCTACTTCATGGGTTGAAGCCATCAAAAACAAGCCCACCAGGTTTAAGGGGAAGAAACCATCCCGAGAATTTATGAACATATTTTAAAACCGCCCTACCATTCTTTCACCCCTTTTCTCCCCTTCACCACCACCAGCATGACCACAAGACTGCTCTCAACCCAACAGCCAAAATGATCTTGTGAAATGAAATCAAGGTGTCACCCTTCTGTCCAAATCCTTCCCATAACTTCCATTTCACTCAGAGAAAATGCCAAAATCCTTACAATGGCCATAAGGCCCCATGGCTTGGTCTTCTCTCCCATTTGTACTTCCCAGACATTGAGGTGCCTGTGCCCGTCCTTCCTTCAAGTCCTTATTTAACGTTTCTTCTCTATAAGAGGTCATCTTAATCGTATCTAACATGGCAAACCTCCTCACTTTTTGCCTCCCTTTCATGCTCATTTTCTTTAGTACTTAACACCATCTACAGACACACATACACAGACACACAAATGTATTTCCTGTCTGTTGTCTGTCTAGCGTGTGAGCTCGACTTTGGGAGGGATTTCTATCTTACCCACTGCTGAATCCCCAACACCTAGACCAGAGCCTGTACATAGTTAGTGCTGAATAATATTTGTGGGAAGAGTAAAGACCATCTTGTTTACTAATCTACGCCTTGTAGGAACTTTCATTTGTTTGTTTTGTTTGTTATCCAAATTGCTATTTGCTATCCACAAGCTTAATTCTTTAAAAGACTAAAAAGGCCCCTTTCATGATACACAAGCTTCTCTGCAGACTTCAAAGTGTACAACCATTCATAAATTAATTTACAGATTTCCTTCCCTTTGTTATAGAACATGTATTGCCCTTTTTAAAAAAGTGATTAAGGCACTGGATTATTTTGTGTGACTAGGTAGCTACATGTTTTTTTTCTGTCTGACTTATTACATTTAGCATAATGTCCTCTAGGTCCATCCATGTTTTTGCAAATGACAATATTTCATTCACTTTTATGACCAAGTGATATTTCCTTATATATATGCACCACGTCTTCCTCACCCATTCATCTATCAATAGATACCTAGGTTGTTGCCGTATCTTGTCTATGGTAAATAAAGCTGGAATAAACACAGGAGTGCATATATATTTTTGAATTAGTGTTTTGTTTTCTTTGGATAAATACCCAGAAGTGGAATTGCTGGGTCATATGGCAGCTCTATTTTTAAGTTTCGTGAACCTCAATACTGTTTTCCACAGTGGCTGCACTAATTTACAACCAACAAACAGTGCACAA
Organism: Miniopterus schreibersii; assembly: GCF_964146895.1. Taxonomy (NCBI): domain Eukaryota; kingdom Metazoa; phylum Chordata; class Mammalia; order Chiroptera; family Miniopteridae; genus Miniopterus; species Miniopterus schreibersii. The sequence continues at coordinate 70,675,362 of NC_138110.1, forward strand.
TTTATATTGATATCCAGATATTATGTATACTTGAAGCATGGGGTCCGGGAACATGCTTTAAACAAGTGGAACTTTTTGAAGGAAATGAAAATGGAAATTAAATATTATTGATTAATCCTGATGATTCTGCCGCCTCTAGCAGGAGATGAAATATGCCTAGATTAGAGAAAAAATGACTAATACCTTAGGATATACAGGCCTGTCATCTGGTTTTAATAAAATTCTCCCTTCTCAAGATTGAATGTCCAAGAAAAGTCAGTACAATCTGTTTGCCCACCAATGACCCTGTATATGAGTTGATATTTAAAATTTCATTTAACAAACATTTTTATCACACTACATGTTAAGAACTTTACAAATACTAACTTATTTGATTCTCACAACATACTTATGTATTTGATTCTGTTACTTCCTCATTTTTTTAAGTTGAGGCAACTGATCATACGAAAGGTAGGTAAATTTTTCTAAGATTTAAACCTTTAGTTAGCTAGTACAGCAGGCTGGCCCCAGAGTTTGTGTCTTTATGACTAAAAAAAAAAAAAGCCTCTCCTCAAACACCTTATTGTGAATGTTTGCAAACTTACAGAAAATTAAGAGAGTTCTACAATGAATATTCATATACCTACCACCTGAATTCTATAGTTAACATTTTACTATATTTGTTTTATCTTATGTCCATCCATCCATCTCTTCCTCCATTCATGAATTCATATGCTTTATGCATTTCAAAGGAAGTCGTAGAATCAATACACTTCACTCCTAAACTTTTCCATATGTATATCATTAACCAGACTTCAAGTTTTGTTTATAGTTTCTTTTTTTTTTCTTTTGAAGCAAAATTTACATACAATGACATGCACAAATCTAGAGCATACCATTCAGTGAATTTTGACTTATACTAACTATTAATTGTTCTAATTGGAAAGGGTTTTATAACATAAATTTCACTGCAAAAAGGTGTTATAAAACAGTTCACTTAACATTGGAGAGTAAAATCTCTGGGCAAAATACCTGAATAATATGTAAATTAGCATCAAATGAGGTAAAGGCAGGGTTCAAGGGAAGGCTGACTCACTAGAGAAGTTCTCCTCTTGTCCACATTTAATTCCCAAGGCATCGAGAGCCATTGTGTCTTTTGGTCGTTAGTATAATCCAGCCAGCAGTAAGGGAACTTGGTTTAGAGATTTTTACAATTCCACTCCATCCCCTGTCTTTTTACATGTGAAACAATGAGGCTCAAAGCAAAGTGACTGCCTTCAAAGTCACACCACTGGGACACTCCCTTAGTCTCTTGTCACCCAGGCCAAGGCCCTTTCTAGGAAGTTGCATTTTTTTGAAACCTCCAAGCTCTTAAGGCAAACAGCCAGGGACCAATCACATATTTGAAGACTCAATGTGGCATCTGCTATTGCAAATTCTTTAGTCTCTATTTCAAAACTGATTGCAAAATTGCATTTGTTTCATGTAAGAACTAAAGACATCTTTCTTCTTTCCCAAAATAAGAGTCATGTGGAGAGAGCTTCCTTTTTTGCATATCTTAGGACAACATGTCAGAGAAATCAATATTGATTAGAGTAATGATTGCTAACACACATGGGGACCTACCATGTGTTTGCACTTTTTGAAATATTATTGTTAATCAACAATAGGTTTTCAAATTTTGGATATAAGGATCTGGGGTTCAAAGAGATCAATCACCCACTTGGCTGAAAAGTAGTAAAACCAGCATTTCCTGACTCCTAGTATCATATATCCTATTGCTACAACCCACAGCCCTGCTGCCCTAATAAACAGAATCATCACATATAAATTGGGGGTAGGGCTTCCCCGTGGCAGTGCCTAAGCTTGAATTCCAGCTTCCCATTGGTAGCTCTGGGACCCTGGGTAAGTGGCATAACAGTTCCCCATTTGGAAGATGAGCACAATAGTAGTGTCTACCCAATAGAGTTGTTGTGAGTGATGCCTGTGGCAACTTATGCAAAGACTTAGAAAAGTGCCAATGACCAAAGGAAACACTCCATAAATGTGAGCTATTGTCAGTGATGGCCTTTGCAGGAATCTGCCTCATTTCCATCCCTAGCCCTTCTTTGGTGAAACAGTTCCAGAATACAATGAGAAGGTGCATATTGGACTGCATATTGTCACGGCCTTTAACACACAGTGACAGAAATACTCACTTAAAAGACCAACAAGCCTTGAAATGAAAACAAACTGAATATTAGAGAATTATAATATGGAGAGGTGAAAGTTAAGTATTAAGGTGGTGCAGTTATGAAATGATGACAGTAGCAAATCCTATTGGTGCCATGTTCTCTTCACCGCTCAGCTTTTACCATTTCTGTGTATAACCATGACTCCCAAAGACCAGCTCCCATGCCCTTTGCCTGAGGACTTTCTCTAGGCCCCTGAAACCTGTTCTGCCTTAGGGTGGACCAAGCTAGAAGTCCCAGAGAATCAACACCCTCAAGAATAGCCCTCAACCATTGACTTATGGGAACAGGATTATAAGCACCCCACTCCCTCACTCCTCAGGTGGATAACTCTGAAGCATGTGCTACACTGTTTCCCAGAATCCCCACCAGCAGTGAGCGCCAGTTGCCCACAGTAGTAAATGGTTTGAAGGAAAACCTTCACTGGTTTCCTATCCTTTCCTGTCTTTCTTCTACCAGAGCTCACCTACTACATAAAGAACTTGCATTTGAATCCTTTACTCAGGGTCTGCTTCTGGGGAACCCCAAATTAAGATAATAATTTTTTCTTAAATTTAACCAGTTATTAACCCCTTTAATTTTCAGCATCAACTACAAAGATCCTTCTATTTGTACAATGATCCCTATATCCAGGATGTTACTGGACCCTCACAGCACTGCTGTGATGTAGACAGAACCACTGCTATTTATCCACTGTAGAGATGAAAAACCAGGACTCAGAAAAATAATGAGACCAAAGCCACATGGATGGTGGGGACAGAACTGGAAAACAATCCCAGACATTCTGACTCTTATGTTCAGAAATGTCTCAAAGAACTGGCTGCAGCAGACATTTATCAAACCTATTCAGTGCACGCAACCCCATCAACTGCTCTTTGCAAGAACAGGTAGGAGGTGAGAAACTCAGGACCTCTCTCCTTCAGTAGTTTAATTCACAGCAAGAAAAAATTGTTATTTTGGTTATTACATTTGCTCAGAAAAGCAGCTTTGTCTTACTGATCTTTTTTAATCCATGAAATTCTGAAAGCCTTGAGAAATATTAATGTCTACCTTAGATTTCCATAGCCATGAAACAAAATTATTTTACTGGCACATGAGATAGCACAATTTTCTATAAATCTTTCTTTAAAAATCATTTATCTTTCTTTGTCTTCTTTATGTTATATAGCATGGCTGTTCCTCAGAATCATCTTTCTCTGAGCCCTTGATCAGCCTCAACTCTATTTTCAAACGCATGACATCATGAATGCTTGCTTCCAGACCCAGCAGAGGAGCATAAGTCAATTCACTTCTTGGTTCCTTTGTTGAGCTTGCTTGAGGCAATGACATTGATGGTATGGTAAGGGACCCTTGGGTTCTTGCAACTTGCTGTTTGTCAGTCACCTGATCCTATAGTTAGTCCTAAAGAAACTAGGCTCCAGATCTTCTCAAGTATCTGAATAATAATGGCAGAACTGATTGCAGATCTCAGAGAAGCATGTTACTTCATTTTCTAGATCTTAACAACACATTTATTAATAGGCAGCTGAGACTCAAATAGGTGCCGTCACTTGTCCAAGATCTCAAGATGGCCAATATGGGGCAAGACACACCTCTGTCCACCGCCAGTTTCTAGCACCTCCACACAACGCTGCCTTTCACATCATAGACCAAAAACAAATGTAAGAGCCCTTCACACTAACACCAACACTTGCAAATAACTTGGGACACCTGGGAAACACCCACAACTGATGTACCTCATGAGTAGATTTGTTAGTTTGTGCAAAAGGGACTGGCATTGTTTCTAAGGGGCCATGCATCCCATTAGTTGATTCTTAGCAAGACTACTGAATCAGGTACCTATAGATTGAGAAACAAATAGAAGTACTCCACATGTTGACCTGAGGAAATGCCTCAAAGATTGAAATAAATAGGTCCCAAACATCAGTTTTATTTTTTTAAGTGTAGTATCATTCATTATACCAATCAGATGACTCAAATCTTGCATCCATCCATTACTTAGGGGTCAAAAGTTATGATGGCTTTAAAAAAAAAACAAAAAAAAAACACCCTGGATCCACTAAGCTGGTTGATTCAGAAGTATAAGTAAAAACTAGTCAAGATTAGCCTTGCTCTGGGAAAAGTTGCTTTTTTTCTATGTTATGTGCCACATGATAAGAAAAATTAATCCACTAATTAAAACTATCTGAATATTAGCAGATTTTTTGGAAGCAAAGAAATAAATTGTTATGTCATATTCTTGGTAGCTTGGTTGTTTGGAGACAGGATGCTTGTTTTTCCAAGGAGCAAAAGCTTTCTATAGAAAATAAAATGGTATGTTCTGTCTTCCATGAAAACAAAAGATTTCAGCAATCTGTAGACATTCAATGAAACATTATTTCTTTATGGACACATTCTGTCTTAAAAGGCAAGCAAAGGATAAACCAGGTTATAGTTTCCTAGGCTGCCCATGACATGAATAAATGTGTTTGCTTTTATAGGGCAGACAGAGAGGAGTTGGGGGGAGAAGCATGAAGAATAGATATGTGCAAAATCCTAATAAACACAGGGAAGGAAGAACAACTGGATCCTCAGCCAGGTTCTCTTTCTGAGTGGGAAGGCTTTCTGCTTCTTCCTGTTGCTGAGTGGCAGGCACTGTTTGTTTTAGCTTCAGGGCATAAGAAGTTTTGGGTAGGGTTGAGGATCATTGAGGTGCAAAAAGAAATTATTTCAATTTGACTCTAAGCAAAAAATTGTTTATAATCCAAGTTCAATCCATTGAGTTCAGCCAAGTGACTCTCAGAACTTCATGTTGTGTGCTTCCAGGAACCCCACCCTTGTTATAACTCACCTATGAGTCATCAGCTGCCTGACATGGGAAAGAAATTCCACCAGGCACACCTCGCTGTATCGTCAAAGCATGCCGCTGATGTAGGTTCATTCTCTTGCAGTTTAGGAGACTCTCTTCTTGTGATTTCTCATTGTAGGTTCAAAATTTCAAAATCAGCTGAATAAGTTTGCTTCAACAAATCTTCTTCTACAATGGATATGGTAGATACTTTAAAATCACCAACCACATAGCCACGAATCATTGAATGAGGGGGGTCCTGAGAGACATAGTTTCTGCACAGCCTTGCAAAGACCCTTCGAAAACACATATCTGATCAGATTTTTAAGTCACCATTTGTTTAAAACTCATCAGTGGCTGCAATCCAAAACCTGGCTTATGAGGCCTGCATAACCTCCCAGCCTATTCAATCATTCATCAAGTATTTAGTCCATACCTACATCATATCAGATGCCATTCTAGACACTGGAGTACTAGCAATGGACAACATGAATGAGTTCCCTCCTGGACCTGACATCCGGCCATGCTGCCCTCTCAATATCCCTGCCCCACACACGCCCCATCCCTTTCCTGCAGATCCTCAGGCTCTTTCTGCTGCTGGGAACACTGTGCCTGGTAAACTGCTAATGATTATTCCAATCTCATTTTAAATGAGGTTTAAATGTACCATCTTCTTCAGGGAAGCTTTTGTCTTTTCCTGAAATAGGTACGACTCCCATCCCATCCACTTCGCAGCGCCCTTACTCATCACTTCCTCTTTCTTAAGTATTTGTTCTGTATCTGTATTTCCATCTAGACTAAGGGTTGGCCAACTGTTTCTGTAAAGGACCAGAGAGTAAATATTTTTAGCTCTGTGGGCTATACAACCTCTGTCACAACTACTAGACTCTACCATTATAGTGTGAAAGCAGCCGTAGAAAATACATAAACAAAAGAATGTAGCTATGTTCCAATAAAGTTTTATTTACAAAAGTAAGTGGTGAGCAAGATCTGGCCTGTGCATCACAATTTTCTGACCTCAGACAACAGACCCTCCTTTGGTGATGGAAATGCTGTATATCTGTCCCCTCTAGTAATGTAACCATCAGCCTTATGTGGTTATTGAGCACCTGAAATCTAGCTAGTGCAATTGAGGATCTAAATCTCTAAATTTATTTAATTTAATTTCAATTACTTAAGTTTAAATATAAAGGCCACATGTGGCTAGTGATTACTGTATTGAGCAGCCTACATATAGCCCATGAATGTCATGAAGACAGGAGCTGTGTTCCTCTTAGTCACCACTGTGTCAACCTGGACCTAGCACAACAGCTGGCACAGAGTAAGCGCTCAAGATGTGTGTGTTGAATGAATGGACAAGTGTGTAAATATGGACTGACTTATCAAACTTCTTGTTTGTTTTTACCACTGCTATACACTTGATTAGATGTTGCCACTAGACACCTCTTGCTGTCTAGTCCCCAAATGTTATATTTTTGTACGCACATTTTATCTTCCCATTATCCCATGAGCTCCATGAAGATGGGACCTATGAGAGAGACTCCCCAATGCTTCATCCAGTGCCCAGCACAGGTACATGCACACGGCAGTCAGCCTTCCCACCAAGTGTTTGCTGCCACAGATACCCACCTGGAAAGGAGAAAGATTCAGCCCCCTGGCTATTTTATTTGTGAAATATGTTCTAATCTGTCACGTTTCAGAAAGCTCACTTCAAGCTTTTCTGCTTTAACTCTGGTGTTGTTGTGGGATTGAGAAATTCCACTTAGTCCTGCTTTTTCCTGCTTTATAACCTTGGGGAAGTTGCTTAATGCCCTGTGTTTCTTTTATCAAGTGAAGATAATTCTAATTCTATGACAGCTATTCGCCACCTACCTCTTGGGAATATTATCTAAGTAAATAGGTGCTCCAGCTTTGAGCACCTTGGAGATAAGCACTATTTTCATATGCCTTGTTTTAACTGATCAAGAAGATAGTAGGTGGTTGGTATTCTCAGTGATATTAAGCCACTGATGCATTGTTTTCTCTCATTTATCAGCATAACTTAACAAAAATTCTGTGATCCTCAAGTGAGTCAGCTGGTCGCAAGTAAGATCAGAGTAATGCAATCGTTGCAGGGCGGTGAGACAGCCACTTTGTTCCCAAGTTGAGTTATGTCTAATTGACTTGAGAGCCTCCACCCTAGCTGTCATCCCAGGTAGGATCCGAGGATGCTACAGATCTCTCTATTCTGTATTCCTCCAGCAGATCTGAGAAGGGGGCATCCCAAGGAAGGTACACCTTTCTTTCACTGCTATCTGAAACAGAAAGTCTGGCTTACCCTGCCATACTGTGGGCTTGATATATCCCGTCTCCTACACAAGAGGTCCACGTAAGGTCCACGTAAGGTCCACGTAAGGTCCTGTTCCTCTTGTTTTATCCCACTAGCAACTGCCTATGTTTGTCTCCTGCCCTTAGAAGGCCCTCACCTCCTCTCCCAACCTTTCCCAGTCTTGGGTTTCTCTCTCATTCATTCGTTCATTCATTCATTCATTCATTCATTCATTTCTACAGCAGATAGCCATTGCCACTCTGCTGAGGACTCTGTTTAGACCCTTTCAAGCAGTCTTGCTCTTTCTGTGAATCCTTTGTTTCTCAATCTGGGTGTGTCTTGCGGGAAGCCTGTGGCTCGCTTCATGGGCTGCTCTGACTTATTAGCTAAGTTCTCAGGTGGTGAAGAGAAAAGCCAAGACAATTGGAAACCAGCTTAACCTGTCAAGAACTGAACCTGTTTACCATTAGAAAGAAAGGGTTGGAGGAGCTAGTATATAAAAAACTGGTCCCCTCTCCAGTTTCCTGTTTATGTTCTGTCTCTCTCTCTCTCTCTGATTTCTATGGTCACTGAAGCTTAAATCTTATAACATACTTTTTTTCCATTAAACACTGCCTAACATGCAAAGATGCTCAGTAAATCAAGAACTGAACCTTTAACTCAGTTAATTTTCTGGCATAAACTTCCCCAGATATAAGTTTGAATTTGGGTCAGCCCAGACGTGTCCTGATATGTTTCTTGGGGAAGGTAACACAGTTCCCAGACTTCTTTCAAATGCTTCTAAGAGAGGGTTCGAAATAAAAGCATTTTAACAAAATTCCTGTAGTATGTATTCACTAAAATAATACTAGATGTCATAATAAAAAAAGGCACCAAATAGAAGTTTATTTCTCACTCATATTGTGAAAGGAAGTTGAAGGGGGAGGTGGTAAGGACTGTACTCCACACAGCTATTCAAGGAACCAGACTAACAAAAGCTCTGCAATCCTTAATACATGGCTTCCAAGGTCACCTTAGCCACCAGCATTCAGATGGCAGCAGAGAAAAAAGAGAAAGAGATGGATCGTGAGAGAGGCTTTCATAAGCCAGGCATGGAAGTGGCACATTGGTCACAGTCACATGGCCACATTTGTCCACTAGAGTTATGGGAAATGTAGTCCAACTGAGAGAAAGAGGAGAGGAAAATAGGTTTGGCAAACAGCCAGTCTTTGCCAAACAGCCAGTCTTTGCCACACTTGACAACAGGGGTAAAACATCTGAAATATTTGAAAGGCCTGAGTGAGATAGTGAAAGTTACTATTTTTTCAAGTAATCCTTTATTTTCTGTCCTTTTATCAAATGACTTGTCTTTTTAAAATATTATTGTAATTCAATGTGATGAGTAAGGCAGGTACTCTGCATATATTATCTCATTTAATTTTCAGAACAACCCTTATTAGCTCCATTTTACACTTGAGGCATTTGAGGGCAAGGTCATGCAGTCAGCAAATGAAAGTGCCTGGATTTGAACCCAGGCAGTCGCACGCCTGTGCAAGCACTGTCCACCTTTATGCTCTACTTCCCATCAAGGCTGGGCTCAAATTCCACTTTTTTTCAGGAGGCCAGTCCTGACCACCTAATGTCATAATGGTCCCTCATTTGTGTCGTTCTGATGACATTTACTGTTTGCCCTATGTTCTGGTCATTTACACTCACTCCCCTCCCATACCCCCATATACCATTATCCTATCACTTCTGGGAGAAAGGGACTGGACTTATTTATTTCATATAGCCTTTAATATTATCCTAGGACAGTGCAAAATAGGCAACCAGAATGAAAGAGTGATTGTCTGGAAAGTGGGTCCTCCCAACCTGCCCCAACACTCTGTTTATTTCCAGAAGTGACAGGAATGCAGGAAGTAGACCAGCCCCAGGGTGTCACAGTGCCCCAAGTGACCTGGCACTCAGGGCAGCATGGCTTAGGATCTCTTTATTTTCAAGGCTGTTTATAAAAAGGTAGAATAAAGAAAGAAAGTGTGTTTCAGATGGCCATGCTGTGTCTGCCTTAGCCAGCAAACTTATTAAGCAAAACTTTATGCTTCATTTACTGTGATAAGGCAAATTCTCATATTTCAAAATAACTATCCAACCCCAGTATGAGAAATCCTTCCCAAGAGGTGTGACTGACTTCGATTTTAAAGAAAGGAATGTAATAAATGAGTCACTTTTCATCTCTTCAGAAAGACCTGTATATTTCCAGATAACTTTACTCTCCATAAACGTATCTCATTTTCTCTCTGCCAAATGAAATTATATTAAATTAAATTTAAAATAAATGAAGTTATATGTGAGAGAGTAAAGTAGATATTGATTTGGGCTGTTGAATATTGTTGAAAGTTTCTTCTTTGTGTTATAGTTATCTTAGAGAACAAGTCACAGGGGCAAAATAAAAAACCACATACACACAAAGTTACACAGGCCCCAGACTGAGCACCCAACTGAGGGGTTTGTTTGCATGTAGGTAGAGAGTCTGTTATGTACAGTACAGGTTTGTCTCAAAGCCTTAAATTTAAGCAGAAAGTTCCCATGGATTTTGGGGGAAATGCTCTGCTTGTTTTGGCCACATAAAGAGTTCAGAAATGAATAGGGGGCCAGGAAAGGAAAAAGGGAAAACCTTCTGCTGATTCTCACAGGCTGGCCTTGAATGCCCTGGTCGTTTATCTCCTCTCATGTGCCCACACAGCTCAGCCGTCCTCTAAGTCAGCCTCAGGGTTGATTTCATGAGTAGGCTAAATCAGGTTTCTGAAGTCACATTGGGGACCCATGACCCATGCTTCCTTCTCTACGGTGTCCTTTAAAGAAATGGGTCCCAAAATCCTGTTGCAAGCCCACTGCTCTTCTCTCTCTATAATTTGCCCTCTACCACATTCAACCATGGCTTAAACTGTGCCTCGTCGTGGTGGACTCCCAGACCCTCTATTCAGCCAGGGCCTTTCTCTTTTCCAGCGCCCCTAACTGCCTGGCAGACAGTCCCACTTCTGCACATGACCTCACCTCCGACTGAGCGTGTCCCAGACACGCTCACTGTCTTCCCCGTAAGCAGCCCTCCTGATCCCCTCTTCCTATCAGCAGCACTATATCGCCCCTTGCAGGTACTGCTCATTTCCTCTTTGAAATGACACCTAACCAGTCACAGCATTTCATCAAATCTTCCCTCATGAAGATCAGGCCCTTTTACTAGAATCCGGACAAATCCAGGGCAGAAGAAAGCCAATCATGTGCCCCATGATGTGGAAGGAGCTGGGAAGTGGGTCCTAACTGGTTCAGGAGGTCACCTGGAATACCGAAGACAGATGCAGTCCAAAGTCAAGCACGGGGTAGGGCCGAGGAGGGGAGCCAGAAGTTGGCACTAGAATAGTAAGATCAGTCATCCATCAGACCTACAGAACTGATGTGAAGACCAGATCTACTATCTTAGCAAATTTCAAATATGCTATACAGTATTATTAACCAGAGGCACCATGCTGACATAGGCACTCAAACATTATTCATACTATAGCTGAAGCATTGTACCTCCTGACCAACATCTCACCATTTCCTCACCACCATTCCAATCTGCTCCTGTGCACTCAGCTTTTCCAGATTCCGCATTTGAGTGAGATTATACAATATTTGTCTTTCTTTGTCTGGCTTATTTTACTCAGTATCATGACCTCCAGGTTCATCCATGTTATGGCAAATGGCAGGATTTCCTTCTTTTTCATGGCTGAATAATATTGGGGGTGTGTGTGTGTGTGTATGTCTGTGTGTGTGTGTATGTGTGTGTCTATGTGCGTCTATAACATTTTCTTCATTCATTCATCCATCAATGAGCACTCAGATTGTTTCTGTACCTTGGCTGTTGTGAATTATGTTGCAATAAATATGGAAGTTGCAAATATCTCTGCAAGGTTCTTATTTAATGTCCTCTGGATATACACTCAGAATTGGGATTTCTATTTTTTTAATTTTTTGAGGCAACTTCATACTCTTTTCCCTCATGGCTGCACCAATTTATATCCCCACTAACAGGGCACAGGTGCCCTTTTCTCCACACCCTCGCCACCACTTGCTGTCTCTGGCTGTTGTTTTTGATGACCGTCATCCTAACAGGTGTGCGGCGATGCCTCCGCGCTCACAACTGCACTATTCAATGCAAACTTGATTTGCATTTCCCTCACGATTAGTGATGCTGAGCACCTTCTCATATATGTGTTGGCCATTTATTTGTATGTCTTCTTTGGGAAAATGTCTGTCTGTTTGGTCCTTTGCCCATTTTTAAATTGGGTTATTTATATTTTTGAGCTGTATGAACTTCTTAGGTATTTTGGACATTAACCCCTTATAAGATATACGGTTAGCAAATATTTTCTCCCATTCACAGGTTGCTTTTAAATTTTTTTGATGATTTTCTTTGCCGTGTAGAAGCTTTATAGTGTGCCATAGCCCCGTTTATATATTTTTGCTTTTAAAAGCCAAGCCAATTGTCATACAGAAAGTTCCACATTGTGATTATCTCGTTTCCACATGAAGCAATTTCCCTTATCCCTCTATCCTGATATTTCTTGTGAAATATCAGATATAAGAGCCTGACTACATTCAGCTTTAAGTGTTTCATTGGTATATGGAAAACTGCAACATAATAGGAGCACAGAGTGGCTAATTGTTCCAACATCTGTGATGTAATTTTATCACTTCGTTAAGGTAGTGACACCAGGCTTGTGATTAAGTAGTAACCTATGGGTGATACTTGGTCATCTTGTAAAAACCCAATTCCTCATTAACTTTTCACTTAATGGATGCAACATCTGTTGAGAATGTTTACCTCAACCAGTTACTTCATTAGGGGATTGTACATTTCTGATCTCCCATTCAGTGATCAATTCCAAAAAGGCTGAAAGTCCCAGGTTTTCAGTATCATACTTTATTTAATAGGAGAGTGCTAACCTTCGATTTCCTTTTGTGTTTTCAGCAAAATGGGAAGCCACATTTTTATGAGAAGCCGATTATTGAATCCTTTGAGGAAGCACCTCTGCACGTTATGGTTTTCACGTACATGGGATATGGGATTGGAACCCTATTTGGCTATCTCAGAGACTTTTTGAGAAACTGGGGAATAGAAAAATGCAACGCAGCTGTAGAACGAGAAGAACAAAAAGTACGTATGCATGTCTCCCTGGGTCTTTGTCATGCTATTCTCTGAAATGTTCTCAGAAGTAGTAATGCATGTACACATCCTGCAAGAGTGAGGAGCTCAGGAACTGCTCAGGGTAAACGCTGTTTATTTCCAGCCCTAGCCCCCACCCCCTGTGTGTTCATGGACTTGTTTTATGCAAATATTTATTGAGTAACTACTACTCACCAGGTACTAAACTGAGAGTTGCTTCGTATACTACCATATTTAACTTTTATAACAACCCCATGAGATAGATATTAAAATATCATTTAAAAAACCATAATGTAAGAGTGAGGCCCATGGATGGGACTATACTTTGGTCTTATGGTTGTAAGATGAGTGTTATTTATGACCTACCCTGGAATAGAACAGTGGGTCTAAATGAAGTGCGAGATTTTTATTTCATCTAGATAAGGGCTTCTCAACTTTGGTACTATTGATATTTTGGACTGGATGATTCTTTGGTGAGGCAAGCTGCCCTGTGCATCGTGGGATATTTAATAGCATACCTGGCCTCCACCCACTGGATGCCATTAGCACTCTCCCACATACTTGTGACAATCAAAAATGCCTCCAGGCATTGCCAAATGTCTCTTGGATTGCAAACTGGCCTCTAGTTTAGAGCCACTGATCTAGACACTTTCGATCACTAACCTATAAAGTCTGCATCATCCTCTGTTCACATAAAGCTAACAGAACAGCCTCGAAAACATTCAGAGATGCAAAGAGTGTGCATTTTGTTAACATGATTTCCAAACTGGTGCAAAAGATTTATGGTGTCATGAATCTTTTTTTCCTAAAAATTGCTTTGGCATACTATGAGTGTGGTCATGGATTACTCGACATGATGGAGCCTTAAACACACCTAAGATAGGTGAGGTATGAATTTCAATGTAATGAGAGAACCCCAAATCCTGTAACTTAGCAGCCAGTACCTATGGTAAGATAAACACTGATTACAGTAATGCTTCCATGAACAAATCACATGGGGCATTTCTTTTGGAATTGCCCCAAGTCAGATGCATCACTTTCAGAAGAAAATCAGGCCCAGGTCTATTATTACAATTCTTCCCAGCTTTAGCAAGTATGTGAGCACATGTTTTATATCAGGTAATGGGTGCTTATATGCACAGAAGACAAGACAGGTCCTGCCATCAGAGAGTTTGAAATCTGGTGTGAAAAAGTATATGACAAAAAGTGATGATGGGGAGGAGTGTGATGTGGGAAACAGGAATCTGTGTCCTGTGATTCCCTTAGGAAGTCAGGAAGTCATGATGCTGGGGCTTGAAGAGTGGGCAGGAATTTGCCTAGTGGCCAAGGGCACAAAGAAAGACATTCTCAGAAAAGGGCACTGCCTGTGCCAAGGTATTCATTAACTCATTAATCAAGTCAGCTTCTCTTTGAGCATGTCTTTTGTGCCAGGCACTGTGCTACAATCAGGGATATAAGACTAACCAAGGCAGATATAGTTCTTGCCTTCAGGGAGCTAACCATAAAAAAATTCAATAGAATTGATAAGAGGTATGTAGAGAATGTCAAGAGAGCTAAAAAGAAAACATCTAACCCAAACTTGGTGGTCAGTGAAGGCTTACGGGAGGAAGAGAAAGTTAAGTTGGAATTCAAAGGCCAAAGAGTAAGTAGTGAAGTGAAGGGAAAGGCAAGATGGGACTGAAGGAGTCTTCAGGAAGAGGAAATATGGTGCGAAGTGGTCCAGAGGTGAGAGAAAGCATTGTGCATACAAGGAACCAAGGAACTCCAGTGACTGAAGTTCCGTGAGAGTGGGAGTATGTTGAGGGAAGATTGTTTGAGAGGCAAGTAGGGGCCAGACCATAATGGGTTTTCATAAACCATGAATATTTATTTTAAGAACAATGGGAAGGCATGGAAGGGTTTCAGGCAGAGGAATGCAGATTTGCAGGTTAGAAAGATCATGTTCACTACCCTATGCAAAGGGATTGCAAGAGGATAGCCTAGAGACCAAAGAAACCAGTTAAAAGGCTGATGCAGAAATCCAGGTTAAAAAAATATATATCTAAGTAAGAACTTGGGCTGGAACCATGGTAGTGATAACTGGGGTGGTGCTAAGAGATAGGACCAAGTGATGCTTAAGGAGATAGTAAGGGATGATTGGTTTGACTTGAGAAACTGTGGAGATGGACAGATCAAGGGCCACACCTAGGCTTATGGCTTGGGCAGCTGAGTAGGAAGAAAGTGGTGTCATTCATTGAAATGGGGAATAGAGGAAAAGAGTCCAGTTGGAAGGAGAAAATGGCCAATTCATTCTTTGGCAAGTTGAGTTTGAAAATTTGGCAGCTAGATATAGAGTTCTAGAGCTCCAGAGAAAAGCCTCAGAAGGATATTGTGGCATCTTCAGTATATCTTGAGCATATCAACATTAACCAAACCCCAAGAAGTAGATGAGATCTCCCAAGGGAAGTAGTCTCTAGGGAAAAAAGAGAAAGGGTGATAGATGTCAGAGATGGAATTCCAATGCTAGACTAGAAGCAAACTGGCAATAGGAGAACCTTATAATGGCTTAGAGGTCGTTTGTGCTTGAACTAGGGAAGAGGTACATGGAATGAAGAAAGGGGGACTAATTTGGGAGGTCTTGAAATCAGTATAGAAAATAATATAGCCCGGCCGGGTGTGGCTCCGTGGTTGAGCTTGGACCTAGGGTCCAGGTGATCGGGGTTCGATTCCCGGTCAGGGCACATGCCCGGGTCATGGCTCGATCAGTGACTCTCTCATCATTGATGTTTCTATCTCTCCCTCTCCCTCTCCCTCTCCTTTCCTCTCTCTGGAATCAATAAAGATATATTTTTAAAAATAATAATAATAATATAGAAGGGGGAATGCCAAATTTCTACTCTGGTCAGACATGAGGATGGCAGCGGCACACCCATCACAACAAAAATGGTCTTATTTTGGCAAAGAGATGGTCACAGACACAGTTTTCAGGATATAAATATTTTTGAATGGTAAAGGATATCAATGCAGTTAAATGGAAACAGAGAGCAATCCAGCGTGCTCCCAGGGAAAGATGCAGCTTTCCCAGCAGAGCTGCCAATGAAACTGGGAAATTGGGAGAAGGAAGCAAGTTCTTGGCCACTCTCACAAGGCTCTCCACAGCCCCTCCCTGACACCAGCTGGTCTGTTCTAGAAACTCTTATCACCAACCTGCCTGTTCCCCGGGTTTAAGTATCATGCACAGTAAATCAGTACATTCCAGAATATTTGCTGGAACACAGGGTCACTCAAATGTAAATTTCTCAGGGTGGCATCTCTTGGCAGGCTTGGGCTTCACGTCTGCCATCTATTTTCTAACCTGGTTTAATAATTTAGCTCTATCAACCAGAGAGGCTAGTTGTTTTGATTTTTCTAAAGCATTTCTTACATTTCAAGCAGAATATATATATATAGACATATAGATTAGATAGATAGATGATGATAGATAGATAGATTAGATAGATGATAGATAGATAGATAGATAGATAGATAGATAGATAGATAGATGATAGATAGATGATAGATGATAGATAGATGATAGATAGATAGATAGATAGATAGATAGATAGATAGATAGATAGATAGATAGATAGATGATAGATAGATAGATGATAGATAGATGATAGATAGATAGATAGATAGATAGATAGATAGATAGATAGATAGATGATAGATAGATAGATAGATAGATAGATAGATAGATAGATAGATAGATAGATAGATGATGATAGATAGATGATAGATGATAGATAGATAGATAGATAGATGATAGATAGATAGATAGATGATAGATAGATAGATAGATAGATAGATAGATAGATAGATAGATAGATAGAGAGATAGAGAGATAGAGAGATAGAGAGATATAGATAGAGAGATAGATAGATAGATATGCAAGTTGGTTCCCAGTGCAGAAGACTCTGAGATGGTTATAGGCGTGTGTTCCTGGGATCAGTACCTGTACACGTGGCAGGGAGTAAACGGCAAGATGTGCAGGTGAATTGTGCTGCAGTCAGGGAGCTCTCGAGGTGGGAGGGCCCTTCAGAAGCGTTGAGGCCAGGGGGTTGAGCCTTCAGTGATAATAGCTGGGGGCTGCCTCCAGAGGGGGATGTGACCTTGGGCCAGGCAGCTCCCTCCATTGGGCTGTCAGTCTCCCACACTCCGAGCACTGGGGAAGGAAGGGGTGCTTGAGTCCTGAGCAATGGGATAGGCAGGCACAGCGCACAGCGACCTGTCTGTAGAACCCTTCGCTACTGCTGCAAGAACCACTTGAACCGCCTCTCAGGGGCAAGACATTGCTTTCAATAAATCAGTGTGCTGTATTTCTTTACAAAATAAATCATTTCCTACCCATTTGATGTCTGTGAAGTAGAGAGCATCAGCCAGTTGACTCACCTTAATACACATTCCTTTTCTATGGCCCTCTTTTTACTGTGTGTTCCTTCCTTTAGAGCCCCTTTAGATTTAGGGGCTTTCAGAGTAACAGGTCCTAATAAACTGTGGTGGCTGCAATTGGATGGAACGTGGTCACTAGACACTCTATCTCCAGGCTGACCTTCATGCTTTCAATACTGCTCCCAGCCCCAAGCTTCTGCTTGTATCCTTAATAAGTGTTAAGGATTAATAAGCTGTCTGAGGTAGATCTTGAAGTCTCTGTCTGGAAACATGGAATAGGTGGGCTGCTGGTTCTTTTAGCAGAAATGAGCATCATTCTAGTCTAAAAGCTGGTCACTGGGAGTGCAGATAGATTGTCCCACAAGACAAACCAGCTGTGCACAAAATGACACCAGGAAAGAAAGCACATCCAAGAAGTGGTGGTGGACAAGAGTTGTTATGTTTTTAAAAATATCATAAATGGATGCTGTGATTTCAAGTACACTCTTTGGCTCTGTTCATTTTTTAAATTGTATATCTCATTTTTAATAAAAATTGTATATATTTAAGGTGTAAACCTGGTATTTTTATATACATAGTGAAATGTTTGCAATTAAAATGTTTTATAACAGTGAAATGTATCTAAAAATACAGTCAAACTAATGGACATGTCCATCTCCTCATTTATTTTTTCTTAATCAAATATAAGCACTTATTAATCCAGTTTCTCTATTTCTCTCACTGGGATAACTTCTGTAATACCAAACCATCCATTCAAACTAAAGTGCTGCCCAAATATAGAATCTCTTTTTTTATTTTTCTTCTCTTTGATTTCTACCCTAAACTCCCTGAAATTGGTTCCCAAACATGAAGGCTAGATTCATTAGTATAAACTAACTGAAAAGAATAGAAAAATGAAAATCTCTTTTCAAGAGATGCTAAAAACACCACAGGCCCAGGGCCCTGGTACCTCCCATAGGCTCCACCAGCAATCAGAAGACCCTGGCAAGGAAAAAAATGCAGACTCATACAAGGTTTAAATATGTTTGCTCGAATTCTTCTTTGAACTCTTAATTCTAGAGAAGCATGTGTCTTTTTTTAAATCAAAGGTAACTTTAGAGTCGAATTGCAATCCATTAAAGACCTCTAGATAAATTACTTTCTCAATGAGGTAATGGCCCAACTTCTCAAAACCAAGATGTGAGCAAATATGATCAAATAAATCTCAAGCATCACCAGAGACTTAAAAACCACCAGGCACAGCCTCATTTCTCAATCCTTATGGTTTGTTAACAGGTTCACCAAGACTCGTCCTAATGACTCCAGACTGTAATAAAACATTTTTAATTGCAACTTTGTGTTTACGTTAGATCCAGATAGTCTCCAGTGCCCCCACAAGTAAATCCCATACATTTCTGGCCCATCTTCAGAGATTTTTACTTCCACATGGAAGAAAGAGGGTTCAGCGATCTGTAGCTCTAGAAATTTTTAAGACATATCTCCAAATGTTCACATGAATTTAAACTTATTGTTTTGCATCCTGATGCAACATCCTGATTCTCCCAGAAAGACTGTCTTTCGAGTGGCTGGGTCCATTAGGATCACTGGGTGTGCGATACAATTTTGTCCAAAACAAACAGACGGCCCAAGCACTGGTTTTCCTGTTTGGACCTGGGTGGGACCAAACTCAGAGAGCTTTACTGGGGCTTCTCTGGGAACTTAACACATTAGCCAGAAGCTTGTAGGATGGTAATATCAGGCCAGTGCTTCTTAGTCTTGGCTGTACATTGGAATCACTTGAGAAGCTTTAAAAGCTATTAGTCCGTGGGCTTTACCGCAGATATACTGATTTAATTGCTTTGTGGTATACCCTGGTTGGTGGGGTTCATAAAAGCTGCCCAGTTGATTCTCATGTGCAGCCCAAGTTAGAAACCAATATGTAGAGCAGTGTTTCTCAAACTTTCCTGTGCATACAAATGGTCTGGAGACCATGCAGAGTCTCCTTTAATAGTTTTGGGATGGGGCCAAGATTCTGCATCTCTAAAAAGCTCCCAGATGATGCCAATGCTACTGGTCCAGGGACCACAGGTTGATTCTTCTCACAGGTATCACAGGAAACTTTGTTAGAAATATAGAATTTCTAACTCCCAGCTCAGAACTTCTGAAGGAAAATCTTTATTTTATCATGATCCTCAAGTGATGTGGACACATGTTAAAATGTGAAAATGTGAGAAGCATTGCTATTCTAGAGGTTCTCAATTTGAAATCCAGGCATCACCAGTGTTCAGATGTAAATAGTATTCTAAGACTCAGTTTCAATATGGGGGTGCCCCCCAAACCAACAAACAACTTTTGGACCAGGTGGCCCTCAGTGTTGCCTGCCAACCACATTACATTACCTTAGTACATTTAGTCACTAGCTCTTTGAGGTGACTATTTTATACTTTCTCCTTTCCTTCAAAACTTCCAATACCTTTGTCCCTCCTGATTTTCAGCTAATAATCTTGTTCCTGTTTCACTGAGGAAATAGAAGGTCAGAATATGCTTTCCTCAGCCACCACTTAACGTACCTGTGTCCACATATTTAACCTCCCCGCTACCTTTCATGACCATGGAGTAGCTGTCCGGGCTTCTGTCCAGCCAAGCCTTCTACCTGTACACTGGGTGCCACTCATCAGCAATCACTCCGTCTTGACATGTTCAAAACTGTGCACTTGAGCTTCCCTTCTGAACTTGTCCTTCTTAGTCTTCCCCAGAGTAGTGATTGGAACTCCATCAGTACAGGTATTCTGGCCAAAAACCTATCATTCTTGATTTCCTTCATTCTCTTGTACCCCAAGGCAAATCTGTCCGCAGATACTGTAAATACTATGTTCAAAATATGTTTGCTCTTCTGCTATTTCTTACCACCCCTGATGCCACCAGCTATGTCCAAACAACCATCTTCTCTTGCCTAGCTGTACCCTGCTTCCACACTCCACCCTCCAGTCTCTTCTCAACTACCAACCAACACGATTTATTTAAAATCTATGTAACATCACATAGCATCACTGGGCAAAACCCTTTAATGCCTTCTCCTCTCACTCAAAGTAAGAGCCAGAGCTAGCCAAGTCCCTACAGAATGCAGATGCCTCTAAGTCTCCCCATTCATCTCCTCTACTCCTCGGCTCTCTCACTCTGCCTCAAACACCAAGACCTCCTCACTTTTCTCAAGAAGAGCTTACAGGTACCTACTTCAGGGATTTTTCTTGCCTTCCCTTCTGTCTGGTGTGGTCCTCCCTCAACCTGACTCCCTCCCTCTCTTCCTTGACTTAAATATCACTAAGAAATCAATAGCTTTAAATGCATCAGGAATCACTGGCCAGTGAAATCCTCAATCTCCCCAACCAGGCTTGGTTGCAAATACCTTCTGGCTGCTTCTAAAAAGCAAATGCACCATCACAAGGGAGGAATATTCTTTCACAATTGCATCTAACAGATCATGTCCCATAGGTTGGCTGGCAAAACAACTGCAAAGCCTACGTTCTACAAATATTTTGTAAAATAAGACCATTAGTAAAAGTAAGATTAAATCCCAGCTTGCACACAGTGAATATTCAGGTCAATATGTATCTATATATCTATATATCTATATATCTATATATCTATATGTCTATATGTCTATATGTCTATATATAGATATATAGATATACATAACCATGTATGCACATACACAAACATAATTTCTGATGTGTCATTAAAATGTTAGTAAAATCATTGTTTTAGTTCAATACAGAACTCTCCACTTTTCTTTGCAGAAAGAATCTATAGTAATAGGCAAGGCTGATTGATCTTGATAAGATAGAGCTTTGCTAATGTATATCAACTAGTACTAAGCCAATGTGAGGAATGGGTGGGGTATCACTAGCCCTAACAAAGAGCCCTTCCTCAAACTCATGTGGTTTTTTTTCCTTTTTTCATTATAGAAATAATTAGCAAAAAGTCTCTTCAAGGTGCATTCTTTCTGTCTTTTTCATGCACTTACTTACACATATATTCATTTACACTTACTGTGTCCCTTCCTTAACTTAAACGAGATCATATCATACATGTGTGATTAATTTTTTAAATATAACTATCTGTCTGAGGATCCTTACATGCCAGGACAGGATTGCATCATTCCTTTTCATAGCTGCATAACGGTGTTCCAAAATATGAATGTATGATTATTTATTTATAGTCCCATATTTTCATTATTGCAAATAATTATTCAGTGAACAGCACATACATTTCTTTGAGGATAATTCCTAGAAGTGACTTTATGGTCCAAAGAATGTACATGTTAACTTCTGAGAGATTGGCAAATTGCCTTTCTAGAAAGCTTGCCTCGCTAGACTCCAGTCGGCAGTGCCTCAGAGTTCTTGCTTCCTTGACAGTACTTGATATATTGACATAATAAAAGATATCAGCATATTTTTATTTATTTTTGCCAATCAGGTGTGCATAGTTTTGTTCTTGTCTTAATTTGCATTTCCTGATTAAGGTGAGATGGAGCCTCTTTTCATATGACTATTAGTCATTTATATTTATTCCTCTTGAATTGCCTACTCATATCCTTTGCTCATAATTTTATTAAACTGTTTTTTCTTACTGATTTAGAGTCCCTTCTATATATCTTTATATTAATAATGTGTCTGTTAAAGGTATTTTAAATATTTATCTAGTTCTGTTTCTTGGCTTTTAACTTGTTCTACGTTATATTTAGCCATACAGTTTTAATTTATAAGTTGTATGTATCAAACATTTCTTTGATGTTTTGTTAGTTGTTGCTATTTTGCTGGGTTTTTTTTAATTTGGGAAGAGGGAGTTAATCATGTTTAGGAAGGCTTTTTAATCTTAAAATTATAATAAATTTTTCTCTAACTTTATTCAGTACTTTTATGATTTGGGGTGTATGTTTATATATTTAATTCAAAAATTCATCTAGAATTTTTTTCTATGTGCTATGTGAAGTAGGAGGACTATTTTTAAAACAGATTTTTTAAGTTGTCTCAATATCATTAAGTGTTTTTTTAACCCACTAATTTGGAATATTTATCTGCCTATTTTTTTAGGTAAATATACAAGTTTTAGGTAATTCTTAAAGATTTTATCTATGTGTATGCTTTAGAATTAGCTTGTCAGATATTGGAATTTAAGAAAAAAAGTTATTTTAATTAACAATACATTAAACCTATAGATTAACTTTGGAAAATTTGACATTTCAATAATATTTAGCCTTCCCATTCAGAAACACAATGTTTCTGAATTCATTTAGATATTTATTTAGATATTCCTCTCCATTTATTTAGATATTTCTTATGGTCTTTATTAATATTTTAAAACTTTCTTTTTTCTAAAGTTCTAGTATATCCTCTTTGATTGTTATTTGGTTTTGATTTTTTTGGTGGTGGTGCTATTTGAATACTATTTTTTCCCCTATCCCATATTTT
Organism: Miniopterus schreibersii; assembly: GCF_964146895.1. Lineage (NCBI taxonomy): Eukaryota > Metazoa > Chordata > Mammalia > Chiroptera > Miniopteridae > Miniopterus > Miniopterus schreibersii. The sequence continues at coordinate 70,697,752 of NC_138110.1, forward strand.
AATTAATGGTTGATGGCATATGGGAAAGCTATTGATATTTTTATATTAATTTCAAATGTTACCACCTGAATGAATTCTCTTCTTAGTTGTCACAGCTTCTCACATAGTTGTATTGCAATGTCTTTCTTCATGAATTCACAGGCTACTCTGTGGCAGTACTGAACATGTATTCTTATTGAATTCTCCAGGCACCTATGAAATAGGGATCGTTACTCCCATTTTACACATGAGAAAACTGAGCCCAAGAGGGTTAAAAAACTGGCCACAGGTTATACAAGTAGTAAGTGGCAGAGCCAAAGTCACACCCCCGTATCGTTAACCACGTTCACTCCACCTCTGCACCAGTGCATTTGTCAGGTGCTATGCTTTTTAACATATTACTGATCATCTTCAGCCCAGGTAGGCCTTATTATCTGCACTCTATGAAGAGGAAATTAACATCAGAGAGGCTACTTGACTGGTTCAAGGTCACACAGCAAGTAAAAAATGGAGCTGGGTTCAAACTCAGGTCTGTCTGCCTCCAAAGCCTTAAACCAATCTCCTACAGATCAAATATCCCTGGCACCTTAACCCTTCATCATAGGACATGTTAGAGTCATTTGAGCAGAACATTTCCCCATCCTGGCTGCCCTTCTCTGGGCACAGTTTGTCAAAGGACCTTTAGAAATCTGATGTTGAGACCTGGTAAAAGAAATAGCTATTTCCCAAAAGGAAATAATGATATAAAATTAAATATTAGGTGATAACAGGACTGTCAATGTAGGATCAAATGAATAATTGTGCTTGATAATGACTCTTTTTCTCTCTACAAATTCATGATGCTATTTGCTACTGAATGGGCATGTAGTTAAATCAAAAAAGAATGGAAATGCTTCCATATTTAGTAGTATTTTTTTTTACAATGGGTCATGAATATGTTCTCTTTACTTCCTTGTAAACATCTAGTCCCACAGCATGATTTATTGAAAAGAGCATTACTTTTAGAACAAAATACAATTCCCAATTTGACCACTCAGATTTTCCGCCTTTTCATTAATTTGTCTATAAAACTTGGATAGAAATATCTATCACACTTGGAAAATTATGAAGTATCCTACAGGTTTAAAGGTAGAAAAAGAAGGATGGTCATATTGCAGAAGAAACAAGCCATTTTTGTAGCTCCAGTTTTAGGCTTTGCTCAACCCTCCTGCACCCTAACCCTAAAATGGTTATGTTCCTATAGCCTGGGTTTACTCTCACATCTAGTCATTTGTGTCTGAAAGAAAAATAAAGAGTGAGTAGGTCAAGTGACAAGTTAAATCCACAGATGGATAAAGACATTGCAATGCCATTGCAATGCTATGCTATTGCAATGCTTGTTTTTGCAATATCTAGTCCAGTTTCATTTTCTGGTATAGTTAAAATGCTGTGGGAGGCTTACCTGACACTGGAGGACATTGACCTTTGCAAGGTATTGGCTTCTTCTGAAGAAACCCCACTGATGCTCAAAGGAATGGGGTGGGGTGACGGCACCGTGCAGTGGCAGGAAGCCTCAGAGGTGAGGGGAGGAGGCGGCGCCAAAGGCAAGGCAGTTCTTCCCTGGACCAGATCTTGAGTTCTAAATAGGTTCCCAAGTTCATTGTCCTCAGGAACATGTAGGCTGCCAAGCCTGATGTTTAGATCTAGGTTAGTGCTCACACCACCCACAAATAAATGATTCTGTGTGGTTTAAGAAAAAATGGCCCATCCCTTTAAAAGAAGTTTTAAGCACCTAATTAATAAAAAGTTCTCTTGAATGTAAAGGTCATTCCCTAGCAGAAAATGTTTCTCTATCCTAAATGTTTCTCTAACCTATTCTAATAGGTTAGATTCCTTGCATTTTGCCCTCAGAGCATTGATCTTAGTTAAGAGCTGGCTGCTGGTTTCCTCACTGGTAGAAACTTGGGATCTCTGAGCCAGAAGCCAGGGAGGTTTGGCAGAGTGGAGTAGTTCCTCACCTTCCCTCAGGGTCCATAACGGCACATCTGTATAAGGCATTAATGATGGGAAGCCCCATGTTGTTTTCTCGAGTCAATGGCAAGTTCCTTATGGTGAGTCAACACTCCCATGATCCGGCAATCTATTGGGCTTAGTTTTCCATATTGTTGGTCATATTTTTTCATCATTGCTGGTGTTTTAGAGGGAAGCTTGGGCAAGCTGAGCAGGTGCCAGCCTGAAGTGACACTGAAGTGACTGCTGGGAGGGTGGGAGAAGTGGGAGGTTGACCTGAGTTCAAGTCCCTTTTCTGGATCTGATTTTTCTCACTTGTCAAGTGGATATTTGAACTCTATGATTTCCATGCCCCCTCTGCCCTGGTATATTGTGAATCTTGTGGGTCCATGTCTGAAATTAATTTTGTTTTAATTTTGAAGACATGATATTTTGGTTCTTTTCTACCTAAAACCAACTGTTTTCCTAAATCACCTGTTCAGTTCTCTCCTAAACCAGCTGTTAATTTTATTTTGAGTAAGATTTCTCATAAAATCTAAAATCATCATTTCATTCAGAATCCAGAAATATTACTTAAAGACCCATTGTCTCTTTTTCTCTAGATAGGATGAGTTTATATGATGTATTTCAAATAAGAAATAAAAAATTAGAAATAGAAGGATATTCCCAAATTACGTTTGGAGATGTAGCATAATCTGCAGGTTAGTAAACAGTCTGTAAAAAATGTTTGGGGAAAAAATTCCTGTAATTACACAATCTCCTTTTCTCTCAAAAATATGTCCATTTCCTTGTTAGAACATAAAAGGGTAAAACTGATTATCATAACCTTGTAACTTTAAATCATAACAAAACCTAGATCAGGATATTTAGCTATTTGAGAGCAAATGCACTTGGTATAAGACTTTTCACCTTACAAATATGACCAGCATAGTAGCCCAACCATCCTTCAAATTCACATGCAGTAGATGCCCCGGTATGTGGTTATAAACATCCTGTCTTATAGATAATCAAAACTTCACCTCAAAAGTGATGCCATTGTCACTGAAAACCAGAGGGCAAAGTGACAGAAAAGATCGTGGCTTGGATTCAGTCACTGGCCATTAAAACCTGCAGGTTCTGCATATTTCCCTCAGGAGTGGACCAGCTCAGGAGATGAAAGGGCCTAACCAGTAGCACAAGGTCTCCCACAAGCCTTTCCCCCTGGTTCTCTAGTTCCCCCAGGAAATTAGCTCCATTTCACAAGGGAAGGAGAAAAAGAAGTCAAAGAGGATGGGCAGGAGAATGAGAAAGCTCACTCCCAATTATTCAGTGGCTCCCCATTGCCTCCAGGGATGTGAGTTCCTCATTTAGACACTTAAGGCCCCCACCTTCTGTGCCAGCTAACATGACAGCCTCACCCACACCACAGGGGAAAATAGGGGCTGGGATCAGAGAGGTAACAGGGAGCCAGACCAGTCAAGACTCTGGTTCTGACTCCCAGTGAGGTGGGAGCCATTATAGGTTCCTAGCTAAGAATAACAAGATCCACCTTATGTTTTATTCAATGAACGAACCGTTGGTCTTGCCCAAAATGTCCACAGAGACATGTTGTCCATGCCAGATGCCCTTGATATTTGGTCCTGTCCAAAATGTTCATACTTAGAAAATACCCCTCAGGTTAAACAGCCCATTTATTTCTACTTTTGGTTTACAGGATTCATACATAAAAAATCCTATCATGTTTTACTGGTACAATAATTGTATTGTGGCTCTATTGCAAATAATAACCCTTCTCACCTCAGTAGCCTTGCTGGTAAAGACACATGCGGTGAGGTAGATAGGTGGGTGTGGGCCAGATGTCTCCATGGACGTTTTGGTACGTGATCAAATGTCCTGCAAGGGTTTTCTGCTTATTCATTCTTCTCAAATACACCCTACATTTCCAGCATATGAATCCCTTCACCCCAATGGGGGTCCAAGCATCCCTGCCAATAGCAATCTCATTCTACCGTTAGTGTCCCTCCTACATAAAGCTACCTTGATTCCTCTGGCAAGATTCTCTCCCTCCAACTCTAATCTTACATATGTCCAAAGTACTTGGCTTAGGCCAAGGTTTTGCATTTTCTGCCTTATACTTACTATTAGGAGTTAGATGGCAACATAGATATGTCTTGCTTTGAACCTCAGTTGGATTGCAAATCCCTCAGGCATGGATTACATTTTATACAGCAGAACAGTGCTATTATTTTAACTGTGAGAGAAGACAGGTGCCTCCACAAACTCGACTTAGTTTCAAGGTCCTTGACTATATGATATCCAGATACCTGCCAACACTTTTGCCAACAGGTACAAAGTTCAAGTTCACCCACATTTCTAAATACAAAATGAGTGGGGATATTCATGTTTTAAAAAGTTAAGACCGAATTATCACCCAACCAGCTTTTCCCAACTAAACTGCTTTGGACATAAACACCGATTGTTACTTTTCAGATGAAATTCTGCAGGGGTTCATTGTCTCCATGCATTTTGGACTTGTTTTACATTGCTCTGTCATCTTTTTGCCATTACTTACTACATTTTTTTTACCTTCCCCACTAATATGTAAGTTCTTTTGGCATAGAGTCCTCACAGTTATTTATGGACCCTACCTGTCTCCTTACCCATAAATCCTTGCTCAAAAAATATTTGTAAGTGGAGTATTTGTGTGGATCTTCCAGGTCTTCTCCTAGTCTTCAATTGCAAAAGAGATACAAAAAGCAGAGGATCAAAGGTAAACTTCTGCCTCTCTTATACAGGATTTCGTGCCACTGTATCAAAACTTTGAGAATTTTTACACACGAAACATTTACATGAGAATCAGAGACAACTGGAACCGGCCCATTTGCAGTGCCCCAGGGCCTCTGTTTGACGTGATGGAGAGGGTATCGGATGACTACAACTGGACATTTCGGTGAGGCAACCACCTGGAGGAGCTCGGTTGAAAGTAAATCCTTTCGAGAAAATCCTATCATGGCCACCAGATTACAGATGTGAAAACCCAAAGCAAGGAAGCAACTGGTCTTCCATCATTCAGCCTTTTGCAAGCCCTCATATGCAAGTGGGTGAAGTCACAGTAATTATGCTGCCAAGTGTGGCTTGTTTATATTATAATTTAAGCAAAACCTGTGTCAGAAGGTGCAGGATACACAGAGCCAGCAAGGAAAAGCCCTGTTCAGCTTTATTGGCAAATCATACCCTCCTATTTCTTGCTGAAGGAGACAATGATGACTGTGGCTTTTTCTCATTTAGAACGTTCTTGCTGGAATTTAAACCAGAGCACAGGTGTCATGAAAGCTAGTGCTCAAGGAAAATCAGGGCTAAGTAATATTGCATGACTTGGGATACACTCTACCCAGCTTCATTATGGGGATACTTTCCTCTAAGGACAAACCATTTTGTGGTGGCAACAATGCAAGTCTAAAAAAATATATATGATTTGGGCCAGAATGCAAGATCTCTTTGTGAGTCTTGCATGGGGCACTAGGATGATATTAAATGCAACAGTCCTTTGTGCTCACTTGCCCTTCTCTTGGCAGGTTCACTGGAAGAATCATCAAGGATGTCATCAACATGGGCTCCTACAACTTCCTTGGCCTAGCAGTCAGGTACGATGAATCTATGAGGACAGTGAAGGATGTTTTAGAGGCATATGGAGTAGGTGTGGCCAGTACCAGACATGAAATGGGTATGTATGTTCACTATTTTGAAATTTTATCTAGTTAGGTCTCAAATTACCTGTGGCTACTTCTCAAGTCCAGATTTTATCTAAACTGTGTGCCTCAAAAAGCTGTTATAAAATGCAAAAGGGAAAAGGTATATGAAAGTCTTCATGGAAATTTTGAATGCTTGTTCTTGCCAAATTGTTTACTAACTATAGATGTTAGTTCTTCAGAATAAAAAAATGAATATTTTCTAACCATTATTATCTAAAATAGCAACTATTGTCTCTTTGGCCTGGTCCCTTTTTGGGTCCTTTCTCCCACCTTTCTTTTCCTTTTTTCTTTTTTAAACAGCTTTATTAAGGTATAATTGATATTCAAAAAAACTGTACTTATTTAATATATACAATTTAATGAATTTGGACACATGCATACACCCTTGAAACCATCACTGCAGTCAAAGTAATAAACATAGCATCAACTCAGAAAGTTTCTTTGTGCCCCTTTTTTGTGGTAAGAACACTTAACATGAGACCTACCGTTTTAACAAATTCTTAGGTGCACAATACAGTGTTGTTAACTATAGGCACTATGTGGTATACAGAGGATATCTAGAACTTATTCACTTGCATAACTGAAATGTTATACCCACTGAAAAATAACTTCTCACTTGGATTTGGCTTTTTCTCCCACTTTTCTGAATGATGTCCATCCCTGATCTTGATTTGTATATTATCTGCCTCTGCTACTAAAACATAAGCTTCATTAAGGAAAGAATTGGCCTGTTCACTGTTGTAATGAATGAATGAATGAATGAATGAATGAATGAAGGATGAATGAATGGGCAAGGTAGAACAGACTGCTTATTTATTTCTTTTTTAGCTGAAATATTCTCTCTTATTCAAAGGAGTGAAATAGGAGAGAAGGAAACCACTACTCCACTGCACGGGGGAAGAGAGATGCAAGCTTCCTCTTGTAGAGTTCTTTGCTACTCCTGGCCCATTGTTTTCTTATGTGTCATCTCATTTAGTCCTCACAGAAAGCCTGTGCTATAGCTGGTGGCACAGTTGGTGTATTCCCATATTCTAGAGGAATAAACTAAAGATCATAGTGATTAAGCGATGGGCCCCTGGTGGCTTAGTAATCCCCTTAACTCCCAGTGTAGCTCAGTAGCTTCCCATCCAGGATAATTATGCACGGCCTGTCCAAGAACCAGGAGCAAATATGCTAAAAGAGACTTACTATTAATGAAAAATGAGTCCTAAATTAGATAACCAGTTGGCAGAAGGGCTTTAAAAGCATATAATTATTCAGATCTGTGCAATAAATGACAACTCACATTGAATGAAGGAACTTTTTATCCAAATAGCCAGTAAGTACTTATCTAAAGCTCTAGAATTTATACATGGTTGCTCAAATTTTTTAAGAAAGAAATCTTACTTATCTTCATTTGAGGCATGAGGACTGGAGGTATGAAAAGCAGGGTATGAAAAGGTCACACTCCACTTAGAACTGGGTTGCTCCATTTGGCAATGGGGCAGAGGGTGGAAAAAGACCCTGGCCGTGAGAGACATGGAGTCAGTAACCTTTGGGGATGTTTCCTCTGGTGCTAGTGACACCTAACACCAGGGTTATTAATGAACCAGGCAGAAAACACATTCCTGAATATAATGACACCCCCATCTCACTGAGACAGAGCATCCCCCCATCACAGACCACAGAACTGCAAGGGTGGGAGCTTGACAGAGCAAGGGTTTGCCTCCAGTGGAAGCTGCATGTGGAATATGGGTCCCTGACTCTGCAGGCCCAGTAAACCCAGAGAACCCAGAGGCGATGCTCCCGGCTGGAACTGCCACAGCCTCAGTCCCCTCCCCACCTGCTCACCCTTCTGAATAGATGGGCTTTTAATATTCACCTGCTTCACTGAGCTCTCCTGCTCAAGCTCTAGGAAGATTTCAACAGTTTTCAAGTAAACAGTGAGAGAGCAAAATAGAAGTCGTCCACACTAATTGTAGGCAAATAAAAGGACTGAAAGCAAGGATATAAGCAATCCAAAATAAATAAGTAAACAGAGTACATTCAAAATACTTCTGCCGCATAAATAGTAACCTTAACATAACATACAAGAATTAGTAGCATAATTTTGAATGCCATTTATTCCAACAAATATAAGTAACTTTTGGAAAATGTATGTTATATAGTCTTAAGAAAATGTTTAATAGTGTAAATGGATTAATGATAAAAACTTGGGAATGCAGAGACTTAATTTTTAGTAACCAAATAGCTTCTTGAGGAACCAAAAGTAAAAGTTTAAGAATGTTTAATCACTTAAAAAAAAATACCTCTCAGCCTTTCAAAAAAAGTTTCCAATGTCCTAGGGGGGAAAGAACACAGAAGTTATATTTCAAAATAGGAAAATTAAGCAAAAAAGAATATCAAGAGGAAATATTTAGGTAGGTTCAACAACCTGTAGCTAAGGTTTGCGAGCTATTGGTTTAAGCTTGAGGAACAGGATGAAAAAATACAATGGAATCACTACACCCAAGCTGCTAAACTATTACAATCAAATAGGTTGAGGTTTGAGGATACAATTCTATTCCTGTTTTAACTAGCCTGGGAACTTAAACTTTTGAACTTTCCAGGCCTGCATCAATGCCTGGATATATATCAAACCTCTGGATAGCCCTCTGACTACCTTGAAGGACTAGGGAAAGAATGGTCACCTATTCAGACCAGCTGGTATCCATTATCTAGACTTCTGGTTATCTGTAGGATGACCATCTCAGATCAATCCAGAGGCTAAGAATATTAACCAAGTTAGTCTAAAAATTTTCAAGATGTATTTTATTTTGTGTGAAGTGAACACCATCTATGCTTAGGAGATCGAGTCTATCAGTAAAAACTGAAAAGTAAGTACTAGACACTACAGAGAATCAGTGAAGATGGTTGGTTTTGATATCTGAACATGGCCCACCTGAAACACACTGGGGGTCCAGATTTCCAAAACCAGGAAAGGTTCAACTCAGGCAAACTAGAGAGAAGCTTTGTCTTCTTTCTTTCCCCTGCCCCATTTTTCTTCTACAAGGGTGTGCAATAGATGTGTAGCAGTAGGAGTATATTATTTGAATATGTGTGTGTGTGTGTGTGTGTGTGTGTGTGTATGTGTGTATGTGTTCTATAAGCCCTTTATGCTGCCATGGTTTCAGCCAGCAACTATTAGTAAGAAGTTCACTTCTAGCAAAGCAAACTCATGGACTGCCACAAGACTAACTGCCAATAAAAGTGCATCTCTACTTGTAGATTTTTCTTCCTTAGAGAAGGAAGGCCTTGTGTTTGATCCATCTCACTGGGGAAACCTGAATAGTATGCATACCTAAACAGTGCTTATTTGAGAACATTCCTTCAAATTATAACTGCAGTTTCAAGAAGTAGCCTTCAAATGTTTTCATTTTTAAAAGTCAGAAAGGACACATTGGCTTAGGAATCAATACAACTGAATATAATAGGTAATTACTTTCCATCCTCAAGTTTCAGCTGTTATTTTCATGTTAGGTAAAATGTGCAAATTTGCTGAAATGTCTCTTCTTTTTTTTCCAAGTTTGAGAACATTGTCCTTAATCAATAGATGGTCTGTCTCCCTCTTCATCTTCTGGACAAATTCTCTGCTATCATTCAAATCTAATTATCAAGGCTGTTGTGTTTTTTCTCAAATGTTTGTAGCTAGATCCAGGAAGTGTGCAGTCTTGCTAACCTGAGCTACTGAGTAAGGGGCCAGCCTGAATTTGCAAAATGTTGAAATCAAAGCCTATGTCAAATAAATATCATCTTACGGCCTTCAAGTTCTTATGGGAATGAGCAGTTTCTAAGAAACTATTACCAAGTAGAGATCTTACATTCTTTTTAAAAAGCAAGTTTAATTAACATGGCTTTATGCAAATCAATGCTATAAACATGCTTTAAAGCAGTAGATTCAATTAAATAGGCTATTAAATATCCCCACCTCAATTAGTTTTACCTTCTTAATTTACACAGCAAACCCCATCTTCATAAATAGTGCCAATTCTTCTCAGACAAAATTATTGTAAAATCTGATTAATAAGATTTCATTGCCTTTCTCTCAAGCCTTTTTATTTTCATTTAAGAGTATTTGTAAGAGGAGAAGGACTCTCAGAGGAATTGTTTAGAAGTAGGAAAATGAGTGTGTATGTTGGTTTCTGAAAGCCTTTTGGAAATTTCCTAATACCTGTTATAGTTCTAACAAGGTAATTGGCCTTCTCTTGACAGTGATAGAAATTACAGCCCAGCCAAATTTCAACTAGCAGGGATATTTTTACAAATGTGGGATTTGGCCCTGTAGGTTCAACAGAGCCAAGCAAGCATAACAATTCAACAAAATATACCAATAATTTTCACAAGTATAATACTTGCCAGCAAAGTAATACCTGGGATAATCGAACAACATTAGAACTCATAGAATTTTAGAATTTGTAGATTAGCTACTACCTTCTCTCCACCCACACAAATACCATATACATGAAGTCTAGAGATTTTTTTAATGACTTGCCAGTCAATGTTCACACAGTGAGTAGGTTGAGAAGTCAAGACTAGACACTAGTCCTCCTGAGTCTCACGGAAGAGCTGTTTGCACTATCCCATATTGTTCATAGCTAAAACCAAAGACCATCTACATTAGGGCTCACCAAACTGCCCCCCGTTTTCTTACTGCTCCCAAGTTACAAATTTTTTTATAGTCTTAAGTAGTTTAAGAATAAAAATAAGAATAATATTTCGCAACATGTGAAATTATATGGAATTCAAATTTTAGTATTCATAAATGAAGTTTTATTGCAACAGAGCCACACCCATTCTTTTGTGTACTGTGTATGACTGCTTTGACTTTATAAAGGCAGAGTTGAATCATTGCAACAGAGACCACATGGCCCTCTATAAATGTTTGCTGATATAGACAAATACTCAGCATCATAGCAACCTGGGAAGAACCCTGTAGATTTAATGCCATTGTCCAGATTTCCAAATCCAGTGCATGTTAGCACACATCAAACTTTAGCCTCCCTTACTTTAGACCAAAATCCCTGTCCCATCCAAATATACTAAGGACACTGCTGAACTTTCATTGACATAGCCACCTGGGTATATCCTTGAAAGCCACTGATACAAACTTGAGGAAGACCAAGGACATTGTCAATGTGTACTACTAACGTCCCACATTCAAGCAATTATCTCTGGGAATGGGAGCATCTGGGGTGGCAAGAGTACTTACTACTTGACAGAAATGTGATGCTTACCCATTTAATCCATACCCTCTTTATAATTCTAAAGAGTTAGATGGTGGTATAATCAAGGCCATTTTTTATCATTTTGGCATTTATGTTTCTTCTAATACACAGGACATAACCTAAATACGACTTTTCACCTGGTATTGACTAGCAGAATTAAGAAGACTTGAGTTGCAGAGTCAAGGAATTTATCCAGGCTTCTTCTATTTTTTTCCTACTTATTTCATGTGTCTTTCCAACTCCTTCAGGGCAAACACCTGTTTATATTTTCTTGAGCTCTATACCAGCTGGACACCCTGTGTAGTGTGAACATATTGTAGTAAGCCAAGAAGGAGTAGGATAAGCTCTACAAGTAAAAAGTGGGGACTGAAAGACTACACAAGGGCCTATAAATTAATTTCCCTCCATGCTACCAGATAAAACTTAGCCATTTTATCATGCACCATGTCCAGAATTAATTCTCTGCTCTTTCACTGAAGTAAAGTAGAGAAAGGGTAATGGAATCACAACTGAGCGTTGACAAAGTCCCTAGTGTTTAATCTAACTTCCTTGTATAGTGGAGCAAACTAAAGTCCAAAAAGTCTCAGTAACTTTCCCAAGGTCACATAGCTAATGTGGTTCACAAACTCACGTGTGCAAGAAGTGTTGCTGAAGTGCTGTGTGAAGAAGTTGTTGTTGTTTTAAACAAGTTAAAGTTAACACTAAGCCCAAATATAGCTGTTCTATTTTTAGGCCATGTTGGGGCTCCCATTCATCAAGAGAGAGCAAATGTTCTAGGGTATTATGCAGCTGGCAAACATCAAAGATATTGTACTAAGCCCTACAAATGGTGTATTTTTTACCCTTATAGCACATCTCAATTCAGCTACTACATTTTCATTGAGTAAAGTGAAATAAGTAGAATATAACCCTATCAAAATAATTCAGTTGTCTTTAGTGGGAAATTTTTTACAGTGCCTCACTTTTAAAATTTAAATTAAGTTCAATAAAATTTAAAACTCAGTTTCTCTATTGCACTAACCACTTGTAGCTAGAGGCTACCATATGGGATCGTGCAGATCTAGAAATTATAGTGGCGGCAAACAGAATAATATAGGAGCATTGGGTTTGCTCTCAGTCAGGCATAAAGGGATTATGTATAGAAAGGGGTCAGAGAGTAAGCATATAAAAGAGAGTAAAGTGATGAAAACATGAACTTTGGAGTTAGACTAGATTATCTCTGTTGCTTTTTTTCTGTGACCTCTTTACACTTCAGCTTTCTTACCTGCAAAGTAATAATACCTGCATTATTGGGCTATTAAGATTAAATGAGATAACCTAACACCTAAATAGTGGGCTTTGAAATCTAGCAGATTCCAAAGGTTCAATAAATTATAACTAGAGTTATTAGTATTTGTGAAAGTCATAGGATCTGTTTACATTTGAGTGTGGGGAACTTCAGAGGGGTTATAACTTAATTATTTGTGGGATATAGGGTACAGAGAGAGAGAAATTTTGTGGCATTTTTGTAATTTTTACTGCATTATAAGGCATTTATATAGAAAGGTACACCAATCACAACTATTCAGCACAATGGATTTTCACAAAGCAATCATACCTGTGTAACTAGCACCCAGATCCAGAAATAGAACATTTAGAGAATCTCAAAGCTCTTCTCATGCTCCCAGCAAAAGAAACCACCATCCTGACTTCCAACACTATAGGTTAGTTTTATCTGCTTGTAAATTTTATACAAATGGACTCATACAACCTGTATGAGTATATGTATAAGTGTCTGACTTCTTTCACTCTATCACAAATTTGTGAATTTTTTATGTTGATGTGGGGGGCAGTGACTTGTTCTTTCTCGTTGCTATGTTGAATTCTACTATATAGATACTCCCACAATGCATCTGTCCATTCTATAGTAGATGGACATTTGGGCTGTTTCTATATTGGGACCATAGCAAGTATATCTGCTATGCACACTCTTACCTATGTGTTTTGGTGATGGGTATGTACTTGAGTTTTTATTCTCGGACTTGTTGAGAGAGAAGACTCACTCATCCTATTATTTCATGTGCAGGGACCTTGAATAAGCATAAAGAGTTGGAGGACCTTGTGGCTAAGTTCCTGAATGTAGAAGCAGCCATGGTCTTTGGGATGGGATTTGCAACTAACTCAATGAATATCCCTGCACTAGTTGGAAAGGTGAGAATTTGTTAACATAATTGTCTTCTGCTGTATTTTTCCTAAGAATTATAACTCTGAGAAGGCTCTTTGTTAGAGGTGTGGCTCAGAAGGTCATTTTCTGAGGAAAAGCCTAGTGGATGTCCAGGTTTTTAAATAAATGTACTGGCTTAGTCCAGCAGTAAATTAGATTGGGCTTTTCACATGCCTCAGACTGAGTTGCCATTCACACTTTTCCAAATGCAATGTTTTTAACTGTAAAGCAGTGATGTTCTTGCTACATGGATGTCAATACAGTGAAAAATGAGAAAGCAAAAAAAGACCCCTGCCTTTCAGCAGGAACACACCAAAATTGTCCCAAATAATCCAGTATGGGATTGATAGGCCCCAGCAAGTCCACAACCCACCCCAAAGCATATTAGCTTTCCTGACAAACATCAATTCTTTATACAATAGCTGCTGCTTAACCAAAATCTTAAATGACTTTTTCTGCTGAAAATTATATGCAAATGACTGAAGATGTAACCCCTTAAAACAATGCCTGTCTCCATCAGCTAATTGCTATATAGTATTTTATTCATATAGACAGCAGGTTAAACTTCCGGGCATTTAAAATTGAAGTGGGTTTGTGGACTTATGTTTCAAGTTCCTGTTTCCACATGTTGTTTTTCCTTAATTTTATTTATTGACCTGTGTTTTATATGCTTGTTTTCTAAACAGGGATGCCTCATTTTAAGTGATGAGTTAAACCATGCGTCTCTCGTGCTTGGGGCCCGACTGTCAGGTGCAACCATAAGGATCTTCAAACACAACAGTGAGTGTCATTATATTTAGCCAACATGTACCACTTGTTTCTAGAAGAAAGTGAAAATGATCGATAGGGCTTTGTCCTTGCTCTTCAAACTGGGAGCTTGGCCTAATGAAACACAATTATGTTTATGTTCACTACTGGCTTGTTAACCTCTGCTGACCCAGAACAAATGGTTGAAGTGCATTGGACACTCGGATTGTTAAGTGCAATCCAAACACATTAGCGTCACTGTTATTAGTGGTCTTGCATTATGGCCTCTGAAGACATGACTGATCTCTTAGGGCCACCATTTAATTATCAGGAGTGTTATCACTCTTCCTTTTCTATTGCTGTGCCTTGGGGAAATGTGGAGGCCTGTTTAAGTCGTATGTTATAGTCGAGTAAAACATGACCTTCCTTAGCATAAAGCTGCCTTGCACTGTGCCCATCCACTGCGTTCTCAGATACAGCCCCCAACACAAGTAGTCTATTCAACTTCATTGAAACGATCTTTCAGGCTCTGCCTTGTGTGGCTGGGTGATGAGGAGGAGACAGAGGTTACTTATTCTTACTGACTTGATGGGGCAGCATGGGAAATATTAAGAAATACTTAAAAGGAACTGGTGGAGGACACCTGTGTTCTATTGTTCTATTGATTGTTGCATCACCGTATGCAAATCCTTTAATCATTCACGTACTCAGTTTTTTCGTCTGTAATATAAGGGTGTTGAACTACATGGTGTGCAAGGGTCCTCCTGGTTCAGTTTCTGATTCTAATTCATTACTCTCATTGGAACTTACCTTTCTTTCTGTGTGTGTACACGTGCGTGCACACACATACACACTCTTGTTTCCTCTCTCTTTTTTACCACCTTTCCCTCCTGCTTTTCTGTCCTCTCTAATTTTTCCTCTCTCTCTTCCTTGGCACTACCCTCATGCTCCAATGGCGTAACAAAGACCAAAGTGAGAAGAACAGTGACAGAGGACTGAGGAAGAATCATTCCAGTTGTTATGTTCACCTCGCAGAAATATCAAACCAAAGAACAAATGTCACACGGGAAGCAAAGCAAATGAGTGGGAGAATTCTGAAGTGAACCTCCTTTCTAACTTGTAGAGCTTTTCTAATGAAAAATCTCCTGCTTTTGCTGAATGGGGTGAGGCCTGGCTATGCCTTTCCTGAACCACCTTCAGCAGCTATGCGAATATGCATACTCGGGAGTCGAGTTCAGAACCACATCCTCTGGAAGAACCAGACTTGAGGTTCCCTCCAACTTAGCTCAATTACGACAGCCAGGTCAATGTCAATTCAAAATATCTAGTCTCCATTTCTTTACTGTGCATCAAACATTCAATCTTGGTTAGTCTCTGATAAGCCAAGTTATAGTCCTCCAGTTCTGTTTCATTTACCATTGATTGTCACACCTATACTCAAATTATTTTGAGTGTTGAAAATTCATGTTTAGAGTAGACATCTTTTAGGGGTTCAAGAAATGAATGTATTAAGAGACCACAGAAAATATCTATGGCACTAGCACAGTTATGCTATACCCTTTTGATTCTTTGGCATGACAGGTGATTGGTGATCAAATATTTCATCTACTTGGGGAACAATAAAGAACAGTTGACAATTATTCAACTGTAGTTCCACCCATAGATATAGTTAAACATAATGATCTTATATAGTCCCCTTGTATAGTCCACTCTGCGTTGTCTCAGGACTGGTTTGTGTGATTAAAAGGATACAGTAGAAGAGATGATGTGTCACTCTTAAGATTATGTTTTAAAGACATTATGGCCTCTGCCTCTCCTTTCTTGGATCACACTTATGAGGATATTCAGGCACCAACCAACCATGGGAGAAGAATATCTTGACTCGTCTCCTGGCCTCACTTCAAGCCTTCAGATGACTGTAGCTCCAGCCAACATCTTGACTGCAGCCTCACAAGTTTCATGGGCCAGAATACCCAGCTAAGGTTCCCAAATTCCTGATCTGTAAAATCTACAAGATAATAATGTTTGTTGTTTTAAGCCTCTAAGTTCTGGGATAATGTGTTATATAACAATAGATAATTTATATAACTTCCCTGGCCACCATTGCTGGGGCTGAAGCTGGGCACCCAAGGATGACTTCCTACTTCTTCCTTCTTTGAATCTGGAATGAATAGCTCATTCTAAAATGAATGGCTCAGTAGAGCCTGAGTCCTTCAACACAGCTACTTTATGCACATGGTCACTTAAGATAAAGAGATTATCTGCATGGGTCCAGTAGAGTCCCAGAGATCCTTAACTGTGGAAAAGGAAGGAAGAAGAGTGTCAGAGATGTGATGTGAGGAAGATGTGAATGGCCATTTCTGGCTTTGAAGATAGAAGAAAGCCATAAGCCAAGGACTGCCAGAAGCCTCTAAAAGCTGCAAAAAGCAAGAAAACGGATTCTTCTCTGGAGCTTCCACAAAGGAAAGCAACCCTGCCAACACCTTGATTTTAGCCCAGTAAGACCCATGTCAGGTTTATGGCCTCCAGAACTGTGAGATAATAAATTTGTGTTGTTTCTAAGCCACTAAGTTTGTGCAAATTTCTTACAGCAGTAATAAGAAACTAATACACTTTCGTCCTTAGATACACAAAGCCTGTTCCCACCCACCAATGTGCTCAGTAGGACTTCTATCCATGAGCACACTCTCTATGCTATTGTATTTACATCACAAAAATAGCACCTTTGACAGCAGTGGTACCTCCAAGGTCCTAACCTCCAGACTTCTTACTTGAGAAGTCAGGGAGCGAGAAAATACATGGAGGGGAGGGATTAAATTGAGTTGCAAAATGTATGGCATCGGTTGCTGCTGGCTCTTCCCTGTTCTGCTATTCCCACGATAATACTAAACCCCTCAATAAGCAATAATGCTTTACTCCTCAATATGCATCCACGCAGATTGGAATGATAATGTGAAGATTGTGTAACGATCTGCAGAGATGTACATCCTGTAGAGAGTTGCCTTCCTGTGTGTGTATGAGGCAAGCAACCAGCCCAGAGAGAAGAAGTTAATAACTTCTGAGACAGGTTCTGGAGGATGGCCACTTAAAAACCAGAATGTTCTTATATGTCAGGATTCTGGCTTTTCATACAACTCTACACATGCTCTGCTCCCCTGGACCTTCGTCCACTTTGCATCCTCTGCTTACACCTTAAGGTTACAGCCCTGACTTTTGGAAGAGAAGAGGTTCTATTTTATGTAGATCAGTACCAGAGGATGACCTTTGTTATTTAGAGCAACTCTAAATAAATCAAAATCCTGAACCCCTGAATTTTGAAATTCTTTATGGAAAAAATATACCTAAGATATAGTTAAGCCTAAGTTTATTACCTATCATAATAAACTTTGAATTGTTTGTGAACAGGCTTGACCAAGCTATTTGTCATTTCTCTTTCTTTATTTCCCACAAAATGAAACAAGGAAAAAATAAAACTAAACAGAAAAAGTTCTGAAAGGGGAAAAAATCAGAACAACCAAAGGCCCTAAGGACTCAGAAGTTCATTTGCAGTGGTGCTAAATTCAAAACTGGGTACCAGAATCCTTTATCACCATGGGTTAGTTCTTCCTGGATAGCAAATGTGAGCAGTTATTGAGATCATAGCCATCATGTATTCAGCATTTGCTGCTGCCAAGAAATACATCAAGCTCTTTACACAACCAGTTCATGTAATTTTAACAAAAACCCAGATTCATAGTTCTCTTCATTATTCATACTTATTGACAGAAAACCAATCATCAAAGTGATTAAATGACCCACCCAAGGTTACACAGCTGACAAATGATGAAAGTCAAAATCAAACATAAGCCTGTTGCTCTCGTCTTGGTTCATTTCTCCCAGGAGCAGACACTGAGACAAGGGTTTGGCCGACAGTCACTTAATCAGGAAATGATCCCGGGAAGCACCAGCAGGTGAGCAGAGAATGAAGACAGAAAAGGAAAGGCTGCCAATAAAGGGCATGTTGTCAAGCAGGTTACCACAACAGACAAGTTGAGCACAGTCCTACCAAAGAACTCTGGGCGGCTGTGTAGACAGATTTCAGTGTTATTCCATCTCAGGGGTAAGGGAGCTGGGGTGTTTATCCACCAATTCACGCTTGTGGTTGGTTGAAAGCTGTCCCTACTCAGCCTGAGTTTGTTCCCACAGCCTGAAAAAAAAAAATTCTTGAACCAAGGACGGCCTGTGTTTGCAGTAAGGAGCTGGACTGAGAGATATAAGAAGGGCATGTACAGCATTTGCTAATGCTCTTACCCTCTAGCTAATTCCAGCTACTCTCAGGCCATGTGTGGGACCCAGAGGACTGTGGGCGCATGTGTAAAAATCAGTCTAGTGTTTTGGCTTATCCTGTTAGTAGCCTGAATTTCAACCCATAATGCTGAAGTTCGACTCTGAATTCCTCTGGCTCAATGCTAAGAATATCTCCTTATATTTTCTACTGTGGGCAGTTTCAGTGAAACAGCCAAACCTTAGTTTGTTTTTGTGACTCACTAGGTGGCACAAAACAGACTCTCCAGCCATTGCACACCCTAAGCTAAGGCATCAACTCCAACCAGGGACCAAGTTTGATCTCCACTAGGATTTTAGTGTATTTGAAGGAATGGGCCAGAGCCCCTTGGGGCACTTGTCTGCTTTTGGTAAACACATCCTCTGGGCTGAGTATATTAACACCCTGAGCATGCCAGGACCTCAAACCCTTGTGTAAGGTTTAACTCTCTGGAAAGATCAACATCTTCTGTTGGAGATTTGGATATATCAAGACTGAGTGTCGTCTCCTCCCCACCCCCCACCCCCCCACCCCCGCCAAATCTGCTCACTTTACTGGTAAATACATATGATCTAGATTCTAGAGCAATGTTTCTCAGACTTTCATGTACACAGGAGTCACTGAGGGTCTTGCTAAAATGCAGACTCTGTAGATCTGGGGTGGAATCTGAGTTTCTGAATCTCTGACAAGTTCCCAGGTACTGCCAATGTTGTTGGTGCAGGACCACACAGGAAACAGTGAGGCTGTAGGCCATCTCTGTCCTCAAGTTAGCCACAAAGGGCTTCTTGAGCTATCCTTGGAGAAGAGAAGTAGTCCTTTCAGCCAGGAGAGTTGCCATGAGGTCAGTGGGCTGGGCAGGCCAAGAATTTGAAATGGTTCAGGGGGAGAAAATGTGTAGGAGAACCAAGGCTCTACCTAGAGGCATTTGGTGGCCAAGAGGAGCAAGAACAAAGAGTACAGTGTTAGTGGGAAAACTCTGAGCCCCACCTCATCTGCACAAAGAGGGCTCTTGAGGGCTATTTGAATACAAGGTCAGACCTATAAACATTACTTAGACTACTTTATAACCCGTGACCTTTTAGATCCCAAGGTATGACTTGGGTTCCCAAACTAGGTTCTTTACTTTAAGAAATACATCAATTGCCCCTGTATATTTTAACAGTAACTAATAGTATTGAACTATTGCTATAATTGAGACTTTTACTTGTGCTAACTCATTTTAGCCTCAAAACTACGCAGGAGGCACCTGCTATGATTATGCCATTCTATAGAAGAAGAAACAGAGGCACAAAGTGATGAGGTGACTTGCTTAGAAACAGAGCTAGAAGGAGGCAGATCTGGAATTTAAACCAAAGAGGTCAGACTCCAGAGTTCCCATTTTTAAGCACAATGCACTTTACCTCCATTTCTGGCCTTTTCCACCCCCAGCTTCCCCCTGGATGATAAAATGATGTGGGCAATACTTAGTAGCCTCCATCTCTCATGTAACTCTTTTTGAGTCAGGGCAGTTGGACCCAGCAGATAGAGTCAGCATTCACTCCAGTTGACCTTGCTGAGACCTTGACTTGAGACTCAGGATCCCAGCACTGACTACTGAGCTTCCAAATTGTTTTCTGAATTACATCTTACCTTCCTGCATTGACTTCATTCACTTAGGGATCCCATCTCAGTACTTTGTCCAATTCTATAGGCCCTTTCATGAGGATCAAAGCTTTACATGCTACATGGGGCCCGGAGCCTGAGTGCATAGGACACACTGTGCTCATGCTTTTGGCTCTGCCTAGTCTTCATTCCATGTCCCCAAGGTCAGAGTTGCAAGTATGACTGCCCTCCCACCACCACCTCTTCAAGGTACATAGGCCCTGCCCTAGTACCTGTCTCACTCTCAAACCCAGTCTAGGTCCTCTGCTCCCAGCTGCCTTCTGCATTCTTCCAAGAAGATCCTTTGCTTCTTCTACATACCAAAGGCCATGCAACACCTGCCCACATATTTACAGAGCCATTAAGAAAACCAGAACCACAAAGTATTTGCCCAAACTGCTTTGCAAAATTTAAAGCATCAAATTTTCAATGCATCAGAAATGCACTCATTGATCTTGTGGAAAAGAGACTCTATAAATGTGACTTTGAGAAAAACATTTGTTTTGCTTGCCAAAGCTGGCCATCATGATAATGCTTTCCCCCAAAGGCTAAACAAGGGGCAGACTTAAAAGTAAAAATAGTTTATTTATCATTGTTCACAGTTATTTAAGTAACTGTTGCTTAGTATTTCACATTTGAGCTCAGTATTGAAGGATGAAACTGGATTTTTCAATCTCTGGAAAAACAAAAAGAATGGGAGAGAAGATGGGGACCAAGGAATTATAAAAAATAACCAGCAGCATTTCATCATCACCCAACCATATTTTCACTTAAGCAATAGCTGTTGAGTGCTTATCATGTGCAGGCAGGAACATATTTTTGGCGTTCAGCCCATGGAATAGAAAACCAGAGGGTGTCTCTAAATGCAGCTAGAGGTAGGGTTTGTGGAGCTTTGGATGACAATGGATGAACCACCAACCACACTGGGCAGCATATGAAAAGTGGAAGCTGACATTCCTCCCAGCCAGGACCATGGGCCCTGGATCCAGAGAGGAAACAGGGTGCTGAGGAGCGTGTTCATGTTTCAACAAAAGCTTGGTTGCATAAGAGAAAAGGAAGTAGGAAGCCTTGGCAGAAGCAACAGTGCTGTCCTGTACAGCTAAGCAAGAACAAAGCCAAAGGTCCAGTTCTTATCTTCTGGAGGACACTCTTCGAACTGCACCCAGCCTTTCTGCTTAGAAGACTGTGCTTGGCTTCTTTGTTTCCTCGTGGCCTGTTCTCACAGGATCTTATCTGCAGCTTCCCCAGATCCCAGAGACTCTGAATTTAGGGCAGGCCCAAGAACAAGTTCTCAGAGCGTATTTGTCACCTAAGCCTGGTTCTAGTTTTTGGCACATAGTTCGAGTATTCTGGGTATTTAGTAATTCAGTAATTCAGGAGCCACGCCTGTGACAGACCAGGACTAGCTCTGCGCCGGCCACCAGAATGTGGGCTCCACGCTTGCACTTTTGGTAGCTGGATGCTCATCACCCGCCAGGCCATCTTGCTCCTCTCAGCCCTTCCCAAACCAAAGGGAACAGCCTCGGTGAGCCAGACTTAGTGACAAATAATATCTAAGGCTTTGTTGGTACTCACGTTTGTGGTGATTACAAGTCCATAGTGTGTTGTTACAGCTTTATGACGACATTGTACAATAGCGCCATGTATGTGCGCCTTGGCGGCATCAAATTTATTCCTTTAATTTCCATATCTCAGCATTTTCTTTATACCCCAACAAGAAGGTGCTTTCTTTGGGTTTGGGATTTGTTTTTGTTTTTGTTTTGGGGAGAGGGCTGTATTTGTTGGTTTTATAAACCTTCTGGCATTAGTTCGCTCATCTGAAAAAACAGACACCTAATCATCCCTACTTCTCAGAGCTGTCATGAGGATTAACAGAATGCAAGTATAAGTGCTTTAATAAACGTCACTATTTAAAGTCCCATGCAGATGTTAGTGTGTCGCTTGCTAAAACAGAACCTCAGAAGGCCTGCAGAACATAAGCCCCAGTCTCCAGAACCCTACGGGCCTGTGGCCTGCATGCGGTAGGATGACAGATCAAGACCGTAAGAATCAGAGAGAAACTACCAGATGCTGACACGGGCCCAGAAACCCACGCTGGGTGAAATCATCCCTTTCCTTGTCAAGTTTCTGTGACTCAAAGAGGTCAGTGAGTTTGTGCCCAACAATCAAACTTGCTGATTGATTTTCCTTCTGCTCAAGTGCTCCAGGGTGTGGACACCAGGGGTCCTGTGAAGTTCCACCAAAAGCCTCTCCCCATGGAACTCTCTCCACTCACACCGAACATGATGAGGCCCCTGCCAAGGAAGGGCCTGGGGCTCCTCTGCCTTCCTTCTGCAAACTGCATAAATCACATGGCCATATAAAGGCTCATTTTCAGGGCCTGCTTGTTCTTTAAAAAGTGGAGAGACGTTCCCCTTCTCTTTAGCGGTGTTTGGTTTAAATTTAACCCTGGACTAAGCTATACTACGTCTGTGATCTTTTTGATTGCATAAACAATACAAAAATCTCTTCATGTCCAGATTCTTCAAAATCTAGAATATTCCTTTTTAAATGACTTCTAATGAACCATGCTCATCATGGGTCATTTCTAAATTTAAAGTCCCAGAAGAAAAACACTAAACAGAAACTTGCATCACTTCTTTACTCCATTCAGAGATTAACAGGGTTGTGGTATATTATAGGACAGGAAGCTGGTTCCCCCCAATCACAGGGGTCCCTTCAATGTCTTAAAGCAAAAGTGAAAACCACGACGTCAGTGCAGGTGAAGCTTCATTACCCCTGAAATTCTCAAAATAAGAAAGCTGCTTTTTGCTTCTTGGGCTGCCATCTAGTGGTTAATTATATAGTGCCAATAAAACACACTACATCTGGGAAGACCAACTCTTCAAAGCAAAAGCAAAAACACAGTTAATTAAAGAAATATTATTGCAGACATGAGGCTTTTCTAAAAATTCAGTTAGTTCCTAGGTGTCATTCTCTTTCCTGTTTCCTGGCCTACATTCTGTTTCACCAAGAGACAACTGATTCAATTATCAAACATGGATTTAGCACTAATACTGTGCACTAGGACCAGGGCTATAGAATTAAATAAAATAATGTCCCTGCCTTCCATGGAAGAGACACACGAAATGGAATAATGAGAAGTGTGATAATTGCTTTTATAAAAGAATAGATGAGTCATCAGGGACACCAAGAAGAAAGAAAATCTATATTATATCGGCCAGAAGAATTTGAGTTGAGGCTGAGTGATATGAGTGGGAGTTTTCCAGGCAGACATGAGGGGAAAGCATAAAGGACAGTTGGGAGGCTGTGTACTGGGGACACTGAGAGACTGTGGCAGGAAGATAGGCAGGAGTTAGGTCAGGAAAGCCTTCAAGACTGCGTTAGGTAACTACAATAGTCCCCCCGTTATCCAAGGCTCACTTCCACGGGTTCAGTTACCCTCGGTCCACTGTGATCAGACATAGTAAATGAAAAACTCCAAAAGTAAAAAAATCATGCTTTAAATGTCATGCAATTCTGCCTGTGGTTAGCTCAAATGTATTTGATCAATTAAAAAATACCATTGATACCTCTACAATTTTATTTCAAAGAAATACCTGTAGCCTCACTGGGGGGTGGCAGGGTTGCAGTGTGGAATTCACCCAGCTGTGGGGGTGGCGGGAGACCCAAAAGCAGATCCAACCACAGACTGGGGACTAAAAGACAAACTTGAGGCTCTCCACTGAGACCAGGAGTCTCAGCTAAGTTGAGTTTAGACCAGTGACAAACCTGCCTCTTGAGAGCTTGTGTGCAGTGGCTAAAACCAATATTGACTATGCTGTTTTAGATTTATCTTTACTAGGCTTCTCTTGGTGAGCATTTTAAATGGGATCTCTAATGCCTAGTGACTATTATGTAAGTCTAGTCAGCAGCTCGGTAGCATCCCTATCTTTTCCAATTAAAATTGCATTCTAGGTCTAAAGTACTTCAGTCTCAGATCCTCAAAAAGGGAGAGCTTAGGGGGTGCAAAGAAATCTAGTAGAAATATAATGAGTGTAAAAAACATGCACATAAATCTCTGCCTTTCTTCCTCTCTAGGCTTTGCAGGTTCAACTCCCCACACACACTCATACAGAGAGACACACACACAGCAGGGTTGGTAGGCAAATCTTTCCCAAAGGTCTGTCAACCAAAGCCCAGTCATCTACATCCAAATGCAGATAAATGAAAAGTCACTGTTAACTATATTTGCCATCCAAAGTTAAGAAGAAAAATCTATTAGATATTCAACCTTCCTGGTTGTACATCACTACAGAGAGTGAGAAGGCCGGGGGCTCTCACAGAAAAAGTAGTGGTTCCAAATGCGGGTCAGGTACAAGACTGCATGGGTTCCAATCCTGGGTCTGCTGTTCATGAGCATAGACCTCTCGCAATTTACCAGATCTCTCTGTGCCTCAGTTTCCTAAGCCATAAGATGCAGAGACCTCCTCCTCAGGGTCAGTGAGAGGAGTAAATTAGTTATTACGAAGAATGTGCTTGGAAGGACCGCAGATAGGGCTCGAAAGTTGTAACTGTTATTAATATGTCCAGAAGTCTCCGAACATTTTGCAAAGAAAGGCTAACTGTCCCACTGCCTTGAAGTGTTGACAGCTCTGAAGGTGGAAGATCTCAAAGCACAGGAAGTGAGCCGGCCACCCCTGCAGACTCAGCTAAACCTTGACGTGCTCGTCTCTTCAAAACCAGTGTTAGCTAATTATACCTCACAGGGTTCCTTTCAACCTGGCAAGAAAGCTTATGTCTAAGAGATGCAGTTAATGCAGAATTTCAGTCTCTGCTAAGGCAGGAAGTGGAGCCTTCGAAGAGCCTATGAGCCCTGCGCCTCCGCCAGAGTTTATTCTGCCTGTTGTACAAACTCAACTAGTCACCTTGTCAAACTCCAATTTTACTAAAAAAATGGATCCCTCTATCCCCCAGGTGTTCTCTGATTCTAACTTTGTTCCCTGAAAGTTCAGGTCTCAGCCTGAGCCTAAAAACTCTGGCACCTCCCCCAGAAAAGATAACAAGGGAGGAAAAATAATTCCTCTCCTAACTCAATATTTATTTATTTATTTTTTTGTATTATTTAAAGACATGCAAAGCCTAGAGAAGCTCCTGAGAGATGCGGTAATCTATGGCCAACCTCGAACCCACAGAGCTTGGAAAAAGATTCTCATCTTGGTGGAGGGTGTCTACAGGTATGTAAATAACCGGAGACATTCGAACACAATGGAGCCCACTGCATGCTCACCAGTGGGGAAAGGCTGACCTCTCCTAGCTAGAGGGGAAAATGGGTTAGAGATAGAGCTGGTGGAGGGATCTGAGCTAGAGCGATGCATGTGAGCTGTCAGGCCTTGGGTCACCTGTCTTTTTCGTGACTATACATGTGGCGGAGCATCTTGGAGGCTGGCGTGCTTGTGAAGACTTCTTCAGAAATATCCTCACAGGGCACCGCTGACTTGCTTTGATTCTTTCCTCAACCTTTGGCTGCCCCACAGTTTCAAAGGCCTTTGGGGGGCAGGTGATCCAACACCAGAATGCTCTTTGCCTTTACAACCCTAGTCGATGTTGCCCATGGGCACCTGGATGCCCCTAACTGGGCAGTGCACCCAACCTCCAGTTGCTTGCTGAACTTGGCCAGTGGTTGGTATCAGAAAACAAAAGGCCTGCTCATTTCCTCAACCTGAAGAGCAAGTCTCCATAGAGAGCTGGGGGTGGGGGAATGGTCTTGGCATCAGGAGGTATGCTCTAGCCTGAGCTTTCTCACGTCTTTTGAGCTGAGCGGACGGAACACCCCATTAAAGCCTCTCAGAGCCGCACCCTTATATCGCAGCTTGTGACTGAGTTGGCCTCATTCTCTGTCTGAGCTGATTAGCGTTACTGAAATGGACATGTCCTCCAAGCTTTCCTGCTGTCGGATACCCTAGGCCAAGAGTCAAGGACACATTATCTCAGAGTTGCTCACTGCTCAAGCAATCCTCAAACCACCCTAATATTAGAGGAACTGAGGAAGACGTTTCCTATGAGGTAGTGATAGAAACGTGGGAAACATGGGAAGGAAGGGAATGGGGGCTTCAGCTCCCAACACAGAATGTGGCCGCAAAGGAGATTTCAGAGCGGAAGCAGCATTTCTTTCAGCCAGCTCATCTCATTGGTCCTGGCACGCACGCTGTTCCTCTTACAAAAATATATGACAAGCAGCAGACGAAGTGTGTCTCCATCTATTTGGGGGGGAAAGTGCATTCTCCCTAATTTAAAATTATCATCATCCTAGTATCACTTTTTCCCTCTCGTACTTATTGCCCGGTGGTTGGTGGCCTGGATGTCTCCAGTGTTACTGTGGGGTTGTGAAGTTGACACTTCAAGTTGCTAGTAGGCCACCCTCTGCATTACCTATCGGGACTCCTCGGGTATGTCCTGTTTAAGAAATCTCTGGGGTCACCCTAGAGCAGCATTCTCAACTAGGGTGATATCGCACCCACAACTAGCTCTCCATCCCAGGCACACTTGGCAATTTTCAGTTGTCACAACTGCAGAACACACTGGCATCTAGTGGGCAAAGGCCAGAGATAATGCTAAACATCTCACAGTGCACAGAATAGTCCCCTACAACAAAGAGCTATCCAGCTCAAATGTCAACAGGGCTGAGGTTGGAGACCCCTGCTGCAGGATAATTGAACTGTTCGCTGGCCCTGAACTTGCTTCTTTTAGGAAGTAATCTCATATTGCCTCTAGGTTGTCATAACCGCAAGCATAGATCATTCATCCTATGGGATTTGGGCCAGCCGCCAGCCTGGAGGGGAGCCCTTATCTAAACACCTGTCACTCGGGCCTGGAATAGCAGGAGGACCTATCAGCTGAGGGAGAGCAGGCTGGGCATCTCTGTTAACCAGAGTAAACAGAATCCAACTGAAAATAAATAGAACTTGACTCCACTGAAGGAAAGTTGCATTTTAAGCACTTTGATCATAGCTGAAATTAAGTGGGCCACCAGCATTTTACTCTCAGATATTCCCGTCAGTAACAAGAAAAATCACTCCAGCAGCAGCGCTTGCTCATGGCTACACTGGGCCTGGGTCCTACCGTGACCTCAGGAGGACAGGGGAACAGGCTGTGGACTTCTGGTTCTAAGCCAGAGTGGCGCCAAACCACAACTTAGGCCTCTCTAGTAAAGATGCCTGTTCTGTTATCTATTGCTGCATAACAGACCACCCCAAAATATAATGGCTTACACGGCAATGAGCTGTTATTTCCCACGCTACCGTGCTCTGTCTGGACCAACTGAGTGGTTCTTCTGCTCCATGTGGTGTTGGTTAGGGGTCATTCATGGGGCTGTGTTTATGCTGGGAGTTCAGCTGGGGCTGGAACATCCGTAATGACCTCACTCACACATTTGGGCTCTTGGTACTGGCTGTTGACTGAGGTGCCTGGTTCACTTCTCTTCCCTGGGGGGCTTTCTCTATATGTAGGCTCGCCTCATTCGGCCAGAGCTTCCTTACAACATGGAGGCTGGATTCCAGTAGAAGGAAAGCAGAAGCTGCCAGCCTTTTAAGGGCTAGGCCCAGAACTGGTACAGTGTCACTCCTGCTATGCTCTAATAACCAAAACGTGTTACAAGGCCAGCCCAGATTCAAAAGGAGGGAAAACAGAGTTGGCCTCTTGGTGGGAGGACTGGTTTGTGTGTGCAGGGATGGGAAGACTTATGGGAAGTCACCTTTGGTGGGAATCTACCCCAATGGCTCCATGAACCTGGCATGTGTACACAGTGAAATGTCCACTTCCCATGGCCTTGCTGTCACAGAGAGGTTCCTTTTATCTCACCTGCACAGAAATCTTGTCCTTAAGTGGGGACTGTGAACTAAAAGGCTTCATTCATAGATAGGAAACAGAGGACCTCTTACACAGTCCTCAGTACCTCCTGGGGCCTCAGTTTTCTCATCTGTAAATTAGGGCTAGCCTAGAGTAGAGTTCTGGAACATATGGGTGTTCTCATTTGATGCTGTCACCAGAAAATGAAATTATTTCCCAAAAGATTTCCCAAAGGGCCAGGGTTAGGAATGTGACATCCATCGTTTACAACCACACTGCTGCTTTTCAGAGATGTATTGTGACCACATACCTTGTTGATATCTACAGGAAGCCTCCCTTGAACTTTCACTTCCAGATTTCTTTTATCTCTTGCTTGTGGTTTCCCACCCTGGGCAAAGTCCTCCCACCACAGAGAGCTCACATAAATCAATATTTTCATAACTTTAACAGAGCAGTCAGACAAATCAGCAAGCTTCAGGCAGCTAACAGGTAGAGAAGGCTAGATACCAAGGCCAAGAAGTCAGTAAGCTCCACAAAAGCAGTTATGATGATAATAACGACAACAGTAATGTCACCATCCATAAATCATCTACATGTTATTATTTACATATAGAATATGGAAAAGTCAGGATTTGGAGGAAGGCCTGGGACCTGGATTCAAATCTTGTTGCTGCCTACAGCTGAGTGCCCTTCATAATGTTCTTTTGTAAGCATTAAATGAGGTCATATAAACTAGAGTTTGCCGAAGCCCAGCCCATAGTAAGCCTGCAACCAAGGGTAGCTTCCTTCATCATTAAATTTATTTTCAGTTGAGGAATTTGCAACTTGGAAACTAAGCCATCCGTGTAGCAAAGCCATGTGCTCTTCACCCACTTCAAGAAGGGTTGTCAGAGGAAGGAACTCACATTGATCGTGTTTCTACTTCTTGCTAAACATTTCACATATGCCATCCTGAGTTAGCCTCCCCAAGCCTCTTGAGGTTATTGTGAGGATGAAGACACTGAGGCTCCGAGGCCTGGACAGCTTGCCCCAGGGCAGATAACTGAGATGAAACAGAGCAGGGATTCAAACCAGGCGGCCCTGCTGGGACAGAGGCCCAATGTAAACAGGAGAGTCAGCTAATGTGTCCACATCTGATGAAGTAAACATGGAAACTACAAGGTCATCCATTTGACTTTCAGCATTTACCTATCAAAGGCTTATTTTCCTTACCTGTAAAATAGGAAGATTGAAACTTGAAGACTCAAGTTCCATGACTCCATGATTTTTGGTTTAAAAGTACAATAGCAATATTTTAGTGTTCTGATTCGTATTTCCCTTTAAGTAGTGTTTTAAAGTCACACTCTTCCAATTTTGTGTCTCTGAGAAGTCTAATTTTTGACTCACTGTGATTGAGAAATTTCAAAATTATTCAAAAATATACTAAAGAAGGGGAGAGGGGTCCCCAGATAACCTGAGATATAAACTAGCATAGCTATAACACAGACTTTCAAAATAAAATTAACCAAGAAATAATATCCAGCCCTTCAAACACACATATACAAAGAAATGCTGAAGTCTCAGAATGCAGTTTTCTCTAAGAATGTAAGCCATTCTCTTCCTCAAAATAATGTGGGTTTAAGGATTGGGAACTTCAGTGGCATCTCTAACCTATGCCCCTATCTCTTAAACAAATAAAGGCAAAGATAAGAAAACACTAGTTACCTTATTTTTAATCAGTCTTAGCTCTTTTTGCTCCCTCTTGCTACCCTTCTTTCTTCTCTGGGGTTATACTTTGGGCCCACCAAGGAGGTTTTTCCACCATGCAAGTTGGCAGACCACTGCTTTAATTCCCAGTCCTGCAAGTGGATAGTGTAGTTTATATGTGGAGAAGGGTGGTGAGAGGGAGATTTCTAAAAGGAGTCTTGTCACTTAGCTAATATGTTATGTAATAGAAAAGATATAAAGGAATTATTCACTGGCTTGCTGGCTTAAGGATAATTCACACTGCACAGAGTGGTGGAATTATCTTACCTACAGCGTATTTTAGTTAAGTTTCTTCTACTGAAGTCAAGCGAAAACACAACTTTCCGTTCAGAAAAAAAGAATAAACACTCTTCTTGTTTTCCATATCGTTTGGACAGCAATTCTCAGGAATAGCACAGGTAGCCTTTTATGCATGCACCAACCTCACATCCCACTGTAGGGAAAGGTTCCATTCAAACTGGGTCACAATGAGAAAATGAAAAATTAGTGCAAGTGAATATAACTCTTTATAAAAGCTGAGTTCTCCTTAGGCTCAAGTGTGCCCTGCACTAACTCCAGAAATCAGCAGTATCGTAGAGTCATTAATCTTACAGGGAGAAATATAAACCAGGTGGGCAGACTCCTAACATCAGCTAGACCAGCCCCGGCGAAGGATGGCTAATTAGCTGCCCGGAGTGTCTGCAAACTGTTCAACATTAACTCTGGCTCCTGCCAAATTCAGTTCCAGAACAAAGAATGGTTATTTGTGACATGTCAGGTTCTTAGTATATTTGTGTTACCGACTTAAAACATTTTAAAGATGAGAAGAAAATTCTAGAATTTTGAGGGCATCGAGCCATTTATTATGTATGACACCCATATGCCTCTTTCCTAGAAGATGCAACACAGAGCATTGTCAAGGGCTCCCACTCTCTCAAGTTAGGCCTATTGCACCATTTCCTCCTAGGCTTCTCCTAAGAACAGGAACAACCCAATGAGTGCATTCATGTGTCCGATGCTTTATCAGCATTATTTCTCATCACTCTTATAAAGACGCTATAAGGAGGGTCCCATCAGCATGCTTATTTTACATATGAGAAAACTGAGGCACAGAACATCATGCAAGTTGCCCACACACTCAATTAGTAAATGGTATGGATACAACCTAAGCTTAGGCAGTCAGATGGCTGTATCTCAGTGGAAACGACTTTAGCAAGCAATTGATCTAAGAAAATATTGGAATTAACTCACAGACTTATGGAAGAGAAGATGATTCTACTCAGTCTTCATTTCATTAAAACTTGAAAACAGCCATTCAGAACAACCTGTGTAAAGCACAAATGCAATAAGCTCGACTTCATTAAAATTAAGAACTTCAGCTGTGCAAATGACAGTGTCAAGAGAAGTAGAAGACAAGCCATAGACAGGGAAAGATATTTGCTAAAGATACATCTGATGAAGGACTGTTATCTAAAATATAAAAGAACTCTAAGTTCAACAATAAGGAAACAACTTAATTAAAATATGAACCAAAGTCCTTAACAGACACCTCACCAAAGAAGATTTACAGGTACAAATATACATATGAAAAGATGTTCCACATATATTATCCGAGAAATGCAAACTAAAACAATGAGATACCACTACACACTTAGTAGAATGGCCAAAATCTGGAACACTGACAACATTAAGTGCTGGCGAGGATGTGTCCCAACAGGAACTCTCATTTGTTGCTGTGAAAATGCAAAATGTACAACCACTCTGGTAGACAGTTTGGTAATTTCTTACAAAATTAAACATACCCTTATCCAGAATCCAGTAATCATGTTCCTTTGTAGTTACCCAAAAGAGCTGAAACTGTGTGTCCACACAAAACCCTGCACATAAATCTTTACAGCATTTTTATTCATAATTGCCCAAAACTTGGAAGCAACCAAAGTGCCTTTCGTCTGTGAATGGATACATAAACTCTGGTACATCCAGACAGTCTAATATTACTCAGTCTTAAAAAGAAATGAACTACCAAGTCATGAAAAGACAGAAAAAAAACTAAATGCACATTATTAAGTGGAAGAAGCTAATCCAAAAAGGCCTACATAGTGTATGATTCCAACCGTATGGCACATTCCAGAAAAGACAAAATATGGAAACGATAAAAAGGTCAGCGGTTGCCAAGGATTGGGTGGGTGAGGGATGAATAGGCAGAGCACAGTGGACTTTTAGGGCAGTGAAAATCGTCTGTATGATATAATGATGGATACATGTCATTATATATACATTTGTCCAAACCCATAGAATATACACCAAAAGTGAACCCTAATGTAAACTATGGACTTTGGGTGGTAATGTGTCAATGCAGGCCCATCAATTGTAACAAACATACCACTCTGGTGGGGGCTGTTGATCATAGGGCGGTTATACATATGTGTGAGGCATGGAGTATACGGGAAATCTCTGTATCTCCTGCTCAATTTTACTATGAACCTAAAACTGCTCTAAAAAATGAAGCCCTTTAAACACACACACACACACACACACACACACACTCGATCATCACACTCCCTCCAAACCAACACCATTGGTCTGGGTAATTGTACAACCAGCCGGACTGTTTTGACTGAATTGACCTAACACTTAAGTTTATTTTTTTTAATGTATTAACTTTAATAAATAAACTAATTAGGAAGAAAGGAAATGTTCACCTCTCTGTTTGCGTCAGTTGATTAGTTCTTGAACAAAACTGACGGGCTGCTTGAATTGTTTGACAAACTCCTTTGTGTGGTGAGGGTGCGAGTCTGTGTTTTCATAGAACTCGCCTGTCAATGCAGTCAAAACTGTGTGCGACGGAGACACAGCTTACCGAGTGTTCTGAGAACTGAATAAAGTCAAAAGTCCTTTTAAATCCACTGAGTTCCAGAGGTGCCGTGTAAACATAAATTATAATTTTACTTACTTATTTGTTTCATATTTTTCCCATTGCTGGAGAACTTGAAGTGTTTTTTGTGGCTTATAAGACCATGAAAAATTAAGCACTTGGGGCTAAAACAAAACAGTTTATCTACAGCAGTGGTTCTTCAAGTGTTGTCCCCAGTGAGCAATATGGGCATCTCCTGGGAGCTTGGTAGAAACGCATATTCTCGGCCCATCCCAGACCTACTAGATTAGAAACTCTGGTGTTGGGGCCCAGAGATCTGTGCTTTAATAAACCATTCAGGGGGTTCTGGTGCTCACTCCAGACTGAGAACCATGGCCCCAAAGGGACAGAAAGAGGAGACACAACCAGATGCTTCAAAGGAACCCTTGACTTCCAATGAGTACAGTAGTCTCCGGCATCCAGTGTTGCTTTCCACCATTTCAGTTACATCTGGTAAACCACAGTCCAAAAACATTAAATGGAAAAACTCCAGAAATAAACAATTCACAAGTTTTAATTTGCACACCATTCTGAGTAACATGATGAAATGCTCCATTCCACCCAGGACGTGAATTTTCCTTCTGTCCTGAGTATCCACACTGTGTACTCTCTCCAGCTCTCAGTCACTTGGCAGTCGTCTCAGTGACCAGACCAGCTGTCAGACAGAGAGCCCACATTCACATAACTTTTATTACTGTGTATTGTTATAATTGTTCTATCATATCATTAGTTATTGTTGTTACTCTCTTACTGTTCTAATCTATAAATTAAACTTTATCATAGATATGTATGTATAGGGAAAAAAACGCATTATATATAGGGCTCTGATTACCCTTGGTTTCAAGCATCCACTGGGGGTCTTCAGACATAGCCCCCAAGGATAATTGGGGGTGGCTAAATGAACAAGAGGTTCTAAGAACTTTTTATTATGCTTTAATTAATACTGTGTGTCCTAAATGAAGTTATTTTGTGTGGTTTTACTCCTTCGTTCAATCTTAGCAGTTCAAGTGCTGAGTTTAGGTCAGAGGGAACTGGCCAAGTAGACAGTGGCAGGCTGGTCAGGATGATCACCTAGAGCAACTGAATTAAAGCTAGCAAAATACCCCAAATCCATAATGTCAGTCAGTCTAATTAAACTAGTCATCTTTACAAATAAATTGATCAACAATGCTGTGAGCTAACTGTTGACTTGGGAATTAGCTCTAACAACTCAAAGCACTTAAACCCACTGAATGTAAATTATCTTTTCATATGAAATACTGCCAGATTAGCCTTATAAGATTGAGAAGGCTATCTCATCCAAATAAAATATCCCTTGAGAAGAAAGGAGTGGCACATCCTGTGGTCCCTGGCTGGTGTCAGGGCAGGCCGTCTGAGAAATACTGAAAGGGAGACTGACCAGAGCTTCCCAGGAGGGTACACACAGTGACAAGCATTTCTCCTTATGCCCTAGCATGGAAGGTTCCATTGTGAATCTGCCCCAGATCGTGGCTCTAAAGAAGAAATACAAGGCTTACCTCTACATTGATGAAGCTCACAGTATTGGGTCTGTGGGCCCGACTGGCCGGGGTGTAGTGGAATTCTTTGGAATGGACCCTCAAGATGTCGATGTGCTTATGGGCACATTCACCAAAAGCTTTGGAGCCTCGGGAGGTTACATAGCTGGAAGGAAGGTAAGAGAGGGACTCCTCGTGTCTACTTAAACCTTGAACTATCTGGGAATGCTGTCTGAGGGCTTCTCTGGGTTCCATGAGAGATTCAGTTCAGTTCACCACACTTCAACTGATCTGCAGCCTCACAACAGGGGGTCCAGAGCCAAGGAGCACCCAGAACATCAAGGGGCTCCCCCGCTCATAGTGCAGAGGAGCATGTGATGAGTAGCCGGATTAGAATAAAACCGAGACACTAGCGGCATACATGGGCCAGGACCGTGCAAAGCAGAGGGCTGGTAAACTGCAGGGCAGCATGGAAGGCGTCTTAGACCGAATGTCAGTTGTGTAGACAGATGGTGGGGGTTATATTTCTGTACACTATACCACAGAAATTATAAGGGGATGCTATAAAACTGTAAGTAGCATGGTTTTTGTGGCATGAAAATACAAAGCAACAGGGGCAAAGGTCAGATGTTAAGCAGGTAAACCCTGTGGGCCTTAAGAGGTTTAATGGAAATAGTAGTAGCAAGATCAGAAACATCCTTTTAAGGGATTTTTCTCTTCATAATAATTATCTCTCTCAATTTTGCATAAGTCATGGGTCAAATCTTGTCATCCTCTAATATCTATATGCCTTAAAAATTCTGATCTGATGAGATTAGACAGTTAAGTGAGTGTTACTCCGGTCATTCCAGTGCCAGTATCGCCAAGGGGGGGGGGGGGGAGTGCCAATATAAACCAATAAATAATATTTAAAAGAAGAGAGAAGCAGGAAAAGAGAATGAAATATTCAAACCTGGGTTGGAGGGACCAAGGAGACAGTTGCCGGCTTCATTATATGACCGGTTTATCCAAATCCTGATAGCTAGCTCATGCAGGCCTACACCTGTCCCACAGAGACTGCAAGACGGTGGCGTTGGCTCTGCCTAGGAGGGCACAGCAGGCCCAAAGCCAGTGCGTGCAGGTGGCATCAACAGCTTACCTAAAATTCCTAGTTCCTTTACTCACTGTGACCAGCAGGAACAAGAGTTCAGACTCCTGGTAAACCACTTAGACAAACCAGGGAGGACAGCTGAAAACAGTGTGGTCATTGAAACCTGTGATTTAAAACAACGCATTTCATTGTGGCCACTTGTCCTGCCGTGAGTCGCACAAATGCTTCAAAAATGTTCAGAGTTTTCAGTGGTCTTTGCCCTTCAATAAGCACTACTTTTTTCCGAGCTCAAAGCTTTGTTTTCCATCCTGTGGGACTTAGCTGGGTAATGCTAGAAACGTAGGGAGTGCCCAGGATCCTACAGAACTCAGCTAAATCTGGCAAAAGGTTAAATGGTCCCTTCCAGTGGGATCAGAGGGGCTCAGATGCGGGAGCTCCCTGCCCCAGGCTCCAGTGCTTCGTGAGCTTGTGGTTTTGTGATTGCTTTAGCAGCAGTTCCGAGCTACAAGAATTTTAACCAAGCATAACTCTTTTTCCTGAACCAAAGGCACCTGAATAAACTGAAACAGGCGGATCCTTGAAATATTGTCAAATTTGGTAGATGTCACATTTTCCCCCTTAGAGTTCCTTCATTTGATATCACTCTAAACAGAGGCTCAAGGTGACCAAGAAGCAAGGACCAGCTCACAGATTTTTCTCACTCTCCATCCCGAAGTCAGTAGACTATTTTGAAGGTGTTTTTGCTCTTGTCTGCGTAACTTCTGTTCATTTGGGGTACATACTGAGCAACTGTGAAAATCATTATTTACATTAATCAGGATGCAGAAGGTGTATGCAGATCTGGTCATTTTTTTTGCTCTTTAAAATACTCATTCTGTGCATCCTTGGGTCCAGAAACGGCATCATTCCTCTTCCTCCTGCTCCCCTACCTCTCTCATCTCCTCCCTAATGTGCCCTGCAGGCTCTGAGTTAACCGCTAGATGGTAGCAAGAATTAGGGAGTGTTTGGCGGAGATCCATTAGCCTGCACAGAAACCTGCCCTAAAACAGCAAGATGCAAAACCTACAAAACACAGGCAGTTGTCAAGACCTGGAGGGGGAGCAGGAGATAGGAGGCCACCTGAGAAGGCGTCCGATGATTTGAAAATCAGTCAGATACACACCTGTCTGGGACGGTTTTGCAGAGACTGTGATAAACCCAGATAAACAGTGGTTTCCTTCCAGCCAAATGAGCCTGAATCGATGGAACTTTTGTATCTGCTTTTCTGTACTTTCAGTTTTTAAAATTGTGTTAATTTTAAGCTATGTATAGTTTCTATTTAAATCATAGTTTTAATTCCCCTAGACTTTGAATAATTTTTTGAAGAATTTTCACTGTTTGTTTTAAATTATGCTTTTTAACTGATAGAACATAGGGTTGGGAAAATGCTAAAGCTTTTGCCTGGGAAACAAAATCTTGCTAGTTATCTATTTAAATAATTAGGGTACAGCTTTCAGAGTTTCACCATATAAATTTTCTGGGATATTTTTCAGCATATGTCTCAGTTTGATGAGTACTGCGAAATAGCCAGGATTCTAAACCAGTGGGTACAAAAGCAACAAAATTAACCATAAACAACGTTAACACCCACATGCAAGGACTTTGCATTTTTCTGATTTCATAGTTTTCAATTTCACTATGCCCATTGCTTCTTAATAAATCCTATGTTTTGAAAATAATTTCTGGGGTCCAAAAACCTAGAAGATGACTTACTGGCTCCTACCTCTCTTTTTAAATGCCAATGTTAGGGTTACTCATAGACAGGCTATAGATATTCCCACTAACAGTTACTAGGAGGCTCTTGAAATCTTTGCGGAATTGGTCAAGGTGAGAACTATGTACATTAGCAACCAGATGCATCACATAAGAAAAAATATTTGGAAACAAACAAGAGGGGAGAAAAAAAATGGTTTGCTGCTAAGATATTACCACAGAGAGCAGAGATCTTGTCTTGGCTGCAGTCTTCCTGTCACAAAGTGTCCTACATGCTCATCTCCACTTACTGGGGTTCACTGCCCTGACCTCAACCTTCTCTCCCCACCTCAGAGAAATTGCTAAAAAGTCTCTCAAAGGTCAGCAAGACTTTGCTATTTTGCTCACTTTGAGTTTGGAGCTGCTGTAGATGATCTGTGAACAACCCAAAGTGGAAGATTCTGTCCTTTTAAGACTTTTGAGGTGAAATATCAGGTAATTGTCTTCACCTGTCAGAGCTCCACGCCACGAGTGGCTTCTTTAAAGAATACCTGAGGGGACGGGGCTAGGTTTCTCATTTTTATTTTTTATTTTTATTGATCCGGCTGCTGAGGAGATGGGTTGATGCCGCAAATCCAGTTTTAGGGGTTCATGTTTTTCTCAGGCATGATCCTGAGTTTTCTTGCACGCCTGGTGCTGACCACTGTCTTTCACAGCCTCGGCAGGCTGACCAGAGCCTTGCAAATGAATGAAGTAAAGGTAGCCCTCATGATTGATAGGTTGCAGGGCTGGAATTCTGGAGGAGGGAAGTGGGACAGGGCAGCCAAGTTTGGAGTGAGCCTTAGCCCCAGAAGCCTGTGTGCCAGACGAAGCAGGCCCCTTGCAGAAGCCAGCTCTGCCCCGTGCGCTCAGCCCTGGCTGTATTTAACAGCCCTTTGAAGTAAATGGGGGTCATGGAATGAATGCCAAGATGTTTATTCTAAGAGTCTCCTGTCTGATTTTCTCAGAAAAGCCACCCTTGTCCTTGAACTCCAGGCCTATGGGTAGAGAAAATAATCAGGGTTTTGAACGTACAAATGGACATGGAAACTTCGGTCTGAGAAGACCTCTAACCCACCCTGAAGGAAGACACAACCCAGACCCGCCTTGCAAAAGACCAAAGCCAACCCTTAATTCATGGCTCATGGCACCCAATGGGGGAACGCTAGGAGGGAATAAAAAAAGAAAAAAAAAAAGAAAGGAAAAAAAAACTAAAACAAGGCTTTCCTTGATGCTCTGCAGAAGTTACTCAAAGAACCCCACTTTCTAAACCTCACAAGCAAATTAGCCCTGATCCATACTCTCAGACTCTGATAGAAAGTGGACTCAGTCTAGGAGAAAGAAGATTATAGGCAAGATAGTCTTAATGCTAAAAGGAAGTGATATTGCACTGATGAGGCATTTATTCAAACTGAGAATGCACGTGCCCTTGGCTTTATGAAATTTCTCGATTTTCGAAGGAAAGTTGGGGGTTAGGGACATTGAGAAGAGCCCTTTGGGACCAAAGTCAGCTTTGTTTTCTTTCTTTGTCTGATCTTTGTCAGCAATGCCCCAAGGCTGAGAGGATGGCTACAGTTTTTTCCTAAGAATGCAGTTCAGTTTCCCCCTATGTACTTCGGGGACCCTCACCATCCTTCCTCAATCCTTAAAGTACCCACCACTGTGGATTTTCAAAGAAGTGTTTAATTCTGTTCTCTGCTCTCAAGGAGGTTTCGGTCTCTTTGGAGAAATAAGATTAATAGACACGAACATTTGATACTGATGCAATGCAATCTACTGTTTAGTACTAAAAATGCTTGAGCATATAAGGATTCTCCCACCCTCTTCCAAAAAGGAGGAACAATCTCTGGGGATTAGGAAAAAGTAGAAATGCAGGTGGTCTGCTCTGCCCTCCTGGTCCCCCATCTTCTGGTCTGGAGAGGTAATATAGTGTGGTGCTAAGAGTGGGGACTCTAGAGCCAGGCTCTTTGGGTTCAAATCCTGTTATCCAACCACTGTTTGTTGGCTAACTTTCTGACCCGTTCTGTGATTCAGCAATTCCATCTATAAAATGGAGATAAAAATAGTACCTACCTCAGAGAGTTATTGTGAAGTGAAAATGAGTTAACACAGGTAAAGTTTTTGAAATGGACCCTCAAGCAGCCAATGAGTTTCAGTTATGGATATACCAGTGACTATATCAGCCATGTCATCTCTTCAGAGCATGTAATCTGTCATCAGGT
The DNA here is from genome assembly GCF_964146895.1 of Miniopterus schreibersii. NCBI lineage: Eukaryota > Metazoa > Chordata > Mammalia > Chiroptera > Miniopteridae > Miniopterus > Miniopterus schreibersii. The sequence goes on from NC_138110.1 coordinate 70,736,632, forward strand.
CTGGGTACTCCTTTCTTTAAAGCTTCTCTTTTCCTCTCTTTTTACTCCAATAAAGATGGAGGAATTGCTGAGCTGGGTCCAGTGTCTAGTTACATAGTCTTAGAACATTACCCTCTGCAAAATGAGGGAGCTGGAATAAAGGGACTCCAAGGAGTCTTTATATTTTGGTCCCCTCCTCCCACCCCATGCTCCCAGTTCTAAGAATTTCCAAGTTAGTAATCCATCAATAATTGCCAACAGCATCAAGTATGCACTATGTACCAGATACTATTCTAAGCACCATATGTGTATTAACTCACTTAATCCTCATGATGACTCTGAGGTAAGCATTACCCCCTAGTTCATGTTTCAGAGAAAACTAAGGCACAGAGAGGTTTAGTAGTTTGCCCATGGTCACATATGAGTAAGTGGCAGAGCCAGGATTTGAACCCAAGCAACCAGGTTCCAGAGCCTGTGCTATAACTCCAAGGTCATATCTCCCCTCAAGCAGACAACCCTGCATCACTTTTTTTGGAAACACTAACTTCTCTCTCTACACCAAGTTAGCTCCTCCATTGTGTGCTGATTAAGATGCCATCTTTTTCCTACTTTCGGTGTCCATGCCTTTTCCCTCTTCTGACTACATCCAAATCTCCCCACCCTTCAAGGCCAGACCACCTCCCCGAAACAGCCCTTTCCTGACTCGGGTCCACAGGAGCCCCCATCATCCTGCCTCCTGCACCCCTCCCATGTCTCCTCATTGGCTTCCTCAGCATCCTGCTGGGAGGCTGTAGCTCTCAACAGAAAACCCTTGCCGCTCAAAGAGGGGCCCTGAACACAGAGCCGTGAAGGACAGCCCAGCTGCAGCTACTCTGGGCAATGGCTGCCTCTCTCTTTGAACCCCGCCCCTCCCACCGTCCTCCAAAGTGAGCTTCACAAATGCCCTGTGGCCAGGGCCTTAGTCAGGCCATCATCACACACATACTCTCCAAATATGGGGGAAACCCACCCAGGCAATGGGCCAGTACAGGTGGGCAGATAGATGGTCTTCCCAGCTAGAGCTGAGCGCCTCCAGATGCCAGCTCTGAGGCCCTCCTGACAGGGACATTAGGTTATTGGGGCTTCTTCAGGTGCTCAGCATACTCCCCTGGGACCTTATGTTTGGCATCAGGAGTCAGGCATACAGGTTGGAGAGTCATTCCTCCCATTGAAGACCAGCATTCTGTAGTGGGTTGGCACTCCAAAGAGTATGGCACAAAAATTCTAGTAGTTCCCTACCGGCCAAGACATGACCAGAGTTTATCTGGTTCTGATCTACATTTTGGTTTAATTTCCCACTTCTCCCTTCTGCCTCTCCATCCCCCCACCCAAGTTTTCGTTTGCTCTATATTTGTCTTTATTCATCAAGACTTAATCAATTTCACTTTCTCGCTGGAACCTTCCCTACCTGCTCTGGCTAGCAATACCCCCTCTCTTTCCTTTGTCTTCTGTAGCCCTGCTGCATATACCAGTTTGTATGGCTTGTTACTTTTCCTACCGTTAATTTTCCAAGGGCACAACTTAATGTAATGTGCTTGATGGCAAGATCACATCCTCTACTCTTTGAACAATCCTGAATCCAGTGCTCGTACATACTAAGTATTCAACAAATGTTTGGAAGTCATTTTTCTTTTGCACGTCTGGTTTGGCCTTACAGATTTGCAGCCTTAACTGTATACCTCCCAAGTTTTTGAGGGAGAAACTAAGAAAAGGGATAGAAAAAAAGTTTAATAATGCCCATTAAATATTGGACCACATTCAAGAATCCAATGTCTTATACTACGATGAATGGGTTGGGACAAGATGTGATTTTCCCCACCACCACTGAGACTTACTTGCCTTCTTTTTGGATTTCCCTCTTTATTAAAGGACCTTGTGGATTATCTACGGGTTCACTCACATAGTGCTGCTTATGCTACCTCCATGAGCCCCCCGATAGCGGAGCAAATCATCAGAGCAATGAAATTCATCATGGGACTGGATGGGACCACGCAAGGTAAGAGGGCCTGCGGTGAGCATAGCTCCCATGACATCCTTTCCTAGACCTCTCCCTGTGTCCTTTTGCCCCATCAATTTTCCTCTTCTGAAATATATACCTTTGACTTAATGTAACCCAATTTGTAAATCAACCCATGTGTACATAAATAGTACCTAATACACATCATACATAGTACATACATGTACTAGAACTGCTGTCAGCACACAAAAAAGGAATGCTTTTTTTTTAATGCAAAGAAAGATTTCTAATTTACTTCTTAGTGTGATCAGCATATTTGGATAACTTTGTGTAATTGGTTGTGTTAAAATGAAGCAAACAATGGTATGTGTTTGCCTGAGCTTTCTCAGGGCTGTCAGTCAATTTAAGATTCTTTTCAAAAAAATCTTTCCTCTTATTCTTTGTTCTTCCTTTCATTCTTTCTTTCACAAGAAAGGAAATCCACCCCTGGCCATTTGAGAATATATGGACGAAACAACACACAATGATAACTCTCCAGCCATTTCTTTGACATAGGGTCACCACAGCCAAAGTGTGCTACTCTGTTCAACCCAAATGAGCTTAATCTTCTTTTTGAAATATTGTTTCACCAAGACTTCTTAGAGCTCTCCTTCTATCTTTCAGATATAGTTTATAGAGTTCCTACTACATATCATAGTATATATATAACATAGATAACATAGTATATATATAACATAGATAACAGTGGTGAGTTCTTACTGCCGGACAATCTAGTGAAGGCATTCATGGAAGCAGCAAATTATCCTGGCACAGAACTGGCCACTGGACTAGACAATCCTTGTGCCCTGCCCGACCTCCCAGCTGATGTGAAGTCCTATTATTTAGTTCAACCTTACAAGGCTGCTACTTCAGTGGAAGTCTGGGGAAATCCATTCTTTTTCAGTTTTATCAAAGCACCAGAATGTTCACATACAAATTTTACCGAGCAGCCTACTATATAAAATAGATTAGAACTGGGTTGGTCTGTTCTAATTTCCAAACTGATGGCCCCCTGAGACCTTTCCACTGAGCCCCAGTGATCCCCAGGTCACGAGTCTGAAAACTCCCAAGAGAGACCTTTTCTACAGAAGCATAAAATGGCTCTCAGAGTGATTTTGTTCCTCCTCCATGTAAAATGTGGTTATTGATTGATCTCTAGGCTTGTCATTTGGGTTTTATGATTCAGTGTCTTATTGAACAGTCTGTCTGATAAAGGAAATGAAAATCCAATCTAGGGAAGCCACATGGTGTGATGGGTATGGGCATAGACTGAAAGCAGCTGCTTGGCTTTGACACTGAGGATACTACATACTCACTGTGTGGCCTTAGGCAAGTGACTTATCTGTTTAGCCCTGAGCAAGTTACTTCCCTGTGCTTCAGTTCCTCCAGCTATAAAATAAGGGAAATATTGTTGATGAGCTAAGGTTTTTGTGAGACATGTCAAATACTTAAAATTATGTCTGAAAACAACTTTGTAGTAAGGATTATAGGATTGCTTGCTGTGTTATTTGCCATTATCCCTGAGGTATTCAAGAAGTATTTGGACTATGTCTCAAGGCTGCTGTAGGAAGGATTCTTATGATGGAAGTGAGGTAAGACTACATGTACTCCAAGGTCCTGGATTAGTCAGGATAAGTTAAGTTATGCCACCATAACAAATGAACCTTGAAATTCTCAATGGCTTAACAAAACCAAAGTTTATTTTTTTGTTCGTACCATGTCTAATGCAAATCAGACAACTCTCTGCATAGTTTGCCTCCATGGGGGCAGTGACTCACTCTGCTGCTAGCTTGAGGCTTAGCCATCTCAGCCCATGGTCACCATGGTAGAGAGAAAGAGAGCATCAGCCTGGAAGTGACACTAATCACCTTGCTTACAGTCCATTGGCCAAAACTAGTCACATGGCCACACCCAAATTTAGGGAGTATAGTAAATGAAGGGATATGGATATGATATGAATAAGCAGATATCTTTCAACATTTTAAAACTAAAGCTAAAAATAGAACTGTTTCCATTCCCATATGAGCTGTCCTGTTGTGTGAAAAACTGGCCTGGCACCTCTGGTTTCTCATGAAGCCCTTTAATGATCTCCTTGAGCTTCATGCATTTCTTAGTGGCAAACATTATTTGAGATTTAAGCCAAAGAGCAAGTTAAATGAGCTTACAATGAACAGAATTATCCTTTGGTCTTACTTTATAGATGAATAACTAGAAAAAAGTTATTCTTAAAATTATCATATTTTTTAAGCCCTCTCGTGTATGTGTTGTCAGAATCAGATGGTTTACATGTACCCAACTTGGCAACCATTTCCTTCTTTCCTCTGGGTTGACCACTTCACCCCACACAGAACTCACTCTGTGTATCTGATCACAGTTGAAGAGCTGCAGAAACACTGCATTAAAGATACAATCGTTTCTCCTTTGATAACTGTCTATCATCAATTTTTATTCCTCTGAGGTGGGAGATAATTCCCTCGGTTTTTCTCTCTTAGCCTTAAAATGAAAGAATTATTTGGTTATCATTTTTAACTTCCCAGTTAAAGTTCCTTACCTCACTTCTCTCACAAGAAAGAAAAGAGATAAATAAGAAACAGAGAGGGCTATGTGGACAGCCTGCTTTCCTAGAGCCAAGATAGGAGAGCCAGGGAGAGAGGACAGTTTCTTTTCAAAGGAATGAACAAAGGAAAGTCATAGGAAAGAAAATTAACAGAATCGTCAGCCAGGTTTCAGATGGTGCTGCCTGACACGTCTTTTGAAGAATTCCAAGGCACTTGCCTAACGATCGAGCTGGCCTCGTTTATGACAGTGCCTGCTTTAGGTAAAATGAGCAGGACGGGTCAGGGCTATTGCGTTAACTCTGCCCTTTCTGCCGAGACAGACAGACTGTCGGGGCAAAGCTGCCCAGCGCTCAGGGGGAAGCGCTGTGTCATGCCAGGGCTGCCTTCAGGATCTAAGCAAGAGGGCCCGGCTCCAAGCCTTCGCGCTCGGCCCTCTCCGCTCGCTGCTCCTGCGATGGGAACCTTTCAAGGCTTTGCTTTGGGTGCAGTTTGGGGAGCGGCTGGCCAGATCTCTTCCTTGATGAATGTCTTCACTTTAATCTGCAATGCAAAGCCGTACGCTTCAAAGCAAGGCAAGCTATGGGAATAAGGCCAGTATTCCTTTGAAGCCAGGGTTCAAAGATGAAATAGAAGTCCCAGTGAAATGACAGTGTTTATGCACACACAGCCACCTTCGCTCCGCAGCCGGGCTGCTCGTGGGGTTAATGCACACGGGCTGGGGGCTGCAGGCCTGTCGCGCGTGTGTGCCACATGCACCGAGGCCCTCTTCATCTCCCGGCCTGTCACTCTGTGCAGCGCAGTGAGCCCAGAGTGAAGATTTGGTTTCCACCTTAATGGATGTTGGGTGGTCCCCCAGCCAAACCAACGCTGTAAGCCCCTTTAGGGCTGGAAGTGTGTCTTGAATTAATCTGGTGTTCCTCCAAGTGTCAAAGCCAGTGCTCAGCATAATAAATATGTCATTGCTCAACTTCCATCTCACCAGTGGACTCGATTTCAGTGTCAGTGTTTATGCTAAACAAGATCGAGGGGATGTTTATCTCACAGGACTGGGAGCCCGGAACCCGTTCCACACAAGTTGTGGCCGCTGAGGGGACCCCTCAGTGACTGGGCACCTTCAGTGCTTGGCATCAGTTTTAAAGAGATTGAGAGAAACTGCAGCACAATCATTTTCTTCATCTAGGCAGACATGGCACAAGCAGCCACAGAGGATGAGCCTCAAACCACACCAATGACCCCCCTACAGCAAGCATTGACCATAGCTCTCTTGTTATTTATTTCATCTTTGGTGCATATTTTTCCATTAACCAGTCAACGTTCTTTTTGAGCTCACGACCTTGGCCCTGCCTCCCACCCTCCCTTTCCCCAGCTCTGGGTACCCTTTCACTTCTCAGAGACAATGGAGGTTGTATCACAAGGAGCATGAAGGGTGTGAGTTCTGCAGCCAGACTTCTCGGGGGCCCAGTCCCCTGCCCAACATTTGCCCCATGACTGGCAAGGTGCCTACCCTCTTCAGGCTGAGTTCCTTCCTTGTAAATCGGGGTTGTCAGGAGGATTCCATGATGTAATATAATGAACTTAGCATGATGCTTGACATACAGTAAACACTCAATAAAAGTTAACAGTTGCTGTTATTTTAACTCATCTGATTTCTCCCCTTCGCTAAACTTTCCAATAGCTTTTACCCTTCTGGAATCCTGCCTTTCTCTCAGACCTTAGGCCTGCTCCATCAGCACATCCTGCAGGGCTTGCTTGGATGCAAACCAGAATCCAGACACTTCTCACCACACCCCCTCCTCCTGACAGCTCTCACCTGGATGACTCGAGTAGCCTCCTGAACAGTCTCTCCACGTCTGCTCTTGCTCTTTACAGCTTGTTCTCCACACAGAGCCAAAATTCTATTTTTAAAAAACATAACTCTGACAGTATCACCCGGAACTTTTCGTTGCTTCCCACCTTACTCAGTGTGAAGTACGACTATGGCCTTCGCGACTTCTCGTGAAATGGTCTGTCATTCCCACCACTCTTTTTCCCTTCTTGGACCATTCCAAGCAGCTGGCATCCTTGCTGTGCCTAGAATGCAGGGAGCAGCTCTTGCAGAGGGCCCTTGCTTTTGCTGGCCTCTCGAGAGCACCATTTCCGACCAGCATCGGCAAGACCCACACTCTCACTTTCATCTTCGCTCAAGATCAGCCTTCTGAGGGGAGCAGCCCTATTCTAAACTGTACACCCCCCTTGGTCCTCTAAATCTCCTTACTTTGCTTTAGTCTTTGTAGCATTTACAAGTGCCTGACACCTCATATATAAGTATGTATGTATCTAGTCTAGATGTACTTGTCTTCCGTTTTCCCTCACTAAGATGTAAACTTCAGGAGCAAAAGCATTTTGTCTTTCATTTGTTACACTGAGCACAGTGCCTGGCAATTTCAGGTTCTCAACAAATATCTGTTGCAAGCTGGAATCCTTCTGTATTTCCCTCTTACCTCGGCAAATAAACTACCCATATCTCCCCGTCACATCTCTGTGCTTCATTCTCTCCTTTTCCACCTTCTGAAAGCGCCTGGCCCTTTTCTCGACTGTGAACTTGTTCATTTCCTTCAACCTAAAGAGCCGCCCTTCCCCCTTCTCCCTCTGAGTCACGTCCCTTCCATTGCTGGATGTGAACCTTCTTGAAAATGCGGCCTGTTCTGCCCTCTTTGCTCCCCTCCTCCCGCTCAGTGTTCAGCACCTTCAGCCTGTCTTCTGCCCATTTCCAGGGCTGCCCCCTCAAAGGTCAGCCTTGCCCACCCACCCAAATGGCCTTCCCCAGCCGGAGGAGACTGACCGCTCTGCCTTAGTCTGTTTGAAAACAGTCTTCCCTTAGTTGTGCAGATACTCTTCTTTTTTTAAATTTTCTGTCTCTACTTTCTCTTTTCTCTGCTAGCCTTCTTCCCTGCCAGCATTTCCTCTTCTGTTCTCTTTACATTTCCCTCTGCACAGGTAGGCACCCCTCTTCCTTTCCTTGTAAAAGCATGGTTCTCAAACTTGAGTACGCGTCGGAGTCACCTGGAGGGGTGGTGAAAGCAGGTTGCTGACCCTGCCCCCAGAGCCTCTGATTCAGAATTTCTTGTTGCATCTCTCATAAGCTCCCAATGCTGCTGCTGCTGGTCAGGGAACCACACTTTGAGAACCACTGCCATATAATGACCTCATCATCAATCACCCTCTCCCTCCCATCAGGTACCAGTGGACTGTGTATTTCTTATGGATAGAAAACATCATCATATCACCAGTGATCAGCACAGTGCTTGATACATAATAGGCCTCCAATACACATATTTTCAAGTTGAATTAAGTATATATATATATATTCTAAGCTTCAATTGTGCATTGTTTTGCTTCAGAAGTTGATTACATATCTATTTGGTCCATCTTTTTATCAAAAGATTCCAGTAGAATCTCTAAACACTTAATATTGGCCATCTCAGCAACTGAACTTGCTCGCCAAGATCAGCCTTTCCCTGGAGCTCTTCCCTACGCCCATGTCTAGTTTTGCTCATGACATTTCTCCATCCTTGCCCGTGGTTCTGATACAGGCTCAAGTTTTAGAAGCATATTTCTACGTAAGGGAAAAGGAACAGGCGAGGGTATTGCGCAGCGGGGATGTAAAGAGAGCAAAAGATGGAATTCAGGCAAATGCAGACAGGGTGGATGACCTAGCAGAATAGGAGCAGGAAGAACAGACAGAAATAAGAGAAAATCCAGCGGGGGGGAAGCACAAAACACATCTTAATCTACTTCCTTAAACCCCTCTGATTCCTCTACCCTGTTCACTCAGCTACTGCAAGCACCTCACCCGTTCCTCCCCATGCCTGTGACCACTCCGGTATGAGGAATAGCCATGAGCTTTATGCCCTCGTGTGGAATACACCCTCACAGCAGGCTCTCCCTTAAACCTGTGCCTTCAGATAACTTTTGAAGTATGTAAAGTCATTACGAGTTCATGGTCACAGCATGGACTATATTACTTGATTTGATAGTAGGCATCTGGCAGAGATACGACCATTTCTCTAATAACTTGTGTCTCTTGGTATGGACAGGGTACTATCCATATAATTAATTTCTCTATCTCTTCAGTGCATCTTCAATAGGTGGAATCCAGTTGGGGAGAAAGGGAATCCCCAGTGGGTAATACTGCTAAGTTTAAATTATGACAAGTTTAAGTTAAATTGTAACAAATTCACAACTTAGAAAGCATGGCTTTTCCTACCATTATGTGGAGTCTGCTTAACTTAACACTATAATTATCACCCTCCTTCTGGTTCATTCTCCTGCTGTGATGGTTACAACGTTGATAATACAGTGTTGAAATGACATTGGCCCTTTTCTAAGAAAAGATGGTCTGCCCAGCCTGATGGCCCGATGGAATATCAGATACTGAGATTCTTGTTACGCTTTCAGTTTCATATTCCCAATCACCTCAGATATTATCAATCGAACTTGAGTATTATCCACGTAATTGCCTCAATTCCCCACTTTTGATCTGAAGAAAAAGTTTACTAAGCCCTTCAGAGTGTGGAGACCCAGCTTTCGGTGAACTTCAGAAAGAAAGTCAACAAGAGAAGGGAGAGGAAACTGAGCCTGAAAAATTAGAGCCAAGTACTGGCAGCCACGTGCGAACACAATTCTTCCTCAGGCCGAGCTTCCTTTGCCCTTTGGAAAATTAAAACTGTGATCGGCCCAGCATCTGAAGTATTAAATAGACACACTCCCCAACAGACGGCCTCCTCACACTAAATCTTTCTGGGGTCTTACTTCTTGCTAACTTGGGAAGGATTCAGAATATTTAGTCTGTAAAGAAGGCTTTACCTCGGCCCTAGCACTCTGTTTGCATATCACACACTGCCTTTGGCAGGTCTGGGGAGTGCAGGCTCAGTTAAGGGAAGTAGCCTTTTTTCCTCTGATTATCTGGCTCTGGGACGAAGACTCTCCATTCCTGAACTGGGGAAGGGATGTCCTTTAAAACCACATTTGGTTACATTATGGTGTCACTATTTTATGGTGGTATTGCCTATTCTAAAATTAAAACTGAATATTCTGTCCCTTCATTGCAAAATCCCTGGTTCTGTTAACTGAGAACATCCGAGGAGCTGAAGATGACCATGGTTTCTATGCCAAAAGGAACTAGCGATGGAAAGGGGGCGTGTGTTCTGTTAGTTGAAGGAGTTCAGATTCTGCTCAATAACACAGATAAGTCAAAAATTGTCACTGATAAAGTTTTTCTTAGCCCCACAAACAAAGAGATAATTTGTCCACAAAATGGAAGAAAACAATTAGGGCCTTGTCTGATTTCCCAGTGGCTTGTCAACCTCCCTCATAGCTGGCCCCTTGACCATCACACAGACCTTCCTTACTACTGATCCCGGACACAAATGCCCTTGTGTTTTCTCCTACTTGAGCTCATCTTCCAGAACAGACCCAGACTGAAACTTCAGGCCTAGATGATATATGGACTCAGAACAGCTTGGAATGGGTTCATGCTAGAGAGATACTCCTAGCTCCCGTCACCAACCCAGAGGGACCTTCAATAACCACCTTTTCTAAAATATCGCTCCCTTTCTTGTGGGCTACTCTGTCTACTCCCTTATTCTGAACTATTTTTTCCTCATAGCCCTTATCACCATCTGAAATTACGTACTTGTCTCCCACTGTCCTCAACCTCAAGCAGTATATGTTGGTTGAATGAATGACCTCATTCAGTGTAAGCTTTGGCCATATCCCATCAACTACTCCCCAGGCATTGGTGGCACCTCCAGTGTGCAGGCCCATGGCAGTTCCCCTATCTGGATGGCCCTTACCTCTCTCCACGACCCATATACCTGTTCTTTATCTCCTGAGCCCCTAGTGAGCCTTCTAAGCCCTATCTGGATGGCTGCAGTCAGAAAATAATTCTTGCCTTCTCAGTCTCAAGCAGTCTATTGCTTCTATAATGTTAGTCATGCACACTCCAGTCCTTCAAATAGGTAATGGTTAGTTAGTTAATTGTGCCTTAAGAATCAAATATATGAATGAATGAATGAATGAATGAATGAATGAATGAATAAAATGAATGAATACTGATTTGGTGTTTGAAGCAGATTTCCTGGACAAGCTTAGAATCTAATCATTATCTATAAACAATTATAATATCATTTCTTTAGAGGTTACCCATGGAATTATTTTGTCCTAAATCCTAGAGTTATAATCACTTCCTTGGTGGGTACACGCATAGGCCAAACTCTAAAGCTCCCTTTCTATTCTTTTGATAACTGAATGGTTTTACATTGTTACAGATGTATTAAAGCTTTGTCTAGATATCATCTAATATAGAGGTGAGTAAACTAGATAATCCAAGCCAATGATGCCCAAAAAGCAAAAGCAAAAATACAGTTTTTCTTTAAATTATCAAAGCTGTTAGCTGAATCCCTCACTTAAGGTTTCCTGTGGCGAGGCCATCCAAAGCTCAAAGGTGCATTTGACTTTTTTATACACAGTAATCAGCAAAGACTGGGCACCAGCTAATCTTCTGTGTCCAAATTGAAGTACATTTCTAAGAAAGAAGAGAGTAGGCTGATTCTTAAGTATGCAAAAATGGCATTTTCCACTGAGTATGCTGGAGGGCCCTGCTTCCCTCCCCTTCCCCGTCTTAATGATGATTTGCTTTTAGGATTTTTTTCAATCAAGACACTTCATCACATTTTCATGACATTACTTGGCAACAAGTAATGAGAGGTTGAGAAAGTAAAATTCCCAAAGAAAATGTACAGTTTCCCTTTACACCATACAGCCAATGAAAAGTAGAGGGCATGAAGATTTTAAATCCTCACCCTTGTATAGTATCTTTCTTTCTAAGGCCTATATTAGTTAAGGTAAATCAGTTGCTATAACAGACAAACACCAACATATCAGTGGTATAACACAATAGAAATTTATTTTTTGCTCATAGCAAGTCCAAAATGGGTGCTCCTGCTGAGTTTTCTCTTCCAGGAACCTAGCCTCCCTCTCTCTTGTGACTCCTCCAGCTTGAACATACGGCTTCCAAGATTGCCACCAAAGTGGTAAGGAGCACGGAGGATCATGTGTATGATGTTTTCGGGGGCCATCACTGGAAAGGCACATTTTATTTCTGTCCACATTCTGTTGGCCATAACTCAGTCACATGTCCTTGCCTAACCACAAAGGGCCCTAGGAAATGAAGCTAACAGTCTGCCTCAGCCAAGGAAATGGGTTCTGTGAATAGCTACCCAGTCTTTGCTTCAGTACTTAGCCTCAGTCCAGCACATTCTTTCCCCAGACTTTCTGATGGGTGTATACTGTAGTAAGACATTGTACATTTTAGACAGTTTCCCATTATTTCTCTGTTGACTTAGTAAATAAACTCTTGACCTGGAATGGAAGAAGAGTAGCTTAGGACAAAAGAAAAACAAAGTCCAAAGGACTGAAGATGAATCTCTTTTCCTTTTATAGGGACTCTCAGGGCTTCTCATCTGGCTTTTCCTACAGCCACTTCTGCTTCTTTTTCACAGAACCTAGTCCCAGGCCATGGCAGGGATTGAGATCATTATCATTATTACGTTGCTAAATTCCCCAATGCTGTGTACTATTTGAAAGGAGAAAATGGACCCTGGTCATAATGCTTCCCCAGAAGAAATTAAAATAACATGAAATTGGAAGTCAGGCCAAAACAGGAGAGAATGTATATTTTGGAAATAGTAACACACTCTCAGACATTCAGGACATATTTCTGGAAGGGAGGGTGTCATGAGACAGAAAATTATAAATTGCATCATTATCAGAAAATTGTAAATTGCACTTTAAAACATGCAATTTAAAAACATAGACATTTAGGCTAGTTATTTGAATTGGATGGGTTCATTCTGAGTCACCCCAACTCTCCTATTCAGCCACAGTTTGGTTCTTTTGGGACCATGGACTAAAGGGAAGCTAAGATGCTTGAGCAAGGATTGAACCTCTGATGTTCATCACATGGGCACGCAGCACTTGGCTTGTCAAGGTAACAGTCACGAGAGAAGACGGAATGTGAGCCCTAGTAGGGATAGAACTAGTGATTCCACATCAAGTTTGAATTCATATGAAAACACGACCCTGATCAACATCACCCAAAGCGTTTCATCTCCTTTGGGAAGCACTAACACTGTGTGCTTCTGTTGTTGCGTCCATACTCATACCCAAGATTTAAAAGAATTTTTTTTCAAAGGCATAAATTCCTGTTGTTTATGCAACTATTAAGAGAAGGGCTTGTATAAAATGGCAACCTCTTTCAAGGAGCTGTATTAATTTATGAACCTCCATCATTTTTGCTGTCTTTACCCGCTACAGAGGAAATACAAGATAAAGGGGGAAAGTGAGACTTAGAATGCATTCGCGCTGGGAAATATTTTTAAATCATCTTGTGTGGATTACTTCATTCATCCTGATCACTTGTGAAATTTCATCACGAGATTGGCAGGTGAGGTACTGACCCTGCCTCTGACCCAACATGGACTTGGAGAAAGTGGCACCAGCACCTTCCAGCTGTGACCTTGGACCTTTGCTCTGGTCCCTGAAACGGGGAACACATATTTTTGCACTTGAGTTTGATAGGTTTAAAAAAGAGAAGTGACTGACTGGGAAGATTTAGGGCTTTGAGGGAGGAAAGAAAGGAATATACCGGGTGACAGCAATTCGCTCTCCAGAGTGGAATCCTCTCACTTTCCCACTGTTTATATTTGACACGAGATACAGTCACAGACTTCTGAGACGATGCTTTCCTTCAGCCAAGCTGTTTGGAGCTGCAAGCTACACTTACCCAGCAAGCTTATCTTGCAGCTGTTCTTGCTAATTACTCTTCATCTGAAATTCTGTCTCTTCCTCGAAGAGAGGAAGAGACACTAAAAACCAAAAAGGACCGCGATTGGGGCGATAAAACTACGATAATTAGACACAGGGTTCCAAAGGGCCTTCTCACGTTTCTCAGCCTCTACCTTGGCGGAGAGTTCAGCGAATACAAAATTGGCTTCCTACCATTTCTTTTCTCCCCACGTCCCAGCAAGTATTGTTAGTTCTGTCCCTCTGAAGTCCCTCAATGAATGTGAGAGGAGTCCCCAGAGAACCCCCCTCCTCCGCCGAATGCGCCCTCTGAGGGCCCTGGCATTGTTGAGGGAGGAACTAGCTGCTGCTTCCTAAATATATTTGCTACTTGGTTACCAGCTGGAGACGCAGAGAGGGGCTGAGAGAGACACAGGGCACGGAGACTGCCTTTTCTAAATGGTTTCAGGCCACTGGCATTTCAGCAATAGCTAATACAAAACAGATGGCGGGTGCTATGCTCCGCTGGCCTTCAGCTGAGGGCTGCCTCCGTCCATGATTAATCACCTGTGCTGGGGGGTAAAAAAGTCCTACCTGGGCTTTTTGTGCGTGTGGACCTGAGGTTGCAGTTACCAAGGAGGTGCCAAGCCTCGCCTCCCTGCCCCAGTGCTGCTCCTGTGCCTGCAGAACGACCTGGGTTTATCCCATAAACACAGAATTCGCCAGCAAACTGAACTCTGGCTAGGAGGGGAAGTTTGTCTGTTGGTGCAGAAATCACTTGCAAAATGTTCCACAACCTTCTGTCCCTTCGTTTACTTCACCTGAACAGTTAGCCAAGGGTAGACTTTTATGGCAGCTCAGCAACTTCTGCTCTTGCTTGGGGCCCTTGAAAAAGTGTCCGCAGCAAGAGTGGAAAGAGAATCTGTTTGTCTTCGAGACGGCGATGGGGCAAAAGGATACGGTGGCCACTTCCTTCCACCGGCCTACGAACAAGATGTCCTTTTACCCCCGGGGCTTCCTCGTCACGGGGGTCGCCTCTGCGAGGATGGGCTCGGAGGCGGGGAGCCGGGATGGGCACGCGTGGGATTCCGTGTTGCTTCAGCACCACCGGGGAAGGGAAGAACCCGATTCCAGCTGTAGCATCTCGGAGGGGGGAGGGGAGCTGCTGTTCCCCGTTGATCTTTGCTTTTCCCATCACGGGTTCATTTTCAGCTAAGCAGCAAAAGCCCCAAGTGCAGCAGGGGCGGCCCCCGGCCCCACTTCTGCCTGGAGAAGCGTGTGGAGAAAACCAGCTACCGAGCAGCCACAGCTGGGGAGAGTTAAGCAGGTGGATTTGCGCCGGGAGAAGCTCAGCATGTGTTTTGGGCTAGAGAATGTATTCGGTTTCTGTCTCTGTATAACACGTTATTACCACAAACCCAGAGGCTTAAAACGATGCCCACTTATTCTCTCCTGGTCTCCCTGGTCAGAGTCTAGGCCCGGTTGGTTCTCTCAGCTCCTAGAGGCTGCCTGCATTCCTCACCATGCGGCCCTGTCTGCCTTAAAGCCGGCAGCGGCGGCTCTTCTTCATGTCAGACGCCCCTTGCTCTTCAGGGAGAGCCCAGTCCCGTGCAAGGGCTCACCTGATTAGGCCTTAAGTACTGGTCAATGTTCTTAAAATTTATTTTGCCTTTGCAAAATAGGAGGGCTTTCTGTAGTCAGATTTCAAGTGATTATATGCTTCAACTTGAATACTGAGAATAAAAATCATTTGGTGAATACTTAATCCTGGGAGATAAAAAGATATCCGAAGACCTGTCCAGACACCAAAAAGACAGGAGGGCACAGGGACTGCCAGATTGGCTGCAGGTGCCACAGGTCGCTTTGATTGATGGCAGGGGTCCAGCCAGAGAGGGCAAATCCGAGTCATTCAGTCTAGTCTTTGGTTGAAGTGGTGGTTTTGAATATTTTTGAACCGTAGAATTATTTTTCAAATGAAATGTACATGGAAGTCTATTTTATAAAATATATATAGTTTTTTTAAATTTTACAACACTCATACAGGGCTTAGTGTGTGGCAGACACTCTTCTAAGTACTTACTTAACAGTATGTAATGGGCATTATTATTATCCCTGTCATTAGTGCCATTGTGCAGGTGAGTACCCTGAGATTCAGAAAGATGAAGTACCTTGTCCGAAATGGCAGGGCTGATTTTGAACCCAAGACACTGGGCTCGCAGTCCTTGAGCACTTGGTCTCGATGCTGCTATTGTGGTGGGGACAGCTGAGGAGTGGGGTGGTCTGACCTCCCATTTGCTGGGCCTCTCTCTCAGTTTTTTTCCCACGCCCTTCCCTGAGGCTTCCTCAGCGCACCCCCCCAGGGAACACTTTGAAAACCAGAAGCTTGAACCATGTAGGCAGCTATTTGGGGTGGGGCTTCCTGATGGCCACTGTCATTTGCATTGGCTCTCAGAGCCCTTTCAGAGGCCCAGTGACCCTGCGACTCAACCCGGGACCTGTCCTTTGCCGCCTCCTTTGCATTCCTGCCATAAATCAGAACAGTTACTGACGCAGAGACATTTGCTGCCACTCTGGCTTCCTACCTCGTCTGCCACCTCCGGTTTTTTCTCATCTTAATCCATGCTCTATACACAGTGAGCTTTTCTCTCCCTAAACCGCCTCGGAGCATGGCATTTCCATGGCTCCCTATGACTCACCAGGACCTTCCAGCCCTTAGGGTGGCATTCGCAGATCTCAATGGTCTGACCTCACTGATCTTTCTTGTGACTGTAATCCAAACATTCTCAGCAAGTGAGTTAGTGACACCCCCCACACACACACCTCTGAAATTACATGCACAAGATGTTAACCTATCACCTCTAGGTCTTTGCTCCAGACTCCCAGAGCATTCTTTCATGGATCATCCCATTTTCCACCTTCCTTTATAATTGTAGATACAGTGGTACCTCAGTTTTCGAACGTTTCAGAACTCAAACGGTCTTCTGGAATGGATTACATTTGAAAACCAAGGTACCACTGTACTTTCTAGTCTATAAGCTCCTTGAAAATAGTCGGTACCTTCATCTTTCAATCCCCAACTGGTCACAACAGCTGCTAAATAGCATACTCCCCAAAGTCCTAGAAACAGTGGGAGCAGCTATTGTCATCAATGCCATTTAACAGGCTAGTAAATTGAGGCTCAGAGGTAATGAGTGACTTGTGTATCTTCATAGAAAAAAGAAAACTCCGATGGAACTTGCACAGATCTGTTGACCGAGAGCAAAACTACTCTCTGGCGTCTTCAATTAAGATCAGTCTTACTATCTTTGTACACTCAAAAAAACCACAGCATAATTTGTGACTTGGAGCCGTGGTTCTTAATTGGGGTGCACACCGCAGTTACCCTGAGTTTTTCTGAAAGGTCCACGCCTTTTAGAGCAGAATCTCTACCAAGAGAGCCTTACTATGTGTATTCTAGGGGGAAAAATCCAAGACTGTGTCTGTCCTCCTGCTGAAGAATCGCTAATTTACAAGGTTCCCGGAGGACCCCAAATTACCCCATTTAATGTGTAAAATTCCATAATTAGTGCTCTCCATTTAATGCAAGTTAACATCAAATCATTGTTCATCCTGTAAGTACCCGTGAAGTACTAGCATGTGAAAAGCCTGCTGACTTCGCCTAGATGTGTCCTGGGAGCCGGCTCTTCCCACTTGTGTATCACCTGATGCCTGCCCTATCTACTAGTGGGTCATTTCTTTGTACACGGCCTCGGAATTTTTCCATCTCCTAGTCCACCTTGGCAGCTGGCCCGGCTTCTGTGCATAGTGAGTGCTTTTCATTTGTGAAATGTACGAATCCATGAATCATGGACTTCGCACCTCATCAGGAATGAGTTTACCAGCTTCCTTCCAAAGAGCAGACTTTGATAGACTCCGAGGCACAGCCAGTTTCCGGGTCAGCTGGGTAATGCATTAAAGATCTTCCAGCCTCAGTTTCCTCATCTGTAAAGGGGGCCCAAAAACACACTGCTTGGCTCATAATAGGCACACAAGAGATGTCCATTCTTACCCCTCTCTGTGGATTAAATCCCGACGGTGTATCTGAGCAGTGGGTGGGGAGGTGGAGGGGGCAGCGTCTTCCCGGGGCCCTTGAAGTCAGGCCCTGCAGACAGCCGGCTACCCTTGCTGTCCGGCCTGCCCGCTCCTGCGTGCATTCCACAGGGGTAGGACTGAGCGGCCTGGAGAGTCCTTGGAACATGTGTATGGGACTATAAAACATGCCATAACCTTGGAATCCGAACATCAAAAGGGAGAGCTCCGGTGCCTGATAAAAATGTGCGTCCCTCTCAGCAAACCACTCCAAACACTGTTTTCTCCATCCTACTGTGAAGCTTGTCACTGCTAATGTGATTCTTATGATTCTTGCCGCCCTGTAGCCTCTTGATCTTTCCCGAGATCTCTCTGCCCCTGAGAGTGTTGGAAACAAAATGTCCTGTCTGGTGTCCAGAGCTTAAAATAATAGACGCTGGGTTCCTGCTGCCACGTTGAAACTTTACTCCAAGGTCTCTCGCAAACCCCCCTGCCCCCAGCCTCCCGCCCCCTCTCCACGTCGGGGGAGAAGTAAGGCTGACCTGGCAGACAAAGAAGGGGGAAGAGGCAAGGAGAGCAGGCATTCTTAGAACACTGCAGGCATTCTTTAATATCAATTTGATTTTTCAGTGAGATATGTTTTAAGGAAAGATCCTTCCCATCTCTGACGGAAAGGATCACCTTTTCCAAGCAATGCTGCCTAGGAGCGTGCTTGAGGCCATCCAGTCTGCATCTGAACAGTGGTGGTGTGCAAAATAATTTAAGGGGGGCGAGCAGTGTGTATTTCTGCATGTGCATTTTTAAGCTTGGAAAATAATACAATAAGTCACCCTGTGGCATTTAGGCATAGTCATGTTTCCTCTGTTCGAAAGCGAGCTTGCAAAGTCGGCAGAAAATAGAGAGAGGCATTGGTGTTGGCTCATGAGCTCCTCATATCCGCCTCCTTCACTTAGTCTCATGGGGAGAAATGCCTGTTTCTCTCTCTTTTTTTTTTTTTTTTTTTGCATGCTGATGATTCAAAAGAAAAGAAATTTTCCTTCTTTAGCTTTGGACAGGTTTTTCTGGGAGTCTCCACTGTCTGCAATTCCTTCTGGCCCTCTGGAGACTGAGTTGTCCCAAACATATTTTTGGAAAGGCCACAGACTATTGTTTTTATTAGGGGACTGCAGAGCTTTGTAGTAGGATGCTTTGTGTTTTATTTGTTTTCCTTCCCCTGCCCCAGCTGTTTTTGTTTTAACAGCATTGGAGGGAAGGTTAAAGTATTGGTGGCCTCTGTTAACCTAGCCCATCTCTCAAGTCGGCAGAGCTAGAAATCTGGATGGATGGAACGGCACCATACGGGTCATCTGCCAGGATGGGTTCATCCCTGATTTCACCCACCCTCCTGAGAGGGGTGAGGCTGACACTGGGGTTGACCTCAAGTTGAATGAGCACTTTGGACCAGATAGCTGTCCGGGGAGCAGGTCACCCCCACAATATGTACTATCTGAGTGCCCAAGCTCTCAGGGGCTGCTGGGATGTCATCATGCTCAATGAGAAGCTATGACATAAGCCCATCTTTTCCTCTCCATGTCCAACCAGGGAGCCTTACTCCACCAGGACACAATCAGGCACCTAATGGTGCGGTGCATGGCCTTGGAGGTGAGTTGGTAATGGCAGCTCTTTTTAAGACATCTGAGTCTCCTTGGCTGTACCTTGTGAAAACCAAAACTCAGGCCTGGTTTCATCCCAAGAGAACCTCATTTAAATGGTCTGGGGTGCAGGCTGGGCATAGGATTTTTCCAAGCTCTCCAGATGATTCTGAGGTGGCACCCAGGCCGCTGAGAACTGCTGCCCACTGAAAAAGGTAGTAATAACTTTTCAAGCACCTACCATATGCCAGGCATGGTACCAAGCACTTTCCATGCTTTAACCCCTTTATTTCTCACATTTTGTCTGGGAGATAAGCATATTTATCTCTATTTTATAGGTAAAATTGAGGTTTTAAGGCCTTAGGTTGTCCAGGTACAGTTTGATTCTGAGACCATTTAACTTTAAAGCTTACCCTTTTCCACTCAACAGCCTCTTCAGAGAACCCAGAAAAAAGCAAAAGAAAACACTTGGATAAACTCTCCAGAACCCTACATAAGAGGTCAACTCATTCACTTACTTTTCTGCTCAGGGACCTTCTCTGTCTTCTACGTAATAGGTGGAAGAAGGTTCAGAAATTAATGATGGATTTTGCATGTTGCAAAGGGGCCATGGCTGCAGTGGCAGTCTCCATGTCATCCTGGCATGGTCGTCCCTGTACAAAAGGACAAGTGCTAAGAATGCCCCCTACTTTTACAAAGCACTCTTCAAGCAAGGATCACAAAGCACAGCTTAATTAATAAAATCACCCACATCCTGTCTAGATGAGTAGCATTTTATATGTACAAATTCCTCTGCCCCCAGGCCCTCCAAGAGTAGGAGAATGTTTCCAATTTTAAAGAGTGAGCAATAGAGTAATTGAAAGGAGCTGTATCTTGGCCAACGAAAAAGACCTCAAAGGCATTTATAGTGACCTATATGAGAAAACATGGTGACCACAAAGTGTGTCATAATGGCTTGTAATCCATGCTCTGCTTAATGGTTCAAAGATAGGAAAGACAGGGCAAGAATAAAACATTCAGTTCTTAAGAGTCAGCTAACCCTGGGATTGATATTCTGATCTGTTTGGTCAACTCTCCAAAGGATCTAGAAGCAGTAAAGTGATGACATTAGCTGATGATTCAGTTACTTGGGTTAATCAAGGCAGAGGGGACAGACGGGGCCAATTAAGTAGCTGGACAACCCAATGATAGATGAATCATTATGGGCAAGTGCAAAGATAATGCCATTGGGAAAAGCAATTTAAGTCATTCATGCACTTCCAGGCCAGGAAATCCTTCTAGTCTTTGAGGGGGATCATTTAGGAATCATCAGACCCAGCCTGATGAAGTCATCTATTCACTGTGCAACTAACGATCAACAAAAGAGCTGAATGCACAAGGGGACAGACCATATGGAATACATTTTGGTGACTGGGATGTATATCTGTGCCTTCATTTCAATCACCTCTTTAAACAAGTCTTACTCTGTCCCTCTTTTCTTTTTCTTTCCTGTCCCCAGTCTGCCCCTATTCCTTATGTTGTAATACACAGATTCAATGTACGGATGAAATTTTTTTTTAACGTAAAGACAAATATTCTCATTCCTAATTTCTAGTTCTTTCCTTGACATGGGTTGGTCTCTGTACACATAACAAGTTTCCAAGCGACGCTTCAGCATGCTACAGAACAGGTTCTTTCAAGCACCAAGAAGCTGTGTCTATAAAATTTACACAAATTGTTCTACACCTCTCCAAATCACTTACTTGTATTCAAGTTTCAAATCTGGAACTTTGGGGGAAAAGGTTTATCTTTTTTTGAAAAAAAGAAGGTGGGTGGGAAGATAAAAGTATATATGAATTAAAGTAAATCATACTTGCAATTTCTTATTTTTTAAAGCCAAAGTCCAAATCAGGAACCTGAAGGTAAAGGTTATCAATGATGGCCATATTGATAAGTCCAATGGACACTACTTTATCTCTTGATTTATCTTCTACCCTCCTCCATTGCTGTTTACCTGCCTTTTAAGCTCATCACCCTCTTCCAAACCATTAAATGTTGGGTTCTTCAATCTCTGTCCATTTTTCTAGACAATCTACCCAGAGGTTCATTCTTGTAATGCCTGGTTCTCAACCACTGTGTCCTACAAACCATAGGACCATTGCACCTGTTCTGCTTCCAATGCCTGAAATGCTCTCCTCTGTTTGTTTGCCAGGCTAACATTTGTTCATCCTTCAGATATAAACGCACTTATTATGTATTGACTTCCCCAGACTTGGTCCAATCTAACATGGGTTCTCATAATACCAAATAGTATTCTTTACAGCACTTAACAGAGTTGCAATTTTATATCCATTTATGATGATTTGATTGTCTATAAGTTCTTCCCTCTCCTATTTTTTTTTTTCCTATTTCTACTGACTAACTTTGCCCTGCCCACTTATCTTCTTCATGGGTTACCATAGCTTCTACTGACCAATAGCTTCCCTTGTCTTATAGATTCTGATAATAAGCTTTTTTTTATTATGTCCTTAAATATCTAGTCTTACTACCAATTGTTGGTTCCCTCTAAATTTTTCATATTCACACTTTACCAGTAAGAGGATCTTATTGGTATAATTTATATTTATTATCTCTTTGGAAAAGTTCCTATGATAGACCCATTCATAGATCCTTGGCCAATATCCAAATGGACTGCCCTTAGGTCAAGGGTGACCTGCATCCATTAGCTGTTGCCAGCATGGTGGGGGTAAGAGGTCAGCTTTCCTAAGAAAGTACAAGCCAGATGCTTTTTTATCACAACCTGCTTGCTCAGAGCTGGCAGACTTGGGGAGGGAACTTCCTTGAGAACTGGAATTGGGTGAAGGATAATAACAGAAAACAAGCAGGGAAAATTGGAGCATTCAACATCCTTCCCCTTGGTTGGTGTTCCACTCAACTAAATTTCCATTCCCCAGCATATATTAACACATTTTAAATGTTACAGAAATCAGTAGATCTGGGTCTGATAAGCAAAGAAAATTTCTGAAAAGATCTGAAATATTTGGGGAATGATAGAGCCTAATTAAAAAATATCTGATGTTTGTATTTAAAAAGTACCCTTTGGGGGGCTGTCTACTTTTGGTTCACCCTTTTTAGGAGTAGCCCTTCAGGTCCCCAACTGAAAGTGAAGGGGATCTACCAGTCCTTCTCCATGGTACGCTCCAGACTCTAGTCCTTGATGTCCTATCCCATCCCTCACAACATGAGTCTGTCTAAAGCTTGCTCGGCCATCAACCTTTCCACTGCCTCTACTGAAAAAAAATTTGGTATAACAATGATGCTAACATCTGGCAGAGATGAATTTTATTGAACTTCAGGAGAAGAGATGACCACCACCCATTATCTAGGCAGACATTATTCACTGCTGCTGTTGGGCAGAGCACCATAATACAGGGGTTAACAATACATAATCTAGAACCCAATTACCTCAGCTTTAATTCTGATTCTGCTACCTACTAACTATATGAACTTGGGTAAGTTACTTGGCTCCTCCTCACATATAACATGAGATTACATCTATGTCAGTACAACTTTTAAAGAACTAAATAAATTATTAAATGTCAAGTGCTTGTAACAGTGGTCACATTACATATTTGTGAGCTACAATTATTGTGGTTGGTATTTTATTGTCCTTTAGAGGTAACCTCATCCAATTGGTGGGCCACTTGAATTTCTCAGGACACATTCGATTATAGGTTTTAGAAATTCAGCTCAAAGTAGCTTAAATAAGAAAAAGAAATGTGTTGGTTCATACAACAGGGCATGAATAGACCCAAAAATTTCAATGATGCCATCAGGACTCTGGCTGACTTGTGTCTTGGCTTTCTTTGGGATCAACATCATTTTCAAGCAGATTTCCTCCATATGGTGACAAAGATGTAAGGAGACGTCCACTGCTTAACCCATTGTCAAGGCACAGTCTAGGGCCATGCCTCTAAGAAGGAACTAGAGGATATGCTGACTAAATGGTTTACCCATTTTACATCTGGAGAACTACAGAGAACCAGGAATGATGTTCAGAATATTGAATAACTGGTAGAGTGACAGCTCTGATCAGTTTGAATGGACAGCTCACCAATCAGAACAGAGGTCAGCGGTAGCAGCACATTCCTGTTGAGTAGCAACCTTGCATCAAATGCAAACATTGGACTGATTTCTAGGGGTGTTAAACACCCAATCCTACCCATCCATCCTTATTGAGGATTTACTGACTAGTTGTGGCTGATTTACTGACTTTCCTGATTAGAGGCAGGACTGCAGTAGGCAAATATATCCAGAACTACTTCAGAACCTCCCCACTGGTCACACTGAGGACTGAGGATAAACTTTTGAGGAAAAGCACTGGAGATGGACATGTGTACCTTGGCTTGACCTGTCTGGAGTCAAGACTGTCATTTTTTTCTGCTTGGATAAAGCAGAGGTTCCCCTCTTCCCTTCCCCCTATTACTCTACCACCACCAAATACCTCACAAAACAGTCCTGGTTTCAGCTGAATCTGTCTTGTCCAGGAATGTGCTACCCCTTCAAATTCAGGTTGGGTGATACATTCTTTAATTAGAGACTTAGATGTGGAGAATTTAATGGGCCAGCTCAGTTTAGCTAAAAAGCCTCTACCAACAACTAGTGCAATGTGTGTGTGTGTGTGTGTGTGTGTGTGTGTGTGTGAGAGAGAGAGAGAGAGAGAGAGAGAGAGAGAAATTTCTTGTGTCACTCCTCTTGAGTTAATATTTTTAAAGCAGTTAGTACAGAGTCCATACACAATAGGTACCTAATGATAGTCCACCTCCTTCCTTCTTGCTGGAAACCTTCCCACCACTCCACCCCACTGTGGTCCTGCAACCTAGCCTACCTTTAGTTGCTAGCAGTACCTGGCAGCACCACTGCCCCTAGATCCTGGCTTCCAGGCTCAGGGCAATTGCCAGGCATCAGTGCCCACACCTGCCCGCCCTGCTTCCACCTCCTCCCAGCTAACGCTGCAGGCTTGCAGCTAGACTTAGGAATGCTTGCCAAGCCAATCTGACCTTTGCTTCCCTCTTCTTGGTGGTAATTGATGGATTTCATGCCTGTCTCCTTTCAGGGTTAAAGAGAGTACGGCAACTTGCAAAAAACACAAGATACTTCAGACAGAGACTGAACGAAATGGGATTCATTATCTATGGCAATGAGGAATCTCCCGTTGTTCCCCTGCTCCTTTACATGCCTGGTAAAGTAGCGTGAGTATCCAACAGACTCTCAGAGTAACGCCTAAGCCCCAAGGGGATCTGACTAAGATGGTGCTTTTCACACTGTGACGCTCTTGCAGAGTAGGCATTGGTCATGCACTTTGAACAGGGTGCCAAGTTCAGAATTCACTTTAGAGCTGCCCAGAAGCCACATGCCAGCCCATCAGCAGGGTCTTTTCACAAGTAGTAAGGTCCGCCATTCTCAAGCTCTGTGAATTTAGGGGAGTCACCCCTCCTAAGTCTCAACAATAAATTAAGGATGATCCTGAACCTCCTCCTGCCCTAAGATCTTTCTCAGAGAAAACTCCTCATATTTCAAAATGTTACCAGGCTCTATGCTTTCTCCCATTGAACTCCTGCGGCCATCCTCAGAAGAAGGCAGCCTTACTTTAAGTGTGGAGAAACTGAGGCTGGGAGTAAACACCTTGCTTAATGTCATGCTTGTCAAGCAGTAATAAAACCAAGAGGCCAACCCAAACCTAGGTTTGCTCCAAAGCTCATGCTCTTAACACCAGATTTTAATGCCTCTCATGTGAGCTTATTTGGAGTTGTTTTCCAATGATTGACACTCTGAAATTGAGCATCAGTAGCAACTGCATAAAGAGAAAAAAATGACTATTTCTCAGTATGTCATAGACATTTTTATATGTGAGCCATTCTCCAACCTGCTGGAGACTAATTACCTCTGTTATTAAAAGAAAGTTAATTAAAATCCTTTCTAAATGCGAAATGCTTATTTGTGTGTCTGGCCAAGCCCATGGAAAGTAATATTCAACATATATTTATCAGATTCTAGAGGTCCTGACTCTCTTAAGATAAATCCATTGTTGGAACTTTCTGTTTGGCTCTCTAACAGTCTAAATAGATTGGCAGGGTATTGGAGGTACAGAAAAGAGATTCCAGGACTATTAGTTGAAACCTAATGAGGGGTAGGAGTGAGTTAATAGTTCCCAAAAGATTGATTCTTTGGAGCACACTTCTGTGTCATTTCACCACAGCAAAATCACATACAGTTAAAACATATGTGTGGGTTGTTTAGTGTGCCACAGCTTTTCCACCTCTCAGACTTTTGTTCAGATCTGGGTCAGGATAGCAATGCCTGGAGTGGCAAGAAGACAGTGTGCTACAGAAAGGTCACACAGGGCACTGCTCTGTGCTAATGGCAGGGAGGGGTGACAATGGTAATATAAAGTAGCAGATAATCTAAACCCCTTTACCATCTGATTTTGGAAGGCACAAAAAAAAAACTATGTTTATTCAGAGTAGTTGGGGAAATGGTGTTTTCTGGAAGAAAGACTCCATATTTAGTTCATATCAATCTAATATTTTCTCATTAACTCAAATGAAGACACCAAATATCAGCTTACTTTATTTTTGGGAGTGTGACGTTTACAGCACTGGCAGGTGGCAGTAGGGGGTGTGCTGGCTGAGTAGTTCAGATTTGATGGTGAAGGTTGGAATTAAAATCTCAACGGGTTGGGAAATGGATTGACCCAATGAGAAGAGCCCATGAAGAATGAAAACAAATGCATTTAAATTCAATAAGTCAACTGTATAATAACAGAATGAGAGTTTCCCTGCTCATTTATGTGCCAGGAGTCCTGAATGGACAACAGCAAATGTGAAAAATAAAAATAGAACTGAGAAGGAAGCTTGATGTAAAAGTTCTGTTCTTCGGTGTAATGAGATATTTGGAATGAAAAAGAATTTTGACTCTGCCTCTTCCTAGCTGGGGAAATCTGGGACAAGTTACCCAACCTTCTGAAATGAGATATAATAGTACCTATTTCATAAGGCCACTGTGAAGATTAAACAAGATGAGGTCTATTGGAATTTGGCATTACTCTTACATAGAAGCTATTCAGTATTAGCTATTATTAATAGTATTAATAATATGTATAAAGCACTAAATATAGTGTTCAGTGTACTGTAAGCACTCAATCAGTGGTAGCCATTATTACTACTACTATTTCTAATTCTGCTACAATAATGATTATTACTAGTTTTAACTCAGTGCAAGATTGAGTTACCATGGTTGCATGGCTCTCCAAGATAGTCACTGCAATCTTTAGTTACATTAATAAATATAGAACTTCTGGGGGAAATAGCAGATAAAGATTCTGTGGTACCCAGCATCAATTATGTTATATTGAACACTGGAAGATACGTCAAACTATCTAGTGCCTTCCAATTTAAGATGGATTTAATGAGGAGCTAACGTTGCTAAGTGCCCATTATGAGCTACATAAGGCTCTTAGACCCAGTGATCATCCGTTGAGGGTAGGATGCTTAGCCCTAGTTTACAAATGAGGACACCAAGACTCACAAAAGTCAAACTACTTTCTAAGTGCCACTCAGGTTGTAGGTAGTAGAGCATAGAATTCAAAGAGAGTCTCATTTGCCTCCTAAACCAGAGCTCTTTTCAGTGCACAGCACACCCTCTCAAGCTTTAGTCCTTAGGGGGAAATGCACATCAACTGCTACAATGGAAAAAACCTCTAATTGTTTGGGTTGTCTAAGCAAACTTAGAACAGGTTAGTTATCAAAGGTCATATCATCTACTGTTAGCAGGATTGCCGGCAAGAGCTTGCCCTGCCACCTGGCCTGATTTCTATCTCTGATATTTCTTCAGTGAAAAGTTTATATGTAGAGAAGCTTATAATACAGGAGTTAATTGTATAAGCCAGTGTATGAGCACTTCTTTCATTTGCTCATTTTTAAAACTTTCATTTCATTTAAAAACTGTAGAACGAAAATATAGATCTAGCCAGTTGAACTTTTGAAGAGAGTCCTCTTGCAACTCTACCACTGGAGTCTTCTAAGGAGTTCAATATAATGTGACTTCACTCATAAAACATACACTTAAGTAATCAAGAATGTATTGCATTTACTATTTGGTACAGGGCTTACGTTTCCTTTCATGGTCCTTGTCACATGCATGGAAGACGATGGGCTGCAAGATGCAGTGAGGCTGTCTGCAACACACGCTAATGTTTATTATTATTATTATTATTAGTTATTATTGCATAATTAGTTTCTTTCAGCCTATGCCAGCTCTGATTTCCTTTGGGGAGTACAAACCCAGAGGCTCATTATATAAAATGTTCAGGGCAATTATGTGCGTTAACTGGAAGAGGTGAAGTTTCATAGCGTAAGTTTTAAGCTCAAAAGTGCTCCAGGGAGGCCTCAGATCAGCCTAATGAATCAACAGTCATAGAGTTTGCTTTACATTCTCTGGCAAAACTCGCTTCCTCTGGTACAAAGAGAAAGTCGCAGACAGTGAAAACGCTCCTTTGGGAGTCCGGACAACTGGCCTCAGATCATGGGTCAGGTGGTTTGTACTCCAGCAATAAAAGCACTTGACTTGTTTCTCAGACAATTATGAGCTCTCATCCTGTGCAGTTCCGTGGGCAGCCTTCCATAGGGTGATCAAGAAAGAAAGAACGGCCTCTGTTTGCAAGCTTCCTCTCCTTGTAGCCTTCCCAGTCCGAATCAAAGGGCCAGAGAGGCTGTGTGCTCGGTGGGTCTCACAGTCTCCATCGCTCCCCTTGATAACATGCATGAGGCCCCCGAAAGGCAGCCGGCTAAGGGGCGAGGGGAGCGAAGGGATGGGCAGGCTCGCTCCCACGTCCGGCTCGAGGATTCTCCCTGAGTTAAGGCCGGAAGGTTTCTGCATCTGCCTCTTAATGCTAAGAGCAGAACAGAGGCATTTACCTCACTCAGTAATTAACGTTTCCTGCAGAGAACAAGAGAGCCCAGGAGGGAAAGATTCACTCGGGGCACGTCTTTTTGTCTGACCTTAGCTCTTGGCACAAGAAATTTACAGATTTTGGCAGCTTGATATTCTAGAATTGTTACTGAGATTAGCTCTGGAAGAGAAAGAGACTAGAAGCAGTTAAGGGGAAGAATCAAAGCTTTAAAAGGGTTTTTTTTTCTCTGCATCAGAAAGCTTTGCAGTTTGGGGGCTTATGTCCTACACGCCACATCTAGCGGCCAGCCTCCCTGTGCGTGCACATTTCCTCCCGGGCTCCCTCCTGCCCCACTTCCCCTTTAACCAGTCAATGAATTTACTCTCCCTGGACATACCTGGGTGTGTTCATTCACACATGAAGAAATGAGGAGACCCTTGCTATTTCCTATCTCTGGTTTAATAAAAAATAATGGGCTCTGGAGTGAGGATATGGCTTGGGTTGGCTCGGGCAGACCCTCTGATTATGGTCTTCAAATTACAGCCATTAAATACAGGCTCCTCAAAATTTTCATACTATATTATTGGCATTAAGTTTCTAAAACATATAGGTGTGCATTGAATATATATACTTTATGTAATGACGCTGTGTTAGCTATTTGGTTTTAATTTCTAGGAATCCTGCAGACAAAAGATTTAACATCAGTGCAGACTCATTAAATTAGGGTCATGTATATCAGCATTTTCTGCTCAATGTCAGAGACTTGGTACTCAAGACTATTTAATAAGTGTCCGAGGCCCAGTAATATATACACTCAGGTGCCATCAAGTGGCTGTCCCATTTCTTTGTGAATTGTGTTTGACAGATATTTAATAACTTCAATCATCTTCTACTAATTGGATTAAAAAAAGGAAAGGTCAATTAGCCATATTCTTTTTTGCAGTATAATCTTGTCATCTCTCAGTTACCTCTTTTTTTTGTCTTTTCTTTAGGGCTTTTGCAAGGCATCTACTAAACAGAAAAATCGGGGTGGTGGTTGTTGGATTTCCAGCTACTCCTCTAGCAGAAGCTAGGGCCCGGTTCTGTGTTTCAGCAGCACATACCCGGGAGATGTTAGACACGGTGAGTACAGCACAGGCCAATGGAATCTCCAGTACCGGTACCTTGGATTCTGAGCACTTTTTTTTATTGAACTAGCTTAGGGTTTCCTGAGTCTCTCTTGGTAGGTTTAGGAAAATAACACTAATAGAACTCACTGCTAAAAAACAAGGGTATGCCAAACTGCCCAACAATGTGATCAACTCAGTACATCGAAAAGGAAATCAGTTTAGTGAAGACTTGAGTCAAGTCAGTGCTTTGGCTTTAGAGAAAAGACTGACTGAGTAGCCAAATGTTGTGCTGTTTACTAGTTCTAAATGCAAAAGCTAGTCTAACGTGCTATGTCAGCATCGACTGCCTGCATCATGACATTTTTCATAGCCACCAAATTCATCCTAGTAACATATAACCCAACTAGGCAATGTGTTGGAAAACCAATAACAAAGACCGATCTATCCTATCAGCCATTTACATGAGGTATTGATCTAAAAACCACATTTCATTGTCTTTTGATTTAAATCTTTATGCGAATGAGTAATATCAGAGAACTAAGCCATCTCAACCCCTTTGGAGTTGGTGGAACTTTCCTATAATGTCAATGCAATTTAGCAAACACTATTGAGTGTCCACTATATGAAAAATCCTGGAGCAAAAAGTCTAAGAGGAGATACTAATAAATGAGCAACTAATGACAATACTAGACAGGATAAATTAATCTTGGAAAGGAAGTATAGATGACTGCAGGAGCATGAAGGTGGAAATGAGTTATTATATATTAAATAATATATGTTCATTTCTTATATATGAATGAGTGATAGATGAGAGTGGGAATGACTTCTACAAAGGGGAAGTCCATAAGCCCCATTTTACCTTTTTCGGAGCATTAGGCCTTATATTGTCTTCCTCCTCATTTGAAAAGGTAAGAAAAATAGGCTCAAAAGAGAGTAAAAAGCCATGTCCAATACCATAGGATTCATGATATACTAAAAGTAAAAACTGCCTTTTGTATATTCTGGATCTTAGTTGTTTCATTTGTAAACCTGGGGATATATTTACCTGCCTGAATTAAGAGAACTGGGACAGATGAGTTCTTGGTCCCGTGTGGTTTTAAAGTATATTATTCTATGGAACACAGAGAAGTGTGTTTAAAACTGGGGGAGGGAGAGGTCGGGTGAAGGTGGGGGGTAAGCACGGGGGTAAAGGGGGGGTACTAATTAGCTCCCACAGTGGCCCATTTTGCTCTTGGCCAGGTTGATTTGCTGTGTCATGAAAATATCATTCAAATGTAATCCACAACCTTATCTTTTCCTTCCACAAGTTCATCTATAAATCATTAATCTTTAAAATAAAGCTGAAGGGTAAGCATGGGTCAGATGCTTTTATTCTTTTCTTCATTCCACCAAAATAAGTGAAAGATTCATAATGTGGAGGCAGACTATGAAAGAATTTCACGTCAGTTCATTAGCACCTAACATTCCTCTAGGGATGCCTTCTACGCCACACCTTAATGATCTGCATTTCTCTTCTTTTCTTTAAAACCAAAGAAGCTGGCAAAAGAAGAGGGTGGCTCTCTGTGAGGCGCTGGAGAGCAGAGCCCCCGGGGTGAAAGATAACTAACGGGGGCAATGTCTCTGCAGGTGCTGGCCGCCCTGGATGAGATGGGTGACCTCCTGCAACTGAAATACTCGCGGAACAGGAAGTCGGCGCGCCCCGAGCTCTACGACGAGACCAGCTTTGAACTCGACGACTAAGTCTCCAGGTCCTGGATGGAGCCTAAAGACTTTGCCAGAAAGATTATCCCTTTGCCTCAAAAAGAATATAAGTGGATTTCTCTCCCGTTCCAAGGACAGCTTGGATTTTGAACCCAGCTTCGTTGAACTGGGGGAGATGTTGTTGGGTCCTTCGTGTCTCCAACTCAGGACTGCAGAGACAAATACAGTTTCAGATTTCAGTTTCTCTTCTTCCAAGTATCCTGCTACACACACACACACACACACACACACACACACACACTTCTCAGAATGTTTGTAATGGCAGTGAGCCTGTGTTTTAGCTGCTACTGTGCAGCCTCTTTGGTCCAGACCCTTTCAGGAATTCCAACCAAATGAGAGGGTTTTGATTTTTAATTCCGTAGATCTCACTGTGTGTTTACTTACCCCATCTGCAGACATGGGCCAGGGTGGTGGGCAGCAGTGGACCTCCTTGTTCCCGCATGAAAGCACCAGCTAGAACTCGTGTATCACAGGAAGTTCCAGGCAGGAAGGTAAAGAAATGTTGCTTCTACCATTTGCCACATTTGGACTTTTTCCAAGGACAAGTGTCAAAAGCCATAGTTAGTGTTTTGAGGGAGAGAGCAGAACTGGCCAGCAGCGCCTAGAGACGTCTTTGAAGGAAACTTTCCTTTTTCTCTTGCTGGTCTCCTACAGTTTTACAGCTGAGCTTTTGAGGTTTGGAAAATTCAAGATGTTTGTTTCATAAGGAAGTGGGTAGACAGCAAGCACCAGCCAAGTTAAGACCTAGACTAAAATCGTGAAGTTAGAAGAATTTGAACATTTTTGGTGCCATGCAGAGTGAATGTTTAGCATGTATAATCTCTATGACTTTAAGGAATGAGTTGACATTTTCCTATTGAATTTTGAGTAAATGGTGAGATTCAATTTTCTTTAGAGTTGACTCCCAAGACTACACTTGAAGAATTGGTTCAAAACTATCTAAAAGCAAATATTCAACATTCTCAAAACTGACACCCCCACTTAGGCCTATTAACATTAAATAGTGCTGTCATCTGCCAAATGCACTTAAATTGGTGCAAAGTGAACTTGCACACTATTGGCAACTAACTATAATTTACTTCAGCCCTCATTCGCGCGCTCTCTCTCTCTCTCTCTCTCTTTCTGTCTCTGAACACAGACTTCTCTGGAATAGTACCCCTTTGCTAATTGGATCTAGTTGGTATGGAAAAAGCCAGTGGAAAACCTTATCTTTAACAAGCTCCCAGATGGTGCCCAGATTTGGAAACTCTAAAGAGCAGTGGTGACCTTTTAGGAAAGCTTCTGTAATAGTTTGAATGAGTTACAGAACATTCCACTCCATCAAATGACACTATAAACAAATCACTTCAAGAGAGGTTTGACTTTGTGTGACACAGATGGACCCAAGCTTTCATGCTGTGCACTGAGATAGAAACTCAACCCGAAGCTCCAGTGTTGGATGGAGCAATGTGCCCTGACACTCAAAGCTTATTAAAGGGTAAGGGTGATCTCCATGGTAAGTTCTTGGAAATTATAACCCCTAGTAGGTACAACAATTTAAAAGTGATCATGAATATTTTTAAGTATTATAATATTCCTCGTGAACAATTTTTAAGTACTATTAGCTTAAAAGGAGAGAAAGTGAGTTCTGAAAATGCAGTTGCCCCATCCAATGACTGAACTTGATAACTAAATTTCAGTTCTTCTCAATGAACCAATACAGCATTACTTGTGCAAAGAAAATATATGTTGTATAAACATAGAAAGACAATGATGACATGTAGGTATTTTCTTTTGAAAATGTGCATTTAAATGAAATTAATCCTAGTTAATTTTCCAAAATGCATAAGAAACGAAACAGGAGACAAAGAAGGCAGCAGCATGTCTGGGCCTTCCTAGGGTATAGCAAGCAATAAGCATCCCCTTCCATTCTGGGTGTCTGTGATCTACACATCCATATTTTGAGTTTTAAGCCTCTAGAGGGGTGTCTGTGAGCAGGAATTACTATCATTATTACTTTCATGGAGGCTCTTCAGTTAACCCATGATAGAAAACTAATTAACCACTTGGCATGGGAGGCGAGGGGAGATTACTCTCTTCATCAAGATCCAAGAGTTCTAGGGCAATTAATTACTTTCTCATGTACAAAATAAAAGACCTATCTCTGTCAGAGTCTGTGTTGAATATACATTTATAAGAACAACAACTATAATCCAAGTGGAATGCTTCCTGAGCATATTAAGAGGGATCCAGGTCTCACTGGGCTAGTAACATAAGGAGATATATGTGTGTGTATGTGTGTGTGTATATATATATATATATCATATAGAATGAGGTTGGTTAAGAGTGTGATTGTGAATAATGAGAATTTGTCTTCTGCTGCTAGGTTAGTGAGACCATGATTTTAATTCAATAGGGATTATTGAGCTTCCATAACTGTAACAGAGCCTAAAGGATCCTTTGGTTGGTTCTTTTGGGAAAGAGAATTTTCTAACAGAACTATAATGTTATGTGCCCCAACCTTCTTATTTGCAAACAGGCACACACACACACACACACACACACACACACACACAGCAAGTAAAAGTATAAAGGTAGAGAGATGAGAATCTGGCTGATAGATAGATGGAAGGTGTCATCCTAAATATGATCTTCAGGGAAGCTGCAGATAAAGGATCCAGACTGATATCTGTAAGGAGGATCATTTGCATACTGAAATGGCATGGACACATTTCTAATCTTATCATGGAACTGCAGTATCATGGATATTTGGCTGGATTGCCTTTCATCAAATTTTGGTCCAACAGAGACCACAGGCTTCAGAATTTACCAAGAAGCTTGATAAAATGCAGATCCCTGGTTCCCACACCAGCCTTCCACTGAATCAGAATAGTGATAGGAATCTACATTTTCATCAGCCCTCCCAGGGATTCTAATCCATGTCATAATTTGAGAACCATTATTGGAGCTTTTGTTTTGGTAGACCAGTTGGCTCTAACAACATAACAAAAGTTTAGTTCCAATTTTTTGTTTATAGTTAAGGTTATTTATACTACTAAAGTAAAACCAATTATTCCAACCTTTTCTACTCAATTGGACATTTTGTTCCCATTTTCCAGGTATCTCCTTTTCCAATATTGAAGAATAACCACCATTCACTTGAATAAATTATTCCTTCTCTAATTCTTCTCTGTATCATTTCCTACAAAATGTTCCCTTCCCTTTCATCATCTTGTTCCATTGAATGTGGAATCTTGTTTCTTTACTTTTCTTCTACCCCTTAAAAAAATCTTCAACCTTTGATTATTTATTTATTCCAACAACAGCTCTTGAATAGGGTGAGACTCTTAACAGTTCTTCAAACATGCAATGCTCCCCTATTTTTCTTCAGAGATAGCAAATATAAGTGACCTACTCTGACCTAAAGCTCTGATGTTGAAACCTTCACTCAAATATATTTTTTTATTTAAAGCAATGATAACAATTGTATTTTAAGCTTATCTAATGATTTCTTGGCAATTTTACTGGTCTCAATAAGAACAACATATTTGAAGTCTGTTTTCTCAGGCCCTTTGCAGCCGTGTAATGTTTAGGAAATTAAAAGGAGTCTGTATTTTAAATGTTTCTAAGCAATTTTTGTGGTATGTTGTCTAATGGTGTTGTGGTGTGTGTGTATATGTCTGTGTGTGTGTGTTTCACTAAAACATTTGAGGTGACCAATTGCATTTCATTCTGCCTGTGAAATGTTAGTTTATTTAATAAACAAAATACCAAAATGGATGAAATAAAAAATAATTGGTGGTTTTATGTCAATTTAGTTTGGGGTATTCTTTTTTAAAACAGACTGGAGTAGAAATTTGCATTTAAGAATTTCATTGAGGAAAATTGGCAAGAGAGGCTGGTGCTGGCTTGCACTTTGTCACAAGAACCAATTGTGCTCATCTCTTTCCAATTCTGTATTCGATGACATCACATTGGTAGCAAAAAATTGGCCATGCTGCAAATATTTACACCATGGAAAATGGCAAACACTACAAATTAGGGATCTGGAAATCCAGCTGTTAAACATTTACCAGCACACCACCGAGACCACATGCAATGGTACAGTATCTAGGTTGGAGAAAGTGAACAGGGTTGGAAAGGGAGAAGTCGAACTGTGATTCCCTAACAAAGGCCTTAGTCAATTCCATGGGGAGCTATGCAACTGACATGGTCTTTGAGAGTTATTGCAAAATGTGGGAGCCAGGGCTTTACGTTCTCCCCACTACCAACTAGTTGTGGATGCAAGTTAGGTGTAGGGAAGGGCATTACCTTGGGCAAGACTATTCAGCTGAAGGCAATTCTTGTGGAGGAACTCAGCTTTGAGCTGACAGCAGTCCAACTGCTTAGAAATAAAAAATTATTTCTAGTCCATCCACTTAAAAAATTTTATAATGGAAAATTTTAAACATACAGTAACGTAGAGAATAGTATAATGAACCAACATGCATCTATCACCAGCTTCAAATATTATCAATTCATAGCCAGTGTTTTTCATCTATTTCCCTGCCCATTTACTCCCATTTCCACCAGATAACTTGGAAGCAAACCCCAGATATCATAAGATTTTATCCGTAGATATTTCACTGAATCTCTCTGAAAAGTAGAGATTTCTTAACTTGTTTCTTAATTTGTTTCAACTTCATTACAAGTCTTCAGAAAAACAAAGGTATTGAAATGAGTCAAATGTTAATCTTTTCTTTCTCTATCTTATACCCTGCGTACAAATGTCATGGATTAAGACTAAGAATTCTTTCTAAAGTAGGTATGCGGTGTCTTAAAAAATAACAAATCAATCATTTTTGGACACTTATTATGTGCCATACACTGTGCTGAGAACTCTGACGTACACTGTCCTCTGGAGGCTCTCGGGGCAATAAATAACAGTCACGTTGGGAGGCACAGTGTCGAAGCTGTCATGGGGTTAGCAGAGTGTAACGAGGACTTCCCAGGCTCTGGCGGGACGCTGCTTTTTTCTGAGAATGCTCTCTCTCTCCCTCATCAAAGCCAATTTCTTAAAAAGCTATTTCAGCAAAACGTTATATATTAGCATGGATAATTCAAGCAGGAATGAGAGAACACGTGAAACCAGTTTCCCAGTTTGGAAAGTCAGGTGCCTGTGACAGTTAGGGTTTAAGGTAGCACTTGTCACTCTCAGTCTCACTGCATCCCTTCAAAGGAGTGGCTACAATCTGATGGTTGCCAGCCAGCTGCTCTGAAAAGTTATCACAGATACAAATTAATAAAATATCCAACTTCAGGAGGTCAGAGTAGAAGCAAGAAGGGATTTTTTTTTTTTTTGCTGTGGCATGAAACAGTCCTCCCTTTTATTCAGCCCAGATGCTAATTTTTATATCAAAAATATTGATTGAGGGAGCTAGTGATTTTGGCTCGCCCCCAAGTTTATCCAGGATCTTTCTTAATTAGGTTTGGGTCGGCTGCACTGCCCACGGCCAGGGTGAGGTCTGGCTCCAATCACCACATCGCGCTCTCTACTTCATCACCGTCCAAGGAACAAGGCAAGGAAATTGCTGCTTCTTTGTTTCCCCAGCCCATAAGTAGCTTTCTTTCCAGATTTGAAGCATGCATGGAGCAAATGTGTAAGGAAGACCGAAAGGAGGGTAATGGCTTCACTGTGATGAGATCAACCCAGCTTCAACCTGACCGTGATCCCAGCATGAATGGGCTCTGTGTGAAAAATGAATGGGTAGCAATGTGAGATCATGGAAAAAGGTCTTGGCGTCTTCTGAATGAAAATTTTTCACCAGTCTGATACAGCCAATCACTCTGTGAGTTTTCTAAAAGGAAAAAATAATCTCTTTCGCCAATCATACATGATTTTCCCATAATGTATCTATTTTATAAATAGCTATAGTTAAATCATGCAACTATTTTAATAATGTCCATACCAACTGCATATACTTTATACCAGTCTTTTAAAAAAATCTCTGCACACATAAGGCACCAATAAATTATGGTCACAAATTATAGACACCTATGACAACATGGGTTTTCTTTTATATATAAAATAGTGTGTTATTATTTAAAAATATAATTTAGTTGCCCTAAAACATTTTCAACTAAATATTTATGAAAAGTTTTTAACTCAAAAAAAACTGAGATGAAATTCAAAATATGTATTTGTAAGATATTTTATTAATAAGTGAACTCTGGATCAACCAAATGTTAATGATTTCCTATATAGAGAAGTCTATAAGTTCTATGGATAGTCAATGTTACAGGCGCATTATATTAAAAAAATAAAATATTTTATTAAAATGGGTTTATTTCTAATGAGGTTAACACTAACTCTTTTAAAAATTACATTTTTGACTGTGCATTTATTATTTATAATTGCCAAGTAGAGCAGAAACAAGCCAGCTATTCAAACTAATCACCATAGATCTCGATTGTGAGTAAGAAAGGAAGAACAGAAATTACCAGGTATTAGAGGAAACCCAGTAACACCAAAATGAGTGGCCAAGAGGAGAAAATAGAAAAACTTTCATGGAAAAGATAACTTTTTAAATATTCTAATTATTATTCTTGTTGGTCAACCTGATTATACGAAGATATCACATCCACGAAACAAGAATGGGTTGATGCGAAAAGGAACCAGAGTTCATAAAATTTAAATATTTAATATTGAAATGTCTGATAAAAATAAATCAATATAAAGTGAAGATAAAAAAATGACAGAAAATTCAAGAGATATAGCAGATGCATGCAGGAGGACCATTATTCATCTAATAAAATGCTGAGAAAATAAAAAATCAGGAAAAGTGAAGGCAGGGGGGAAAATTCAAAGAAATAATAGAAGAACTATTTCCCTGAAGCTAAAACAAAACAGAAGGTAGAAATGATCCAGCAAGTGCTAAGCTGATTAATAAAAATAGATTTTTTAAATTATTTTTTATTTTGCAGTTGCAGTTGACATTCAATATTATATTCTTTTCAGGGGTACTACAGAGTGGTAGACATTTATATAACTTACGAAATGATCCCCCCGATAAGAATAGTACTCATCTGACATCATGCATATTTCTTATAATATTTTTTACTATATTCCCTATGCTGCGCTTTACATCCCCGTGGCTACTTTGTAACTGCCAATTCATACTTCTTAATCGCTTCACCTAAAAAACAGATTTTCACCTAAATGCATCTTTATGAAACTTTGTTACACCAAGGATAACCAGAACTAAAAAGCTTCCAGCTTGAAAAGAGCAAAACAATCTCACCTACAAAGGTAAAAGTAATGGATTTTATTTCTTAATATTATAAACGTGTTCTCCGTTAAGATCATTCCACTTTTCACACCTCTTAGCAGTGTGTAAAAGTATTCATTTCCCCAATCTGTGCCGACGCTGAGCATTACTGTTTCCGGAACCTTTATCAATCTGATAGAGGGGAAAATGGGTTTCCGTTAATGTCGGATTCCCATTTACTAGTGATGTGTTTTTTGTGTGCATTGGCCGTTGTATGGATCTTTTGCACATTTTTTGTTTGTATCCCCTGCCACTTCTTTTTCTATTATGAATGTCTCATTAGCATTCCTGGATACTGGAAGCAATGCCTTTGAATTCAGGGGGAAAATAGTTTTGAATCTAAAATCTTATATCCAGAAAAATCTATCTAATCAAGGGAAGGTGAAACTGGGACATTTTCTACATGAAAGGTTCGGAAAGTTTATTTTCTTAGTACCTTTTCTTTAAAAATTTACTTGACCACCCTAGCTGGTTGGTTGGGGTAGTTATCCCGTGCACTGAAAGGCCGTGGGTTCGATTCCAGGTCAGGGCACATATCTGGGTTGCAGGTTCGATCCTTAGTCCCGGTGCATACAGGAGGCAACTAATCCATATATCTCTCTCAGATAGACGCTTCTCTCTCTCTCCACCCCCCCTTTCCTCCCACTCTAAAACCAATTTTAAAAAAACTACTTGCCCTGGCCAGTGTGGCTCAGTTGGTTGAGTGTTGTCCCATGCAACAGGAGTCACCTGTTTGATTCTGGTCAGGGTACATGCCTGGGTTTTGGGCTCAATCCCCATAGGGGGCATAAAGGAGGCAGCCAATCCATGTCTCTCTCTCTCTCCCTTCATCTCTCTAAAATCAATAAAAAATATTTGGAAAACAAGCACTTGACCAATAAACATATCTAAACAAAAAGAAAACATGGCATCTAGAAAACAGCAGAATTAATCCAGGAGTGCAAGGAAGCAAAATCCCAGATTAAACTTTTATAACACAAGGTGATGGGCCGGGTTCTGCTCATGTAGAAGTCAAAATTAGAGCCTGTGCTCGGCAAGCACCTTCCTCCCCAGTGTTTCAGGGACCCAGGCTCATTTCCCACGTGAAATTCCACCAAGCCCTAGGACTTGGTCATCTCATACATAGTTGGGAGTGCAGATTTCAAACCGTGAGAAAGGAAAATGAGTGGGCGGGGGACCCACATCTTACTCCTGTCTCATGATCGACCGAACGCTGACTCTTTGGACACACTCTGACGGGGATGGCCGTCCCTGACTCCATGATCTAAAGGAAGTGTCAGAGATTTATTGGACGCAGAATTGCTGCAGGCAATACCCTAACATCTCAGTTCCTAGAGATCCTCTCCCAGCACTGCTCCAGCGCCACCCCATGTATTCCCTTTAGAGGGAGGAGGCCTTACAAGCTCCATCCATGCTCCAGTCAGAGAGCCCGAGTCGTGACCTCAGGGCTGGCTGTGCAGCAGGTCAGACCAGCCGCTTATCCCATCTCTCATTCTCATCAACCCATCACAAGGGGAGGCATGCACCTAGGTCCCCAGAAGAGATTCCTGCAAGGTGGCTGTCAGATCTGAAGGCTCTCAGCTAAGGGATGTTTGAAGAGGCTGGGCTGGGCCAGACTGGAGGAGGGGGTGCCACAGAGGGGGGTGTCCACCTACGCACGCTCCCAGGCAGTGGCCAACGAGAACTTCGGGCCTGCTGAGTCTGGCCCATATGCTCCTCAGGATATAAAAAGAGAGGTGATAGGTTTCTCGCCTCTGTGATCTTCACTCTGCCTCTCAGATTGTCACACCTCACGTCAGGACCCTCCTGGGTTTCATTAGTGATGGGGAAAGCCAGCCAACTGGGGATTAGGATAGGTTTGTTTGGGGTTGACTCTTAAAATTCCACTTTCACAGGGGAATAGCCTGGGGTCAGTTCTTCAGTGAAATGCTGGAAAAAGAGAAAATATGGTGCACTTTATGGCTTGTTTATCCATCTGTATCTTCGCTGGTGCACGTTCCTGGAGTCTCTCCCCTCCTGGGTTATGACCTTTCAGGGTTTTGCAGCTTGTTCAAAGCTACTCTTCAGTGACTGGTTAAGGACTAGGAGAGGCAGCCACTAAAAATAATAGCGTGCACAGCAATTCCTTCCTGCCCCAGCCCCACATAGTGGCTTCCTTCCTTTTCACCATCCAGCCTTAAATAGGAATATGTGAGTGATGTGAAAATAAAATTTATATGTAGTAGGTCCTCACCTGGCAAAAGTAAAAACTGGGGGGCATGCTTATAGAAAACCCTTGTTCATCAGAATTTCATGACCATTCGTGCTCAGGCCTTTCGGATTTATGTTTCCAAAGGTCGTAATGAGACAGATGTTCTAGTAAAAGAAAAAAGCACCAGAAACAAAAATCTAACAGTGAGCTTCACACTTTGAAACTTGGTGTTTTTTTCTGCTTCTGAAAAAAAGTGAAAAGTTTTAATAAAAAGATGCTTAAAATGAGAGATGGGCAAGTCGAACACGTATTTAGTTAACAAAAGAGCCAAGAAATTATTGAAAAGCTGCCTTGTGTTTATGGTGCTCTCGAATTATAAGATCCAATGCTTTCAACATTGTTTATTATCAGATTTTAATGTATGAGATACATTAAAATGTACATGCCTCTTAAACATGAAATTTCTCCTCTGAAAATTTTCACTGAAGAAATACTTAAAAACTTTAGTTGCTGAAAATATTATGGTCTAAATCACCAGAAAATCTCCTATTGCAAAGTGGAAATAGTAGAGAAAATGCAAGATCTTTTTAAATACAGAGCTGAGCCTGTAAGCAAATTAGGGAAGTCCCCAGGGATGAAGAATAAAAAGGAAGGTGAAATCTTAACCTCTAACTGCTGACCTGAAACTCTGGTGGGCCTATGGGTGTTTTCTAGAATCAGTAACAGACGGATTTTAATGCCCATTTTGGAACACAGATGAGACATTAGGCCAGTGAGAACAATCTACCCAAAGGCAGAGAGAGATGACAATGATGTTTTCTGTCTACTAGGTGGAGGGGGGGAAAAATTGGTCTACTCTGAGAATTTATAACCATTGAAGTGGCCTCATGGGTTTGGCATTCACATTTATACTCGAATTCCCATGTCAAGAAATAAATGTGTTCTGAGCTGATAATTCCCATTGTATGCATGGTAAAAACTACCAGAATGTCTCTCTGAAGGGGTATATTCTTACACCAGGATCCCCACTGAGGTCCCACAGAAGATGAGTTCACAGTTCAAAATTACAAAATTCATGGGGAAATAAATAATCCACTCTGAGCAAGAGCAGAAGTTGGTATCAGAAACAATGACCTCGAATAGATGCCCTCCAATAAACACCACAAAAGTCATATTTAAATGATTAAAGACATAAAAAGTGAACAGAGAATATGAGAAAGGGGGGATAGATCTGGAATATAGAACTTTTAAAAATGTCAAAATATGATCACTAAAAGTAAAATCTCAAAAGATGGGTTAAACAGCTGCTTAGTCATAGCTTAAGAGAAAATTGGTGAACTATAAGAAAGAAAATTATTCAGAATGCAGCCCAGAGAGATAG
Source organism: Miniopterus schreibersii (assembly GCF_964146895.1). NCBI lineage: Eukaryota > Metazoa > Chordata > Mammalia > Chiroptera > Miniopteridae > Miniopterus > Miniopterus schreibersii. Next base: position 70,778,383 of record NC_138110.1, read on the forward strand.
AGATTCAAAATATAGAAAAGATCTTAAGAATAAATTAAGAATATCACAAAGGTTTAGCAACAAGGATAAGAGTATTGTTCCTAAAATCTAAATATTGGAATAATATAACTGTCCATAAATAGGAGATTTTTTAAATTTCAGTGTCTTAATTTTTAAGATTTTTGTTTAAGATTTATTTAAATGTAATTAACTCACGTTAAATGATATTGTAATATGTATTTATTGATACTGAAAGTATAAATATTTTTACAAAACTAATTAAATATTTTAACATGTATTTATATAAATCCATAAAATATCTTGAAAACTATACCCAATTTTCTCTGGGTAAGAATTATGTGTGTGTGTCTCTGTGTGTGTGTGTTTGTGCACGTGTGTGTGTGCATGTGTGTGTGTGTGAGATCTTCCACAATTAAAAAACTTAATTTGGAAAAAATTAATACATACTAGACTAACTCAGAACATTACTCATAGATCAACAATTCTTCCTTGGCTCTCCCTTGATTTGAAATCCCCACTGGCTGGGAGCTAAGCCCTAACGATGGTGATGGCTTTGCATTGAGACACAAAAGAGTGGAGAGGCCTCTTGAGAAGTCTTTTGGTCCATCCACAATGAAATTTGGATCTCAGATAAGTAGTGTTTATCACTCAAGGTCAACATCTGAATTGTTCAGGGGCCCCCTGGCCACTATGTCCCTTATCCCTTACAGTCACCCACTTAGAGGAACCTGCTACAAGTTTTTTAGGAACTCAGCCAACTACCTGGCAACAAACATAGTGAGGATGCTGGCGTGGCTGGACCTCATTCTGTCTTATGGGATGGATTTGTTGACTTCCCCAACACCACCATCCACCAAGTTCCCCTATGCTACAGAGTTCGTGCTTTATGCAACAGGACTGGCCATTCTTGGTGTTCAGAGTAGAAAGCCTGCCCTTCTCTGCTTAGTCATCACTCATCTAGGCTTTGAATTGGGTTCCTTACCCCATTCTGAATCCTGATTCCAATTGTGGACAGTCACTCACGAGAACCTAGATACTCACGAGAGAGAAATCGAGGGATTTCAATTGTACACTCTACCTTGGACTGTCATTTTACTGTTTCAGGTGACACATCATTATAGCTGTATTGCAATAACAATTTCATATCGTAAGATACAAACACTATGAATATGCTATCAGCACAACATTTCCAAACAGAGCAATCTCATGCATTAAAGCCTGATAACAACATCTACGTTAGATTAAATCCTTGTTAACTGCCAAGCCCTAGTCTAGGAACCTAATAGGTACAGTAGCAGCACCAAAGGGGTGTTAGCAAAGGCTTCTTTAAGCTCCACCAGCCTTTCCCCAATCAAGAATGTGTTCTCGATCTTCTGCAAATATCCCGCTTTCCCTTCCACCCTAACTGGTATCTGCTCTAAGTTCCCTCAATACAGAAATTCTAGACGAGCCACTGAACATCCATTTACTCGTTTGCTTCTTACAATACTATTTGAGCACAGCAACCCTATTTCGGTGTTAAAGATGAGGAAGTGGAGTAACAGGAACAAGGAACTTCCAGTGGGAACACATGGCATGGCTCACCGAGCCATGAGACTCGGCCCAGTCTACCCAGCCCCAGGGACAAGCTCTCTCTGCTCTCCTAAATTGCCTCCCTACACCAACATTTATTGAGTAACAGGTGTGTCCAGCTCTGAACTAAATATTGAGAAAGGAAAATAAAACCACTTCTGTCCTGATCTGCAAGGTGCTCACTCACAATAACAAGTGTTTATTGAAGACCAGCTGAATTCACAGCAGTGCGTAATAAAAGGAGTCACTGCATCCTCGGGCTCACTTTAGGTCCTGCATTCTAGTACTTTCTTGTTCTCTCAGCCCTCCCTTGAGGTTACCTGCAGCTCAGCGGGCATTTTCCTGCGCACTGACAGCTTCCTCCTGCAAGCACCTGCATCCCTTTACCTCAAGGTTTCCTCTGGACTCAGTAGCCCCCAGTCCACACAGACCAAGAGCTGGTACTCCAGGAGCAATGGGACTTGGCAGATGAGCTCTTCAGCTTCTTTGCTCTATGGGAGCATTATTTGAAGGTATGTTTTACACAGTCTGTCAGAGTGTCCTCAGTAGTACAGAATTCCAGCTGCCCACAGGGGTAACCTGCTCATCAATAAATTCTTTTTTTTTAATTTTTTCCTCTTTATTGAATTTATTGGGGTGACACTGGCTAACAAAATTATACAGGTTTCAGGTACACAATTCCACAACACACCATCTGTGCGCTGTATTGTGTGTTCACCACCCCAAGCCAAGTCTCCCTCCATCACCATTTACCCCTGTTCACCCTCCTCCCCCTCCTCCCACACCTCATCCCCCAGCAGTTACCACATTGTTGCCTGCTGTCGTGAGTTTTCTCTTTTTTTGCTCATCAATAAATCCTTTATTGGCTTGCCTTCTCTCCCCTGCCCTTCTTTCCCATTCTCTCTCCATGCTTCTGGAATCATCTCCCATATAAACTACTGGACAAATTCTTTTCCCTAAGACTGCTGTTGGGTAAACCCAAGCAAAAAGCCACCTCTTTCCCATTCACCCGCAAACATTTAATCTTGTGGCCTACAGTCTTATTGGAGTCACAAGAACTAGCCCAGTCAATTATGACATTGTTATAACTTTCTCCAAGAAACCAAACATTAACCTTTCCATAGGACTATCTTGCCAAATAAACCACCAACTAAGAAAGTGCCAGTCTAGATCGGCTGAATCTCAACTAACCCACAGACATGAGAAATAAATACAGTTATAAACCACTGAGTTATCACAACAACAGATGGGAAGATCTATACATTTTAAATAATTGAATGGTAATAACTCAAAGAAAAACAAAAGATTGGGGAAGAATTTTTCCTCAAACATGAAACATGAAAGAAAGAAAAAAAAAGTATGTGCATATATATATATATATAAACATATATACACATATATACACATATGTTTGCATATATATACATATATACACACACATATGTAATGAACTTATATATATAATGAATTTATTTAAAAAGTAATATCACAAAGAACCAATATATTAAGACATGAAACAATAAACAATTTCACATAAATAAATACATTAAAAAATATTGAATTTGGGTAACAATGAAAAAAACATAAAATATATCTGTGGCAAGGCACCAGATCCACCTCTACCTATTAAATATGTGAATGAAAAGACTGCGTTTTGGAGTAACTATTTCACTGCTCTTAAAACAGAAGACAAGCTCTCCGCATGATCACTGTCTCCCACCTCCCGCCTCCTCCAGCTCCGATTGCCATACTTCTTTAATGTTCTTAGCTTCTTCCTGCCTCGGGCATCAGCCATACATGATGCCACCTGTCTGGACCTTTCCTTTCCTTCTCCTCTCTTCCACTCCCCACCTCTTCACTGCATCTTGTTTTTAGTTGGCACAAGTGTACACATTACAGATTGGCAGGCAGACTTGCCCATGTTATTTAAACTATTTTCTCTCCATTTATAAATTTATTTGAGCACATCCAGTTGATTTTATGTAACAAACATATGCATGATTCAACTCCACTTTGTTTCTTTATGACAATGGAATCCCCTCTAAAATTTAAGTACAGAATGCCATTTTATTGACCACCTGCTATGGGTCTTACATACTTTCTCATAGATTATTGTCTCATAAAATCATGGCAATAACATTGTAAGGTAGCTATAAATAAACTCATTTTATAAATGAAAAAAAAAAAAAAACACTCAAGGGGAAAGTATGAGGACTTAGGGTTCTTCTCTGACATGTAAAGAGCTTGCAAGCTGTCACCTCCATTTTACAATAAAAAAAATAGCTGAACAAACTAAAAATTAATGATTTTTCTTGGATCCATCAGAGAACTGAGGTAAAACAGCAAATGGCCTCTTTGAAATCTGGGGAGACAAAGGTACCCAGGAAGCGACAGTCAAGACCTGCTTGCCTGGAACAGAAGCTGCTAGAACCATAAAGTAGTAAGACCACTGAAATGGTAATTTTGAGCCCTGGCCAGTTTGCTCAGTGGTTACAGCGTCGGTCTGCAGGCTGAAAGGTCACAGGTTTGATTCCAGCCAAGGGCACGTACCTTGGTTGCAGGCTCAGTCCGTGGCCCCAGTCAGCGTTGGGGTGTGTGTGGGAAGCAACCAATCAATGTGTCTCTCTCACATTGATGTTTCTCTCTCTCTCTCTCTCTCTCTCTCCCTTCCACTCTCTCTGAAAAGCAATGGGAAAAATATCCTCAGGTGAGGATTTAAAAATATATTTAAAAAAAGAAAAGAAACGGTAACTTTGATGAATTGCTAGATGCTGAGTGTAGACTAGTATGAGAGTGAGAAACTTTCGCTAGGACCCCAGGCTTGAAAGGTGAGAGCCAAACTTTCAAGGGGTTTATCTCCAGGAGCCCCACCAGGTTCACACAGTGATGATCCAAGAAAGATCCCCTCCCAGGTCTGACCAGGAAGGGGAGGAATAACTCTTATGGAAAAATATGTCCAGAACATTTTCCACTGCATAAACCTACTCTCCAGGGGAGCTAAAAACATTGGCGGAGCCTATACCATCTGGGAAAGGGGCATTTCTTCCACACCAGTCACCTCTAGTTTCCTTGTTTCCTCTAACATGGCAGGGAGACAGAATCAACAGAAAACAGGGTTCCAAGGAAACAGACTGGGAATGCTGCAGCCAGGGAAAGAAGGAGAGAACACAGCAGAAAATAGCTGTGCTACTAGCACAACACTGCGAACGTCACATCCTAAAACACCAAGATTTAATGGAAAGATAGAGGATTCGTTGCCAGTAGACCTGCTCTACAAAAAATATTAAGAGAAATTCTTCAGGCAGAAGAAAAATGATATAGGTAAGAAATGTGAATCTGCATAAAGACCAGAAAAATGTCAGAAGGAATAAGTACAGGTAAAATAAAAGGTTTTGTTCCTATTTTTCTTAAATTAGCTTAAATTACTTTTTAAAGTAATAATAGTAGCAATGTATTACAGTGAGTAGAGCATATGGACAAGTGATATAAATGGCAGCAATGTCACAGGGATGGGAGAGATGAATTGGTAATATTCTGCTAAAAGGTACCTGAATTTTATGTGAAGTGTTATAGTGTTGATATGAAGGTGAATTTAGATTGTGTGTTTTTTAATTTAATCAAAAAAAAATTTAAATAAAAGGTCTTCTCCACTCTAGGGAAACCACTAAAAAATATTAAGTATAATTGATATGCTAAAAGAGGAGATAAAATAAAACAATCATATAAAATGCTCAGTTAAAACCCGAGAATGAAGACAATGAGAAAAGAGGCACAGATCAATACTACGAGAAGAAAGCAATTACAAACAGGGCAGATATGTATCCAATTATATCAATAATCACTTCAAGGGTGGATGGTCTAAATACACCAATTACCTGGCGGAGCCCAGATACGCTCCCAAGGTGACCTGAGTTCACAGTAGGAGCTCTTTCTGCTTAACTAGAGCAGCTGGGTGTTTCTATTGTGGTTTTTTTCTTGTTTTTAAGAATTCAGTCACTGACATGTTGCATATACGAATACCTCCGGACTTAAGCTGCATCCATCAAAACATAAAAAAATCACATAGAGTAAAATATCTGAAATAACCCCAGATAGTCAATGGGTTGTCAAGGTGGCTGCATATAGAAGTTAGGAATATGTTAGGCCTCAAGTAAAAGCAAAAGATCACATGCAATAAACACTGGCTTAAACAGACAGGAGTTTACATTTCTCACCTAAGAGGAAGTCTGGAGACAGCAGCTCCTGGCTTGGGTTCTGCTGCTCGGCAGTGAGTGCCACCAGGGAGCACTCTGTCTGCCTTTCCCTGCTGCTTCCCTTAGCTTCTGTCCCCGTGCCTGTTGCCTCGTTATCACAAAATGGCCACGACAGTTCCAGGCTTCATGTCATCATTCAAGGTAGGGAAAAAGGGGAAGAGAAATGTTTCCCTTGAAATTTCCTCAGAAGACACCTGTTTACATCTCTTTGGCCAGAACTAGACCACATAACCGCCTGCAGCTGCAAGGCAGGCTGGGAAAATGAGCATCTTGCTTTCCAACCTATGCAACTGAGGAAGGCTGCCATTGCATGTCCCAGTAGAAAGAGAAAATCTGATTTTCTAGCTATCAGTAGTTCTGCTTTCTCTTCCTTTGTTGTCTGAACTTATGATCTCTCTCTCTCAAAAAAAATAAGGTTTTTATTGAGTATTCTGCATATGAGCCACAAACTCACTTAAAACTGAAAAAAGTCTTTCTTGTCATCTAGTTAAGACTTTTGCTCTTCAGTCTCTAACACAGAGCTGGTCTCTGAGCTGTAACCTGGCCAATATGAATGCTTCCAGGAATTACTAATACACTTCAAGTGACAATGGAACACTTCGAAGTTAGGTGAACAAGTTGTGCAGATGATACAGAAAATCCCTGTAGGTTTTGCATATGGGTTTAAGTGATTTCATTCTAAGATGACTTGGGTGTTTGGTGTAGAGCAGCCAACCAGGACTCAGACAGTATGTTCCCAACTGCAAGTGTTCGAAATCCAACCCCAAACAGCTCTCTTAAAGAGTAAACAAAGTTTCTTGGTTTCAGAAGAATTTTATCCAGTGAGTCGACAATATCACTGTTTTTTGCCTGTTTGTTTTTGCTTTTTGGGTGCTTTTAAAAATCTTGCTTTTCTGCCACTGATGGCATGAGCTTCACCCTAAGGCTGGGTTACCTCATGTTCACACGATCACTGCCAACAACTACATATTTGCTCATACACGGGTAAAATTAAAAAGAGGGCAAGAGATCTCTTTATCTTACCCAAAACATTAAGTTTGCAGGTTTTCACTTTGTTCTGACTGAACTGAACCAGTCACTTTGTCCATAAAAACACAAAGATCTGATTGGCTTTGGCCAATCAAGGTCCATCCATCCCTACAGCTGAGATTGGGATCAAGTCCATGCAAAGTGCGAAGCGCATAGTTGCGTCATGGGGGATACAGAATAAATGGGGAGAGTGAAGAGGTAATCGCAGTTCCCACCAGAGCATATTTCTGCTTTGCTTCTTTACTATCCTATAAGCATGGGTCTCCATCAACCTCAGGTCCCTCTTCTGTACCACGACTAGGAAAACCTGCTCAATGAACCCCTTGGGTCCTTGCAAGGACTGAGTAAAATAACTTAAGTGAAGGTCCTTTGTAAACAGTAAAGTGCTCAACAATGTAAGCTACACTCAAATTACTAAGTGCCGAAGGTAAGTTCTGGATGAATTTCCATTACACACCTGCCCAGATTCACTTGGCCTTTCCCACTGGTGCTCACACCATGCAACCTCTAACTGCCAGCGTCTATATCCCTTTGCCTGAAGTTTTTCTCTCTGCCCTTGTGGGAGTTGGGTCACAAGTGCTAGGGTATTAAAATCCTTCTCGCCAGCCCAGGAGCAGGCTAGCCTGTGGCTGACAGAGCCGAGGAATAAATTTCTTGCTCCGGAATTGGGATAATTCTGAAGCAGGGTCTACACAAATCCCAGAGTGGCACAGCTCCGGTTAGAATAGGCTCCAGTTGCCCACTCTGGTGACCAGCTCACTAAAGCACCTTGTATTGGTTTCCTCCCCTCCCTGTCTCATGCCCCCCTGGGATCACCTCCCAAATAAACTTCTTCCACTCACATTCTTGTCTGAGTCGGCTGCTGGAGGCACCCAATGAAGACATACATCAAACCAGTATCATATGAACATGAGAATGCTTATTTGGTGTAAAAAGTATATTCCAGGCATTTTATTTTAAACTGCATTTAATGACCCTTTTTAAGTGTTTGCTGCGTGAGTTTTCATTTTCTATGTATAGCATACCTTTGTTTCTAATTAATTCATTATGTTGCTGGGCTAACTAAGGGGTCAAACATGGCCTGACTCCAGACAAAGATGAAACACGAGCAATGGTACCCAGATGTATTTTTCACAAAGTCCTGTCCTGAAGATAGATAATGCTATTAGAACCTAGAATCTACAATTAGTATATTTTTCAGTAAAATACACACCAGAATGTGATGAATTTGCATGTTTGAAGGCAAACAGAAAGAAATATGTTCAAGATGCATTCACGTAGCCATTATTTTTTTTTAAAGTTCTGTTTTGTACTGAGTTCATTTCTATTATAACCAAGCGATTAAACTGAGCTGAACAGATCATTTTATTTAGGCTCATAAGAAATGATGGCCTGTTGTGTTACATGAGTGCTTTGAAAGAGTAGTTTGGTTTTAAGCTATTTCGCAAAGCTGCACACGAATATTATAAATTGAATGTCTAACTATATTTGTTTCCTTATTTTACAATTGAATTCAAATTTGGTTAAAAACTTTACCCTGCCTCAAGGCCTTTGCATTTGCTGATTTCTCTCTCTAGTGAGCATATCTCTGCATGGCTGGCTCTTTCTCATTTGGGGGAGGTAGAAAGCCCTTCTTCATCCACTATTTAAAGCTGTGCTGTCCAGTATAGTAGCCACTAGCAATATGAAAATGTTGAGCACTCCAGAAGTGCCATATATATAAACTAGACACTGAATTTTGAAGACTTACTATGCAAAAAAAAAGTAAAACATCTCAATAATTTTTATGCTGACTACATGTTGAAATTTTATTTTGGATATATTGAGTTAAAAATGTATATTATTAAAATTAAATTTTTTACTTTAGTTTCTCTTTACTTTTCTTAATGTGCCCCCCAGGAAATTTAAAATGACATATATGGCATATTTTGGCCCACATGATATTTGTATTGTGCAGTGCTGACCTAAGGTAATGCCCACACCAAGCTCAACACCCAGCTTCATTGTCATCATGGCACTTTATCTCTCTCACACATGTAAATTCTAAACTATTTACTTGTATACTAGAATTGTACAAGTAAATTGTAAATTGTTTACTTGTATATTGGAAACTCCAAGGATCTTGTTGGCCAAGCTTACCTCTACACCAGAGTTTGGCCAATAGTAGAGGTGGAAAGCTACTTTATAAAATGAAGTGATGAAGGAATAAAAGAGTGAGTGGGCCCTGCACCCCCTTTTCCTGAGAGCTCCTCCTGTCGACAGTGACTCAGCCTCGCTGAGTGTTCGCCAGGTTGTTGAGCTGGACTAGACTCCCCTGCAGAGAGAGAGAGTGCCATCGCACAAAAGACACAGAACTTGCTCATTGGCCATTTCTTAACTATATTTTGTGGTTTTCGTTATGAAACCACAATCAAATCTACAAGACTATTTGGTTCATCTGGTAAGAATGACCAACACACCTAAGACAGATCGAGCTGAGCAGAGGATTTGCCTGTTATTAGGAAGCTAATGACTCAGTAACTAAGGCGATTGACTGGGATCAAAAAGACTTTCACTGACCTTCTGCTTAGCGAACAATCATTACAACAATCAAGAAACTGGAGGGAGGCACTTCGTTGGGCTAGAAGTCACTGCTAATTGCTGGCCTCTGAGTCCCATAACTGCCATCAAATGGCTACCGGTGATATAATTAAACGTCATAGCTGACAACCCCATTAAGATGAATGGTAAAGTTCACACTTTACTTGCTACTATTATTTTTAGATTTGTCTGTTTGAAGACTCAAAGACTCAAAGACTTTGTCCAGACCAAGTCAAAGCCTCCTTACACTTTGCTCCCTGAATTGGCTCTGTCTTGTACAGAAAGTCAGAGTCTGGGGTTAGGTAACCATAGTGCCCTGTCAGTTATGTGATAAATTGTACTTTTCACATTACTATCCTAGAATAGAGATTTCTAAATTCAAAGAGCCCAGAAGGTATGTGGTTTTCGACTCACCTCCGGGGACCTTAGGGATCAAATTCTATTCTGACCAATGATTTACAGAAAGGTTTTAAACAAATTTTTAACCTGTTCCTGTTTCCTGATTTTGGATATGCCTACCGCAAAATACTTTAGTTACCATAAAAAAAAAAAAAAAAGTTTGATTTTCATGCACATACTAGTGATCCCTTTTATAAGACACAAATTACTTCAGAAAATTAATTAAAAGCTTGTCCTCCGGCATGAATATATAAATAGCAAAACCTCTCTGGGATTCTCCACCAGTCTTCCTCAAAGGCTTGGTAAATTTCAGCCTAATTAACATTTTTCTCCACGTATCACATATATTCATTTATTTGGAAATGTATGAATTTTCTTTTCTTTTTTCAGTTTTAATTAGATTCTCATTCTTATGTGAACATGACCTGATAAAGAGCGATTCTACTTTTCTACCTTTTACTCAAATGCCTATAAGTTGGCCCTACCCTCTGCTCATCTAATTTTTTTTGCAATTAACTCCCACTTCATCCTACAAAACTACATGTTCACCTTCATCCCTGATCTTGTCATTTCCCTCCACTAGAATGCCCTTTCTTTTCCCTTCTGTTTCTCCAGGTCCATCCTACCACTGGATGCTTGTTCAATGCCTTCCTCCTCCCTGAAACCTGCCCATAGTAACAGGCTTCTTATGGAATAATAACAACATTGGTAGTTTATTTCATTTTCTTTCTTTCCTTCCTTCCTTCCTTCTTCCCTCCCTCCATGCATTCAAAAATCACGTATTGTGCTTCACCATTCAGTAAGACCCAAACAGTGAGTGAAACAGACCCAGCTCCTGCCCTTATAAAGTGCAAGAGACGAAGGTGAACCTGTTTGACTCCATAGCTAACACAAACCCCTTCAGGGCAATGAACCCTTTTCATTCTGCAGCAAAGGAGGTTCTCAGGAATGCCTCTTAAATTGACCAATGCCCTATAAGTGCCTTTGATACTTATGTTCATAACTGACTTGGTGTATGGCTCACCATCCCCAAGGCAGGGTCCTAAACCTTTCTGGGGGATATAAAGGAAGTTAAGGGTTGAAGCCTGTCCTCAAGAAGCCCAAAGCTAGAGATTTAAACATCAAGACATTGCTTGGCCTTCACATCAGTGATTCTTCCTCTTGCAAGGGTGGCCAGTAATGTAGACTAATTCCTCCAACTGATGGTATTGACTTCACACTTTCTGGCAAACCAGTCCCAAGGCCTGATTCGGGGACTCTTACACTTAGGTCGCTTTATCTAGTAGTGATAGTACCCAGTTAACAAGCATGTGAATTTGACTCTTAAAAGATCCTTTCAAACCGAAATGTCTCTCTACAAAATGATTCCAATAAAATAGCAAGTTTCTCCTAGTACACACAAAAATGAGTTGATTTTCCAAAACTCAAAGAATAGATCATTTTAAAACAAATTTCTAAAGGCACTGTGGCTACTTTACTGACTTTCAGCATCTGCTTCCTCCATGATCTCTGAAATCAGTCGACAGTGACGATCTGATACATAAACCATAGAAACAAATGAAGAGTAATTTTAAATCGTCGATGCCAAATGTCATTTGCAACACTATCTATGTTTAAGGAAACTGGTTTTCCTTTTAACACTGTCAGTTGTTGAGTGTGTTGAGTTTGCCCGTTGGAGATGCATCTGTTCTTTAAACTGTAATTTTACCAGAGCAGAGAACCGACTGAGGGTGTCTTCTCTATGCAATGAGCACTAAATATGTTCCTGGAAGTTGGTCAACCCCAAGACTGAACGATAAACCTCAGCACCATGAGAACCAGCACTATAAACTCTGGCTCTCCTTCTGCCTCTCCCTTTCCATCTCCCTCTCCCTCCTTCCCCCTCCATCTCCTTCTCCCTCCCTCTCCCTCTCCCTCAGGCTAATTCGGATCTCATCTCCGAACCAAGGAAATAGTGGACAGTGGACATGCAGTGTCTGCGGCTGGAGGAAAACACTGCATTTGGAACATGCTTTGCTTATTTTTACTATCAGCCCACTTGACTTAATTCACCTACATCCAGTTTGTAGATGGGGGGGGGGGGGGGAAGAGAGAAAACCCCTGAAAACATCAATAGAGTGAGTCAAGAAGGAAAATGGCATTTGGGTTAAATTTCCACCTTCTCTGGATAGTGTTACCCAGCGCAGCTCCGGGCCCCTAGCTCGGGGGAGGGGCCAGAGCAAGCTTCATTAGCCATAATGATAATTACACCCGCTTTCAAAGAGGCTTTTATCCCCAAGGCTTAAAGTGCTCTATAAACATTAATTAATTTAAGCTCCGGGTAGCCCAGTGCCATTATGTCTTTTGTAAAGAGTAAACAGAGGAGCACAGGAGTTAAGTGGTTTTACTAGGCTCATTCAGCCAACCCAGTGCGTGGCTGTGAAAAAAATCGGGTCTGAGTGACAACTCCCAACCCCAGTCACAAGCCCAGGAGGCTTCCAGGGACTGAGGGAAGGGGAAATACTACAAAGTGAGGGCAGGTGAGAAAATGGCTAAATTTTAACCAAAATTACAGGTAAACGGCGCAGCACAGTAGATGGGATAGACCTCAGCACGTAGAAACTGTGGTTCCCATTGCTTTCAGGGCAGAGCTTTTCAAATGTGAATGTGCAGCCAAATAGCCTGGGGCCCTTCGCTGCACCGTGGATCCTGCTCCAGCAGGTCCTTGCTGAGGCCTGAGGGTCTTCGTGGCTGAACAAGCTCTCAGATGCTGCTGCTGGCCATGGACCACATTGTAATAATTGCCTGTGTAATTTTTTATTGTTAATCTTTTTTCTTTATCCAGTTCTGTACGACTTGGCTTTTTCAGTACCCATGTGTTGTCTTGGTTTTTCTTTTAAAATTGTTGTATGATATTTATAGGGGAAACACACAGGTCCTAAATGTTGGTTCTATGAATTCTTACGAACGTACACACGTGTGCAATCCGGAACTCCATCAAGACAGAGATCCTTGCCATCACCAGGAAAGTTTACGGCTCCCATTTTGTGTAGCCAAGCTATAGGATATATATGTACAAGGTCAAGATTTAAAACAGGACCTTGGTGAACTAAAATGAGAGGCATATTACTTCTCTTAGCCTTTTAAGTTAATAAAATGGCATCAGCACCAACCCCACTCATTTCACTGTGACCTTCTTTGGAATTTGGAGGCAGAGTTGCAAACACATTATGTTGCAAACATCAGGCTGGAATCTAGGTCACCTGCCCTTTGATCCCAGCACAGAGAGACTGCCAGTTCTTTCAGCAGGTCTGCCTTGGCAAAGGCAGAAAACAAATGCAGAAAACAAATTCCACCTCAGGATATTTATTATTCAATACTAGCATTTTTAATGTTTCTCGGCCTTTCCTTAAAGGGGAAACACTAACTTTAAAAAATGTATTTTTAAAGAGGAAGCACGAGATGGAGGCGGATTTGCACTATTTGAGCAAAGGGGGAGAGCAAGGCTAAGCCGAGAAGAAACGAACCAGGGGATTGTGTTTAAACAATTCTAAACCACAGAGATGAAATGGAACACATTTGACCAGTCATTCAGGGTTTTCTTTTCTTCCACATGAAGCTAAACATCTGGACATTTGGAAACATTTGGGTAATTAACTCATTTTTTTTCAGTTTTTCATCATAAGCAAATTAATTGAGCAACTTTTACGGAGGGTGGGGTTATCTGTAAAGCATGCTGCCAGGATCCTCTGGGATGGAGGGTGGTGCGGGCTCTGGAAAAGTTTACAGTCCATTTTCACATCACGTTCAAGGGCAGAGCCTGTAAGAAGGCACGGCCAGGAGGAGGGAGGCTCCCTAAAGGGCATATCATTCTGGGAAGGCCAGCGGAAAGTTCATGGAGGGGTAGCCTTGAGATGGGACCTCATCTACAAAGGGTGGTGGTGGAGCAGCAGGCATGCCAGGATCAAAGAAACTATCAAGAAAAGGCATGAAAGTGGGAAGACACACAGGAGAGTATTGGGAAACGAATTCTTGTTATCCTGTCAAAAAAGAAAAAAAAAACAAAATAACTCTGGCATGGCCACACTTCCATCTTTCATTCAGTACATGTTACTGAGTGCCCACCGTGTATCCAGCACCGTGCCAGGCGTTGGGCATGCTCATGAGACAAGACAGACGTGGCCCCTGAGCCCATGGATCATACAGTCTAGCTGGGGAACCGGACAGAGACAAGTAAATAAATAAGTAGTACACATTTACAGATGACCAAAACAATTCAATAAATGAAAAACGAGATATAGACTTGTGGTGAAGACAAATATAAGAGGAGGGGCTTATTTTCTCTAGGATGATCAAGGAAGACCTTTCTGATGAGGTGGCACGTTAGCTAAAATCTGAAGGACAAAAAGCAGCTAGGCTCTGTGGAATGAGGAAGATGGGAATGATCCACTGGGCAGAATTTTTGTGCAAAGGCCCCGAGACAGAAAATAACGACTATGATCCAGGAACTGCCAGAACTATGAGCCTGGTGTTTAGGATGTCAGGGGGAGAATGGCCCAAGATGAAGGAGGGCAAACAGGCAAAGGCCAGATCTTGCAGGGTCTTATGGGTCATGGCAAGGGATCTGCAATTTATTGTAAGCACAGTGCACAACCTTGGATAGCGTAATTTAAAATTTCTAAGAGGGTAAATCTTTTAAGTGTTCTTATTAGAAAAATCAATAATAATAAAGAGGGTGGGAGGAAATGTTTGGAGATTATGGATATGCTCATGGCATAGATTTTGGTGACTGCTTTACAAGCATGTACTTACCTCTGAACTCATTAAGTTGTACACATTAAATATGTACAGCTTTGTGTATGTCAACCATAACTTAATAAAGTAAATTTCTGAAAAGCATGAGGAAAAAATAAGTTAGTGTATTCTGGAAAAAAATCAGTCCTGCTACTATGGGAGAGAGGGATTGGAAAAGGGCAAGAGTGAAAAGAGCTGAAGAACGTCGGAGGCGCCTTAATGAGCATGGCGGAGGCCTGGCTGGAGGGCTGTGCCGGGGTGACAAGTGGATGAACTTCCGATGCATTTTGGGAGGTAGAGAATCAGTAGGCTTTGCTCATGAGTAAGCTGGGGGGGGAGAAATTTTAGTAACTAAGTGGATGGCAGCACTTAATTCTATTCCATTTTGGATTTTCCATGCCATAGCTATTTGTATTAGAATGTCTTTAAACATTGTCGGTCAGTTTAAAAGAAAGAAATGTAACACCCAGATTTCATAAGAGTCCCTAAAATGCAACTCCTGTGCTACCAAGAGTAGCATGTCTTATTCAAATTCTAGCAAAGGTCTGTTTTAGATGCTCATTAAGAAGCAAATGGGAAGCATTAGCTACATGCTCAATAACTGGGTGCCAGGGCCTGGGAAACATAAGCAACATGTATTGAATGCCAGTCACTGTTTAGATTCTTTATTAACTAAATTAATACCTGCAACAACCCCACAAGTAGCTACTATGACTGCCCCCATTTTATGAGGAAAATTGGAGCACAGAGAAGGTTAACAGGTCGGTAATGAGACAATTTGAACCCTTTCTCTAAAGTTAAGATAAATAAATAAAAATAAAGTAAAATCTCTCCTTCAGCAATTCCGTGAAGATAAATGCACATATGTATCTATTTTATACGCAAACACTCCTCTTAGTGCACGGATCAAACTTTTGTATCTTGTTTATATACTGAAAGGTTTTTTGCATTTTTAACTGCATTATTATAATGGTTTATTATAATAAAATGTGCCTTTATGGATTAAAAGAGAATTAATTTAAATGATATGAAAAAGCAATTTGATTCCGTTAACACGGTCAATACTTTTTTTTATAGCCATTGACCATTTCTCTCGATGCTACAACTTGTAGAGACTGAATTTTAAAAAAATAGTTTATACACCTATAAAAGTCTCCAACTCTGCTAAATAGAAAACAAAGGAGGTAATTTATACTGTCAAACCATCTTTTTAAACTTCAGAGTTGGGGTGGGGGCTGAAAGCTTCAAGCAAAGAAATGCAAAACCTACAAGGATAGCCTCACCTTTGAAAACACTTTCTGACCTAACTCTTTACATCCATTTTGAAACTACAATAAATGTGCTTCTTAGAGGAAAAACGGTGTTTATCCAAGAGCTTGTCACATTGGCTCACGCCGAAACAGCTTTGCGAAATCGTTTCGCATAAAACTTTAATAACACTGTAAGACTTCTCAGAATCCTCATGAATATAACTCAAATAATATTACCCTGGCATCTATACATTCAAAGACAGATTTAATCAGTCTTTTGGGTACTGATTGGTTTTGGATTTCCATAGTTTTATTTTAATTTTGAGACGTCTTAGTTCCAAGTCTCAAACAACCTAATTGCTTTCACAACAGAATCCCCCACCTTTGAAGGGAAGGGGGTGACAGAGACTCCCCTCAGAGGGCTGAGCTGTTCGGCTTGTCTGGACCACTTATTGTCAATTATTTTATGTCCACAGCTCAGTTGCCCCCTCCATTTCCAGGATCCCTTGGAGTTTTCAAGAGCCCATTTTGTCCATTTTTGTAATAGAATTCTTCCCCTGGGCATGGAAATATTGCTGGAGCCTCTTTTAATAATTTTAACGGAGTGTGGTGCAAAGATATTTATTTTGTGTGGGGCAAAGTGTGGGGGAATTGCCTTTTTAATCATGGCTCATATTTTCTTCCCAGTTCAATTAACTCCACTTTGGATTTGGTATGAGTTTGCTGGCAGTTTAAGGGTTTTAAGACAAATAGGGCCCAAGGTGTCAGTTTAGGAAACAGTGGGGCACCTTCACCCATCCAGGGCCACCTCCACCAGCACTGTCTGGCTGGAAGAAGGACAGACAGACCATGGTGAAAATGGAAGGCAGAGGTCAGGGGATTGGTCACAGAGCACCACCAGGCCCTCCTCCCCTCACAGGGAGCTCAGAAGTGGACTTTGTTGGGTCCCTATGCTGTCTCCTGCCAAAAAGGGCCAATGCCTTGGTTTTGGCATTTTCTGGAAAGGTCTGGTATTGGAATCCAGAAACATAAATCAGATTTAATGGCTCCTCTGCTTAAGACCTTTTGCTGGCTTTCCATTTTTCTTAGGATCAAGCCAAACCTTTTAGGGATCTGGCCCATGCCCATCTCTCTAAGAGCTTCCCCCGCCACTCATCCCCTTGCCACAGCCACACAGCCTACATTCCTGTGCCTTGGGCATGCCAAGCCCTTTCCCACTTCCAAGGCTATTTTATGTGATGAATCGTTTGCCTTGAAACCCTCTTCTAACCTGTCCCTCCTCCAATCCAGGTCTCTGTTCAAAGTTCACCTTCTTGGAGATGCTTTCCCACTAGCTCTCTGGCTATAATGCAGAGGCAGGCGAAGTGAGAGTGAGAGGGGAGGAGCCAGGAGAAGGGGTGTTAATGGGTGGGTTACCACTGTGGGCTATGGGGGCTGAGTCCCTCTGAAGGCCTGCTGGGAGATGGCAGAACAGGTACTGAAGGAGGAAAATTGGGGTGTTTTCCCACCAACTCCTTGTGAGCATCGGTGGAGGCAGCTCCCAGGGAACCCAACCCTGCATCCTGGCAGCAGGATGCATCCCTGTAACCAAAGAACACCCACAAGCAGAGTACAAAGTGGAGAGTCCTTGTCATCTATCACTGGTGCCGAGGCAATATGGGACATTGGCATGTCTCCTACTATTTTGTAATCCTGAGGGGACTAAATATATGGACAGCAGCCCTGGAATATGGCCAGGTTGGGACTCGGGCATCTTGGATTCAAGCTTCAGTCCCTGCTCTAACTCACTGTGCATACCTGGATGGCACCTCCCTCCTCTGGAGCTCAGTTTCTTTAACTGTAAAATGGGAATGTGGATCATAGCTGTGTTTCCAAACTGTGGCATATGGATTACAGGTGGGACAGAGGTAAGCTTTGGTAACAAATAGATATGTTCCAATTTTAAGGGTGGCACGTATTTATTAGCCAGGTAACTCTAACTGCTAAAACAAATACCTCTGAATTCTCAGTAGCTTAACACAGTGAGCACTGATTTCTCACCCACGGACAGTCCAGTGCTGGCTGGGGAGTAGGAGAGGGTGCAAAAGGGAGAGGAGGAGGCCCTGATCTACAAGAAGGTTTAAAAATGTGACCTACTGACTCTGCCGTTTTCAAAGACCCAGAAATCCTTAACTGTATTCTTTGCATCCATCCAGTAGACAAGGAGAGAGAGGCATAGCATGGGAGATTTCAGGAACCACATACAGAAATAAGTAACCCAGCACCTCTGATTCCGACCATTCTTTTTGTTAGTTACAGTTGACATTCAGTATTATTTTATACTAGTTTTAGGTGCATGGCATAGTGATTAGACAATTATATAATTTATAAAGTGACCCTCCCCTACCAATAATTCTAGTACCCACCTAACAGCAAACATATTTATTATAAAGTTATTGACTATATTCTCTATGCTGTACCTGACATCCCCATGACTATTTTGTAACTACCAATTTGTGCTTCTTAAACTCGTCAACTTTTTTTTACCCAATCCCCCAAGCCCCCTCCCATCTGGCAACCCTCAATTTGTTCTCTGCAACTATGAGTCTGTTTCTATTTTGTTTGTTCATATATTTTATTCTTTAGATTCCACATATAGGTGAAATCATACGGTATTTGTCTTTCTCTGTCTGATTTATTTTACTTAGCATAATACCCTCTAGTCCATCCCTGTTGTTGCGAATGCTAAGATTTTCTTTTTTATGGCTTAGTAATATTCCATTACACACACACACACACACACACACACACACACACACATCACATCACATCTTTTTTATATAATCATCTATTGATGGGCACTTGAATGCTTCCATATCTTGGCTATTGTAAACAATGCTGCAACAGACATAGAGGTATATATATATATATATATATATCTTTTCAAATTAGTGTTTTGGATTCCTTTGGCTATATACCCAGAAGTGGAATTGTTGGACCATAAGGTAGTTCTATTTTTAATTATTTGAAGAACCTTATACTGTTTTCCATAGCCGCTACACTAATTTGCAATCCCAAAAACAGTGCATGAGGGTCCCCTTTCTCCGAATCTTCCCCAACACTTGTTTGTTGATTGATTGATGACAGCCATTCTAACCGATGTGAGGTGCTATCTCATCGTGGTTTTAATTTGCATTTCTCTGATGATTAGTGACATTGAGCATCTTTTCATATGTCTCTTGTCATCTGTATGTCCTCTTTGGAGAAGTGTCTATTCAGGTCCTCTGCCCATTTTTTAATTGGATTATTTCGTTTTTGGTGTTGAGTTGTGTGATTTCCGTATAAGTGTTTGATATTAACCCCTTATCAAATGTATCATTGGCAAGCACGTTCTTCCATTCAGTGGGCTGTCTCTTCATTTTGTTGATGGTTTTCTTTGCTGTGCAAAAAATTTTAGTTTAATGTAGTCCTATTTGTTTATTTTTTCTTCTGTTTTCCTTGCCCAAGAAGATATATCAAAAGAAATATTACTAAGAGAAATGCCATAAATTTTACTGCATAGGTTTTCGTCTAGGCGTTTTATGGTTTCAAGCCTTAAATTTAAGTCTTTAGTCCATTTTTTTATTCTGGTATATGGTGTAAGAAGGTGGTCTAGTTTCATTATTTGCATGCATCTCTCCAATTTCCCCAATACCAGCTGTTCAATAGACTGCTTTTCCCCATTGTATGCTCTTTCCTCCTTTGTCCTATAGTAATGACCATATAGGCAGGGGTTTATTTCTGGGCTCTCTATTCTCTTCCATTGATCTATGTGCCTGTCTTTATGCTGGTACCATGCTGTTTTGATTACTGTACCCTTGCAGTATGGTTTGATACCAAGTAGCATAATACCTCCAACTTTGTTCGTCTTTCTCAAGATTGTTGTGGCTATGAGGGGGTCTTTGTCATTTCATATAACTTTTAGGATTATTTGTTCTAGTTCTTTGAAAAATGCCATTGCAACATTTTAGACAACAGAATGCAGCAAAAGTGACACTGTACATGTTCTGAGCCTAGGCTCAAGAGCCTTGCAGGTTTCCCTTCTCTTTTGGACCCTGACACCGTTATGAGAAAGACCAAGTCCAAGCTAGCCTGCTGGAGAAAGACACCACATGGAAAAGAGCTAAGATGACCCTGGATGAACCCATCGCAGCCCACCTGCCACCTGACCACAGATGCATAAGTAAGACAAGCCTAGATAAGTAAAGCCATCCCAACCAACTCATAGGCTTGCGAGAAATAATGAATTTGATTAGTTTTATGGCAGTGAGTTTTAGGGTTGTTTGTTATGCAGCAGTAGTTACTAATATAGATGGAATGTACTCACTTGTCTTCCCTGTCCCCAGCTCACTGATATTGCTCTTGGCTATGATGCTCTGGCCAATGGGACTAAGTGGATATGACATGAGCTGAAGTTTTAAATGTGCCTGTGTGTTCCTGATGTGCCAAGGTTGCAGATTCAATTATCAGTCAGGGCACATACAAGAAGCAACCAGTGAATGCATAAATTAGTGCACAACAAATGTGCCCGCGTGGGTGCGCCAGGCCTTTTGGCATTTCCACTCTCCACGTGAAGCCCCACATAGTTGTTGCTCTGTTAGCTTCAGTCTTTGAATGCAGACATGGGAACAGACTTGAAACTGACCATAGTTCATCCCGGACTAGCCAAAATCAGTCAAACCACAGCTGATCTGCATGTGAGTGTGAATTAAAATGTTCATTATTGTAATCCACTGACATTTTGGTGTTTTGTTAAGAATATTATCATAGCAGAAACTTCACTAATATACAGATATTTACATATAAAATTGATGTACTATGGGATGCATAGTATCTTACTTCATAAACTAGCAACAACCTTTAATACATAAAACAACTGTATATTATGTAGGTTTAAGATGGCAGCGGATTGAGTGGAAGCTACACTGACACTCTCCCAGGACCAAACTGGAATTACAACTAAAACATAGAAAATTCCTTTGAATAATCAACTGCAACTGAAGACGAGCTGGAGAGCACCCTCATAACCAAGGAGGAAAAGGGCAGACCACATAGAGACTGGTAGGAAGTGTGGAGGTGAGAGAGGGCTGGCTGGGCTCCCACAGGCAGCAGCTGAGGGTCTGGAGGGAGATCTCAGCTGTGGGGGTTCCCACTGAGGACTCTGGGGCCTAAACCCCATGCTGAGCTCCCCAGCCAAGAGCACCAGAACTGAGAAAGGTGCCAACATAACAACTGGCTATGAAAAGAAGCTGGGTTTCTGTCTGGAGACAGCTGGAAATGCAGCACCCTCTTAAAGAGCCAATGTACAAAGTTTCGTGTGCAGCCACTCACCTTGGGCTCCAGCGGAGGGAGGGCAGAGTGGACCGGAGCTTCGTGAGGAGACTGTAGGGTTGTGGGCTCTGGAGATAGAATTCAGAGGGCACCCGTCTAGATTCCAGCGCTCAGTCATTCCCCCATAGGCGAGAGGACATCTTTCACAGGCAGACGTTTACCTTCCAAGCAGCTTTTGCCTGGGGGGGGAAGCAATTGCCCCACAGTGCTGGAAAACCTCTCACCCCACACCAGGAGTTTCTATACCCTGAGGCTCATTAAGAGGCTGATAACAATCAGCCACCCCACCCTGTGGAGCTTCTACAGCCTGAGGCTCATTAAGGGAATCAGATTAATTAGCCTGCAGGCAGAGGCAGACCTCAGAGTGCTTTGAATCTATGCCTGATCAGTTTCTGGACCTGGGCCTTGGAAATGCAGACTTTGGTGTGCATCTTGGTCCTGTCCAAATGCACCCAGCCCCAACAGAGGGGACCTCAAGCCTAGGG
This sequence comes from Miniopterus schreibersii, assembly GCF_964146895.1. NCBI lineage: Eukaryota > Metazoa > Chordata > Mammalia > Chiroptera > Miniopteridae > Miniopterus > Miniopterus schreibersii. The sequence continues at coordinate 70,800,073 of NC_138110.1, forward strand.
TTGTTGATAGCTCCAAACAGGGTATTCAAGGCCAGTCACAAACAGCATCTGACATTGGCCAGCACCAGAGGCCCTCCAAAAAGACTGAGAGTCCTAGGAGATCTACCTAATACATAGAAATGAATCTAAATAGGCAGCCAAAATGGTGAGACAAAAAAGCCTCAAATGAAAGAACAAGAGAAGTCTCCAGAAAAAGAGCTAAATGAAATAGAGATAAGCAATCTCTCAGATATAGAGTTCAGAATACTGATTGCAAGGATACTCAACAGCATGAAAAAAGATATGGAAACTATAAAGGATTACATAGCAGAAATAAAGAATACATTGGAAGGAATAAACAGCAGATTAGGGGAAGCTGGGGATCAGATAGGCGAATTAGAAGACAGGGTAGAAAAAAATCACTCAATCAGAGATCCAAAAAGAAAAATATTAAAAAACAGGAGTATAGTCTAAGGGAGCTGTGGGACAACATGAAACCTGACAATATTTGCAGCAGAGGAGAGCCAGAAGGGGCACAGAATAAGCAAAGGATAGAGTACTTGTTTGAAGAAATAATGGCAGAAAACTTTCCTAACCTGGTGAAGGAAAAAGTCACACAAGTTCAGGAGGCACAGAGAGTTCCATGCAAGAAGAATCCAAAGAGGCCCACACCCAGACACATCATAATTAAAATTCCAGAAATTCAAGCCAAAGAGAGAATCTTAAAGGCAGCAAGAGAATAGCAATGTTACCTACAAAGGAGCTCCCATAAGGCTGTCAGCTGACCTCTCTTCAGAAACTCTACAGGCCAGAAAGGAATGACCTGAAGTATTCAAGGTAATGTAAAACAAGGAACTGAAACCGAGACTACTCTATCCAGCAAGGCTAGCATTGAAAATAGATGGTGAAATAAAGAGCTTTCCAGACCAAAAAAAAAAAAAAAGGCTAAAGGAGTTTACCACCAAACAAGCATTGCAGGAAATGTTAAAGAGACTGCTGTAATTAGAAGTAAAAATAGAGGGAGAAACGTAGACATAAAGAATTAAAGTGGCAATAGATAAGGTTATTAATAATAACCTTAAATGTAAATGGATTAAGTGCTCCAATAAAAAGACATAGGGTGGCTGAGTGGATAAGACCCAAATATATGCTGTCTACAAGAGACCCACCTCAGAACAAAAGACTCACACAGGATGAAAATGAAGGGATGGAAAAAAATTTTCCCATGCAAATAGAAATGAAAAAAAAGTTGGGGTAGCAATACTCATATCAGACAAAATAGACTTCCAAATGAAGACCAAAATGAGAGACAAGAAAAGTCACTACATAATACTAAAGGGAGCGATCCAACAAGAGGATATAACCCTAATAAACGTATATGCACCCAATATGGGAGCACCTAAATTTATATAAAAAAAACTTCTGGAAGACACTAAGGGAAAGATCGACAGCAGTACAGTCATACTAGGGGACTTTAACACCCCAGTGTCATCGCTGGATAGGTCTTCCACACAAAAAATCAACAAGGAAACAGTGACCCTAAATGACACACTAGATCAGATGGATCTAATTGACATTTACAGAACATTCCACCCCAAAGGTGCAGAATATACATTCTTCTCAAGTACACATGGGACATTCTCAAAGATAGACCACGTGTTAGGACACAAAACAAGTCTCTAAAACTTCAAGAAGATTGAAGTTCAAAGCATCTTCTCAGACTACAGTGGCATGAAATTAGAAATCAACTACAATAAAAACACTAAAAAATATTCAAACACATGGAGGCTAAATAGCATGCTTTTAAACAATGAATGGGTTACCAAAGAGATCAAGAAAGAAATCAAAAACTTCCTGGAAACAAATGAAAATGAACACACAACAACCCCAAATCTATGGGATACAATGAAAGCAGTCCTGAGAGGGAAGTTCATAGCACTACAGGCTTACCTCAAAAACCAAGAAAAACTTCTAATAAACTCTCTAACCCTACAACTTAATGACTTGGAAAGAGAACAACAAGAAAAACCAAGAGTAAGTAGAAGGAAGGAAATAATAAAGAGCAGCACAAAAATAAATGGCATAGAGACTAAAAAAAAAAAAAAAAAAAATACAAAAGATCAATGAAACCAAGAGCTGGTTCTTTGAAAATATAAACAAGATTGATGAACCTTTAGCCACACTCATCAAGAAACAAAGAGAGAGGACCCAAATAAACAAAATCAGAGACAAAAGAGGTGAAGTAACTACTGACCCAACAGAAATACAAAGGATTGAAAGAAAATACTATGAACAATTATATGCCACTGAGCTGGACAACCTGGATGAAATGGACAAATTTCTAGAAAAATACAACTTTCCAAAACTCTATAAGGAAGAGTCGGAAAACCTGAATAGGCCAATATCTACTGATGAAATTGAAACAGCGATCAAGAAGCTCCCAGTACACAAAAGCCCTGGTCCAGATGGCTTCACAGGAGAGTTTTACCAAACATTCATAGAAGAACTAACACCTATCCTCCTCAAACTATTCCAAAATATCCAAGAGGAAGGAACACTACCAAGCTCTTTTTATGAAGCCAGCATTAGCCTAATCCCAAAATCAGATATAAAGACACTAACTACAAAGAAAGAGAATTACAGGCCAATATCCCAGATGAACATAGATGCTAAAATCCTCAAGAAAATGTTAGCAAATTGGATCCAGCAATATATTAAAGAGATCATACACCATGACCAAGTGGGATTTATTCCAGGGATGCGAGGCTGATACAATATTCAGAAATCAATGTGATACATCACATAAACAAATTGAAAGACAAAAGTCACATGATCGTATCAATAGATGCAAAAAAAACATTCAACAATCCAACACCCATTTTTGATAAAAACTCTCAGCAAAGTGGGACTAGAGGGATCATACCTCAACATAATAAAGGCCATATATGACAGACCTACAGCCAACATCATACTCAATGGGCAAAACCAAAAACCATTTCCCTTAAGAACAGGAACAAGACAGGGGTGTGCACTTTCACCACTCTTATTCAACATAGTACTGGAAGTCCTAGCCACAGAGATCAGAAAAGAAAATATGAAAGGTATCTAAATTGGAAAGGAGGAAGTAAAACTGTCATTATTTGCAGATGACATGATATTGTACCTAGAAAATCCTTAAGACTCCACCAAAAAACTACTAGATTTAATAAATGAATTCAGCAAGATAGCAGTATACAAAATTAACACTCAAAAATCGATGGCATTTTTATACTCCAATAACGTACTCTCAGAAAGAGAAACTAAAAAAACAATCCCATTTACCATTGCAACAAAAAAATTAAGATACTTAGGAATAAACTTAACCAAGGAGGCAAAAGACCTGTACTTGGAAAACTACAAGACATTGCAAAAAGAGATAGTGGAAGATATAAACAAGTAGAAGAATATACCATGTTCATGGATTGGAAGAAATAACATCACTAAAATGTTCATATTATCCAAAGCAATCTATAAATTCAATGCAATCTCTATTAAAATACCAACAGCATATTTTACAGATCTAGAACAAACACTTCAAAAATTTATATGGAACCAAGAAAGACCCTGAATAGCCACAGCAATCTTGAGAAAGAAGAACAAAGTTGGAGGGATCACAATACCAGATATCAAGTTATACTACAAAGCCACTGTAATCAAAACAGCCTGGTACTGGCACAAGAACAGACATAGATCAGTGGAACAGAACAGAGAACCCAGAAATTGACCCATGCCATTATGGTCAATTAATATTTGACAAAGGAAGCAAGAACATACAATGGAGTAAAGAGAGTCTCTTAAGTAAATGGTGCTGGGAAAATTGAACAGGTACATGCAAAAAAATGAAACTAGACCACCAACTTACACCATACATAAAAATAAACTCAAAATGGATAAAAGACTTAAACGTAAGGTATGAAACCATAAAAATCCTGGAAGAAAACGTAGGCAGCAAAATTTCAGACATCTCTCATAGAAATATTTTTATCGCTACATCTCCTAGGGCAAGAGAAACAAAGGAAAAAATAAACAAATGGGACTGCATCAAAATAAAAAGCTTCTGCACAGCGAAAGAAACCATCAAAAGAGCAAAAAGGGAGCCTACTCTATGGGAGAAGATATTTGTCAATGACACATCTGATAAGGGATAATATCCAAAATATATGAGGAACTCATACAACTTAACAAAAGGATGACAAACAATCCAATTAAAAAATGTGCAAAGGACTTGTAGAGACACTTCTCCAAAGAGGACATACAGATGCCAAGAGACATGTGAAAAAGTGCTCAAAGTCACTAATCATCAGAGAGATGCAAATTAAAACCACAATGAGGTATCACTTCACACCTGTCAGAATGGCTCCATCAACAAATCAATAAACGACTCCTGCTGGCGACTGTGTGGAGAAAGGGGACCCTAGCGCACTGCCGGTGGGAACGCAGACTGGTGCAGCCACTATGGAAAACAGTATGGAGTTTCCTCAAAAAATTAGAAATGGAGCTGTCATTTGACCCAGTGATCCCACTTCTAGGAATATATCCTAATGAACCCAAAACACCAATCAGAAAGAACTTATGCTCCCTTATGTTCATAGCTAAGATCCAGAAACAGCCCAAGTGCCAGTCAGTAGATGAGTGGGTAAAAAAGCTGTGGTACATTTACACCATGGGATACTATGCAGCTGTAAAGAAGGACCTCCTACCCTTTGGAACAGCATGGAGGGACCTGGAGAGTATTCTGCTTAGCAAAATAAGCCAATCAGAGAAGGACAAGTACCACATGATCTCACTCATATGCGGAATCTAATGAACAAAATAAACTGATGAACAAAATAGATCCAGAGACATAGAAGCATGAAACAGATTGAGGGGTCTCAGAGGAAAGGTGGAGGTGGGGTAATGGGAGGGGAGAGATTAATCAAAGAACTTATATGCTTATATGTATAACCTATGGACATAGACATTGGTATGGGGAAGGCCTGGAGGCGGTGGATGAGGGGTGGAGAAAATCAATGGGGGGAAAAAAGGGGACATCTGTAATACTTTCAACAATAAAGATAAATTTTAAAAAAAAAACACACAATTGTGTATTAGTTGTATCATAATTGAATTGCACTAGAAAATTTTACAAGATAAAGAATTCTATTGTGAATCTTTTTTGTAAATGCAGTTCATGGACCACCTTTAGTTACACTGACTTTTGAATTCAGATTTCATATATTCGGCACTGAATTAAGTTGAAACTTCTCTGAAGTCCAAAGAAGAGTATACGAGTTCTAGTCCTGACTCCCGTATAGACTTACTATCCTTTGACAAATCTAAACACTCTTAGCATTATGTGCTCAATCCTGACCTTTAGCTTATGGGATAACAGAAATAGAGGTCTGTAACAGAAAAAGAGAGCATAGACTTTTAGGGAAAAAAATGCTATTTAATTCAAAATAGCATTTTTAGGACATATGAGATTATACTGAGGAATTCATAAGAAATGTAGTCAAAACATATCTTCAAAGATGTATCACAGAGTACTTTTATTCTCAGTTCTGTTTACTGACATACGACTTACAGAAAGTACACAAGTCTTACATGAAGTGTACAAATCAATTAGTTTCTACATATAAATGCACCAGCACACAGTTCAAAATGTAGAACACGTCTAGTATACTCTGAAGGTTTCCTTGGGCCCCATCCCAGTCTACACCCCTCCCAAGATCTTTCATCACTTTAGATCAGTTGTGCTTGTTAATATGAATGGAATGATTCAGAATGTATTCTTTTGTATCTACTTTTAAAACATCATATCTGTGAGAATCATCCATATTTTTACATGCAGCGGCCAGTCAGTTCTTTCCCATTGATGATTAGAACGCCATTGTATGGATATATCAACATTTGTTTATTCATTCTAAAATTAATACACATTCAGATTGTGTCCAGCTGTAGCCTACTAAGAATAAAGCTACTATGAATATTCTTATACATGTCTTATTGTTGATATAAGTGCTCATTTTGTTGAGTATACCTCTCTTAATGTTATTTTAATTAAGGAAATTTTGTACAATGTAAGTATTCAAAAATAGAGGTTAGGCTAAGTACATTTTGATATATTTATACAAGATCATATGCTGCAGCCATTAAAAGTTTTCTTTTAGAAGATTTTTAATCACCATATACAATATGGTTTCCATTATGTCCCCAAACTATGTAAAAACATCTGAATAGGTATGTGGTCTATGTATATGTGTGTGTGTGTGTGTGTTTGGTGTGTGCATGCATGTATATAAACAGAAAAGAACTATACCAGAAGACTAACAGTGATCATCTTTAGGTGATAAATATATGTACAATTTCAATTTTCTTTTTTATGATTTTCCATATTTTCAACGGTGAAAACATACTACTTAAAATCACAAATAGCTTAATAAAAAAAAAAAAAGCTACAACAGGTATCTTCTATTCATTAGTAAAATTTTATAAACCACATTTTTGCAGTGCTTCCTTTTATTTATTATATTTACTTAATCTAAATTATATACAAAATCTTATCCATAACCATACCATGAGTCCGGATTGATATGGTCAGGCCAAACAGATATCCTCCTACATGGCTCTGCCTGGACCATTCCATGGTTCCAGTTTCTGCTTAATATTATTACCCAATTAAACAAATCCAGGAAAAGTAACTATTTTAAAACAAAGAAGGAAGAGCAAAGAGAAAGGAAACATGAGTGTTTAATTGAGATAACTGAAGTGCTGGATGAATCTCATTAAATAAAGTCATTACAAATAAAATGGCCTGAAAATAATAGCCTGTTATAACCATGGATTACCTTGCAGAAATGAACCTTTTGGTAATGACATACAGGTTTACTGTTTTAAAATATAATCTACTTTCTATTTACTGTTTAGCTTATAAAAAATGTTATTTTAAATGCTATGTTCTAAGAATGTAACTGTTGTTTTATTCTGCATAATCTTCATAACCTCAATTAAGTCTATATTCTCATATAATTTGACACAAATGGTCATTTGAAAAATCTCAACCAAGGTCAAAATCAGCTTAGAAAAGAATCTGAGAAACAGAAAATTCTGCAGTGCCAAGTGTTTCCTTTTAGAGTTTCTCTAGTCCAAGGGTCAGCAAATTATGGCCCCCAGGCCACACCCAGCACACAATCTCTTCTTGTATGGTCCCTGAGCTAAGAAACACATATAGTATAAATAGTTATTATATACATAAAGTCCTTAATGTTTCTTCTTGTCCCACAAACCTGAAAATGATTTTTCTCAATCCCTTATAGAAAAAATTTGTTGGCCCCTGCTCTGGTCCACCCATAACCTCACATACCCTTTTCTTCACATACCGGTGAAAATGAGTGATGTTCTGGTCAAGGCAATTCAGTGTCGAAAAAGGGCTGTGCATTCAGCATACCCATCTGAGTTTCCTCTTAAGCACGCGGAATTCCGTATTTCCCAGCCATTCTTGCAGTTGGCTGGGGCCATGTGACTGAGTTCCAGCCAAAGGCATGTGGTCTGGCCTTAAAGCATCCTGAGCAAGTCTCCCTATAGTCTTCTCTCTTCCCTTGTCTGCTGGATGGAGGTTCTAGAAAATGCATAGCCAATAAATAAAAGAACCGGGGGCCCCTTAATCAAAGGAAGACTTCCCTTTGAAGACCAAAATATTCAACTTTGCAATAAGTAAATTTTTATTGTGTTAAGCCATTGAACTGTTGGTCATGGCAGCCAATGTTACTTTCCTTAATACATATATAAAAAATTTTCAATATTGCTGTGGCCCCTATCACCCTCACAGGTGGTTTACTCATATACACACCAAGCGAAGTGTGAGAACAGTTTATCCTTCAATCTTTGTGAGTAACCCAAACATCCCTTTAAGCTATTGCTTGGCATTCATATTCCCAACAAATAAAATCTTTATTCCAAAATGTTACTTTTTGTTTGCTGCTTATGGATAAAATTGAGCCACGATTTCAGAACTAAGTTAGACACCAGGTAAATAAAGAAAAATTCCACCCTTTGTGAAATAACCGCCCAAATTTGAGCTCCAAAGATGTGGAAACAGCTCTTTCATGCTTATTCCTCAACAAGGCTATTTCTCATCTAACGTTCATCGTCCTCTTTAGAGTTTACCAAGTGAGAATCTTCGGATTTCAGTGTAGACACATCTGGCCCACAAATGAGGCCCCGGCCCCCAATCACTGCGAAATCCTGCCACAAGCATTGTGATGAGATCTTGTGTTTATTAGTAGAGATGTGAGAACCAGTCAGTCACAAAGCTACTTTGAGTGGAGACATCTCTGACACGGCACTTAAAGTTGTCAGTTGGATGTTTTCTGCTGAGGAACTGTAGTCACTAAATTCACTTCTGACTGCAAATGCGCCAGTTTTTGCTTTCGTTCAGATACAGCCTCACCTGGAGCTGTTGAAAAGCTTATTTTACCTACTCTTTAGTTGTGAAAGAACCTGTTGGTTTTTGTTCTCCATTTGAATGAGCTTTTTAAATTCCCCGAGATATATTTAGGTTATTTTCATTAAAAAGTGCATCATAAAGTTAAGGTTTTACTATTTTTAAATCACTGAAGGGAACTGTGATTAATAACAAATTTATTTCTCCTTTTTACACCAAGCCTGGCTTTCAGCAACAACAACAAACCCAATTTAATGCTAAACTATTAAGAATGAATTGATAATGGCTTTGAATGAGGGCAAATAAAAAAAATAACTGATTCATAGAGGAAAGTCACCCTCTAATACAGTCAGTGCCCACTGTCCAGATGGGACTGCACAAGATTGGCGACTGAGAACAAAGTGGAATAGATTCCCAGAAATTAGGTGAAGTCATGTTTCCTTTCCACATGAACTTATTTTCAACTAAGAGCTCTTCCCACTTGACCTCATCAAAGTGGCTCAAGACTTCTGCACCTTGAAAGAGAGCTCCCAACAACTGGGCAAACTGGCACCGTGGACCCTGTGATGTGATGCACCGAGAACACATTATCCAGGTAGCATCCTGCCCAAAGTGCATGATCCAAAATTGACCCTGGAAAAGCAACTGTGCATGTATAAACTGAAGGTATTCTGCAAAATCAACCAGCCTAGACTTTTTAAAAAATGTTAGTAATACTGAACACCAAAAGAAAAACGTGGGGAAGAGATGGGGACTGTTCAAGGCAGGCATAAAGAGACATGACAATGACAATTAAATGCAATAAGATGCCCAAAGGTACAAACTTCCAGTTATAAAATAAATAAGTTATGGGGACATAATGTACGGCATGGTGACTATAGTTACATAATACAACATACCCGTTATGTATGTTTAAAAGTTCTTACGAGGGTAAATCTTAAAAATTCTCATCACAAGGAAAAAAAATTGTAACTATTGTATAGTGATAGATGCTAACTAGACTTATTGCTGTGATCATTTTGCAATATATACAAATATTGAATTGTTAGATACCAAAAACTAATATAATAAGTCAATTATATCTCAATTTTTAAAATGCAATAAGTAAGTCTCACCTGAATGCTGGATAGAAAAACAAATAAAGGATTTTTGTAGGGACAATTAGAAACTTTTGAGTATGGATTGTAAACTAGATATTATTGTATCAATGTCAAATGTCCTGAGCATGATAATTAGCTATATTGTGATGATACAGGAAAATCTCTTTATTCTTAGAAGAGACATGCTGAAGTCTCTTCTTTGGGGTGAGAGGTTGAATGATCAGTTTTTACTGCATGACAAACCCCCACGCAACAGCAACCATATATTTAGCTCATCCACTATTCAGGCTGGGCTCACCCGGGGGGCTCTGTGGGATCTCCGCTAGGTTTCCTCATGTGTCTCTGATCAGCAGCAGGTCAGCTGGCTGGTTCTGCTTCTAGAACTAGGCTGGCTGTTGGCTGCAGTTGGCTAGGACCCTGTCTCTCCTCGTCCAGCAGGCTAGCTGGTCCTGGCTCAGTCACACGGAAGGGGCGACATTCCAAGACAGACACAGAGAGAGAGGAGGCCAGCGAGGCTGCTCGAGGCCTGACCCGGGCCGATGGGAGGGCACTTGTGTGGCAGTGAGTCAAGGCGACCACAGGCCAGCACAGAGGCACGAGGGGATGCCCCGCACTGGGATGGGAGAAGCTGCGAAGCCGCATTGCAAAGGGCCACACAATGGAGGGGAAACTGGGGTTATTTGTACAATCTACCCCAATGACGTATGGGTGTCCATTCAATTATACTTGCAACTTTTCTGTTAAGTTTGAATTTTTTCAAAATAAAAGTTAGGGAGACGGATAGAAGATAGCACAAGAAGCCAGATACAAAAGAGATATACTATATTATTCAAGTTATATTATTTTTTCTAAAGTCAAATCCAATGTATGGTGATAAAAGTCATCATATTGGTAACATTTGGGTAGTTAGCTTCTGGGGTGCTGGTTATACACTATTTCTTTAGGAGCGCAGTAAAAATTCCATTGAGCTGTAAACTTAGGACACGTAGTCTTTCCCATATATATGTCATACTTTAATTTTTTAAAGTTTACCTTGAAAAATAGACAGGGCATTGGTCTTGGAGCTGAGAAACCTGAAGCTGCCACCGAGTCCCACTGTGATATTGAAAATGTCTGTTTCATTCTCTGGGCCCCAGTTTCCTCAGCTGTAAAAGGAAGCTGGGTGGACTCGATGGGCCCTTCCTACTCTGAGATTCAATTCTGACTTAATAGTTTGCTCTCTTCCTGCCTAGAAATTACTTCTTAGAGTTTTTAAAAAGGACTTCCATGATGTATAATGTATAACGTATAACCTTATAATTATGAAGCACTTCCCTCCTCCAGCTGTAACATGTCCCTGAGATTTTATTTATTTTGCTTTCCAGAATTTGCACAGAAATAAGTACAGCAAAGCAAAAGCAAAAGAGTGGCCTCTTATGAAACAGATGAGGTCTTCAAGGGCCAGCAGGACATCAGATTTTAATATCACACTGGAAATGCAATAACAGGCCCTGCCGCATAAGGAAGAACCATCATGAACCCTTTCAAAAAGCCAGTCCTATTTCCCTGCCACTCCAGCCAGAGCCAGGAAAGGACACCCCTCACTCCCGAATGAAGGTTGTTAGCCTCTCCAGTCATGCACTCAGTGATCTCTTGGATTCTTCGTACCTTCAGTGGCTTTTAAGGCGAAGTGGAGAGCCACAAGCATCCCCGCTATCTTCACGTGTGTGTGTGTGTGTGTGTGTGTGTGTGTGTGTGTGTGTGTGTGTGTGAGAGAGAGAGAGAGCGTCAGGAAGCAGATGGGCCAGGTGTCCCACAAGCCTAGCTGTGGCTGCAGGGGTTGGAGCCCCTGGGAGCTCGCCTCTGAGCCTCTGAGGGTGGTGATTTTCTCACTTCTGAACACTGTGAGCCCTTCATAGTTCAAAGGACTCTAATGGAACAACACTTCGGGCTTTTTGTTTGTTTGTATTTCCCCAAGGGCTTAGAGTTTACCTCTAAGACTCCTTTCAGCTAGTTTTCAGCAGTTTTCTAAAAGCTGCATCCATTGAGCAAATATTTACGGAGCATCCACTATGTGAATTCAGAAGTGAATGAAACAGACAAGCTCCCTGCCTCATGCACACAATATGGAGTATTCATCTATTAGGCAGAAGGATCTGGAACTACTCACCTTGTCCTACTGTGGGAGTAATATCTGAACTTCACAACAGCCCCAGAGTAGGCATTCTTGGCTCCAAGTTAGAGGTGAGGAAGCAGACCGAGAGGGGTAAAATAACTTGTCCAAGATGTTCCATGGCTAGTAGGTGGAGTCCATCCAACCCCACTCTGCAGTAATTCCTTCATATATGGCACCTAAGATGAGGTGGTGTCTTGCGTCAGTCTGTTAGAACAGAGATCGGCAAACTGAGTCACATGGCCCAGTGGCCCGTTTGTGTACAGTTTTATTAAAACACAGCCACACCCATTTGTTCTTGTATTTTCTTTGACTGCTTTCCCATTTCAACAGCAACCATGGGATTGAGTATCTGTGACAGTGACCTCAAAGCCCTCAAAGACAAAAAGCTTTGCTATCAGACACTCTAAAGACTTGCCACCCCTCCCTCTCAGAACATTACCCCCTATATTTGTGAGAGTAATGTAAGCTCCTGTAACAAACCTCAAAATTTTGGTGTCTTAACACATGGTTTTAAAAGTTTGTCTCTCAATCACACAATAGCCCAGCCAAGGTGTTCTGGGCAGAGGTAGGGCTGGGGCAGGGGCTCTGCTCCTGGGATCCAGGCTGATCACTGATCTAAGGCCACCCTGGCAGAAACATCCAGCCAGCAGACAAGGTGAAAAGAGAGAAATCATGCACAGGACACTTTCATGGGCTAGATATGGAAATGGCGCACGTCACTCCCGCCCACACTCCGTTGGCCAGAACTCGGTCACATGGCTACATGTAAATGCACAGGATATTGGCAAATGTAGTTTACCAGTATGTCCAGGAAGAAGAGAAAACAGGTTTTGGTGAACACGTAACAGTCTCCAGCATAATCCCTAAATGCTAATCATTCTTACACCCAGAAAAAAGTCTCCAGTTTTGACTTCTTGAATCTGTTTTGAAGCTCACATACAGTATGCATGTGCTTAATTTCTTTTTAAATGTTTATGTGTCTAAAATACTTTTAATTAAACTGGGGTAAATTCACCCTTACCTTTTTGAGATACCTACTGAAATATGTGCAAGTGAAATTATATGATGTTATGGAATTGATTAAAATGATCTCAGAGGGGGAGCGTATGGTAATATAGCTCAGACAAGATCAGCCTTGAGTTTTGTTGAAGCTGGGTTATGGATATGTAATAATTCAAAATATTATTCTCTTTACCTTTGTATATAGAAGACATTCCCCCCAAAAATGTATACACACACTTTGAATAATTATAAAGGCAGTGTTTATTAAAACACATTTCATTTTCAAAATTGAGCTATCGGTTGTTAAAGTGTGAATACATATTTTTGGGACACCCTGTAGTTAAAAGTATGTACTGCTTGTCAGAACCGGTAATACTAGCTGCTATAGCAAACATCCCCAAATCGCAGTGCTTTAAACAACAAAGTTTTATTTCTCAGTGTGCAAGGCTAAATGAAGATGTTCCTGGTCCCATGTTCTCTTTTGAGTAGTAACTCAGACAACAGGGCTCCTTTCACCATGTAGAAAGGGAAGAGAGCATTGTGTGTAGATGGTCACGCGGGATGTTTTATGGAGAAGAAGGAACAGAATTGTTCACTGTCCCATTGTTCTTTAGCTGTGAACCCAGGAAGGAGACAACTAGATCCTGGGGGGGGGGGGGGGCTCTGAAATGTCCTCCCAGAAAGGTGATCCAGGTCTGGTGGGAAGACGGCCATGCAATCAGACATTTTACTAGGTAATCAGATCAATAATGAAGATATGAGGATGGTGTAGTGGCAACTCTGAAGGAGGTAGGATTTTTAAGACTTTCATCAGCTATTGGTAAGATTTCATAAATGTGCTTGAAACTTAATTTGTTTAGGCTATTAAACTTGTCATTCTTTTTCCACAGAAACTGTAAGTCCGTGCTCCCCAACTCCTCAAAAGCAGAGCACCGCTGGCAGCCTTGTTTGACAGCTTAGTCACGGAGCATGGGCATTTATCGATCCTAGTTATGTGTGCTTACTAGAACATAAACTCACCTGGAATCTGGATCTCACAGCGTGAAAGGGTTTTAATAGCAGTCACTCATGCATTTGTTCGACATTTTATAAAGACTTCTGTCCCCAAAATTCAATTTACAATTTTTACAACATCTTACGAAGACTTTGATCTCCAGCTCTCCCTTTACAAATTTACAAGAATTTACACTCGCTGCAAGGATTTCTCTCCAGAGTTTTTCAAAAGTTATTTTTCCTTAGGATCCAAAAATGTTAATTTTAGATGAGAGGAGAGGCTGTTGAGGTTCACATGTGGGGACTGTGTGTGATGAAAATGCAGGACATGGCAGTGCTGGGGATCCTAATTTAGAACAGCCTGCCCCAGGCAATAGGAAAGTCATTTGTCCCTGTGGGCCACTTCCCAATCTGGCACACGGGGGGTTTGAGCCAGCCCTAAGCTCTGTCTAGTTTGCCATCTTAATTTATATATTCCATCCATGTGCTGACTCTCCTGCCCCACCCCCCTTCTAAGTGATTCTAATTAAAAAACACACTGGAGGATCCTTATGGGATCTGAAAGCTGCTGGGATGCTCTCTTTGATCTCCCATCTGAACCATGGACAGTCTATTGTTTCAAATTCTCCCCCAGCGCTCTAGTTGACAATTATTGGCATTTCAGAGCCTGGAGATTGCAGTAAGATGCCTCACAGGACTGGCTGCCTAAAAATCCAAAGCAAGCACTCCTTCCAAACATCCCTCCCCACCCCCAACCCCCCCAAAAAACACTGAAAAGGAAAAGAAATCGAGTGCTTTATAAACAGCTGCCAATTTGTTAATAAGACGCTAGAGCTGGTTAGAATTTTAAAGATACTGAAGGCATCTTTGGAGTGGCAACTAGCCCTTCCTTCCCCGGACACTAGGCCCCCACCAGCACCCCATAACTCAGCCACTCAGTGCTATTTAAATTCTGCAAAATGCTGCCGTGACCTGTGGAACGTGCGGAATGATGAAGGTGTTTCCTGCCTTGAACTGGGTCAGACTTGGCTGAGGTGCCCTGCGCGTAAAGATGTGAAGCTGTCGAAGGGCAAGTTGGTTTAAGAATCTTTCCTCGGTTTGTGGCCCAGGGAGTAAGAAGGCAGAAAAACCGGGGGGGGGGGGCGGGGGGGAGCGAGAAAGGCGTGCTGGGGAGGTTTGTTTATTTATTTAATATCTGTCACCAAGAGAGAATCGGGAGGACCCATCCCAGGGGCACTGGAGGCGAGATGGGTTTGGAAGTTTGCGAAATGCTTGTGAGCGAAAGCCAGGACCCAGGGCTCTGTGAGCGAGCGGGGTGGGAAGGGCTGGGCGGGCTCCGGGGAGGCGGGGAGGAGGGACCCCGGCGGGAGGCGGGGGGAGCTCAGTATAAAAGGCACCGGGCGTGCGGCGCGCCCGCCACTCCGAGCCACTTCTGCGAGGCGGGAGCCTTAGCTGTACCCAGAGGGAGGGAGAGGCGCGCGGTCGCCCTGCAGGGATCCGAGCCCACCGTCGGACCCAGTCTGCTCCTGCATCGGAGGCGAGGAACCCGCGCCCTCCGCCCGACCCGAGCCGAGCCCTTTCGCTCGCCAGCGCACCCCTGCGAGGCATGAACGGCGCGCGGGAGCCCGAGGCTGCAGAGCGGTCATGAGGCGGCGCCCCGGGAACGGCGGCTGTGCGTCGGCGGCCCCCAGGTGCCCTCCGGGCGCGGCGCCTCCGGGATGAGTCCCCCGACCCGCGGCCGCCAGAGCTGAGATTGACCGCAGTGCCCCACCTGCGTCTGCGCGCCTGAGCCGCGAGCACCGGGCCCCCAGTTCACCGCCGCGACACCTGCGCCCCGGACCAGACCCGCGCCGGAGAAGCCGAGTCGCCTCCCTCCCCAGGCTCTGCGGGGAGACGCGGGCGCGTGAGCGGCGCGCACCGTCCGGGAGCGAGTGTCAAGATCCTTCCGGGACAGCGCTTACCATCCCCTCTCCCAGGCGCTCCGGCTCCGGGCGGGGGCGCACAGTCTCAGACAGACACCCGGCCCGGCCTGCGCCCCCTCCGTCCTCCATCCCCACAACTCCAACTCCACTTTGTCAATAAAGGTTCCTAAACTCGCTCAGGCACCCCCACCCTCCCACAGCCCCGACCTGCCGTGCGCACGAGGGCCGTGCCCTCGCCGGCCACGGCGACTTCGGCAGCGGGGGCGCGCGCTCGGCACACCCCGCAGGCGGACGCGGACGCCGGAGGGGCGCCCAAGTCACCTCCGCGTAGTGACAGCCCCGCGGGCCCGGGACCCCCGTCTGGAGCCGGCTCACCCTAGCGCCCGTCCCGCGTCCCGAAGTAGCCCAGGGAGGAGGGGAGGTGGCTCGTCGGGTGAGTGGCTCGGGGCGGGGGAGCCGAGCGTGGAGGTAGCTCCGGGCCGCCGCTGAAGCCCTCCGCCTCCTCCGCCTCCGCCTCCTCCTGCTCCCCGCGCTCCTCTGGCGGCCGCTCCCGCTCCAGCTGCGGCGCCGCGGCCACATCTGGGGCGCCCATGTGCGCTCGGGGGCTCGGCTGCGCCCGCCCCGCCGCCGCCCCCGCTGCCCCCTGCCCGCAGGGTGGCCCCCGGCCCGGCGCGGGTCCGGGGCAGCCCCCTGGCCGCGCCGCCGCCGGGAAGCGCCGGGGTGCGCCCCGCAGCCGGCTTGGACGCCCCGGGCCCCGCCGTGGCTCCGCCGTGGGGCGGCGGCGGCGGCGGCGGCGGCTCCCGCTCCCCCGGCCCTGCGCGCCCCGCCGCGCCCAGCGCCAGCCCCGCGGGCCCGGGGAGCGGGGCCCCGGCGGGGGCCGAGGCGGGAGCCGCGCCGCCCGGCTCCGCAGCCCCGACTCCTCCTCCCCCGGCGCCACCGCCGGCGCCGCCCGCCGCGCCGGGTCCTAAAGCCGCGCGTCTCAAGAGGATGGTTCGCCTGGCGGCCGAGCTGCTGCTGCTGCTGGGACTGCTGCTGCTCACGCTGCACATAACGGTGCTGCGCGGGACCGGCGCCGCCGACGCGCCCGACGCCGCCGCGGGCAACGCCAGCCGGACCCCGCTGCAGGTGAGCGCGGGGCCGGGCGGGGCGCGCGGGGCCGGGGACGCGGGTGGCGCGGCGCGGAGCTCGGCGGGCCCCCGCCCCGCCCGAGAGCAGCTGTTTTGGCAGCGGTTTTGCCGGGGCCACCCGTCTCAGGCGGAGGCGGAGCGGGGCGACGCGTCGGGAGGCTGGGCTTGGCGCGGGGTCGGGCGGGCGCGCTCCCCCAGGTCCGCCGCGGGTCGGACCCCGGGGGCGCGAGGCGCGCGGCGGGCGGAGGAAGCGTGCGGCGCGCACGTGTTTGCTCTGGGGTGCCGCCAGGCTTCGGTCGCCCGGTGGAGGCCGAGTAATACTACACCCGGGAGGGGAGGGGGTCGAGGGTTGCGCAAGGAGACCTGATCGGATAATATCCCCAAACTGGGTTTGGGCGCAGGAGCCCGGCGAGCCTGCGCCTTCAGAGAGCAGTGCCAAAGGTCAGGAAATAATTTCCCACGGAGAGTGGCCAGACGTCCTCTCTCGCCCCACGCGGTCCCGGTGCCTCCGGTGTCCCGCGTGGGCCTCACCCGAGGCTCCAGAGCGCGCTCTTGGGCAAGGGGAGGGCGCGGAGTCAAGGCACCTGCCGGGCTTTGGGGCTGGGGTTACTGCTCTGCCCCTTGAGAATGGGGTTCTAACGATCGAGTTTAGCTCGGAGCCCCGGGAGGGGAGGTGGGGGTCGCGCCGGGGGAGTGGGCGTCATGCAGAAAGTGAGTTTCGTCTTCCCAGGTAAGGGTCTCCCGCGGCTACCGTGGAAAGCGCTTTTCCTTGCGCCCTGGGGTGGGGCCGCTGTCAGCTTGGGGCTTAGGTAATAGTCCGCAGGGATTTTCTCAGAAAGCAGCGGGAATTCTCTGGCTCCTAAAATCTCCGCCTCAAATTAGCCCTTGTAACACTGGTTGCTTTGCTGTGTCGAGATAAGTATTATTTATTGTTTCTAAAGGGTTTTACAATCACTGTCTCATTCATTTTCTGTCTGTGTAATTTGTTGCGGAAAAACTATACTCTCAAGGAGAGAATTCACTTCAACACTTAAAACAGTGTTTACCATGCTACCGTTTTTAAGTGCTTTGCAAAATTTAACTGACTTAATGAGGTACTATATTGTTAATATCTCCCCTTTACAGATGAAAAAAAATAAATAAATGAGGCACAGAGAGGTTAAGAAACTTGCCAGGGTTCGCACATTCCAAACCCTTGATGAATTACACCGTTTTCTCTCTGCCAGGGTGTTACAGACTAAAGCAAGGTGACCCTTGCAAACATGCAAAACCAGGAATGGAAACGCATACACCCCAGAGCCTAAAGTTCTCTTAATTTGGGGACATTTCTGAAAATGTCCTAAGTTTGTGAGGTCCTCGCACCTTCCCCTGTGGGCAGGTACGGGGACAGACTGATGGGATTCCTCTGGGGAAACGGAAGACACTGCCATTCTGTGGGACTGTGGTGCACCCACCGGTCGTGTAGGGGTAATTCTTAATATCTTCAAGATTTCTGGAAGTCATATTTCATACATGATGCCTTCTTTCCTCGTGGACTCGTGAAAAGCTGCAAAAGTGATGTTCTGTGGAAAAGTAAATTTGGCAGATTTTTTAATGAGGTGCTTGCTATCATTAGAAGAACCCGGGGCGGCCTGTTCTGCCTCAACAGTAAGGTAATGAGAGAAGCAGCTGGTGGGAGGGGCAGCTGCAAAGGGGAAGTGGGTCACATTCTCCAAAGCACCTCCTGCTGAAAAAGGGCCCCAGGAGAGCCGGAGAAACGCGGTGTTTAGGAAGAGCAGTGCTCCCAGGGGTAACGGGGTCCCAAGGAGCTGCTGCTCCTCCAGCTTCAGTTTATCTTCTGGCAGCGTCTGGTTGTTATGTCCACTCGTTGCGCTTCTCCGGGCGGAATGATGAGTTTAACAGCTTAGTTCATAATTTTACTCTCTTTTGTAATTTGTTATTATAAAAGTTTTACAGTCTTCCTGACTAGCGTTATTTCATTGGCCCTCTGACTCCCCGAAGGTATTACGATTCAAATGGAGAATGTATGTTCCGCCAAGTAAGGAGTTCTGCAGAAGACATTTATGAGCCTGTTGTTTTCAGGCCCTAGGAAGTAAATTCACTAGTAGCAGGTGTATTTGAGAACAAAACTGCGGGTGATGTGTTCTTTCCGTTTACTGGACATTTTTAACCTATCAGAAGCTCCACTTAAGTGTATTGGCTCCGCGTCATCTTAAGCTGCTAAAATCATTCTTCGCAACTGGAAAATTAACTCTTATACTACATTATTTTTGGTTATCTCTGCTTAAAACAATGACACCCAATAAAAGAGTAGTGAGAATAGCAACCGTAATAGCTAAGGTTTGTAAAATGCCTTCGTGTGTCAGACGCTGCTCTTAGCACTTTAAATATTTTAACGTCTTAAATCTTTGCAGAAATCCCACATGAATCAGGCACTATGGTTATCCCTGATTCAAATGAAAAAAAGTGAGGTTAAGTAACCTGCCCCAAGTTGCACAGCTAGAAGCTGCTTAATTTGTTTTTATTTTATAGTGTAAAAGTCTTTGAAGAATATTTGTATTCTAAGTTCTTGGAAAAGTCATCATGCTGACTACGAGAGAGAAAGCCTTCTAAGAATTTACATTTGACAGCTTTATTGTGTCGAATAGGAACATATATGTATATATACATACATTGATACATCACATATACCTACATGCATGTAAAACACACACACACATATATATAAACATGACCTAACATGATTTTTTTGGTAGTTTAAAGCATACTTGGGGATAGATTTTTTTGACTCTGTGACTGGAGGTATGCTGTTATGAGGTGGCGGTAAAATGCTTTGAGCCCACTCTCTCTATTGGATATGTGGCTCATGAAAATAATGATGTTAGTCTTTGTACTGTTTTCAGTATTTTAAAATATCTAATAGGAAATTATACAGTTGTTTGCAACAGCTCCAAAAAATGGACAGAGACATCAACTTTTTTCACTTTTGAATGAAATCTTATCTCCTCATTGAAGTAAGTTTGGCTCCTGATGATCAGATACGTAGATTAGTTCTTTCATATGTCTTTAATTTATAATAGTAGAAAAACAATTATATGTAATAAAAGCAGCCTGAAAGACAGAACATCCCAAAATATATAACCCATAGGTAATAATAATAACAATAATAGCATCTCTTTTACTTGAAATTCAACTAAGTGCATCTCTACTAAATCTCAGTCAGGTTTAGAACCATGAATTTCTATGGATTTTAAATAGTAAAGCTAGAACACATTAAGACAGTGACATTGAGGCAAGTATTATAAAACATCAAATTGGTTATTTTTACAGTAACATTAGAGCATACCAAACTCTGAAATGAAACTCAATGTCTTGGTTCTCTGCCTCCTAACTACATCTAACTACTTCCTCTCCTTTATCCCTCTACTTGCATTTAGTAAACCAGCTTAGCTTCTTGTACTCACTGCTTCTCTGGATTCAAGAGTTCATCTGAGCTATTTATAGCAGTAAAAGCAAAAGAAACATTATTTGTACTTAATACAAGTAAGGCTCCTTACGGGATAGATAGTATCTATATACCCATTTCATAGATGAGGAAATTGAGGCCTGGAGAGATCTGAGTAACAGCTGTGGTGGGGCAGACCCAGGATTCGGACCCAGGCAGGCTGACCATGGAGCCCAAGTTCTGGTTTGAGCCCATCAACGAGACTCCTCCATCTCTGACTCAAGTCAACAGCCATTGTGTTTCTTGTTTCGTGACTTGCCTGCCCGTTTTCCAGGAAGGCCGTTTGCTCTTATCCCTGCAGTTCTTTATAAATTATGGATAACTGCCCCACTTAGCTATTGCTGTACATAATAAACCGCCCCAAAACTTAGTGGCTTAAGAGCTCTTTTATTTGCTCATGAGTTTGTGTGTCAGCAACCTCTCTGGACTCACCTGGGCGGTTCTGCTGATCTCGCCTAGGATTACTCATATGGCAACAGCCTTCTGTTGGCTTGGCGTGAGCTAGATGGTCCAAGATGACCTCATATGTCTGATGGTTGGTGCTGGCTGTCACCTTGGCTCCGTCTCCATATAGTCTTTAATCCTCAAAGAGGATTCTGCCACATGTCTTTACACGGTGGACTCAGAGCAGCAAGAGACTAAAAGCAGAAGTCGGAAGGCCTCTTGATGAACTTGCACAATGTCACTTCAGCCGCATTCTTTTGGCCAAACAAATCGCTGGGTCAGCTCGGATTCTAGGGGGTGGAAATAGACTCCTCCTGATGGCAGGACCAGCAAAGTAACACTGCAGAGCAGCATGTGCACGGGGGTGGGAGGGGTTGCTGCGGCCAGCTCTGCAGATTATCTACCATACTGACCTTTTGTCTCACGGACTTTGTAAATGTTTGGACCAACCTCTCGCTCATCTTTTAACATTGTTCGTGCTGCCTTTGGCCATGGAGCAACTTTCCGTTTTAAACGTAATCAACTCTGAATCCTTTCCCTTATGACTTTTGGCTTTCTTGCTTTATTTTAGAAAGTTTCCCTCAAAGAAAGGTTGTCCAAATCTTTAAATATATTTTGTTCTAACGCTTTTAATTTTATTTATTTACTTTTGTTTGCTTAAGGCTACAGTCTGCTTTGAAGTTGTTTGTGGGTGTAAGGCTTAAGATAAAGATACAACTTTGTTTTCCATCCAAGTGAACAGCCACCTGTCCTGTTATATTTCTTAAATACTTCATTCTGTGTTCGTGGATACAAATAACACTTTTATCACATACTAAAATTTTCACTTGCACATAAGTCTGTTTCTTGGCCCTGATTTATCTATTCATTTACCGACACCATACTAGCTTCATTTTATGTAGTTTCGTAAAATGTTTTATTATGGCAAATTTCCTTTCATTTAGAAAAATCTTTCTTAAAATATTTCATAAAATGTCTTCTTTCAAACAGACTTTAGAATTACTTTTTAAATTCATTGAGATTTTAATGGGAATTGTTTTATGTATTTTTTGATTGAAAGAGTTGAGAATTTGTTTTGAAGATGAAAAAGGAATTACTGTAGTGTTGTAACAGTGATCTAACACACCAAAAATAATGTCATTGTTTTACCACTTTCTTTAAAATTATGATTTAGGTAAGACGATACAAGATCCCTTAAACGGTCCTCAGTTTTCAATTGTTTTCGTGTCGCTGCTCTGGTTGGGTGTTTTCTGCTGCGACGTCTTGCGAATCACTGATCCTCTGCCTCATCCAACTGACTGTTTTTGAATTTTGTAATGCTTCCATTCAGGACATGGTACAGAAATCTATTTATTTCCCGAGGAAAGTTTTATAGCTCTCACCGTCATTCTTCACGTTTCTTTTTACAAGCTACTTTTCAGGTTTGGTTACGGTGGATAGGGTTTTGTTTCCTGTTACATTCCCCAGTTTGTTAGCTCTGCAGTCTGGGAAAGCTGTACTGAGTGACTAGTCCGTGCTTCCAGTTTCCTTGGCGAGTGCCTGAGAGCCAGCGGTAGTCATGAGCGGGTCGCCGCCCTCTTTTCAAAAAACATCTCTTGCGGGACTCGAAGGCTATTATTTAGCAGTTCCTGTCTCTTCCAGGTTTGACCATCTCAGTTTCTTTAACTTGTCTTCATTGGTCTTATCTTACAACGTGTTAGTGGTTTCTGTGGTTCTCTTGTTTCTTTCTCACCTTCGGAGAACGCCTTTTCTTTTGCAACCCGTGGCTGGGGATTTTATGACTTACAAAGAAAAGAATGGTGCCGAAGCCCCTTTCTTCAGGGATGGCTAAGAGTGTCCCTCTGTCTGTACTCATCTCCTGAAAGAGAGACGATTATTTAGGGGATGGGACCAGGGCATCAGTTTAAGGCCCGGGATTATATGCGGTGAGTTTAAGAAACAGCAAGAGAATGTGCTCTTGGAAAAAGCAGATCTCATTTTACGTTATATTTAAACCTTGTGTGTACTCCCTTTCCAAAAGAACTTCATAAGAAGCCACGAACATAAAAGACCTAAAGCTTAACTTGTTTCTTTCTGGGACATATCAGCCCAGAGGTTAGGTGGAGCGCCATGCTAATGTCACCATGCTGGTGCCCAGCAGTGGGGCTGAGTGCTCACTCACTGCCGTCCGGAGTCACTGGCTCGATGACATGACCTAGGGCCTTTTCCCTTCTCTGCCTTCTTTCCCCCTCCCCTGCCTGCTTCCTGGGCTCGTTTCCCAGGTAAATGACTTGGTCTTTGTCTCAGATGTTTGCTTTTGGGAGAACCTGAGCAAAATGCAGCTCTGCTGGGCCAGCCGGCGTGGCCCAGTGGCTGAGCTTCGACCTGTGAACCAGGAGGTCACGGTTGGATTCCCCGCCAGGGCACAAGCTAGGGTCGCCGGGGGCGTGCAGGAGGCAGCGGACCAATGACTCTCTCATCATTGATGTTTCTCTCTCTCTCTCCCTCTCTCTGAAATCAATAAAAACATATTCTTTTAAAACAGGAAAACAGCCTTTAAAAAACAAACAAAAACACGAAGCACTGCTCAAACCTAAGTCACAGGGGTAGCGATGACTTCTACGGGTGGTGACGGTGTGGGCACGGTAAGAGGCAGAGTTCCCGTAGGGCACCTGCTGTCGCTGCTTGTCGTTCACCAGGTTGAAGTCTGTTAGCCCCAGGGAGGCCTGTGCTGTGGGCAGCAATGGAATCAGGCCACACCGGGCCCCCCAGAGCAGCTGGGGATAGGGGAATTCCAAAATTTTAGAAATGGGAAAGTCAGGCCTAGGCAAAGCCTCCACGTTTTCTGGTGTTTGGAGAGCTAACTGGTCGTCTTTCTCCTGAGAGCCTGACCCTGTGCTTGTTTGCTGTCTTAGGTGGGGGGATGAGCTGCAATGGGAAGTCACGAAGGTGTGTGGGATTGTCATCTGATGCCTGGAAGAGGCAGAGGCCAAGGTGCCTTGATAAATATAGCTTTACATCAACTCCCCAAGCCCAGGCCAGCATGTGTCACTGGAGAGTTGTCTCTGAAAACTGAGTAGAAGTAAAAACAGGAGGTTAACTACCCCTTCTTCCTGTTAGCCTGACCCATGCACATTTTAGTAAACCGAGTCATCTTTCACAGAGCACGCTCGGTGACTGCCGTACCTCTGTGAGGGAGCAACATCCCTCCCCCCTGGAAAAGGCAGTGCTGCAGGGCCCACGGAACGGGAGAGTTCTGTCTTCAAGTTTGGGACCTGGGGCTGCTGGACCCATAGTTTGGGGCACCCCAATCCCCCGATGTGGGACCTGAAAAAGGGAAGGAAGACTGTGAGTGCAGTAAACGGCTTCCTGTGGACACTACATCTCTATTTTCAAAAATAACAAGGTGGGGCTGGAATCTATATGAAGGATGCAGGTGCCGGGAAGCTGGAAATGATACCATAGGCCACCGGGTGTTAACTTACTCCCTCAGGCATCCAGATAGAATATTCATGCCAAGGCCAATGAGATAAATAAAAAACATGCCTTGGCTCCCAGCCACCTCGTGGCGATAGAGGTGGGAAGAAAATGAGAGGAAAGTGGCAGTGTGTTATTATTTTTTTATTGCAGCTTTATTGAGCTGTAACTGGCACACATGGAACTGGAATTACGTATTTACAGTGAACAATCTGATGAGATCTGATGAGTTTGACATTTGTGGAACCATCAGCACCATCAAGATGTTGAATAAATCTACCTCCGAAAGCTTCCCGTGCTCCTCTGTGATTCCTCCCTCATTCTCTGGGCCACCACGACCTGCCTTCTATTACTCTAGATTAGGTCTTGTATTTACTAGATTTTTATATAAGCAGAGTCATGCTCAC
Organism: Miniopterus schreibersii; assembly: GCF_964146895.1. Lineage (NCBI taxonomy): Eukaryota > Metazoa > Chordata > Mammalia > Chiroptera > Miniopteridae > Miniopterus > Miniopterus schreibersii. The sequence continues at coordinate 70,824,624 of NC_138110.1, forward strand.
TATAATGATTTTGAGAGATTCATCCATGTTGTTCTGAGCATAAAGAGTTTGACCCTTTTATTTTCAATTAGTATGCCATTGCATGCAATTACAATATGCATATCCATTGAAGCACATTTAGGCTGTGTTCAGATTTGGCCCTATTAAAATAAAGGTGCTAGGGACATTCAGGTATGAGTCTCTGCATAAACATATGCTTTCATTTCTCTTGTGTGAATACTTATGAGCAGAGCGGCTGGTCAGATGGCAGATGTATGTTTAGCTTATTAGAAAATGATGGCAATCTTTTTAAGGTACTCGCATAACATGTTTAGAATCTACAAGAAACCAGGGACATCAGTGAAAAACTTCAGAGAATTTGGAAGTTGAATCCCAGGATGATACCTTCCTACAGTTAAAATAAAGGTGTGTGATCTGCAATAGAGTATGAAAAACTGAAAGGAAGAGAGAAGGTACTGTCTCTGTGGAAAGAGTTTTCCTGTTTTTGTTAGGATGCCCAAAGTACAAATATCTCATGGGGCTCAATTCTGTAGGCGATGGTGGTCATGGTGATAGTGGAAGGAAAGTTAGGTGCTGGGTAAGAAGATAAGTTGGAAAAGTGTCCCAGCAGAAGACTCAGCTTCCTCCATAAGCTCCTTTTCCCCATGCCCTACCTGACTGGAAATTAAGGAAACTAGATATAGATGTATCTCCTGCTTGGGGACTCAGTTACGTTGTAACTTGGAAATATGGTATTGGTTAGGAGCCCAAAATGAATTGGAAGTCAAGTTTGGTACTGGGCACCTTCAATTTCCAGGAAATAGAAAGGACAAAAATTAAAAGGGGGACATCTCGTTAGGTCTAACTTAAGGTGGCCCACCCACTGCCCCGATGTTTGCCAAGTGCAGTCGTGGCCCAGAGATACCTGACAGGTGAGAAGCTCAGGAGGACTTCTCTGCCCTTGTAGCCAGCGTGTAGCCTGTGGAGCAGCAGTGGCAGCAAGTCTTGGGGGCTCCTTAGAAAAGAGAATCTCAGGCCCCACCCAGAGCCACTGAGTCAGGATCTGCATTTTAACAAGGGCCCCAGGTTAATCATACACACAACACAGAAGCACTGGTCAAGATGCATGCTTTTCTTGCAAGTTGCAAGTCTCAGAAAGCACTTAATACACGTCAGGTATTGTTTAGCTATTGCCCAATTACGCTGCATGGCAAATTACCCCAAAACTCAGCGGCCTGTAACAATAAGCATGTATTCTCACACTCGTAGGTCTGTGGGTTGGCTAGGGTTCAGTAGATCTAGGCAGGCTAGCTCCAAGCTGTCGGTTGGGTCTGGGTGTGTTCCATGTGTCTCCCCTACTTCTGTAACCAGCAGGCTACCTGCCATGCATCTCTCTCATGACGATGAAAAGGCACAGAAACGCAGAGGCGAGTCCAAATGGACAGCACACTTCACCCTTTGCTTGGGTCCCCATCAGCCAAAACTAGTCACAAGGCCCAACAGAGTGACCAAAGGCATGGGCTGTGGATTTGTGTCAATTTCACTTCTGCTTCTCACTTACGTGTGTGCCCTTAGGCAAAATTCTCGTGCTTCTCTCTGTTTCTTGTCCTGTTCAGTAAAATGAGATCGTAATAGCTACATCCCTGGGAGGTTATAATGTTGTGAGGACCATCCTTAGTGCTCAGGAGTGGTTCAGCTCATGGGTGTTGGTATTACAGAGCGGTGTGACCTTGGGCAAGTCATTTCAACTCTGCATTTCATTTTTTATATTTAAGAATAAACATCCTCGTGGGATAATTCTACTAAATTTTGACATTTACCTTCAGAATTGATGATAATGATGATAGAAAAGCTAACACTGAGCATTTATTCTGTGCCAGGAACTGCTGTAAGGACTTGACATGTATTTACGCTTTTAATTTTCCTCATAGCCCAGTGGGGATTATCTCTATTTTGCAGCTGAAGAAACTGAGGCAGAACAATGTCAGGAAATCAAGGTTTAACAACTGATTGTTCTGAGTACCTCACGGAGAGGGAAACGTATCACAGAAGTGATGCAGTCCAGGCTGGTTCCCTGTGGCTGACACGCATTCTGCCTCATGCCAGCCTGAGATGCTTCTACAAAGGCTGTGCTTGGCTTCCTCTCCCCTGAGGGAGAAGGAAAGGATGAGGGCACCTTAAGAGAAGGGCTGGGGAAGCAGCCGGCCTCCTGGTTAATCAGAGTCCCTCTCTCCACCCTGCCTAACCCCCGCTATGCCCCGGCAAGCAGATGACCAATGGATGTGCTGAACATTCCCAGGGGACCCAACCGTTACCTAGGGCTGTGCTGGGGAGCTGTGCAGCCTGGCTCTGGGCCAGAGTCAGGCCGAGGGGAAGGGCAGAGCCCAAAGGATCCTGCCTCTGAGAAATTAGAGCTGGAAAAGGCCACGGATTGCTGTTAGCACAGGACCCTGCTGATCAGAGATTGTTTCTGAGTCAAGATAGGCATGTCCCTCTCTTTCCACCTTCCTTCTGAATGGTCTCCCTTGTGTAGTTTCACAGCTTAAAAATGGTGTGCTCCATGGTGGGGATGGAGCTGTGCCTGCCAGTGTGTTACTCATCACTACAGGGCTGTAACAACTCAAGCCTGCGACCACTTTCACTGACGAAGGGGCACCGGTTCCCACCTTCCTTTCTCAGCCATAACAGGAGAAACAGGACACGCCTGGGGACAGGAGTTCCACAAGCTCTGAGAGCTGGATAGTCCGCTTTTTCATTACTGTTACTGGCCAGGAGAATGTCTTCCTTGTGACTAATCAGACTGTCCCTTTCCTCCCTGAGTCACAAGGTCTTCTGAGGAACAGGTGGAATGTTTTCAGCGCTTTCCGTAGCTGAGAGTAGTCTCACATTTTCTTTTTTATTTATGGCATTACATTATTAATATCTAATCAGCTTGTGGACCACTCTGGTTCCAGATCTTTTCCTGTTCTTCCTGAGTTCCTCGCTGCCCTGTAAGCCCAGGGAATTCCAACCTTTGTTCTGTTTCATTTGTGTCGGGGATGTTCTACAGCGCCCTCTCTCTTCTCTCTGAATCCCAGGTGTTGAGTTGGGACCAGACTTATTTTAACTGTCTTAATAGCTTATTAATTTGGTGATGGTCACAAAATTAAGCACTGACTGGGTAGATAGCTAAAACAGAAAGGATAAAATGACTTTGAAAATGTATCCCTACTAATAATGTGAGATCAGCCTGTTATCCTATCAGAATGGCAAAATAAAAAGAAGGGGAAAAAACTGAAGACACCAAGTATTGGCAAGAATGTGGAGCACCTACAGGGAATGTAAACTGATATGAACACTTTGGAAAATTGTTTTCCCAAAGCAACTGCTGAAATAGAATGTATATATGTACACTCTCACCCAGCAATCCCACCCACCTTGGGTATATACCCAACAGAAGCGTATTCATGTACGCACTCAAAGACCTGGAAAAAAATGCTCATAGCAGCACTATTTAAAATAGCCCCAAACTGGAAATGGCAGAAATGCCATCAACAGTAGAGCAGATAATAATGCAGTAAATGCACATAGTGGGAACCAACAAACGACAATTACAGGCAGCATGTACAACTTCACTAGTGCAATGTTCATGAAAGCAGCCAGGTACAAGAGAGGACATGCATGCGATTCTGTTCCTGTGAAGTTCATAACCAGGAAACACTAATCTATGCTGTCAGAAGATTAGTAAGGACACTGGTCACCCTTGTCAAGGACATGACCAGAAGGGAGTACAGGGGCCATCTGGGGCGCTGATCATGTTCTGCTTCTTGAGCTGAGTGTTGGTTACACAGGTGTGTTCGGTTTGTGAAATCCCACTGAGCTGTCTAGTTACATGTGTGTATTTTTCCATATGTATGTCATCCTTCAATTAAACACAGTAAAGAATGCAGCAGGCAGGGGAGATAGTGCAGGAGAGACAGCTGTTTCGCTGGTGACACAGGCCGCAGCCCTGGAGCCCACTCCCGGTGCTCCCTGATGTGCGCTCCCCTGCACACTGGTCTCCACGTTTCAATGAATGTGGACTAGTTTCGATTATGGGGACCCTCCTCTGCCTCTGAGGCCCAGTGCTATTGTTGCGACATCAAAGACCAACTGCTGGCTGAGATACAGTCCATATGAAAAGAGTGACCAGTAAATTTACTGCTTGACTTCATTCCCTTCAAATGGAACTGGCCCCATGGTCCTCTTTCAAAGCTTAATTGTGGACATATATCTTCTTTATAGGACATTGTGTACAATAAAGAGAAGCAGTAACTTAAATTTTTTAAGAGAATACCTTTGAGAGTGCTGTGAGATGGGCATTCCATCACTGTGGTTACATTTGCCCAAACACTCCTAAAAGTCCAGCCATTGCTCTGAGAGCCTTCTATTCAACATGGTGACTTTTTTAGGCTAATTGAGTTATATTTTTATGCTCCAACCCTTTCCTTAAACTCTGCAAGGTCTTGGGAAAGTTGTTAATGAGAGGTGATCTAGTTCAAACCAGAGGGCCACCTCAATGAAATCAGGCAAAATGGTGAAGTTCATATGCAATTACTCATTAACTTAGTTGGGGTTGCCCTCCATAGAGTAAACATTCGTTAGGGAGGCCAGACTAAGCTCCTGGATCAGTTACATGCAGTCCCCCAATATCTGTGTGCACAGCATTCCTTCACACAGCCCGGGGTGGAAATCTTGGGGAGTTACTGACATTTACAAATACTAGAACTGAGAGGGAAAAGAACAGAATTGTTTCTATGACTACCAGAAAATGACCTTTCTAAGAGGGAAAACGATTCTACAGAACACAAGAAAAATTGCTTATCACATAAAGAATATCTTCGGCTTAACTTGGAGTCTGACCCGGGTGCCGGAGAGAGAGGCATCTGAGATCAGAATTACCAGCCCACTCAAAACTGAGCAATCTGGAATGATCCTTTCAATATGCAATCACTTACTGCAGCGGTGAGTCTGCCCACGGGGGATAAAGCATTTCAAGGAGTGGCCAAGCCGCCCTGGCTCACGGCCTCCACTTCTGTTTACTCCGTTACTCCCCACGCCCAGCCCTCCGCACCTTGCTGGGGAAAGCCTGACTGCCGCCCCATCTGTTCCTGTCTGCTCCCCTCGCTTGCACATGCGGGAAGACGCGCAGAATGAGCTGTGATTTTCCTGCTGAAATTTGAGGAAGGCAAAAGACACCCATGAAATGAGATAAATCTCATTTATAACTGACAATAAGCATCGACTGGAAGAAACTGGGACTATTTGGAGAGGCTGTGGAATCACAAGGAGAATGGCTCTAGGTACTGAACAGCAGGTGGAAGCAATGGAGCCAGGCTCCTCGGAAGGTACCTGTGACACACGGCTTTTCCGTTCCAAGTGCTCCCCGCTGGCCTCAGTGCCCTGATGCACAGTCCAGTGCGGTTCCCAAGCCCCACAGTGGTCCTCCCACTTCTTTTTCTTCAAGGCCCAGCTCAATGCTAAGCTCTCCGATAACCCAAAAAGGAACATCAATGTCCTTGGCCTTAAAGCTCCCCATTGAGATCCAAGGAAAGGTGAATGCTGGCAGGAGAATTGCTGTGGCTGAGCCCCTGGAATGTTCTGTTTCTTGGTCCTAAAGATCTAAGTGGAGTGCCTTCTGTGTCACCAGGACGCATGGGCACATGCCAGGTGTTCGTACACACAGGGGTCACTCCCATGGCTGCAGGCGTCATCACTGCCCTGCTCACTGGGTTGAACCAGGGCTTCATCTAAGCTCTATGCCATCCCCACAACCACGATGAGGTGCTCTGCTTAGAAGGCAGGCTGCAGACACTCACCAAATCCTAGAGTTTTGTTGTTGCCGAGTAACTTGGAAAACTGAGTCCCAACTTCTCATTTTATACACGAGAAATCCAAAGCCCAGAAAAATGAAAGGACTTGCCCAAAGCTATACTCCCCACCCCAAGATGACTGCCTTACAGGCCAGTCCTCTTTCACAAAGCCACTCAAATCCCTATTTCTGAACATCTTTAAGAGTTTTCATGGTTTTGCTTTGCCAAAGAGAATTGCAGCAAAATGTACATCTAAAATGCCCAGACTCTGCAACATTACCATTGCTGTCGGGTTGTTATGGAATTTGAAAGAAAATTAAATGAACATTTATCCAGATGCTAAGCAGCAAAACATAGTTTGGGTAGGAGTTGTTATAACCCATATGACAGAGAATACAGGACTTGGATTTTCACAGTATTTCTGCAGTTAGAGCAGAAATAGATATAGGAGGGGAGATGGACTTATTTTCTCAATTATGCAGATATGTTTGCTTTAGTGGGATAGAGATAAGCCTCAGTGCTCCTGGTATTTGCAGAAGGGAGTGTTCATCTGTTACCATGCATGGGGGGGTGGGGGGAGGGCACCAATCCACCTGCAGGTCAGAGAAAGAGCCCACCAGCAGTTTAGAAAGCTAACACTATGGACAAACCCAAACAGTGTACTTTGCTCTCTTCTCCTTCACTCACAGACAGGCGAGGTAAACTCAGTCAGAGAGAAAATTTGCTTCAGTCTTGGACTAAATATGGAGATCTGCTTGCACTTTCAAAGACTGAATGGAAAGTCTCCATGAGCAGGAGGCTGGCTTCAGAGCAGCTCATTTCTTACTGGTTTGCAGGTGGCCGTCTCTTAGCACTAAGATGACCACGAGTCTCATCAAGGTGTCAAGCTCAAGTACGGAGGCTTTGTTCCCCACTACAAAGTGGAAGATGTCATATGAAAAACAAACCAGCCTTAGCTAATAGAAAGAAAGTGTGATTACTTACGCAGACATTATATGCCCTTAAAGTCCTACAAGTTATGTGGTAGGGCAGTTTTGTAATTTGTTTTTCTCACAGCAAGAAGATTGGTGAAAAGCATTTAATTACAGGTAATCACATTTCATATAAAAACACTTGCAAAGGTTTAGTGTGGAGATTTATTCCACGTTTCACAGGCATGATAGTCGCTTTGCTAGACACCACCGTAATGCAAGCATAAGTGAAGAGATAACGCAGATTCTTAAAAACCCCTGGCCAACTGTTTTGTTAACTATCATTCAAGTATTTTGGTGTTGTTAATGCATTTGTGGGAGGACTCATTTTATATTAAGAGAATATTTCCCCCTCCCCAGGCTCCTAAGAACAAACTATGGATACAAAAATCAAAGGAGGGTTATACGTATGAAAATTAAAGGTGGGTTTCCCCCAAGTGTCAGATTCAGAAGCATCTGCCTTGCCCGGTGTGTATGGCATTAATTTCCTGCCGGTTTTCTATTGGAATGCCCCCCTGAGTCGCTTGAAATTGAAAATCAAGTCATGTTTTATTAATCAGCTCTAGGAAACAGTGGAAGAAAGAGGTGGCAGAGAAGTTTCTTTTTATGAAAAGTTTCTAATATCAACAAAGCCTAGGAAAAAAGTATATGCACAAATTTGGGCCATGAATCTGGGATTTTCATCTCAAAGAGTGTTTGTCCCCTACCATCTCCATGTCAGTTAAGTACCTCTCTCCCTGTAGGAGATATCTCTGGTTCCAAAATTTAGTGGCTTCAAAAGCAGACATTTATGATCTCAGAATTCCTGTGAGTCAGGGATTCAGGCCCAGCTTAGCTGCTCACCTGTGATCCAGGGTCTCTCTCAGGCTGCAGCTGAGTTTGACAGACAGGACTGCAGTCATCTCAAGGTGTGGCTGGAAGAGGACTGGCTTCCAGGTTCACTCACTTGGTTATGGGCAAGATTGCACGTCTCGCTGCAGGCTATTAGCTGGAGGCGCCCAAAGTTCCCTGTCGTATGGGCCTCTCCATGGGGCAGTTCACATATGGCAACTGACTTCATCAGAGCAAACAAGGGAGTAAAGCCAGATAGAGACTGTGAGTGAGACGAAATCCATGGTCTTTTGAAAACGGACCTCAGTGACATCCCATCACTTTTGCCATCTCCTATTTATTAAAAGCAAGTTACTTGCTTCATCCCACACTCAAAGGAAGGGGATGGCACAAAAGTGTGAATTCCAGGAGATGGGACCATTGAGGACCTTGCAGAAACTGCCTTCCATTGGTCGGGTACCTGAGCAGTCCTGTTTGTGTTGATGGTGGAGTTCCTTCCCCTTCACCACCTGGGTCCTTACTTTTCCAGATCTTGTTCATTTTGATTCTAGTATTTGTCTCCTCATGTTCATTCAAAATATGATACTCAGAGTCATATTTAAAAATTGCTGCCTCCCCTGCTTAAGAACTTGCAGTGGTTCCCTCATTCCTTGCCTCAACACAGGTATTGAGGAACTGCATACCTGGAATTAATCAACATTTCTTGCCCTTTGCTTTATAAACATTTGCAGCCAAATGGGACTGTTACTAGTCCTTGAGGCCTCCCCATGATATTTTTCCTCTCTGCTCAAGCCATTCCCTTGGCTAATACTGCCTTCCTCTTTTTTCTGGCTGCAAAAATTCTGGGTAAGCCACAAAAGCTTTCTGTGAACTGTCAAGGTGGACATGAGCCATATCTAGACCCTCATAGCATTTCATTATACGCCCATTATAGGATGATTGCATTCTTTCGCATATGTAATTCTCTGGGGGTACAACACATCCCTACTGCCCACTCTGCCTGCCAGAACAGAGTGAGGGGCTTGAGAGCGGGAAGAGTAACTTGCCCCCCTTCTACCCCATGGCATGTACTATAAGCCTTGCACATAGCACATGCTCGATAAAGTCTGGGACCTCAGAGAGTGTTGTCCTTTCCACATGCCCTCAGCACATTCGGGGAGACAGAGAAGATACTGCTATTTTCATTTTATAGATGAAGAAACTAAGACCCAGAAAGTTTACCTACTTACTGACAGCAGACAACAGCAGGGCCCGGACTAAATTCCCAAGTTCCAAGGTGTTGTCCAATCTTCCAAAGCCTCGGCCTCTACAAAGGAAGAGACTAGTTTGGGCTTCTCCATTTATACCTGGTTTTTTCTTTTCATTATAAAACCACCTAACTTGACCTGATTTTTAATGACATAATTCAGTCACTCAACAACCCCTGCATATAATAACGTCCTTACTCTTTGACTTATTTTTATTTCTCATTTTTTATTTTGTTTTACTGTTCTGATGTAAAGGAGGGAGTAGAACAGAGAGTTTTAATAAATAAATAAAGCGTCATGTGCAGGAGAAGAGCCTGGGTCTACAAGTTCTTATTACTCTGTGACTTAAACTTTTTAACTTACCCAAAAAAGCAGCTACAGGAAACCTGCTTTGAAATGTCACCTTGTGTGTCTCTTGCTGTCCCTTGATTCACTTGTGACCATGTGATGAAGTTATCATGCAGTTTGTGGCCTCCACAGGTCAAGAGGATTCTAGTGACCCCCAACACCTCTGCCATATGCCTTGGTTGGAACCACAGACATTTGTCAGGAAAGTGGGGTGTGTGTGTATGTGTGTGTGTGTGTGTGTGTGTGTGTGTGTGTGTGTGTGTAGGAGCAACTTAAAAGGGAGACTTAGGCGAAGGGGTAATTATTTCTCAAAACCCACTGTCCAGAACTCTGGAGGCAATATTCTGAGTGAAAAACAACTTTCAGCCGAGTCATGTTTGCACCTGGGAACTGGGAAAAGCATTGAAAGCTTCATAAAGGAGATGAAACTTGACCGTGGCAGGAAGTGACTTACAGCCCTGAGGCTCAGATGTATTGACATAAGGTGGTAGTGAAGTAGGAGAGAATTATGGTTTTCAAAAAGAAGTCGGATCCTGGTTTCTCTTTTATCTCAGTATGATGTGTGTGTCCTAGAATAGAATCCTCTAACCACAGTGTAATGGTGACATTCACACAACCGGCGTGGTCTGAATCCCTTGCTTTTGTGGGTCTGATGCTGAGGAACGTCCGAACTTCCTCTGTGACATGTTCATCATGGGTCAGTACTGTGGTCTCCAAACGCTGGGTAAACCCGATTTTCCAAGTTCCAGGTGGGCTCTGCGGGCGATGGCAGCAGCCAAAGAGCTGAAGGAATTACTGCAGCCACTGGGTTGCTTGGAGACTGGGGCTGTGGCTAAGGTTCATGTTAATGTTTCTTGGTGCATGACTTTGTCACAAACCTTTATGCTCTAGCATTTCTTCACCCAGTTCTCCTTCAGTCAGAACATTTCTGATTGCTCCCCTTGAACGAGGGGTCTGAAGACCATCAGCCAGTGATTATCCAAAACGCTGAGCATGAACCGCATAGCTGCTGTGTGAACTGACTTCGTGGGGCCAGGATCAACGGGAAAATGTGATATAAATTTGACAAACTGGTGGACGGTCATCTTAGCAGTGAAATGGCTATACTCCGTAGGGAGGTTTTTTGTTTTGTTTTTTAATGTAACACTTTGCCTGATGTGCTGCTTCGAAGTCACTCTCCGGAGGCTCTCGGGTTTAGTGAAAGCTCTCTCCATCGCTTCCCGGCAGGTAACTTCATAATCACGAGGCCATTGAACGTCACCTCTTGAGCCAGCTCCCATTACACTAATTTCTACCAGTTCTTCTCGTGTTCCCCGGGTTAACCGCGCTGATTTTGTTTCCCCTTTCAGTCTAGTTCTCTCCCCCGCCTTCACCCAAATCCCAGTGTTAGAGTAACAGCTTCAGGTATCGTCAGGGGATGTCCCCTGATGACTTCTGATGCCACTCCCTTGGTCTCAACTCCTGTTCGCCATGACCTGTTGTTTGGGGCAGGAGGAGCAGTGGAATAAGTATATTTTTATCTACAAAGCGTAGCACTGGCTTTGGATTTAATGTGGGGATCCAAATGGAAGGCAGGATAAAAGTATGTGATACAAGGAAGAGAGTCGATATACGTGAAAATGGTAGAAAGGGCTTTATTTCTTAAGCTGCTCGTGCAGGAGGAAAAGCTGTATATTCGGGCGAGATTGGCTAAACACAATGGGCCAAATTCGAGCCCCAAGTACGTGTGTCAGCCCATGAGCCCTGGAACGAATCTGTCTTTGCCTTTATCCAAATATTACTCATTGCTGCGTGGATTATTTTAGGATGATTTTTGAAAAGATAAATAAAATAAAGACATCGAGACGTGGAAGAAAGGCCAGGCTTCACAAGGAACAGGGCCCCGATGCTCTGCCGCTCGCCTCAGCTCCGAGAGGCGCCGCAGCAGGTGAGCGAGGGCCAGCGGCCAGCCTGCCCGTTCCCAGATGGCCCAGGACTTGGGAGTTGGCGCGGCCAGTCCAGGCCCAGGGCCCCCTGCCTCCCAGCCCTGGTCTGCCCAGGCCACTGCCCCGGGCGCGAAGCGGCGCAGGGCCGGCTCGAACCCCTCCGTGCCCTGAGCGCACGGGCGCGGCGGGACCACACGGAGGCCGTTCTTCTGCGGCACAGCAGTGATGCGTTCCAGGCAAACACACAATCTGGGTTGTTTTGGCCCAAAGGAAACATTTACAACCAAATTATACACCTCAGAAAATAAATGAGCTTTCGCTTTGGACGGAGACCCTGCCAGGCTCTTTATTATTTGCACCACAATCGTAAAGCGGGGTTTAATCTCTGCAGCGGAATGCCGCCGGGTTGGCCAACTGGCAGGCTCGGGCGGCCCGAGTGGGGACGCTTGGCCCTCTAGGTCGCACAATGGGCGACGGGGAAGCACTTCTGCGTCAACATTCTTCTCAGGCTCCATCATTTGGGGGCTTTGTGCTTTTTGTTTCCTGGCGTGTTCATTGCAACTTCAAAGCAGACCGCTTTTTTCATTCTCTTTTCTTTTATTCTCATTTTTGAAAATTCCTGGGACCTTCCAGAGAAAGACTTAATGCAATGTTTCCTTTCTCAATTGATGGAAATCCAGGAGCAGGTCCAAGAAAGTCTATAATGAATTTCCATTGATCGCTAGAAGGGGAATGGGATATAAAAGCTCAGAGAGAACAGAGGTACAGGGTTTATCGAGCAAGTTCTTTTTTTCTATTTTCACAAGGGAATCAGGTGATTTAAACCTGCTGGGACCCCGTAGATATGGCAGCCAGGAGGTTTCTGGGGTGGTCTGGGGTTCAAATACTTTATACCATGATCAGATTGGGGGCTGAGTAACGTATCCTGATTGGGGTTTTGGATTAAGGAGGTCATCCTACCAGCCTCTGAGTACGTGACCAGTACTTTTAGCTCGGAAACTCTCTCAGAAAGGCTCAGGGGATTAAGTTTACAGAAAATTTTTCAGTTACACTGAAGATGTCAGGATGAAGTCCTTGTGGGCACATAGAGCTTCAGACAGCCGAGCAAGAGCCACTAAGGTGTGGGGGCAAGACTTCGGTGCTCACTGACAGGGCCAATCATGGCAACACAGCTGAGAATCCTGAGCGGTTCCCAAACTTTGCTGCACTTGGGAGTCCTTTAGGGATCTTTGAAAGCATGGTGCCTGGATCCTACCCCAGACGCCCTGATTAAATGGCTTGGGGTGTGACCTGGGCATCAAGGAGAAGCGACAGAGCTTGGGAACTGCTGCTGGAGGCTATAAGCTCCGTGAGGGCAAGGACTGTACCTGTCTCCTCAACACTGTATTCCCAGCCCTCAGAATGGAGTAATTGGCTCTCCTTAATTGTATGTTGGATGGGGAAATGAATAAAGGTCCTGAAGCTCATCTGCCCTCACACCATCAATGTGAGTTCCAGCTCATTAGATGATTTCAGCTCGTAAATATTTGGGGTGGTGTAGGGTGGAGTGTGGCCTAAATCCCAGGTCTTCTCTGCCCCCACCTATTTTACCCTCTGATTTTCTCTACTTAAAATATCCTTAGAATGATTTTATAACCTCTTCATAAACCACTTTTAATATTTATGGCCTGGCAATCTCATAACTCAGGGCCGCTGATGGCTTTGCATTTTCCATAGTGGGGAATGCATCCCTGAGCTGCCCTGCCCCTTGGGTTTCCCTGTCCCTCTCTGTGATGCAGTAGCCCCCACCCCTTTGTCCCAGTTTCCAGTTCTGCAGTTTCAGTTACCCGCAGTCAACCGTGGTCTGAAAATATCAAACGGAAAATTCCAGGAATAAACAATTCATATGTTTTAAATTGAGCGCCCTTCTGAGTAGCGTGATGAAATCTCACTCTGTCCCGCCTGGGACGTGAATCATCCCTTTGTTCAGCATCTCCAAGCTGTACGTACAATACAATAAGGTATTTTGAGGGAGACCACATCCACAGAGCTTCGCTTACAGTATATTATCATTATTGCCCTATTTTATTATTAGCTGTTATAATCTCTTACTGTCCCTAATCTATAAATTAAACTTGGTCACAGGTATGCATGTATAGGAAAAACATAGCTTGTCTAGGGTTTGATGCTCTCCCCAGTTCTGGGCATCCACTAGGGGTCTTGGAACTATCCCTGTGGATAAGGGGGGATGACTGCACTTTAATTATTTGGAGGTGGATGAGCCCATCCCTTGCCAGCGGTGCCGTGGGGCGTCCCTCACTCAGCAGTTGGAGGCCCAGCACTTGTTCCTTTCTTCTGATGCTGGAGTTTTCCATTTCCCACCCCTCGCCTCCATCCCACCTCACCCCTCTCCTACAGACACTGAGTCCTGGCAGTGGATAAGTCAGCTTTGATTGTAAAAATGTTTATGGAGACTGTCAGTTCTTAACCTTAAAACTGAACCATGCTGTTTGTATTTTTCCGAGTGACGGAGAGTGTGAAGGACTAATGAAAATGGAGCGTGAAGAGATCAAACACGCGTCGTGGGATCTTTGTTCAAGACCTGGAACGGGGGACATCGCCTGGGCGGGGGGAGGGGGGGGATTCCGGGGAATGGGATCTTCTGTTCGTGGGCTCAAGGCCTGAGATCATGATCTGGCAGCGGATAAAGCAAGGCGCGAGGGGAGCGAGGGAACCGGCAGCGCCATGCAGGAGGGAGGCATCTTAGGGCGCTTTTCTTTCTCTTTGGAAAGCAAAAAACATATTTCCTTTGGTCGGAGAGGGAGCAGGGCTACTTGTAAGAAACTCTTGTCTTCTGACCTTCGCGAGTCTTTGAAAAGCCAGGGTTTTGAAAGAAGCCGTTGGTATGTTTGCATTCGTGTCTGCTGGAGAGCTCCTTGCGTCTCTGTGCCGTCTCCACAGGCCAGAGCGCTGGGGAAGGTGAGCCGCGCGCTCGGTGACCGGACACCCAGAGCTTTGCGTAAAAACGAGTTGGGCTCCATGGCAAAACCCGTCTTTCTACCTGCAGACGTGGGGAGTGAATGGGAAAGTGCGAGCAAGGGGCGTTTTCATGGACTGAGGCATAAATTTGCTGGAGGAGAGCGAAGCTCTGGTTGGTGCATGAGCTGGCCCGTGTGGCTTGTTGGAAGAGAGCGTTTTCTTGGGCTGGATTCCTGGCAACAGTTGACCCTGTCTCCAGAGCCTTCAGACATGCACCAGGGTGCCGTCCCTGGAAGAACATGGGGCAGGTGTGCAGAGGAGTTGCAGGCTGGGTGCTGGTCAGGGTGTGCCTGGAGTAGGCACACGGGACATTTGGTTTTGGTGGAGATTGCCGTGCCTATGCTGGGAACAAATAGATTTTGTGTCTTCAACTTCATACATGAGTCATTGCTTTAATCTCTTTGAAAACTACAAGTTGGATGCAGGACAGTTTGAGATTTATCCTTGCTGATGGATTTGCTGTGTGTGGTGGGGGCTTTATGGGTCCCAGGGAGACTTCAGGTTTAAAAAGGAGCCGTCTTCAAACCATAGGAATAGTCACTTGGCTATTTGGGGCACCTGGAGGGAACTCTTGGCCCAACTCTTTCCTCCGTCTTCCACATCTTTCTTCGCACTTCTCCCACAGACCGATGGATCATTTCTCCTCTCTCGGGCCTTCCCTCATCTTCCGCCAGTCCTCTGAGCTAGAAAAGTTTGTCCAGCAGCCAACCAGGACCCAAGCGTGCCCTTCCTCATGGGCCTGCGTGGCTTTTCCAGAGACAGACGGTGAGGGAGCAATCAGTTAGAAACCCTTTGCCACCCCTTAGGGACCCTTGCTACCTGAGCAAGTGTGACAAGGCTAGACTATACTAATGCTGGGACAAGCAGGAAGTCTCCTAGTTCGCCCTCCAACTTAGGGTTTTTGTCTTTTCACCTCATGTGTTGATCTCTAATGTCATCTGACACAGCAGCAGCTTCCTTCACCCAGGGACCCTGGAATGTGAGGAGCTCTGCCCTCCTCTTCAGTGTCCTCATTGTGGGGATCCCTGAGAAGCGAGGTGACTCCCCAGGCCGGACTGCATGCCTTGGGGGCTCATTTGCTATTTACTTGGTTACATTTCCCCAAGATAAAAAGCACAGAACCATTTCCTGGAAACCTTTCCCTTTGCTAAAGTACCCTGGGAATAATAGCTTCTTAACTGTTAGGACCAAGGTTCTCAGATGGTAGCCCCCATCAGAATCACCAAGAGGGCTGGATAAACCACAGGCTGCTGGGTCTGACCCCACAGACTCTGATTCTGCTGAGGGCCTGAGAATCAGCTTTTTAGCAGGTGCCCAGGTGACACTGATGCTGCTGGTCCGAAGACCTCACTTTGAGAATAGCTAGGTTAAAGCAATAACTCAGCTTTATTACCAGGTTTCTATGAGTTTGTTTAGGAAAGAGAAGACACTTAGGAGATCTTAAAATTAAAAATTAAAACTGAAATTAAACACACATTCATATGTGTATATATAAATATGTATGTATATTTATATACATGTAAATATATACTTGTATATATGTTTTTATGTACACAAATATACACTTATATATACTTGTATACACATACTTATAGGTATGTGTGTATATATAAATATGTATGTAAATATATGTAAATGAATTGAGAGAGAGATGTCTTTGAATTGACCTTGTCCCAGGTGCTCTCTGTGGCCTGGTCCTCTCCAGAAGACAAAAAGATTAGGTTTTAGGTGCTGGGGGGGAAAAGAGAGAGGGAACATGCTAATTAATGCCAGTCAGAGCACTTGAGGAACAAATATTTATAAAATCAGTTGGGAAAATAATGAAGAAGTAAGTTTGTAAGTGGAAAACAAAACTGGTTAATGTCCTGTTGGGCAATAAGACAGTATTGCTGCTCTTTCTTTCTAGTTTTATATAATTGATATATAACATCACAAAAGTTTAGGGTGCACAACATAATGATTTAATATATGTATTTATTGTGAAGTGAACACCGCAATAGATTTAGTTAGCATCCGTCACCTCATATAATAACAATTTTTTTCCCTTCTGCTGAGAACTTAATGAATTCTCGTTTCAACTGGACAAAAGCACATGTATTTCTACAGGATGAAAAATCTACTGGTGAGCATGTAACTTTTAGTCTGGGCCCTAATCAATAGTAAATAATAAACAAAACGAGGGTACATACATTCTCCTAGAGAATTAAATAACCTTGGACAGGCCTGCATACTGTGCCCCAGGATGAACTGATAAACTTGCATCACCCTTTGGCTTTATTTTCAAGTTTTGGAGAGTTTGTCTTAACAAGTGGCAGTCTCTTCCCAGCAGAGCACCTGGCACAAAGCAGACACCCAGTGTTTGTTGAGTGAATCCACACGTAGAACGAGCACCCCAACCATTTATAAAGAAGGTTAGTGAAGCCAAGTCAAAGGCCCACAGTCACCTTGGCTGCCAGCTTTTCAAGCAGAGATCAAACGGTTTCCATGGAGAGAACAGAACAGCAGCCCAAATAGGAACAATCTGTACAGGCAGATGGGAAAGGGAGCCGGTGCTGGTGGCTACAGCTTTCTCTTCACCTCAAGTCATAGCTGGTCTAGGACAGCTCTATAATTGTTTTATGGTGTCAGTAGGGGTTCCCTAATAAATGAGCATTACTAGTTTCTGGCAGCCCACAGGGCTGTACAGGTGCCTCATGAAAGTGTGAAGGAGAACTGTTAAGGCTCCACTCAGAATATTTGAAAAACTGTCAGTGGAACTGTTAACAAAGCAGCACATGTAAATGACAGAAACAGTGTGTGTTGTGGGGGAGGGGTGGGTTCCAACAGACTCTGCACAGCTTGGAGTCAGCAGGTGGAAGGAGAAGAGAAAGGAGAAGATAGAGTTCTGGTCATTGAAGATGGTCATTACATTTTATGCATTTAGAACTATCAGGTTTTGTTTAATCTCCCATCCTCAATTTGATGTTTTCAGCATTTGGGATAAGGGTATTTTTAATTGTTGGAAAATAATTTCTCCAGAACAAGTGTCTCTAGAAGATTTTAGTCCTAGGATGTTGGAACCTGATGGATTGAAAGGTTTCCTGCAGTTCCCATTCTTTCTCACCGTGCCCATTTCACAGGAGAAATAACTGAGGTCCTGTATCAGTTAGTTTTTGCTGTGTAACAAACCACTCTGAATGCATTAGCTTAAAACCACACACATTTATCATTCCTCAGGGTTCTATGGGTCAGCTGGGTGGCTTTTCTAGTCTAGGTTGGCTCAGCTGGGGCTAAATGGCCTAGGATGGTCTAGGGTGGTCTTGGATGGTCTCCATTTGAGTGACTGGTCATTAGCTGCTGGTTAGTCTGGGATAGACTGTCCTTGTTTCATATGTCTCTTATTACCCAGTAGACTAGCCCAGGCCTTTTCACACAGGAGTCTCAGGATTCCAAAGAGCAAAAAAAATAGGCAAGCCTCAATGAGCAAGCACTTGTTGGTGTTTACTGTTGTTACTGGCCACAGTAAGTCATGTGGCCAAGTGCAAAGACAGTGTGGGAACTAACTACCCAAGGCATGAATATTTAGGGAAAGAGAATTTGTGGACACTTTTGCAAACCAACCTGCCACAGGGGCAAATGTGCAATAAGGTGCCTAAGCTTACAGAACTAGGTAAGGGCAATGCTGAGACATAGACCAGGCCCCATGCCTCCTGCCCAGGCCCCTCCCACAATACCATGAGCCCTTCTCCAGGATTCCAAGGTCCAGTTCTCTTTAAACCTATTTTAGAGATACTGGAGCAGAGAGATTTGTGGTAGGTTTCAATGAGGAGTCTTGGGTGCTGAGATAAGTCCATCTTCTTAATTAAAATAATAAGCTGGGCAAGGGTCCCCAGGCCCACCCCCACTCCCCCAGGTCAACCTCTGAACTTTGCCATCCCATGCTCTCTGGCTTCCTTCCAGGCTCTGCCTTCCGACAGCGGTACACCAGCCTTGACCTAGGCCTTGGGCTCCCCGCATTCCATGTGGGGAGATACAGAATCACTGCAGGAGCTCTTAGCTCCCTGGGTCTCCTGGTCCTGGTCGACACGCTCCCCTCTGACCAAGGGAGAGCTTAGAGAGTTGGGCCATTCGGGCACGCTAATAATTTGGTGCCTCTTCGACTTAAGTGCTGGAAAATGGGTCCCAGAGCATTACCATTCTGTTTTCTTTGCCAGAAACGGAGAAAGCGCGACTTGAAAAATCCTCAGTAATCCATAGTTCTCAAATCTTTGCTCACAGTTTGATTTAGGAGGCTGAGCTCTCCATGGCCAAGGAGCTAGGACCAAAGCCCCCTAGTGGCCACCCTGTTCTTCATCGCCCAGAGCAAGAAAGCTCTGCCCTCTGATTCAAATACACCCCCTCCCCCGACAAACCCTCAGCACACTCTCGAGGAGGGTTTATCGCACACCCCAAGAGATCTATTAAAGTGCTCCTTCTAGGCAAGCCCACCATTTCCCCTGAGAAGAGTTCTGGAAAATACAATTTTTTCATCCTTGTACATTTACAAAGATGTTTTACGTGATGAGTAGTTTTCTTTGGCCAGTGTGGCTTCCCACCCTTGTATTCTACTTCTTACATGTTTTCTTAGACTTGAAAGACTAGTTCATGTTTCCTCTCTGTTCATTCTTTAGCCTCACAGGACATAAAGGAAATGGGTCCTGGAGACTTCCCACTCTGTTTTCTTTGCCAGCAGCGGAGAAAGCACAACTTGAAAAATCACCAATAACGCGCACATTTTCAAGATCAAAGCTGTTTACAGAAGTATCCCAGGCCAGCCCATGGGGTGTTGACTCCCATTTAGTCAGCCCGCCCCAAGCGCCTTCAATTAAGTAAGGAGCACAGGGGTGGGTGGCCCCACTCGTGGCCCCTTCCCCAGTGGAGCCAGCTCCCTGCCCAAATGCAAGGAGTTGACCAGTCTTCATTTCTTCTAAAGTAGCCACTGGGATCATAAGCAGGGTCATTCCCAAGCCCTAAAATAAACATTCTTATGACACATCCTGCCACTGTAACGAGAGATTCCTCAGCTATTAGTCAGGCTTTCAACAGAAGGTTCCATTGCCAGCCAAGACGCAACCCTCCTGCATTCTTCACCCATGATGTGCCTGTGTCACTAGCTCCCAGAGTTGGCTTCCAGGTCCCACAGCAAAGACTGAAGCGCATTTCTGGCCACTTCCCCTCTGCCAGGAATTTGCATTTTCACCCCAGCTTTAAAATAGAGCCCTTGCTATTTGCTCTCTCCCTGCTGCCCTCCTGAGAGTGGCTCCGTCCCGCCCAGGTAGCGAGCGGGAGGTGGCCAGCCTCGCTCTGTGTATTTAACGCTGCACGGTTCCCCCCACGGCCCCTGCGTACTTCTTTCCAGAACAAGCTCCCCCAACCCACTGCCACTCCTAGGGTGATGGTCCTGATCCCTAAGAACGAGCGTGCCCCCTGAGAAAGCAGAGCTTACGGTCTGAAACTCATTTTCCTCTCTCTCCTGGTTTCTCTTCCTAGGGGCCCTTGCTCCCCAGTCATGTGTAAAGATGATCAGTGCGCCCTTTTATTTTATCTCCCCAAACGGAGAAACGTTTGCTCTTCCCTTTGAAACACCACCAGTGGCATTCTTGAACTTATTTTTAGACATGTGGAAGTGTTCCAGACAAAAATCGATGCCCGGCGCAGATAAAACCCTGAGTGTGTTTATCGTGGGTAGGAGAAAACAGTGTTTTAATGTGGAAGGAGCGCAGCCATATGCCTGGGTGCAGTATGGCTTCCTTTAATCTGGAAAAAGGAAACAAGCATTGTCGATAATAATATGCAGATGTCCAGCCCCAAATGAGGACATATTGCTAATTAGCTATATTGTTAGTATGTTTTAAGGAGGGAGGCTGCAGTGACGTTAATTATAATCTCTGTTGTTTGTTGTTCAAAGTCTATGAGACCAAAAGCATTGCTAATAATATCTTCTTTAATATCTTCAATAGAGGATTCCCGGATTTTTTTTTTTCTTTAGAATCCCACATAAAAGCCACATGAGGGGTAATGAGGCCTATAGCCTGAGTCTAATTAAAATAAAATCTAACTAGGCCTGTGGCCATCATTATCATCAACTAGTACTTATTGGGTGCCTCCTGAACTGGTGGAATTGGAGGGTGTGGGGTTTGAGATTGCAGATACGGCCTGTTCTTTGCCCTCCAGAAATCTGCCATCCCGTCTGCCTCCAAGAAGTCTGCCTGGTTGTGTTAATGTGGGAATACTTACCACAGCTTTTTTTTTTCCAAAGCACTAAAACTGTCCTAGCCAGCCACAATTTGTTACTAGTTTGTGCCTCTTCTGGAGGTTCTGGAAGTGGTCAGATCAGGCCTGTTTTCACACACCAGCCTTTGGTTGGTGTCTGCAGAACAGGGCAGGTGGGTTCTGCAGACTGAGACAGCGATGCTGAGCACGCTTTTCCCAAAGATGGATGCCATCACCCATTTCCCAACTTGATCTCACCCCTGGGGCTGATCACCCTAATTTGCCCTGTGGCTTGGTTCTCCAAAGATCCCCTCCCGCTCCTTCTGCCTGTGCCAAATGACTAGCCGGGAGCTCTGACCATTGTGACCACTTTGACCTAGATGTGGCTGTGGTGATCCACCTTGGTCACAAGGATGGCCAAAATGAGCAGCTCCAGCCAGGCAGTGGCTGAAGGCAGTGGTTGGGCAGCCTTGGTCCTGGGCCAGTGATGTCCTGGGGAGAAAGGACATAAACAAGAAAGAACCTGGGCTTGTCATCTTAGAAACTGTACCCAGTCTACAGATGAGAGATTTTCTCTTTTAGTTCATCTTGGCAGAGCTTTCCCAGGGGTATTGAGGGCCAACTGTTGAGAACAAAGGAGGAGGGAAGAGCTCCCAGCACAGACAGCTTCAGCAAGCCTCCAAATGACCCAGGTTTATGCCACCAGGGAAGTGGTGGCCTAGCGGAAAAGTCACAGCACACTGTAATGGAAAGCTTTCAGGTCAACAGCGGGTGGGTCAAGATGTTGTAGTGTTGGGCCTGGCATCTATGTTATTTACCTCAGTGATAGTGATCTCTTACTAAGACAGCAGAGTGGCCTAGATCCTAACACCCACTCCATTCCAGCTTTGATATCCTCTGGGTCCCTACACCAAGCCAAGCCAGGTCTTGGGGAGTCTGCACCCGCCATGTCGTTTCACCTGCAGTATTTACTGGCCTACCTCCCACTCTGCTCTTTCCTCTCCATCTGCTTCAATCTCAGCTCAAATATTACTTCCTCGGGAAAACCTTCCTTTCTTTTTAATACCAGTGTTCAAAGGAATTGAGTATTATAATTATCTACCTTGAATGGAGACAATAGTTTTTCTGTTTTTCTCTCTTTTGTGAGTATCATAGGCTCAGAGGTTTTCACAGATTCAATGTGTGGTGGTCAACTACAAACTTCTTGTTTTGATGCCCAAATTTTCTAATCTTCGTGCAGTGGGGCCCCTTCAAGCTGGCTCCTATGATCTTTAAAGAGGACACTGTTAGTCACTGGAAGCTTCCTTGCCTTCTGCTACAGTAAAGTATCCCAAACTCACCTATGCTTTCCTTCCCAAGCTCTGGAATCAGCCATTTATTTCTCCAAGGAGCTCTGGTTCCTTTTAGCAAGGGCAAACTCCTTGAAATTTAAGGATAGTATTTTAGGACAAATTAAAGGAAATATTACATTGCACGGTGAGTAATAGACTTGAGTTATGCAATGTATAGATGCTGAAACTGAGAAGATTGGCATGAGCTATCAGGAAAGTTAGCCGCAGAGCTGAGCATCTGTCTGTAGCCGGCTGCCCCTGTGAAGTTCACCGTGATTCTCTAACTGCCCGGTCAGCACCTCATCAGCTGGGGGTTGTGTCCCATTGCCAGGAGCAGGGAACTCCGCTTGGAGTCACTTAGCTACACAGGGCTTCTCCCTTTTTTACTGAGAGTCAGAGTTAGAGTCACAACAGGGAACGATACTGGTGCTGTAGCATTGTCACGATTAACATGAACGTTGATGATAAAGGTAAAAGTTCAGAGGTCACCATTCCAGGACTGGTAAGATGGCTCTACGATGCCATCAGAGACCCAGGCCCCCCCATCTTTCCCTCCTGCCACCTTTAGAGGATAGCCTTCATCCTCGTGCCTGCCGGCTGCCTCCTTCCATTCGAGCATTTGTACCCACATTTCAGGCAGAAGGTGGAAGGGAGAAAGGCAGAGGCAAACTGACTCCGCCTCCCATTCAGCAGGGCCACCCAGCACCCTCCACTTACATCTCATTGGGCAGGACTGTGTCACATGGTCACCTCTGGCTGCAATGGATGCTGGGAACTGTAGTTTTAACTGGGCACTTTGCCACCTAAAACAAACAGTAAGAAAAAAGGGAATGCATATTGGGTAGGCAACTGCAGTGTCTGCCACAATATTATTGACATTTTATTAAGAATTTAATCCTATTTTAGATAAGAATAAGCTATGAAATAATGGAGGGATAGGAGCTATGCACAAAGATGGGGAGCGTCAGCAGTAGCTGGCTAATTTGGCCACTGTATCAACCATATAATAGCCTCAGTTCTTCTGTTTCTCTTGTTATTGGCAGCCACGGCTCTCAAATTAGAGTTGCAGAGAAAACATTACTACTGGAGCTATAGCACTGTCACAGATTAAAGATCAACCCAAAGACACATTGTGGGTAAAGAAATATTTTCCTAAGCTAAGCAGACCCCCCTCGTGTCACTTGAATTCAGGTGAAATGAATCCTGCAGCACTTTGGGGAGGATGGTGACATTGCTTTTCTTCAATTCTCAGACTTGCCTAAGTATTGTCTCCAAGGGAGGACATTTGCTTTCCTGAATGAGACACAAACTATTTAAATCTTTACTCTGAGATCTACCCTTCCTGAGAACCTTCACTCTGCTAGTGTAATTTAAGCGGGCCACTCATGAGTGAGCTCAGTGAGAAATGAGTGATGTCCATCAGTGAAGACCTCCACTGGGGCCTCTATAAAGAAAATATGCAGTGTGTCCTTAAGAAAGTATGAAAAGACCTTTTCCTGCATTGTTAGTGGATCCTGCCTGCCATCTCCCGCCCTAGATTTAAAGTCAAGATTATCAAAATAATGGCCACTCCAGAATCCTGTTACTGATGAAATAAAGTTGAGTTTCATTTTGTGTGAGCCATGATAAGACACCTTCCCCATCCTAGGACTTCCAGTCTCTGAAGATTTGGGGGACATGCCACTCTAGCTAGCCAAGGTTTCTAGATAAACATGTTTGGTCGAGATGCAAGGGTATTCAGATATTCAGAGATTGTGATTAGCATTTCTTTATTACTTCCCATCTTTCAAATCCTTTAGAAACACTGAGCTTGGAGTGGGGGAGGGCGGGCAGGGAGAAAGATGGACAGACGCCACAACTGCATGCCTAACTCAAGCCAAAACATACTTTAGCCCCAGTCTCTTCCCGGCAGAGGCGCTTGTGGCCTGAATTGCCCAGCCAATCGCCTAACTCCATACTTCTCTTTTCCTGTGTAGATAGAACCCAACCTGAGTTATCTTGACCATCCTGCTGGGAGGGTGCAGGATCCTCCCTATAATCTGCTGAATTTTATATGGGGGATCATTGAGCCACAGAGACATTTAAGGGTTTTCTTGGTCCGTGGCTGAGCCAGGATCACTCTGTGGTGGAGTATCGCCTACCAGGAAAAATTCCAGGGCCAGATCAAGAAACCAATCTGATACAATTCTTGTTTTTTCAGCTATCTAAGCAAAATGCTAAATAGCAGAAAAACACATCGCTTATCTCTTCGTCTAAAATATGCTCAGTAGGAGGAAGAGCACTTCATCACAGGGAGAAAGATTGAGAGCTTCGTTTTCAACCCAATGAAGGAGTAACTCCCAGTTATTACAACGCAGTTAGGACTGGATTTGTAGGGGATCCCTCAAGCAACTGGCAAGCAAATCCTGGGCCCCTTCTGAGACTTATATTCCCAAATCCTGTGCAAGAAATTGTCCTTGAGACTCCAACTGTCCTCACTAACACTACTGGGGGAGTTTTAGGGTTGGGGATCCAGAAAGAAAATCAAGGGAACAATCACATTTAGTGATCTCCCCTTGGGATGTGATAGAAAGTTGTTGTGTTGAGAAAAGACATAGCATGTGTTTTCCCTCTCTCCCTCTCTCTCTCCCTCTCTCCATGCATTGGGCTCAATCTCAGCGTAACACATTTGGCCTCCGTTGACTTGGGCAGTGCCTTGGGAAGCCAGGACAACTACCTCTACGAGGATGTGCCAGGAGACAAAATCCATGGCAGAGAGGTGGCTGGAAAGGTGAACAAAGACACTGCCTCCACCCACATCTCCTGAGCAAAAGGAGAGGGCAAGCAAAAACATGCTGAGAGCAACCAGCAAAGCCTCTGCAACTTCGTGTTTTAAAGACAAGGCCGCAGACATGCCGTCTATCCCAGGGCTCCTCGTGGGCTCTTGGAACATCCACAGAGCTGGTTTCTGTACCAATGAGTTTATTCCTCTGCCCCCTTTCTGTTTAAAGAGAGAGAGAAATCTATTCCCTCACGTTTGCTCTCTAACAAGATATTTATCTGCTGCATGAGTTTCATCCTCGGGCCAGGCTTGACCTTGGGGACTCAAGAGTCAGGAGTGTTTTGATACCAGATCTGACCCTTTGGCTGGGTCAGAGCACTGGCGGGGGGCGGGGAGTGCGTGTGGAGACAGTGTGCTGGAATATACGCTCCAAACCCCAAAACATGCCCAAGAAAAACAAGAACATCAACCACCGACCCAAGGGTTGGTGAAATTCTATCTTCACATCTCCCTCCACCAGTAAACATGAAAATGCCATCCCCAAAGGGATGGAGGAAGCCTCCAACGAAAGGTCCAGAGAGGATGCGAGGAGAAGGGCTGGTTTGGGAAAGAAGTCCAGCAATTTCTACACTTCTCAATCACTGGAAAAATTCTCCCCCAAGTGACGATGAAATAGAGACATTTTCACTAGCCGGGAAAAACCACAGGCTTGCACTTTCCAGAATAAAGGCATTAAATTTTTAGAATGCCTTTCTGTCACTTTTTCTCAGCTCCCCCCATCTCTTCATCTTCATCTCATTCTGTCCCTCCCTCCTTGGTGCCGCACCAGCCTTGCTGGCCTTCTTTCTGTCCCTCCAATGAGCCACGTTTATCCCCAGCTCAGGACCACCTTACTTGTTATGCCCTCTACTAGGATGTTCTCCCCCAGACCTTTGCAGGATGCGTCCTTCTCTTGTTCAGATCTCGTGTCAGATGTCACCTTCTCAGAGGTGTTTCCCCGAGCCACCTACCTAATGGTGTCCCTGGCTGCTCTCTATCATTTCCTTCTTTCTGTTGTTCTTAGCAGTCACCACTCTCCGATCTGATTTTATTTATTTATCCATATATTCATTGTTCATATCCCTCAACTAGATAGATGCACAGTCCAAGAGAGTAGGGCCCGTGTCTGCCTTCCTTACGGCTGTGTCTCCTGTGCCTAATATGTGGTTGGCATTTGCTGATTGGAGGGAGGGAGGGGGGAGGAAGATGAATGAATGAATGAATGAATGAATGAATGAATGAATGAATGAATGAATAGATGAATGCATGTCATCAATGATTTGGCTCAAGTATTGTATTCGGTTTGGTCAGATCTTTTGCTCCATGACCCACATCAAAAAAACAAACTCTGGACCATAGGGTTATAACTCAAGCCCGAGCAGTTAATCGGTTGAAGCTGTGAAAAGGAAGCAGTGATTTGATTCCAGTTCTGAGAACCTACTGTCCTTCAAAATAGTACTTTTGTGTTGATGCCTTGGATGTTTAATATATAACCCATAACTCATTTACTCTCAGAAAATTCCCAGGTGGTGGCTGGGAGGTTTCCTGATGAATTCCAGCCTATTGAATATGGAAAAATTAAACCACAGGGAGTGAAAACGAGTTGGGAACACCGTCCTGGCTTAATTCCGGCCACTGCGATCGTCCTTGCTCCCAAATTTAATAGACCGCTAAGGATGGTATTTTTAAATCACGGCCCACTTATTTGTTCATTTTCTCGTGTGTTTTAGAATAACCTCAATGTGGAAAGTGATTCTACACCAGAAAGCAGCTTTCCTTTCTCCAAAGAAGCACCAGGGGAGCATCTGGACCACCAGGCTGCACACCAGCCCCTCCCCAGACAGCGATTCCAGCAAGAGGCTGGGCACCCTTCCCTGCAAAGAGATGGTCCCAGATCTTTTCTCCTTGACCTGCCAAACTTCCCAGATCTTTCCAAAGCTGATATCAATGGGCAGAATCCAAATATCCAGGTAAGGCTCAGCAGCTGAACGGTGGAAGAAAATGAAACATTCCATCTCTTTGTTTCCTGATCTGATTTCTGAGCAACTGCTGCCTTGCCCTACTTTTCTTTTTAACCCCTTAATGAATCCTGCTTACAATCACATTATCTTCTATAAGAATAGTGGTGCACTTCATCTGTGTAACACCCTTGATTGTGAGATGCACTGTTATTTGATAAACCACTAAAAAAACCCAAACATTGCTAATTAAATTATGACACACTGATGATTATAAGATACATTCTTATATCAGAGGCACTGAAATGTAAAAACCAAACCAAACAAAATAATATGCCCTGAAATTAATGAAATACGGTAGCTGTGGGAAAGGGCCAATCTAACACCTGAGCAGGCCAGGCAAATCACAATATGCTTTCAGAGGCACTCAGGAAGGCAGCTCTCCCTCAAAGGCCTCTCTAGCTCGCCTTGGACACCAGAAATTCCTTCAGGAGGTGACAACACTTCAGTTGCTCTAAAGTGTAAATGACTGGGGAAGAAATTTTTGACAAGAGGAAGGGAGGTGAGAACAGACATTCCTAAGGGAGAGACGAACACACACTGCTAAGATGGAATGGGATGAAGCTGAGGGAAACAGGAGGTTATGCAAAGGGGTGCCTGGGCTTGAAAGCGAAAATATTCACCTACACCCAAATAGCACAGTGGACTTTACAAAGCAGATGTTGATCCGACTTGACTCTCCCAAAGCCCTTATGAAGCACACGTCATCTCTTCGGTATGACCAATAATGCAGTCAGTACTCAGGAAGTGGCTCTTTGGTGTGCCCAAGGTCACCTGGCTAGTAACCTGTAGTTGGGGGATGGCATCAAGTCCAGGCTCTGCGGCTCCCAGGAATACTCACCCCGCCAATTTGGGGTTCAGAGACAGACTCCTAATTTTGGATTCTGCTTGGCTCGCCCTCTGTCTTCCCAGAGACGGTGCCATGAGAGCTGAGAGAGGCTCTTTCTCCCGGGCAGCCTAGTCCCTGGGCAGCTCCTGTCCTCCTTTGCCTGCTTCCATACTTTTCAGCTTTGCTCTCAATTCTTTTCATTTGGGGAGCGACAGCTTTTCCTTATTTCTCCTCTCTGCATCCAATTACAATTAGCTTACCTGGCAGAGGCTTTGTGAACCTGACCCCGCAGCAGCTGATTCTTAATTAAGTGAACTGTCTCTCTCTCTCTCTCTCAAGACAGATACTCTCTCCACACCATTTTAGATCAGGTTTCCTTGGCCAGAGTTGCTTTGCTTATAACACCAGTGTCGTGGTGACTAACGAATGTCACCGGGAATCCACCTCAATTAGAATGCACAGGCCAACCCCTACTGCATATAAGATGCTGGGTTAGGTTCTGATGCCTTTTTCCTCCAGGAAATGACATGGGTGTGAAAATCACAGCTTCCACCAGAGACAGAGCCGGAGGGATCATGGAGATAGAGGAGGAAAAGTTGCTACGTTCCACGGTGGGCGGACGGACAGATGGGAAGATGTAGGGCAGGGCGGTCAGTGCTGACGACCCATGCACAGAAACCACTGCATGCCCCAATTAATACGTCTGATGAGTCTTGCACTGTTCTCATTGATTAATTGGACAAACAGGCCTTTTGCTCCACTGCCCTCTCTCCAGGAACTGGCCACATGGCTCTCTGATAAAGAACAAAGAATGCACTGGAGGGAGGTGCAGATTAGGAAAAAAAAAAAAAGCATAGACATCTCCTTATTGTTGCTCAACATCACCCCCCCCCCCCATCATGCCTTCCTCTATTGGAAGTGATTTTTCTTTGTCCACAGATTTTATGGGACCAGACTGCCCTTACCCCCAAGGTGCTTAGGCCCTGCCTGGAACAATTTTAGGCTTGTTATGGCTCATGCTTTTTTCCCAGAGGTGGGAAATAGCACTGTGGGGCTCAATGCTGAGGACTGAGCTATGAGTGTAATATATTTTGAAATGACTAATGTAAAGTCAGAATATATCTGGACGCAGGGGAACACAAGGCCTCAGTGAGTGCTTCCCCTCATTGACACGTTACCAAGTGCTTGGGGCTTCACCCCAAGAACCAAGTTTCTCAAGATCCCCTTTCTCTCTCCCAGATGAATTCATCCATCAGGAAACCCTCACACTCCACCTAGACCACACTGGGACCCTTGAAAAATATCACCTAAATGTTAGGAGAGAACAGTAGTGCAAAAGCAGTTGGGACCCACGGAGCTAGGAAGCCCACCCGACTTTACCAAAAAGAGAGGGCAACTGTGCGATGCTAAGCCCTCCACAGCCCACGTGATGGAGCCGCGGGTGAGCTCAGGAGAGCAGTGAAGGTTGCAACTCATTTTTCATCAAAATATGCTGTTGTTTAGCCCGATGGGAGGTAAAGAATTCTTCAGCAGTTTCGATGGCTTCCTGAGGGCCGAGGGGGCTGTTGGAGCTTCCAGGTGTGGGGAGAACTAAGAATTCAGTGGAGGGCCACAGGGTTCCCCCGGCACAGGCTCTGGGACTTGTATCAAACGCGGCCTCCCCATGCCCGTCACAAAGCTGGGGCTGCAGAGATAGGACAAGCAGAAGTTATTTGCCCTCCTCTCCTCTGAGACCCCCGAGCCACCTGTTCATATAGACAGAACAGGTGAAAAGGAACAATCGGCGCTTTGTTTCCCTCTGTGTCACCCCACCCAGCGCAGGAACGAGAAGCTCCCGTCCAGGTGCTGCTTCTGAAAGAAATGCTCGGAGCTTGGGGTCGGGAGAGGGACGGGGCCACTCCCGTGGGGTCACAGACTTTTCAGTTACCCTTTAAACAGCAAAAATCATCACAGCCCTGAGAACATAGGTTTCCCCATAGCTCCGCATATCAGGGTTATTGGCAGGATGGCTTAGAAACTAATGAAAATCCTGGTCAAAAACTCCAAAGACTAGGCCAACACTGACTTTTTGCCCATTGCCCCCTTGGGTCAGTCCCTTTCTCTGTGCACCATCCCTGTGTCTGCTAACCTTCCACAGGCAGGACGGAAGGGTGGGGTGGCCTGTGTTTTATTGATCAAATGACCTGTTGGCCCTAAAGAAAAGAAAATGGAGCTGCATTTCTGGCCTTCTCTTTTTGGAAGACCACAAAAGGTTAATGTTGGTCACTCAGAAAGATAGTCAAAGAAAGAACGAAGCAGCTGCTACCCGTGGGAGCCCCAGCCCTAGGTCTGCGTGTGAGTGTGTGAATGCACGTACACATGGATGGGCACGCGAGTACACACACACACACACACACACACACACACACACACACTACTGGCCGCGGCAGCCCCATGCACCACTGCACTTGAGTAAACCAGTTCCCTGGTGGTCCTTTAAAAGATGAGGTGCTTCCTCCAAGGGGGTGATGGTTTCCGTGTTGGCAGCCCTCACCCCTTCCTGCAAGCGCTGCTCTTTTGTTGAAACCCACTGGTTTGACACAGGCAGATTCAGCCAAGCAGACAGCCCTGCTGGTCACCGAGGTCCCCTGAAAGCATTTTCTCTCCCTGGGGAGCAGAGTGAAGACAGGTGAAGGGCGCTTCAGTGGGTTGGCTTCCGCTGCCAGGGCCCCGGGCCTGCCTCCCCCCTCCTCTGGCAAACTGCCCCTCACCCCCACCTATTTATTTCTGACTGGAGCTGGGTAGCTGAACAGGAATTCGATACCCCTCTCTCTGAACCACCCCCAACCCCTTTAGTGTCTGGAAGCGTTTCCCACGCCCCAGGGCCGGGGTCCACTGTCCCTCCTGCCAAACAGCCCACACCTTTCCAAAGTGACAATGCTGAGCCAGGCAAGGGGCCACATCCTTCTCGGGCCTCTTGACTCCCAGGAAGGGAAAGCCTTTAAAAAGCCCTGCTTTGTAGAGCTTTGTTTAACCCCCGTGAGCCAGGTGGCCTCTGTCCCAAGTGGATCAGGCTCTCCATTTCAAGACTGGCCTCAGGCTGTGGGAGTGAGAAAAACACACACAACAGTGTGCAAAACAGAAAGAAATAGCCTCAAACCCCTAAACCCAATCTCCATATTAAATTTAAAACAATACTAGAAGTTGGGTTTTGTTTAAAAAATAAATAAATAAACCAGTCAAGAAAGAAAGTAGATCCCCCAGGACAAGTTAGGCTTGAACTTTAATATCCTTGGCCGGGTTGTGGTCTGTAGCTGATGGTCAGATAGCAAAGACAAAAATCTCTAAAATAAACTCATTATTAGGCTTACTGCATCAATTCATTACCACGGTAGCCTGTCACAACCAACTATTTCTCTTTTTTGGATCAAGATGAGATTAGTATTCATTTCAACCAATGTACTGATTTCTTTTCTTCCATTGAGAGAGACTTAAAAATAGTCATCTAAAGGCCTTTTTCTCCCTTTCACAGATGTATTTACGTGGCCATAGGCCTAGGCCTCTTGAGTGCCACGAGATACAATCAAATGAGTTGGCCCGGGCTCTAAAAGTCGTACGGGTTTCTACTTCTGATTTCCCTGCCTCCTTTTTCTCTAATACACTCTTGGAACGGCAGGTTTGGCTGCGTAACAATCAAGACATTTCTGTGCCCAAGACGTAGGCCCACCTACCCATGGGGCCAAGCCTGTATTGTTCAGCTCCTCATTGGCCTCTGTGGCTTCATGCGGGCTACTCTACCTCTCTATGCCTCAGTTTCCTTCCCTGTAAAACCAAAGTGATAATACCACCTATGAATATCTGTGTAGCATGATACTACTACACAGGAGTAGGGTTGTTAAGAGTGAGGTCACCATGGGAAGCGCTTAGCACAGGGCTATGTGGTGATAAGCTTTCCCGAAAGGATAGGTGCCGGTTGATGACAATATAGTGAAGATGGCAGAGGACATGTGTATGAAACGATTGGAAATTAGGAGACACAGTTTTGAGATCAGCTCGACATCTTCCTTGCTGTTCACCTCAGAAAATTGAATTCTCCAGGCCAGTCTCTGTGCCTAACACTTAGGTCTAATTTCTGTAGAGCGAGCAGTAATGTTTGGGCAAGCACGCTGCAAGTGTCAAAGCATTAATGCAGTTAGCCGGGGCGGCCAGAGTTGTTAGAGCATCAGTGGGCCTGAGAGGAAGGGACTATATGACCTCCAGGTCCATTTTGTCTTCTTTCTGTAGCAATTGTCAAGGAAGGAGGGTGCGTAATCTGGGGCCCAATCCTACGCTGGAGACTGTCTTCCTGTCCCTGGGTGCTCTGTGTTGCTGAGGAATCAGTTCACCTCTCAGGGCTTATCTTACTGTCTGGGAAATATCACCTCATGCCTGCCTAGTCACCAAGCTCACAAGGCTTATAGGACCAATGAGCTAGAAGATTCTGCCATGTTCAGAAGGTCAAGTCTTTTGTATTTTGCGGTTTATTATCAGTTAGACTGATAATTGTTAGTTTCCCTATGGAAAGTGGTTTTCAGAGAAAGTATAAAGAGTTTGTTTCTAATAAATATTTTAACTACCAAGAGGAAGAAAGAAACTGGTCACGTTGCCTAGGACCCTCGCATCCCGATTTTGGACAGAATTCCCCAAATTGGCACTGATATTGAGCTCTGTTTTTTTGAAGCTGAAGAGATTCTGCCAGAAGTTGGGCTTGGAGATTTTGAAAGAGTTTTCTTTCTTTTATTGTCTTGATTCATGATGTGGAAAAGTCCAGAAGAAACAAATATACTCACATACTTCAATTATGTGCATTAAGGAAGAGAAAGGATGGCAAGACCTAGAGTCTTTATCTGCTTGGAAATCTGCTGTGCTCACTCCCACACCTTAAGCTCATCACATCGATTATTGTTTAAGACATTTTTATAAAAGGACTCTTTGATGCCAAAGAACGTGTAAGTAGAGTGAGAGCAACAGGAAACATAAAACTAATCCCCATCATTCGAGAAGTCATTGATCATTGCTCATTAAGTCTTTTTAATTGTATGCCTATGAAATTTCAGGTTCAAGATTAGATTTCTTCTTTTGATATCAGTATGAGGTTTCCACATTAACTGTAGGGAAGGGCGGATCCTAAGGCTTGCGTGGTTTTTTTTTTGTTTTTAATTCTGTTGAGGCAGTGGCTAGAAATTAAAGGGGAAAAAGAAACCTCTAAACTGTTGAGATTTAGTCATCGATATAGTTTTTGGAGTAAATTCGTATTTTGCTACTCATTGCCTGGCCAGGCAACAAATCTATTTTGTTTGGATCTGAGCACCGGTTTGGAAGGAAAAGAATTATATTGACGGTAATAGCTTCAAACATGAAATTGTTTTTATTCCCAGCTTGGAGAAATTGCAGGGCACGTTTTGTTTAGGCAATCCCTTCGACTCCAGTCTGAATACAAATGGATACCAAAACTGTTGGGCATGTTCCCCCTTATCTCCTACCCAGAGACTGATTTCATTACCATAATTGCAGGCTTGCCTGGCTCTTGGCAGCTTCTCCCCTCCAAGACCCTTAACAGCCTTGCAGACGATTGTTGAGGCTCAGTTGTTCTGTGTGCAGGCAGAGGGGAGGGGACTGCGGAGAAGAAAAGTTATGCCTCCGAAGGCTCAGTAGTGCTCTGTCACAGCCCAGCTGTGCACTTGTCCTTCCAGGGTTGTGTGTGGGTCCCAGTCGCTGTCACTCCCCAGCAACCATCCATTCTAGCAAACAGCAATGATACAAGACATGATGCATTCATTTCCTTCTCTTCTTTTTTTCTTTTTGGGGGATTGCTAAAAGTTTCATAATTATTTATACATATGCAAGGGGTGCTAAGGAGACTGGGGTAATGGTGCAAGCATGGAATAAATCCAGCGGTGCCCTTCTAGGCATCCCCCACTGGAGGAAAGATACACTTGACCTGCCCTAGCCCAAGTATACTCTGGCCACACTGTTGACCTTGTGTTTGGACCACACAAGGCCACAGCCCAGGCCCACCATCAGCTGGGCAACTTCTTCTGAATGTTAAAGTGAGTGCAATTCAAACCTTCCCATTCCTAACACAAAAGTAAGAGGCTGTTTGTCTCAGGATGGGCACACCCTGGTGCAATTTGGCAGAGCATCCCGGCAACTCTCTCAGATGTCGGGTTAGGGCAAAACTAGAAATCCATCTGCCCAGTACATCTTGCGCTGATTACTTGGAGCACGTGTTTCTGATTCATTTGCACATAACTCATCCAGGGGGGGTGTTGCAAGAGCTATGTGATGGCCAAAGGAACCCAATGAGTTTTTATTATATTTTTTAAACAAGTTTCTCTACGTTGATTGTCTCTCTGAGCCAAGAAGCTGCATTCTTCCAGCCCCGTGGCTTCCAAACTAGGCTCAGTAAATTAGAGAGCAAGTTCTAACCTTGGCTCTGGGACTATCTATTTTGAACCTGAGGGTTGGTTGAGGGGTGTATTTGCTGGACTGCAGAATGAGTGAAAATCACAGCTGTGAAAGCCTGGACCTGAGGACCTTGTGTTCACATCTCTACACTACCTGTGGCATCCAGCCTCGTGGGCATCTGTGGCCTCTGTGCTCCCTTGGTTGCATGAGGGGACAGTACCTCTGTTTCTTACTTATTGAGGGGCCGTATGGCAAAGTTGGTAAGAGCGTGGGCTCTGGAGCTAGACTAGCCATGTCTGCCATTTACTAGCTGTGTGACCTTAGGCAAGTTGTTAACTTCTCTGTGTGCCAGTTTTCTCTGTCTACAAAAAGCTATCTGTTGCTGTCTGACAACCACTCCAAAACTCAATAGCTTGAAGCAACAACCATCAGATTGCTCGTGGTCCCTTTGGGTCAGGAATTCAAGCAGGGCTCAGCTGGCAGAGCTCATCTCTGTGCTACATGATATCAGGTAGGATGACCCAACTGGGCTGGAGGATCCAAGATGGCCCCACTCATATGACTGGGACCGTGGAGCTGGCCAGCAGCTAAGGAGCCTCAGTTCCCTTCTCTGCGGCCTCTCTCTTCATGAGGTCCCTGTATGCAGTAGTCTAGGCTGGGCTTCCTTACATAATGGTAGAAACTTTCCAAGGGAATGAAAATGGAAGCTGCAGGATCTGGTGAGATTTGTCACATTGCAACACCTTCCACATTCTACTGGACAAAGCGTGTCACAAGCCCAGCCCAGGTAGAAAGGGAGAGGAGGTAAACTCCACCTCTGGATGGGACATGTGGCACATGTACACAAGGATGGGAGGGACGGCCAGGACCATCTCCGCAGATCGTCAATCATAGGGGCCGATCAACCAAACTTACAAGGTTGTTATGAGGATGAAGTGAGTTAATATATGGAATAGCATTTAGAACAGTGCCTGGCACAGAGAGAGTACTTAGTAACTGTTCGGTTTTATTAGAATTATTCTTGTGTCCCTTCAGGAACATATACAGTACATGTTTACTCCTTGACTTAAAGACTTCCCAGCAGTGTAGTCATCAGTAAATCAGTGCCCTTAGTGATGAATTGTCTTCTTCCATGCGAGGCCCATGTACATCACTGTCTCTAGTCATGGGGTTCGCTTGGGCCATCCCTGGAGGCTTTCCACCTGTATCACCACGCAGTCTCTGCTATCCTTCATGAGGGACACATCCGTCGTTCGCCTCTGGTCTCGCTTTCTTCCAAGGGTCACCCAGCTTGGAGGCTGCTGACGCCTCACTGACCCTGGCCTGTTCTGAATTCTTCAGGTCACCATAGAGGTGGTGGACGGTCCTGACTCTGAAGCAGATAAAGATCAGCATCCGGAGAATAAGCCCAGCTGGTCAGTCCCATCCCCCGACTGGCGGGCCTGGTGGCAGAGGTCCTTGTCCTTGTCGAGGGCCAACAGCGGGGACCAGGACTACAAGTACGACAGCACCTCAGATGACAGCAACTTCCTCAACCCGCCCCGGGGGTGGGACCGTCCAGCCCCGGGCCACCGGACTTTTGAAACCAAAGAGCAGCCAGAATATGGTGAGTTTACCACCCAGTAATATAAAATTGGTGGGGCGAATAAATGAGGATGGTGAGGACATGGAGCCAAGCAAAACCCAGTTTACAGTATGTGGCTTTTGGGCTTCTATGAGGCGTACCTCAGAAAGACTCCATTCCGCAGAAGCCCCAAGGAGGCACCAGCAGCCACATTTTTCTGGAAAGACTATAATTTTAAAATCACACCAATTATCCTAGGACAGAATTTTTTATTTATTTTTTTAGTTAGGGGTCTTTGAGGTTCTGCCTTTTTTCAAAAAAAAGAAGGAGGGAGGGGGGGAGGGAAAGAGAGAGAGAGAGAGAAAGAAGAAAGAAAGAGAAAGAGAGAAAGAGAAAGAGGAAGGAAGGAAGGAAGGAAGGAAGGAAGGAAGGAAGGAAGGAAGGAAGGAAGGAAGGAAGGAAGGAAGGAAGGAAGGAAGGAAGGAAGGAAGGAAGGAAGGAAGGAAGGAAGGGGAAAGAAAAAAGTGGGCTTATTTCTAAAAAGGAAGAAATCACCAAATCAACTTCCATGTATATTTTACTGTAAAAATGCATATTGAAAATCAGTTTGCTAAAAGAGATATATTGGCTGCTTCCTTTGACCAGGCCACTGTGTTATGTTTGACATTGGCAGTGGTGTGGTCCTTGAATCCACATGAATATATGCTTCAAGGGTTGTCCAAATGAGACCTCCCCACCAATAAATTTTAAGACCCCAAGTTTGGGCTTCTAGTGCCTCATGTTTTTAGAGTAAGATAGGTGAGGTAATAAAACTTTCAAGTTCAGTAATTTAAGTAATAAAAGTTCATTTTTCACTTGAGATGGGAGACACAGTAGGGGAAACTCAGCTCCACTCCGTCATTCAAGAACCCAGGCTCCTTCCATCTTGGCACTCTACCAACTGTCAGGGCCTGAGAGTTATCCACTGGATGCTCTATATCCAGTTCAGCCAAGGAGAGAGACGCAGCCTGAAAAGGGCACACATGCTCTTAACCCCCCTCAGCTTGGAGATGACACACATCACATCTGCTCAAATGTTATTGGCAGGACCTGATGATATGGCCCCACATAGCTGTAAGGGAGGCGGGAAAATGTATTCTGTATGTCCAATAAGAAGAAGCAGGCTTTGTGTGGAATCGGGCAGTGTGCCTTGTGCTATAGATATTTGCCGTCTTATAAATGCACCCATCACTGTGATATTCTGTGGTTTCGCCATCAGCAGACTTAGGCGCAAACACTGTATGATGAGCATGACTTGTAGTGAACTCTCACCCTTACACCTGTTTTTCAGTTGTGTGTTGAAGAGTTGTTTCTTCCCACTAATCGGTGATTCTAAACAACTTCAAAAACAGCAAGATAATTTTTTTCCAGCTGCATCATTTAGTTGTTCAATAGACGTTTATTTATTTATTTATTTATTTATTTAAATCTTCACCCAAGGATGTTTTTACTGATTTTAGAGAGAGGGGAAGGAAGAGATAGAGAGAGAGAGAATCATTGATCAGTTTCCTCCCACACGCGATCTGATGGGGGCTCGAACCTGCAACCTAGGTATGTGCCCTAACCAGGAATTGAACCCACGACCTTATGGTTCATGGGATGACATTCCAACCAACTGAGCCACCAGTCAGGGCTCAACAGCTGTTTATTAAGAGCATACCTTGTGTTTGTGATGTTGCATTTTAAATACCTTCTGTGTAGATACTGAAGGCATTACGTAGGGCAACAAAAGAGTTCAGATAAAGGGGTTTTTTGTGAAATAGTAGTATACCATTCCCAAGGTTGTTCAGAACAATCTGAATAATAAAGTTAATGGGCACTGTTTATTGTAACCCAGGTAGGGACTCAATGCTTTGCAATTCTCTAACTGGTCATGATCCTATTTTAATAGAATATTTCAGTGATTTTTTTTTCAAGGGTTTTTCTTTGTAATGTTAAATTATGGCCACATAAGTGGGTGTCTTAAAGAAAGGAGGCCAACCTGGGCCAGAATCAGAGCTACTGGAATGCCAGGCTATAGAACAGGATACAGTAGGAGCAGAGAGACCTCAGATCTAATCCCAGCTCTGCCAAGTTTGAGCTATGTGGCCTTAGTCAAGTACCTTAACCTCTCTGAGCCTCAATTTCCTTACCCATAAAAGGAAGCTATTTCCACCCACCTTGCAGGATTATGATAGTTCAATCAGTCTGTTAGAACATCTGGGTAAAGCAGGCTCTCAATAGTTGGTAGCCACTATCACCTAGGATTAGCGGTGGAGGTTTGCCAGCAGCTGAGCCAAGACCCAAGTCACTTCAGTTGCCCAAACATCATGACTGGCCCACAGAACTCTAGAGCCTTGAAACAGTATAATGACTACTTTAAAATTTCAAATGACATCCTTGAAACCCAGCTGTCAGCCCACTGGGCCATGCATTGTTTCCTTCCCTCACTGAGCAATTTGATGTCACAGAGAAGGGCTGTCAAATCACAGGGATTGTTTTTACTGTCATTATTGTCCTCTGCAGCTGCTGCTGCTCACATTCAGTACCTGCGCTGAGTGATGCTCCCTGGTAGGTGAGCAAATGAGAACAAGTTTTTTTGATTACAGCAGGAAGGAATACTGCCCTCAGAGCTTTGCTCCACAGTCAGAAATGCCCTGTCTTTTGAGCACAT
This sequence comes from Miniopterus schreibersii, assembly GCF_964146895.1. NCBI lineage: Eukaryota > Metazoa > Chordata > Mammalia > Chiroptera > Miniopteridae > Miniopterus > Miniopterus schreibersii. The sequence goes on from NC_138110.1 coordinate 70,862,665, forward strand.
CAAACAAATAGAAATCCCCACAAAGAGGGTCTTTGCTGGAGCACTCATCGGGGACATATGCTACAGAGACGTTAGGGTGGTGAGCTGACATCCACACTTTTCCTGGGAGGCGGTTTTATTTCATTGCTATCCCAGTAGAAATGACTGAACACCTGGCTATCTGACTATCCTGTGCCTAACTCTGAGGGACCCATATTAAAAAATGTGTGGGAAATAAATGACTTTGTGAGCACCTAAAATAAAGACATGAAGAACCCACTTACTAGGATGAGAAATCCACCATCGAGAGGACACATCTTAGGGGAAATGTTACGGTGTATTTATAACAGTTAACTCTTGTTGCTTAAGAAACCACCCTCAAAATTCAGCTGCTTAAAAGAACAAACGTGTTCTCTCTCAGCGGTTTGCAGGATGTCTGCACTGTTCAGCTCTGGGCTGGCTTGGCTGGGGCTGGAGGTCTAGGATGGCTTGACTCACAATGATGGGATCCCAGCTGGGCGTCTGGGGAGCCGAGATGGCTGGGGCTTCTCTCCACCTGTAGGACACTGGCCCCGGGCTCTTCACCTGGCAGTGGAAGTGTTCCCTACAGCAAGAGGGCAAGCCCTGATACAAGAGCACTTTTCCAGCCTCTGTTTGCATCCTATTGGCTGTTTTCCCATTGGCCAAAGCAAGGCAGGTGACCTGGGCTAGAATCCGTGTGAGAGGAAAGTCACACAGGTGACATGGACTCTACCTATGAGCTATAATAAGCTATTCCTGCCTGACCTGCTGCCCCCTTCCTATGAATCTAGAGACATTACCATCTCTACTTGTGACTCGGTGCTGTGGTTGCTCCCTTTAACAAATCTGGCCTCCTTGGTGCATGTAGGTTGTGGCTGAATGTGGTCACACATGCAAATAACCCACTGCACCCAGATGCACCCACTGACAAGAGTGCAACCATGCGGTGGCTCCAGGCACCTCTGCTGTTCCTGGTGAAATTACCAAGAGATGCCAGACTGCAAAGTCTCAGAGGGAGCAGCAGCGGCCCCTCCCTCAGTGGTTTGTCCCTCTTGAAGGATCGAGTCTCTCCAGTGCCACTATGCTCATGCCTAGTAAGAGATGGGAACGAGGAGCAGGCTAAGGCTGGGGAGGCAGGACACCTCTAGACATCACACGAATGTCCAGCTCCCTCACACGAAGCAGTAGCTTCAAACATCTGCTTGGCCACATGCTTGGAAAACCATTCCTTAGAAGAAAATCAGAGTTCGGAAGAATTCATTTTGGGGAGGGAAGAGAAACGGATGGGGCCCCTGGGGGCAGGCGATGTGTGAGCGAACGCCCAACTCTGGGTTAGGGAAGGGGGCACAACCATGAATCACCCCCACCCCCCAACTCTGCTGAATGGGCTGAGGAGACTTGGGGGCCCGGTGTTTGCCTGAGGAGTATTCAAAGTGAGCGCCATGTAAACAACAGCCGGGGAGGCTGGCACGGGGCCCGCAGTTCAGGTAGAAACATGTGTGGACGACATTCCTGCCCGGCCTACATAAGAACAATCACCGCGACCTGTTATGAATGGGGAGGACCCTTCCCTGCCAGGCACATGCCTGTAGCTCTGCGCTTGGCACCGACAGAGGCCCCAGGGCTGCAGGAACATTTGGCTAAACCAGGAGAAATTATTCCTGAGTGGAGAGGCTTCAGCAAGAGTCAAGCTTTTGAGATTAAGGGCTTAGCACTAGAGCCCAAGTTTTCCTTTCTGTCACCATTATGACCTTAGACAGTCACCCAGTTGCTCCAGGACTTAGTTTCTTACTGGAATGTACTGTTGATAATGTACCAACCTCTCCCACTCCAGACCCCCTACACGGATCTGCTTCTCCTTCCTTAGTGCCATTCACCGACTTCTACTATATAATTTACTCCTTTTTTGTTTACTAATTATTGCCTGACTCTTCTCACTAAACTATTAGTTGCACGAGGACGGAATCGTTGAAAGTTTTGTTTAATGATATAGCCTCCATACATAGAATTGTGCCTAGCATGTTATAGGGGTTCAAAAAATACAGGGTGGGGCAGAAGTAGGTTTATAGGTGATCAGATGGTAAATAACACAATAATTAATGAATAATAATACATTAAACATTAATGAATAATAATACATTATGTATAAATAATACATAATAAACTCTCTATTTCACATATTCACACCTGTAAACCTACTTTTGCCTACCCCTGTATCTGCCGGGTGGATGTTGAGCAGTGACCTCAAAGGACCACCTCTAGCTTCACCGTTATGTATCAGTTGTCTCCTCCTGTGTAACAAATTTCATCGCCAAAAACAACAGCACTTTATTGTTTTTCATGATCCGTGGCTCAGGAGTCCAAGCAGGGCCACACTGGGCAGCTCCTCTACTGCTGAGGGCATCAGCGGCACTCAGCGGTCCACTGGGGACAGCTGGAAGGTCCATGAAAGCTTCACTCATGTGGCTAGTGTCCCGGTGGCCCTTCATGTGGCTTCTGTCTTTCCGTGTGGTGTCCCATAATTCACAGGTTTAGCCTCAACTGGATTCCCCAGAGCAAAAGTCAGGGCCTCCCAGGCCTCTTAAGGCCAAAGCTAGCACAGATTCTAGGGAAGGGGAAGTAGTCTGTCTGTCTGTCTGTCTGTCTGTCTCTCTCTCTCTCTCTGTAGATGTATGCACAGGGATGTAAGGACCTAATGGTAGCCATCTAACTACCTATCATATTATTGCACGATCCCACGCTCTGCAAACGCATACATTCTCAATAAGCACTCACTCGGCACCTTTGGGGCTGTCAGGCCCTGGTCACATGCTGACCACGTCGATGTCCAGAACCTCAGACAGAGTCATTGCCTTCATGGAGTTCATCCCTAAAATGAACCTTGGAGCTGTGAGCCTTTTGACTCCAACAGGCATCCGGGCCTCTGCAACAGTGAGAAGGAAGGAAGGGACAACTGGCAGGCTGCTTGGTGGGGTGAGTTTGGGGACTCTTTGGGTGAGGCTGTGACTGTCTCCCTGGCTGCCTTCCAGATTCCACAGACGGGGAGGGCGACTGGAGCCTCTGGTCTGTCTGCAGCGTCACCTGTGGGAACGGCAACCAGAAGCGGACCAGGTCTTGTGGCTACGCGTGCACCGCCACGGAGTCCAGGACGTGTGATCGTCCAAACTGCCCAGGTGGGTTTATGCAGGGGGGTGGCTCCAAGTTCAAGGGAAACCTCTAATTTACATTTTAAAGCTTATAGAAGTTTACCTTTTTAAAAACAACCCCTTCCCTAATAAGAATCCTGACCAGACTGAGACAAGAGGCGAGTAATGAGCTTCATGGATGGAAAGATGCTGGGGATGAAAGACGGTTGTGGCTGTTTGCAGCAGACTGCACACTGCTGCCTGTTTTGTATGGCCCACACATGTTTAAGGGGTTGTAAAGAGGGGGGAGGAGAGAAAACTGAAGAAAAGAAGGGTAGGGGAAAGGAAGATTACGTGAGCAAGGCCCTGTGTGACCCGCAGAGCCTAAACCATTTCCTCTCTGGCCATTTACGGAAAGCTGACCATCTCCTGGTCTGTAGTTTTACCTTTGCTGTGTGTTCCCCATTTCCAGGTAGAATGCCACCCTAAAACACTATCTTAGGCTCTTCCAAGAAACCAATATTTCAAACGGCCTCATCTCAAAGAAACGCAGACACAGAAAATGTAATCTCTGCACCCAGGACTTCGTTTTTCTTCCCCTAAGCTCTGTTCTCAACCCGTAAGGCTGGGATCTGGAACGGAAAGGGAGTGGGAGAGCAGAGGGGCTTCCGAGGAATGGGAGGGTCCCGTGCGGCAGGTGCCTGGCAGCCAGGGGCCTGCCCAGGACGCGGGGCTGACAGGCCACAGTGGCCGGCCGGGCCCCGTCGGCCACCAGGGCGGGTTTCAGAGAGTCGAGCAAATGGCGAGACGCGTCTCCTGCGAGACCTCCCTGCATGGAGCCGGGTCAGCGGTCTGGCAGGAGGGCATGGGGTGGACAGAAATAAAGCAATAAATGATGATAACAGGAGAAGGGGGACGTGAAGGAAGGGAAGGACAATCTGCATGCAAGAGGTGAAGTGAAGGAAAATGAAGATAAGTTGAGGAAGATGAAGGTAATGAAGAATGAAAATGGGATCATGAAAAATTGGATTTTTCCAGGATTTCGGTATCGAGCCAATTTCTAAGGTCTTTGGGTTATTCTGTTGAATCTTCACAGTGGCTTCATGAAATGGGTGTTTATTACTGCACCCGTTTAGCAGTTGTGGAATCGGAGGCCCTGGGCTTAATTTGGCAGAGCGACTCTGGCAGCAAACGACCACTCTGGGACCGAAATCCAGGCGGCCTGGCTCGAGAGTCCCTGTTCCCAGCCGTCACACTCCCCGCCTCTGGCGGGGGGGGGGGGGGGGGGGGGCCAGGATTGCCTCCTGCTTTCTCTGCCAGAGCTGGCACCCAGACCCAAGGGGCCCCCTGAGACCTTACAGGGGAAGGGTCTGAAACCCGCCTTCTCGCTCTCCCCCACCACCGAGAGCAGCGTGGCCCACAGCCCGCTCGGGCATTGTCTTCCCGCCGCCCCTTCCACCCTTCCTGCCTCTCTGTTCCTGGCCCTTCCAGCTCCTCAGGATCTCCTGGGACATGAAGGATTTCTCTACAGGATTTCTTTCCTTACTTGGTGTAATGATTCTCAGCTATATTGGCAAGAATGGCGGGGCAGGCGGTGTCCCTGGCCTGGCAGCGATGGCACTGTGAAAGTGTCTCCTAGGTCAACCCTATAAATAAGCTCAAAGGGCCTCGCCGAAAATCAGAGGGAGCCCCTTAAAGGAAATCAAGTCACGCCTAACAGGCAGCCAGGGCTGTCCCGCCAGCCTCCGTTCCACAGCTCCTGCCCTTCGCACTGCCTCGGCTTGCACAGGCTTCCTCACTGTAAAGGAAGCCTGGGTGGGGTGGCAGTTTGGAGAGGGGACGAACGCCAAGAAGTTTGAGGCAAGCTGGGTTCGGTCCCTCAGAGCAAGTAGTGACAGGCCCAGCTTACTCTTTCTGAAGCATTGTCAACAATGCAAAAAGCCTCCGGATATGAGATGCCTGGTCCTCGGCTACGGACTACTTACTGCATCCTCAAAACGAGCTGGACAAGTATTCAAGGACCAGTGTCAGCTAACTCTTACCATTTACTGCATACTCTAAGTGCTTTCTTTACACATAACTCATTGGATTCATTCAACTCTATGTGGTCGGTCATTTATTTCTCCCCATTTCACAGATGTGAAAATAGTTACACAAAGATTAAGTGGCTTGCCTAAGGTCACGTAGCTAGTAATGATTTAACCCAGTCAGTCGGTCCTTAAGACTGGTATTGACCACGAGACTGGTAGTGCCACTGCCTCTAGTGTACTTTGTCATCCTGACACCACCAGACAGACAACCATCTTGACATGTGTCCCCCCCCACTGCCCAAAACCCCACTCCCGGGCCTAGTGAATGAGTTCCCTAGGACTCATTCAGGCACATTTGGATCTGATTTCATGCTGCACATGGTATCTGGGGTTTTAATATATTTTATGCTCTACTACCTGCTTTTTACTGTTTCCTCTGTTGGCAAGTTTCTACCCAGGAGTGGTAATGAACACAAAAAAAGGCTTTGTTGAGGTGTATTTGTTTTTTTAATTGGTGGGGGGGTGTGGACTTTTTCCATATAACTAGGGGAAAATGAGCCCCTGTCTGTGTTTAGGAATTGAAGACACCTTCAGGACAGCTGCCACCGAAGTGAGTCTGCTTGCGGGAAGCGAGGAGTTTAATGCCACCAAACTGTTTGAAGTTGGTAAGAAAGTTTTTTTTCTTTTTTATTCAAATATTGATTTAGTATTTCAGACATTCCTTTTGCCTTTGCAATGTCATCCTTGGATCCATTTAAACGTTTTGTTTTCCTCATACGGGGTCCAATTCTCCCAGCATATTTCTTGCACAAGGTCAAGTTTCTTAATCCAATACTGCCTCTGTTTTCTGATCTGTAAAATGGCATGAGGAACTAGTGCCTACCTTACAGAGTTATTGTAGAATTAAATGAGCTCCTGTTTGCAAAGCGTTTAGGACACGTCCATCACAGTGGACATCTACAGAAGTCTGATAGATAAAAATAAGTCGATGGATGTCCTTTAGGTCCATGAATTATGATGGCCGGCCACTTTGGAGGGAAAATACAAAGCCATTTTTGGAGTTGCACGGAATTTTGTTTCTGCAGACCCTGCCCTCTGAAGCAGACTCCCATTGGCTTTGTAGACACACACTTCCCAGGATGGGACCTCCATTCTCTCAGCTACTGCTCAGTCGGGGGCTTGCGGGGCTGGAATCATAGAGCTCAGAGCCAGAAGGAGCCTCCACACAGCCTTGCTGGCGACACCCTCTTCTGTGTCCTCTGTGTTCCCTCCCTTTTACCCTCAACTCACTTTATGAGACAGGTTCTATTTACATCTTCAATTTAGAGGTGAGAAAACTGAAGCACAGTGAGGGAGAATACCTTGCTCGAGTCACAGAGCTATTAAATAGTTGAGGTGGGGTTCGATCCCAGGCAGTCCAGCACAAGAGCCCCCACTTTTCACCCAGGCCAGGCCTCTCTGAGCTCTTCCCCATTTCACTGAAGAGGATCCCAAGCTCTCCTCCAAGCTGCCCAGCCCCATCCTGCCCACTTGATTTCCACTCACGACACCACCAGCCTCCCAGGCACCTGGGTCAGAGCTGGCGAGTCATCTTTGATGGCCTCCTCCCTCTACCCCCAAGCCCACCAAGGCCTGGCAGCCTAATTTCTCTAACCTCTGTTGGTCACACCTGCTGTTCCCTCCCTGGACTCTTACCATTGATATCAGCACTGAATATATCTTCTTACTGTAAAGCTCAATCAGTAGATCACTATCGCTCAAAAACCTTCAGTGGCTACCTACTGCCCTCTGAGCAAGCCTCACCTGCATTGAAGGCCTCCATGATCCGACACAACAACCTACTGCCCCATAACCTCTGCTGCAGTCACACTGACTGTGTTCCCTACCACCAGACAACCCGCCAGGTTATTTCTGCTCAATCGTGGTTTGCACAAGCGGTCACTCTTTGCCTGTTCCCTCAGCCAGTTGTTCCCATAGGGCCATGCAGCACCAGCACAAATGTATCTTTTGGTTTTTAAACCAGGAATTCACATTAATAAGTGGAAACACCTATCTTAAATGTTAGCGATTAATTCAGTGTCTTTTAATACTGTAAAGGCCAAACACACCACCTGTGGGGGCAGGTTCAGGCTTGAGACTTACAGGGAAGGGGGCCTCTGGCCCAAATGTTAAGTTCCCTAAAAGCAGGGGCCACCAGCCCCTTCCCTTTTGAAGCATTTTTTAAATGTGGATTTGCATACAATAATTGTCACTGTTTAGTGCTTCAGGTTAAGAGGTTAGAGCGCTAGCTCTAGAGTTCACAGGCCAGTGACTGTGGCAGAAATTCAACTTAATCCTACAAATGCTCCTTCGGGGCATTTTCTACCCCATCACCATGCATTCAGAGAGATGATTTCAAATGGCTCCTCTGAATTATTGTTCACTTTCTTATGGGCGCTAACGGAGTTGTGGTTAACCCCATATTCCAATGTCCTCTTTTTTTATTTTAATTTTTTGTAGATGCCTACTAAACCTTAAACTTAGGGATAATAATATCCTGTATTTCCAAAAAACATTTAAAAGATGGAGCATATATAACGATGGTTAAGTCTGGTCATGGCCTACAGGTCGTCAAGCTCAAGCCTCCCAAGTTCAGGGGCGGCGGGCACGGACTGGCTGTCCGGGGCTGCAGGGGCTGGCGCCGGGAGCGGCGGGGAGGGGCAGACGGCAGCGGCATCCTGCCGCCTGTTCTGCGTGTGGTGAGAGGGCTTCTCCGTGGCCTTTTGCAGACACGGACAGCTGTGAGCGATGGATGAGCTGCAAAAGCGAGTTCTTAAAGAAGTACATGCACAAGGTGATCAACGACTTGCCCAGCTGCCCCTGCTCCTACCCCACCGAGGTGGCCTACAGCACGGCCGACATCTTCGACCGCATCAAGCGCAAGGACTTCCGCTGGAAGGACGCCAGCGGGCCCAAGGAGAAGCTGGAGATCTACAAGCCCACCGCCCGCTACTGCATCCGCTCCATGCTGTCCCTGGAGAGCACCACGCTGGCCGCGCAGCACTGCTGCTACGGCGACAACATGCAGCTCATCACCAGGGGCAAAGGCGCCGGGACGCCCAACCTCATCAGCACCGAGTTCTCTGCAGAGCTGCACTACAAGGTGGACGTGCTGCCCTGGATCATCTGCAAGGGCGACTGGAGCAGGTACAACGAGGCCCGGCCCCCCAACAACGCCCAGAAGTGCACCGAGAGCCCCCCGGACGAAGACTACATCAAGCAGTTCCAAGAGGCCCGGGAGTATTAACGAGACACCACCCTGGTATTTATGACACATTTGCGCCGCGCCCACCTGCGGCCTGCAGCCGAGTCCCCGGGACCCGCCTTCACGTGTGCTTGTTTGCACCACAGGAGAGTTTTTCCTAAATTACACTAGGGATGTGCGCCAGGCCCGGCGACCATCCGAAGCCACCCTTGCCATCTGCGACGCCCACAGACCTCCCGGGAACTCCTCCTGGGGATGGCGCGGGAGGGAGCATGGGGACAGAAGAAGCCAGGAGGACCTGGGAGCCATAGTGGGTGCGGTTCGCTTCACACCCAAATCCAGTGTTTCCTAGACAAGCGAAGGGGGAAAGAGACTGGAGTGGTAAACATTATAAGTTTTTATATATAACTTATTTAATATGAATGTGACTTAAGCGTAACCTTTTCTCTGGAGTTGTCACCGTGAAACTGCTTCATCGCTTCTGTGAGAGTGCAGACAGGGCTTAGGGAGGTGGAAGAGAAAGGGAATTTGTAATGATGTCTTTAAAAAGAACTCAATAGAAATATAGCAAAACAAGAAAACACCCATGTTAAACCAAATATTATTTAGTCATGAAGCACCTTGCTGAAGTCTCAGTGTCCAAAATGTCCTTGCCTAAGACTGGGTAGACAGGGTGGTGGGCGCTGGGGGGGGGCAAAGGATATTTTAGGGGCAAATCTGAAGCCTGGTTTTAAATAGGCTTTAAAATAAAAGGCCAATATTAGCATAATGCTTTGATTCTACTTAAAGGCTTCAGAATGGCAGCATTTCTGCTCATGTCTTAGTAAGTCCAGACGGCTGCAGGGAAGGCGGATATAAAAACAGGGACTAGCACTTTTCCAAAGATTAAAAAAGCAAGATAAGTGGGAAAATACCATGGACCCCATGTCATCTATTTTATTCTAATACCATCTTAACAATGTTTTTCTTCACCAATATAGTCACAGTAAATAAATATAAAAGGAGGAGGAATCAATTCTAGGAAAGCCTAATTTTTTATGTTTTAAGAAAAGAAAAAAAAACTACATTATTTTTGTAAAGTATTTATTGAGTCACTGAGTCTAGTGCATCAAGCAGTTGTAACAGGACCTGGTTCTGTAGTGTGGAACTTAGGACAAATAAAGAGTTGGTTATTATGCAATCTTTACTTGCAAAACTCCAGGAAAAGAGAATATATAATAAAATCATAATAAAATGTGTTACCTACAGTAAACGTGTTACTTGCAAATATTTATGATACAAATGCCATAAATAGCACTGGTGAGACAGAGGTTCAAGCCAGGTGGGAATAAAAGGCTCATTGACTGACGTGATGGTGGGTGGTGTAAGTCATAGCATCTTTGGCACCAGGAATGTCAGCCCAGCCCCCAAGAGGATGACGCGCATGGACACACGTACCACTTTTCGCCCACCCAGAGCTGAGAAAGAGCTATGAAAACCAGGCCAGAGCAAAGGCTTAAGACAGCCCAGGTGAGCGGGGCTGCTTCCAAACAAAATCTGCAATTATGGTAATAAGTGGAACTACTCGTAATGCAAATTACTCTTTTTCCAGATGACAAAAGCGAAGTTCACATAAAATAAATCACGTAAGACCCACCTTTCGTGTCATAGCCCAGTGCTCTTTCTATGATATCAAATTCTTGGTGTCCTCATATTCCGGTGTCTTTGGTGTTCCAAAGAGCTCCGCCCTTAGATTTACCTACTAATTCTTATTCTTATGGAAAAGCTCTTAGCAGTCATTTACACTTTAGAATGAATTATTTATGTATTGCCCACTCTCAGGGTATTTATATTTGACATCTGCTTCCAATTATGAAATGAGAAGCCTTATTCACATCTTAAGGAATTTTAAGCAACTGGTTTTGGTAGGGAGAGAATCAATATGTATTTATATCAGGGAAGCAGATTTGGTTTCTGATACTAGGAAAACTATTTCTGCAAAGAGAGTACATTGCAATGAAATGCATTACCTTTGAGGTGGTGAGTTCTCTGTCAGGACAGGTATTCAAGCAGAGGCTGGAGATGAAACACATGAGACGTTCAATTGCGTGAGGAGAGAGAAAAATGTACGGCAATAACATCCTCCGATGTGTGTTCTACTAAGAGTAAGTGCAAAGTGTGATGGGAAAATAGAAGCGAGAATCAGGGAATTAGACCTGTCAGGTCTAAGGGAGAGTTGGTATTTCATAAAGCAGAGAAGAGGGAGAGTGAAGTCAGTGCATTTTGGGTAAAAAACACTATGGACACAGGCAAGCAAGTAGGAAAGAGCTTGGTGCTTCCTGAAAACTGGGATGTTTAGAGTGATGAGCAGAGAGCCAAGAGTGGCAGATACAGAGCCGATCACAAGTGCTTGCGTTGAGGATTTTGAGGGGCAGATTAAAGCTAACAGAGCTCTCCCCTACTACAGTGAGAATACCTGAGATGAGAAATGTGTTCAGTGAGCAAGGTGCCTCTTCATATCAGCCTTGCTGATGCAATGAACTGAGAATTGGAAGGCAGGCCAACTGGGAGCAGGGGAGAGCTCCTGGGCTCTCTGCCTCCTGAGAACACCCCTAGTGTTCTGTGCATCTTGAGGATAGTCTCACACCTCTGGAAGTTCGCTAAATAGAATCCGCCTCTATCAGGATGAGCTAGTTTTTCAGTCCCAAAGCTCTAGGAAGCCAATGAGTGATCCTCAGAAATCCACACCCCTCTGCTCAGAATCTACTAAGATAAGGAGACCTTACCTCTTTCAATACAGGGCCCCGAGCCAGCCCCAGGGTAACCCCAGGTAACTAATTTCCTCATGGAAAGTTTGCCTGCAGCAGAGTGGGCTCTCCGCACCCTCCCCTGCAGGACCTGTAAATATAACCCCTCAGCAGCTGCTCTCATCAAATGCTTTGCTCTTTTGCCTCTCCCTGCAAAGAGAGCCCTATTTCTAGTAATCCAAGGGCCTCTTGGGTGCCACACGGAGCAAGCCTACGGTGGCAAACAGCGATGCCCACGGCCCTCTAGTGGCTGCACGTGGGAAGGGGCAGGGAGAGATGCGTAGGTGCTGAGAGTCTCTTCAGCTCCGGTGTGTCTGCCATGATTCTAGTCTCCCAAGTGTTTCTGTCTTTATACTCAGTAGCCAAGAGGGTGGAGTTGTCCATTCTAAGCCCAGGGATCAAGGAATAGATACTATTCCAGCCACTCTTTCCTGAGCACACACTTTGTACCTCTGCACTAGTCACTTTACAAGGGAGGCAGGCATATTAAATCCATTTTACAGAAGCCCAACAAGGTTAGCAAACTGGCCCAAGGTATTAACACACCAGATGGTTGAAACCAGTTCTGTCTGATCACCAAAACCACATTCTTTTTTTTTGTAATAATATATCTTTATTGATTGCAGAGAGAGGGAGGGAGAGAGAGAGAAACATCAATGATGAGAGAATCATTGATCGGCTGCCTCCTACTGGGGATCGAGCCCGCAGCCCTGGCATGTTCCCTGACCAGGAATCGAGCCACGATCTCCTGGGTCCTAGGTCGATGCTCAAACCCTGAGCCGAATCAGCCGGGCCCAAACCCACATTCTTAACCTTAACCCCTTGTTCTGCTCTCTTCCTAACTCTTCCCAACACTCACAGGATCAGCTGTTTGTTTTTGTTTGTTTTGCTCCCACCCACCCTGCCTTTGCTCAAATTATTCAAATCTGCCAATTGTCCTTTTGCCAACCTTTATAGTGTCATATTGGAGACAGAGAATCTGGTTTTATTTCTACATATTCTGCTCTGTTCTCTCATTACACAAGAGAATTTTTGATCCTGTAGCTGAGTCCTAGCTCAGATTAGGTAAGTAGCAGAGCTCGACATTTCTCGCAGAGCTCCAAGGTGAGAACAGAGACTGGTCTGTTTTCCCCCACTGCACATAAACCCCAGGCTGTTGCCTGTTGGGTAGACCTCAGGGGCTGGTGCTGTGTCTCAGCTTTCCTACAACCCCAGCTCCTAGCACCAGAACTGGCAGATGTTACCAGGAAATGTGCAAAGGGCGTAAGAGTTTGAGGGTTGAGTCAGACTGCCTGGTTTCCAGTCATTGCTCCCTTGCTTGCCTGCTGGGTACCACGGGGTAAGCTAACCAGCCTCTACGCGTTTCAGTTTCCTGATACATTTGTTGTGAGAATGAACTGAGATAAGAGACATGAAGTTCGCAGGACAGGGCCTGTCATGTGCCATCTGCGATAAAGGTTGGGCATTGGTATACAGTAAATAGACAAATATGTGTTGAACATCTACTAGTTGCCAGGTATTGTTCCAGATGCCAAAGATACAACCATGTACGAATTCAAGTCTTCCTGTTGGAGGGTAGACAGCTGATAAAAAGGTGCATAAGCTGAGATAATGGTAAATGATATAAAGAAAAATAAATTATTTGATCACATGTGTACGTTGCATTATTTAAGATAATGCCAGTTATTGTAATAGATAGTCCTCAAAACCACAGTGGCTGTCCACAATAAAAATCTAAAGAGTATGTTTCTGGTCCAGTGGCTGTCCTCTAAGTGATGACCCGGGAACCACGACTTCTTCCATACTGGGGCTCAGCCATCTTCAAGGTGTGACTCTCTGGGCTACCCTGGGGTCATCTCTAGCCCAACCTGCTCCGAGAGTAAAGAGCAGGTAGAATATGCGTAAGGGTTTGCGTAGGTCGGGCAGGGAAATATTATACATCCCTTCCACTCAATCTTCACAGGTCTGTCCACACTCCTCTGCAAAGGAGACCTGGAAATGGAGTCTAGGTGGAGGCCCAGGAAGCAGAGGTGGGCTGTGTGGGCGTCCAGCCAGTCTCCGCCACACAGGAAGACCACCAACTACCTTATTACACAAGGCAGGAATGAGAGCTAGTGGAAGGGGCTTTGGATGGGCCCAAAGTAGGTGACTAAAGGGAGAGATCCTTCCTAGCCCACCAACACCTTCTGTTCGGTATTATAGTGCTAAACTGGACCTCAGTTTGCTATCTATAAATTGGGTAAGACCGCCTACGCTACCTGTTCATTGGCAGGTGCTTCTGGTGTCCTTCACATCCCCTTGGCATTTGCCAGATCTGTGTATACCAGCTCAACTCTCAACTGGAAGCTCCTGCAAGTCTTACCTCATGGCTTTCTCTAACCAGTGGGACCCACTCGGCTTGCACAGGGGCAGACTGAGGTGCCAGGGAGTTAACAGTGCCCCCCAGGAGACCCTAACAGTTGACAGGCAGAAGCTTGGTGGATCAATAGCCCAGCTCCCTCACCCCTCAAGTGGAGCAATTCTCAAGTATATTGTATACCATTCCCGGAGCTCCCAGTGGGACTGAGTGCCAGTCATCCACAGTGGCCACCTGCTTGTTTAAACACCATTTACTGGCTTCCTTCCCATTTTTGTCTCCATTTCCACTTCCCTACTGTTGCTCACTTGAGCTACTTGCTCAGATGCCTCTCTCCAGATAGGCTTCCAGAGGTTCCCAAACCAAGACATCGCTTTATGCTTTAATGCTTACTAAGCGCTATTCAGATATAATCTTATTATTACTCTCATGCTCATGTGGACATGAGGTTTTGCTGCCAATAGCTCTACCAAAAAAGAAACTTGAATCTCATCTTGACCAGAGATAAGAGCTCTACTAAATTTCAATACCATTGAGTTTCTACCAAAAAAATGAACTCCTAGTTTTTATGATTAGATGCAACAGATAGAAAAGGACTCTGCCAAATACCTCTAAAATTTTCTGAACATCTTTCCTTAATGTTTGAATTCATCTCCTTGCTGACTATGGACATGTCCTGCTCTATGAACCACACTTTGCGCCACAGTGAGCAACACCCCCGTGAGCAGTGATTCTGGCCTGAGGTACAAAAAGTCATGAAAAAGCTTCTCAGGAAGTATGTGTGGCGAGGAGAGGGGATGGGGTTTTCTCTTTGTCATCCATTTACAATTTCCAATGGAAAAATGTGTGGGTCGTCACCATTATGCCTGCACAATTTCAGACTAATTAAAGGCCTGCCTCGGTAATTACTGGGTGGGTCTATACAGAAACATACATCCATGTGTCCAGATCCTGAAGACAGTAGTGTAAATTAGGACAGAAAGCTTCCAGCCAGTTGCTTCTCTGAAGTTCAGTACTGGTTTACTGTATGGGATTAGAAGAGAGACATTTTCCAGGATCACAAGGTAAGACTTTTCAGGAACAAATTTATGGGACTAGCAACTCTCTCTCTCTCTCTCTTTTTTAATCCTTACCTGAGGATATGTTTTTATTGATTTTTTTTTCCCCAAGAGAGAGAGAAAAATATCAATATGAGAGAGAAACATGGATCAGTTGCCTCTATTCGTGCCCCGACCGGGGATGGAACTGGCAACCTAGGTGTGTGCCCTGACCGGGAATTGAACCCACAACCTTCTGGAGCACGGGATGATATTCCAATCAATGGAGCCACCCGGCCAAGGCGGGACTAGCAACTCTTGTTAAACCCCAGCAGAAGATGAAGATTAGCTACAGATCGGTTTTTAGATCTCCGTGTAGAGACTGGGAAAGCCAGCACATAAAGAGCAGTGCCTGGCCTGTAATGGCAAAAATAACATCATCCTTACCCATTTTAACAGCAGGGGAGTTGAAGGGGGTGGAGGATGGTTAGACACAGCTGCAATAGCAACGCTGGATAAGAATTTTATGACTTTGCTAATTTTCTATCTGTTCTGGGAGTAATAAATGTGCCCTTATAGATATTCATGATTGCCCTCAAAATGGAAAAAAAAAAAAAAATTCTTTTAAAATGGCACAGAAAAGCCTTTCATTCTTGGGGCATGTCATTCATGGGTGATTTTCAAAATGCCATGTTTGAGTTGGGAAAGAAACATTTCTTGAATTAATAAGCCAATTGCTTCGAGGATATGACTCAAAGGATATAAAAATTTCGAGCCTGACTTTTAAAAAATAAAAAGGATTTTTTTCTATGCAGCTAAGTTTGTTTTTCACAAAGGTCATGGCCAAATATTTTATTGGCCATGGAAGAGAACAGTGAATGAAGTACGCCTCTCGTTCCTCAGCGAAAGGGAATGGCAGCAGATCTTAACAAGCGCCACTGCAGAATTTTACGTCACTAGACATGAGCTTCCCTTTGTCTGTCTGTCGTCCCCCTTGTCCCCCTTCCACCACCACCATCTTTTTGTAGCCTTTGGAGAGCTCAGCAAATGGAAAAGAAAGGGGGGGGAGGGAAGCAAAGAAAAAAGCCAGGATCTAATACTCTTTGGTTATGTTGTCAACTTAACTAAAGTGAGGTCTTTATAAAGAGGAAGGCTGAGGAGACCCGCAGCACTGATGCACCTGCCCCCAGGAGCCTTCAAACCCCCTCCCGACGGCTGGGTCCTGCCCAACCAAGACCAGGGACTGATTCCCAAAGGACTCCTGCCTCGGAGCCACATGGCCGGGATTCTTCCAGTCAAAAGATAACCAGGAGCTCTATGCTGATTGCTGAGGAGGGCAGGACTTTCTGTCAAGAATGTTTCAGGGCCCTCACCTGGGGGTTCTACTGAGTGGAGGTCAAGGCCACCTGCTCCATGTCGCAGGAAAAAGTCTACCACTGAGCCACCCTTGAGGGCTCCCTCTGGCTGTTACAGGATGTTATAAAGAGGGGGGGAAAGGGAAGAAAGCAGGGACCCAGTTCCAGAAGATAAAGGCTGGTTCACACCACTTACCCGCAGCAAATGCATAAATCTGAAGCTTGTGATAAAAGTGCAGATTCACTTTCTGTTCCCTCTTCTCTGAAATGTCGCCTCCCCATTCCCTTTGCCACCCAATTGGCCACCTTGTAACCAATTGCCATTCTTTGGGCCAATATTTTAAAAAAAAAAAGTACTCTTGGAACACTTTATTGATGAATAATACGTATTCAGAAAAACGCATGTGTGTCATAAGTGTGGAGCTCAGTGAATTTTCATAAAGTGAACACACCCCTGTAACCAACACCCATGACCAAGGTCAAGAAATAGAACATAAGGGTCACAAGGAAGCCCTCTGGGGCGACGAAAATGGTCCAGATCTTGCCTATGGGGGTAGATACAAAACTGTATGTATTTGCTAAAACTCACTGAATTGTGCACTTAAAATTGAATTTCATCTTATGTACATTTTACCTCAATACAAAATAAATAAAACATTCCCACCACTCCTGTGTCCCTTGCAGCCATTACCCACTTCCCACAAAAGTATCATGCTTTTTACACTAGGTTGGTTTTGCATTATTTTGCACTACAAGTTAATTGAAGCATACGACATGTGCTCCCTGATGTCTCACATATTTTGCTCAGCATCCTCTTGTGTGGCTCTTCCACTTGCCGCTACAGGTCATTCACTCTCGCCACTGCCTACCGCTGCACATTTCTATCAACCGTTCTCCCCGGGTAGGCGTTTGGGTGGCTGCCAGTTTGGAGCTTTCATAAGCAGTGCTGCTGTGAACGGTCCCGCGTGTGTCTTTTAGTGCCCATAGGCACACGTCTCCAGGGGGAGCGCAACTCACAGGTCAAAGGGCAGGCGCGGCTTCAGTAGATACTGCCCAAGGGCCCCCCGAAATGGTTACGCTGGTTGACACTCTATCCGGGAGTGTTTGGAGGTTCCGATTCTTTGCCCAATCTTGGTTCTCTCCCTACACCATTCTATGGATCTTCCCTAACCATTCCGTTCTTCGATCTCTTCATTCTTTAGATTTAAGTCACCACATGTGTCCTGAGCACCTACTGTGTGTGTGTCACGGTTCACTGTGCTGGGTACTGGAGACGCACCAAAGTATCCACAGAAACCCTCGTCACAAATGAATGGTGCATGAGGCTGACTAACTCGGATGACTATTAAACAGTGTGGCAGCTTCCATGGTTAGACGAGAGTGTGAAGAATTACAGTGGCTGTAATCGACAAACCAGAGTGGCTACGTTTTATTTAGCAAAACAAACCTGATAATACCAAGGGGTGGCAAGATGGTGAGAGAACAGAATCGCTTATTGCCACTGTTTGTGGTGATGTAAGTTCGGGAATAATTTGACCATACTTAGTAAAGTTGAAGCTGTCATTCATGTAGCAGAATTTACTAATTTCACTCCCGTGGGCCTTTTTTTGTATCATCAAAAATTGGAAACAAGCGCGGCCGGGCGTGGCTCAGCGGTTGAGCATGGACCTAGGATCCAGGAGATCGCAGTTCGATTCCCAGTCAGGGCACATGCCCGGGCTGCGGGCCCGATCCCCAGTCGGGGGCGTGCAGGAGGCAGCCGCTCAATAATGACTCTCTCATCATTGGTGTTTCTATCTCTCTCCCTCTCCCTTCTGCTCTCTGAAATCAATAAAGAGATATATATATATATATATATATATATATATATATATATATATATAATATATAAAAATTGGAAACAAGTTAAATTGTCCACCAACAAAGGAATGCCCAAATAAACCATGCTGTATTATTAAGATAGAATGCCATACAGCTGTTAAAATAAATGATCTAGAGCTATGAATATCATCACAGGTATGCCATGAAAGTATAATGTGTAAAAAAGCAAACTGCAAATAGGTTTGTAAAGTATGACACAATTTCAATAATTTAAAAATGCACAAAACAATACCATATTATGCCTGGACACTGGCTTAGGTAATAAAGGTACTGAATTATGCGTGGGATGGCTAACATTCACTTCTGGGGATGGATGACAGTGGGGCTGGGGAGAAGTAGAAAACTTTAGAGGAAATATCTTACTTCTTTTTTAAAAAAAGAAACCTAAAACTATGTATATGACAAAATGTTAATACTGGTTGAATCCAACTAGTGGGTAATGTACAATTATCCTATTATTTTCTGTATGTGTGATATATTTTAAACTAATTACCAAAAACGAGCAAAACTGAAAAGAAAAAATAAATGCTATAGTAAGGTTGGATGGCATCCTACCAGGTCATTATTCTAACGCCCCTTGGCACATACGAGTCCACACTCAGAGGAGGGTGTGCAGGCAACATAGGTTGATGGTGGAGGGGACATCTGCAGTCACCCGTCCCAGGTGGTAAAGCCACGCCCACTGGCCGCCTTGGTTCCTCCAAGAGACGCAAGCACTGCCTCCTCCCGACACCCCCTTCCTGTCTCTTGTGCACAGTCTGGGGCGAACAGAGCCTCCAGCCAGTCCCCCAGCCTGCTGACTCACAGTTCCCTCTCCCCTGCAGTCCTGCCTCCGGGGCCTCGGGGGAGCTGGGAGGTAGCTCGAAACCGCTAACTCTCGGCCTCTGGCTCCCACCGGAGGCTAAAACGCCTGCTTCCTGATCATTCCTACGTGCTAGACTACTGGATTGGGAAATCATCTCAACCACCTTCTTAAAATGTCACAGGAGAGGACCCCAAAGCTCAGGAAAGACACCCACCATCACGGGAGCAGATCCATGTGAAAAAGGTGGATATGTCTGGCTCCAGGCCCAGAGTTCTTCCTGCACTGTTTGTGCTTTGCGTGTGGTCACGGCATCCCTGATCACTTCTGCTCCCTCTGGCCCACCTTGCCTGCACCAAACCAGCGCCGGGTGGGGTGCGAGGCAGTAAGAGCTGATTCCCCTCTAAGCGCCTTCTGAATTCAAGCAGGACCCTCTGAAAACAAACGGCGTTTCCCTGCCCCCCACAGTCCTCCCCGTGGCCCACGCCTCCACCGTCACTGGTGACTCAGCATTCAAGTCTGCCCACAGATTTGCCCTGAAAAACTGAATTGCCAAAAACCAAACAGTGTAAGAACAACTAGACTATCAGCCACTTCTGGCTTCTACTGGACGAACCATACGTGAGCCGGGCACACCAAGTGTTTCTCTGTCTAGTCAGAAGCTGGAATTATAGAAAGCCGCTCAGGCACACGGCCCCCGATCCACCTCATGTCTCAGTGCCCCAGAGGCCAAGGCTGAGGGATGAGCCTCACTTAGTCCTAACGGGTAATACTCAGAGAGCAAAGGAATAGAGCTACACAAGGCACAGGTTAGAGAAAAGAGAGAACTGAAAAGAAAAAAGGTGAAATGGCAGCTTGAAAAATCCACATTCTACCTCATTTATTTGTCCAAAAGAAAGAGGGTTGGTTTTCAGAGTTCTGAGTTTGCTATAACACCTACAGGAAAAAGATTACTGCAAGTTAAGTTCATCCCTGCCACACACACACACACACGCACACACACACGAGAGGCCCCTGGAGGGGCATGGCATCCTGCCATCCCCGGGCCGGAGGCCCCAGCAGGGCACCTGGCACATGGTATGGCTGGAGTCTGGTTAAAGGAAGGGGGCTCTCTGACCAGAGACTGTGCAGGGCTCTCTGGTGAGCAGGGAGGTCTCAGCGGTGCCCAGGGAAGAAAGCGTGGGCCGTTCTGAAAAGCGCACCTCAGAGCTGGGGGCTAGAGAATCTGCCCGGCCTGCTTGGAGGAGGTGACCCCGGGTTCCAAAGTCTGAGGCTGGGGGCAGCAGGTGAAGCTGGAAGGAAAGGGGCCCAGCTCCCCTTCCTGTGGCCCCACTCACCATGCCCTGCAGTGAGAGCCCCGCTCCCACCCCCAGCACTGCCAAGGGGCTCATGGGCCCCAGATAAGCACAGGATGTTGTCTTTTTTTTACCAGAACCCACGACTCAAAACCATGGAAAGAATGGTAGAGCAGGTCTTACGCAAATATCTTTCCCAGATTCCCAAGCGAGTTCAGACTGCTGGGTGGAGTACTTATCCTAGCTCTGTGTTTGCAGAGGCATTTTAACCCTAAAAGCAGTGGCATCATCCTGTGTTTGCAAACCCAAGGGCAGAACTTAGAGACAGACACTGCCAGCGAGGGCTCAAGGTTCAAAACAAGAGAACTTCACTGGTTAATTTTAAGAGAAAGGAAACATATTGGACAGATATTCAGTATTTCACAAAGATTCAAATGACTAAAATCACATCACACGTTACTTAAGAGGGATGCTATATCAATTCACATTAGATTTAGCTACATTGGGTTAGAGGAAAGCAAGATAACCATGGCTTAAATAGGATAGAAGTTTATTGCTCTCTTGTGAAAAATTAGTCTGGAGGTAGATAGTGCCAGGTAGATATGGGATCAAGGTTCCTTCAATCTCTTTGCTCCACATTTCTCTTCAAACACCTTTCAGTTCAAGGTCTACGATGACTGCCAAAGCTCCTGCCATCACAGTCATATTCCAGTCAGAAAAAAAAAAAAAAGGCAAGGCTTTCCAGAAGTTGCAGACACCATTTCTCTTTGCATTCCATTGACCAAAACTTAGTCATATGGCCAAACCCAGACACCATTTCTCTTTGCATTCCATTGACCAAAACTTAGTCATATGGCCAAACCCAGTTTGCAAGAGATGGTGAGAAATATTATCTTTATCTGAGGCAGCCATGTGCCCCAGCTAACAAATAATGATTCTATGACAAATAAAGAAGATACTGGAGAGAAAATTAGTAGTTTCTCCCACAGGTGTCTAAACCATGTGAATCCTGACTATGACAAATGTAGTCAAAATTCTTATGTTGAGTGTGGGCAGGGCAGGTAAGGGCCTGCAGCACTGGGCCTTGAGCAGGGCTTTCTCTCTCTGGATAAGGGATGACTGCTGCTGGGATCCAAGGAGAAAAAAGGAAGTTCCAGGACCCTGGCCCCACAGCATCAAAAGCCCTCAGTAGCACTGCAGTGAAAACGTGATCCTTGGTCCCTGCTGCCCGGAAGCCTCAGCTTCCACACAGAGGCCCGGTGTGTTCAGCCACCATTCGATCCCCGCACCTATCTCAGGCCTGGCACACACAGTCGGCTCTCAGAGAAATGTTTGTGAAACTGATGAATAAACTGCCGCATTCAACTGCCTCCCACATGTGACTATTTTTTGTGTGTATGTAAATATTTTTAAATATTACTGAATTCATAAATGTGTAACTCCTTTCCATGTGTATTTCCTTAGGGAATTTCTGAGTGTGTGTGTCGAGTTGTGGGGGGAGGGCAGGCAGCAGGGTCAGATTTCTTGGGCCACACTGCCTGGGTTTGAATCCTTAATCTGCCACATGCTCTCTCTGTGACCTTGACAAGCTACTTAACTTCTCTGTGCCTTAGTTTCCTCATTTGTAAAACAGGATTCCCAGACGGTGCTGTTGCTCAGAGGGCTGTCATGAAGACTTGATGAGATAACACTGATGTTTTATAAATGTGTGTGTATCGCTTAGAACAGTGGCCCGCCCAGAGGCTGGAGTAAAATAAAACTCTTGCGAGTCCCTTTTTGCAAAGTCTTGTTTTTTTAACGTCATGAAGAGATTCTCCTCCTGAACAAAGGGGGAAAGCTGTGGTCCAGTCTAGAGAATTTTCAATTTGGAAGCTCTTTAGGTTCAAGCATTTCTTGAAATTGCCCCACTGTCAAGAGCAAGTCAGTTCCTCCTCACCAGAGACAGTTTCTGGAAAATCTCCTAGATGTCCAGATCTAGGTTAGAGCTTCAGTTGCTCCAGGAGAAGAGAATCTCCCCACAACACGTACACCTCACACCCTGTTGTCCTGGCTGATAAACCCAGTGCAGGGACTCCCTACATTTCTCTCTCCAAAGCCTCCACCTGCCAACTAGCTCTGCTCATAGCACCCCAGCCGCTGACCATGTTGCAAACAGAGACCAATTTCCTTTGATGCCCACGACCAGACGAGGTCCATATGAGGCTCTCAAACAAAGCGTTCACTTTGTTTCTAAACAACTTAAGAAGAATTAAAGGGGTAGGAGAACCCTATTTTCTCAGGCTCCTTTTCCTGCTCAAACAGAAAGAAAAACCCAAGACCCAGGGAGGGACCCAAAGAGACAGAGAGAGGCAGACTCTGGGAAGGAGGCAGGAGCCCGGGATGCGGAATGGCTGCAAAGCTTAGATTACTTCCTAAGGATGGGGGTGGGGGATACGTGATCTTTATCTAATCAGACAGTCTACCCAGGAAGTCCCTGAGATCAAAGCAAGGGGCTTTTTATTTAGCCCTGTGTCAACTTAAAAACAGTCCTGGCAAAGCCACAGATCTGGACAAGCTCACACCTCTCCCCACCCCCACGGCCCTGACCTGTCTCTCCGCATCTGAACCCTCTTAACATTCCATTTGGAATAAAACCCTGGGATGAAAAGAGTCCCCGGGATTACTGTAGGAAGAGACAACATATGACAGAGCAAGGCAGAAAACGTGGCAAAGCCCGCCTTTCCTGGCTTCCCAGAAGAACTAGGTGCATGCTCTGGGGTAGGGCGCCACCACCCTCATCTCTCTGAGCAGGTTCCCTACCACCCGACATTCCCCAGGATCCAAGGAGTCCCCAGAGGGAAAGGTATGCGGACACTTGTCACAAACTTTCCCCCCAGCCTGCCAGGCATTGTGCCGAACAACTCAGAGGAATAGCAGGCAGTGAGAGGGAGCAACTGGCCCATGATGCGACGTGATGTGAGACAGAGGCCACGAAAGCAGAGATACAGTCCTAGGATAGTCCTGGGACCAAAGGAGGGGGTGGCCGGCGGAGTCGGGGTGGGGGTGCATGTAAAGCAGGAGAAACACAAAGGCTGACCTGTTGAAGAAAAGACAGGTGCTGAAGGGACTGGGCACTGGTTCAAGAAAAGGAGGTCACTTCTTGGAAATTCAATGGCTCTAGGGCAACAAGACAGGAAACTCAGGATCACACTACAAAGGTCGAAAGAGCTCATCTTCCAGGATAAGTAGACTAGAGACTCATGGTCCCCCCTCTAATGTGTTACCACAGAGAAAGCTCAGCAGCATTTCTCTCCCAGTGCAGTTAACTCCTTGCATGATTTTCTCCCAAAAACATAGAGGGCTCCCTCCATATGGTACTATTCTGAAGGCGCTAAGACTTCTTAGTCATTTACTTTGTCAGGCGTTTAAAACATATACTCTCTTTTTTAATCTTTGTAAGTGCTTTATGATTATAACTCCCATTTGATGAACTGGGTTCATCAATTTGGATCTGATTTTTCCCATATATGCCATGGACTGCTCTTGGAGTTGATCATTAAAAGGAATTTTTAAGAGTATTCAACATTCACCTTGGAAAAGGGCCTGTTCTTCAACCCCAGCAGTTCAATGTGGAGGCTTCCTGATGGCGAATAGACAACTGTTCTTAGGTTCTCTTCTCCAAACAAATACTATATTTTTAATAGCCAAGTCAATGGGAAGTGCATTATTTCTTGTGATTCTTTCTGGGTTTCTATGTAGTCAGTTCATCACTTCTAGGATCTGTTTTTCTCTAAGAAATGTTATCTGTCTTCCTGTTAATAAGGACAACAAATTGCACTAAGAGGAATTATAATTATAATGCAGGAAACATTGGAAGTAATTGTGGATGTTCTATAGGAAAGCATGTTAACTTTCAGGTACCACGTCAGGATCTGGCTGTGAAATCTTCTTTGACACTCACTAACGCTTGTGTGGCCCTTTACAAAGCATGTCCCTGTGGGATCTCTGACTCTCACAGCCCCAAAGGTAAGGAAATGGAAGGTAGAGAGGAATCAAGCAGCTTGCTTAAAAATACTGAAAAGACACAGGAGGTCGTAGGGATCAATTGCCTTGTTATCTGTAAGACGTAACTAAGTGTGAGATATGTTGTGAAAATACAACTTCTAGGTTCAGGACTTATGAGTTAAAACGGTAGGAGGGACCCATAGGTGTGAAAGAGGGTCTCACCCACATTTATCAGCAGGAGTGTAGGATTTGAACTTACATCCTATGTTTCTCGAAAACGAGTGGGTTTTAATAGTGATAGGATGGGAGTCTTTTGGAAGAAACTGAACTAAGCTTCCATTGGCTTTAATTATGCTCTAATCACGATGGTCTCTCTCAAATGTTATGGAAGCTTGTGCTGCCACAGATAGAAAAGACTAAAAGATGAAGGCCAAAGACCTCTTCACATTTTCTTCAGTTTCTCAGACACTGAGCTTTTCTCAGGGCTGGTGCTGTCAGGTGGCAGAAATGCCATCCAACACCTCTGCAGAAGACACTTACAAAGCACATAGATAGTAGATACTGGCTAAGTGTAAAGCCAGAAGCACACTTAGAAATAACCTAGTTTAAGTTTCCTGTTTTCCAAATGGGAAGATTAAAGCATGGGGGGGGGGTGCACAAAAAACTTGCTGATGCAGCTGACGATAAATACAAGGACTCCGAGCTCTGATGACCACGTGTTAACACCATTTGGTCAGAAAATACCTCATTTTCTGCTGCTTCTTCTCTTGGTGGCCTGTTATTTCTTTCTTGCTGATCGTAAAAAAACAAACCAGAATGTTTCTCTTTGTTTTACACCAGTGTTCCAGGCAGGGAACTTCGAGATGCAACGAACTGAGAGCCACTCCACCTGTGACCACCAGGGGGTGCCCACAAGACAGTCTGACAAATGGGGGGTGACCCTGGAGAGTCTCCCTTCTCATGGGAAACACATGTGATACCACAACTGAGACTATTATCTTTTGTTCTTAGCAAGGGGTTAGAGGTCTCAGGTCCCTTCTGAAAAGCGAGGTTGCACATCTGTCCTGGGAAAGAAAATCTGCAACACATGCAAACCTCGTGGTTAAGATGTGTTTGTTTAGAGCTCTTGCTTTCTTGCTTGCTCCTCTGATGTCTGTCTCCATAAATAAAATCGGGAAAATCCTGTCACTTTGATTTCCATACAAAGTAGAAGAGAGTTGTGATTAGATGTCATGAGAGGGCTAACAATTTCTGCTACAGGAAAGGTTATGCGGTGGGCGCGTTATAACACAGCTCACCCCGGCCCAAGCTGCTTCCTTGACCAGCCATCTGGTTGTCCCCAAAGATCTGACCATGGACAAAACCCCTCTGATGCCGTCAGAGACAAAACTCCCTGTGGGAGAAAGCCAGATCCGAAATGACCAGCTCTTCAGTGAATCCCACCTACCCCAGAGCACTGAAATGTGGGCAACATGCATTCAGTCACAATTTCCCATTTGAAGAACTGGGTTCACCAATTTGGGCATGATTTTTCACATATATGCCATAAACTACTTGTAGAGCGGATTATTAAAAGAAAATTTTAAAAGAAGAGTAAACATTCGCCTTGAAAGAAGAGCTTGTTGTTCAATCCCAGCAATCTGAAGTGGAGGCTTCTTTATGGATAAAAAAAGTTTCATCAATCTCCTCAAAAAAAAACTCTCACTACCTGCTGTAGTCACATGCTCTGCCGTCTCCCTCCTGACCCTATAGATTGGTCTTCTTCAGACGTCATGTAAAAAGGAACACACAGTGCGTTCTTTTGTGACTGGCCCCTTTCACTGAGCACAATGCCTTTGCGATTCATCCAAGTTGGTGGTGGTGGTGGTGGTGGTGGTGGGTGTGTGTGTGTGTGTGTGTGTGTGTGTGTGTGTGTGTGTGTGAGTGAATAGTTCAATATGGGCAGTATCCCATTGTAGGAATATACCACGATTTGTTTACCCATTGCCCACTAAAGAACATTAAAGTTGTTTCTAGTTTTGGGGTGATTATGAAAAGAAGTGCTATAAACAATCGTGCACAGGCTTTTGTGTGCACATAAGATTTTATTTCTCTAAGTAAATTGAGAGGAGTCAGATAAACTGGGACACGCGGTAAGTATCTATTTGACTTTGTAGGAAACTACCAAATGATTTTCTGGAGCGCCTGTACCATTTTTTTAATTCACACCAGCAATGTAGGAGCATTCCAGATGCCACACTTCCTCATCAGCACTTGGGGTTGTCAGTCTTTTTTATTTTAGCCATCTTAATAAGTACATAGTGGTGTCTCATTATCTTCTTAATTTTCTTAATAGTTAGTGATTGGCCATCTTTTCACGTGTTTACTTGCCTTCATATAGCCTCTATAATGAAATATATTTTGCACATTTTTAAAATTGGGTTGTTTGTTTTGTTTCTGTTGAGTTTTGAGAATTCTTAATATACTCCGGATACAGGCTGTTGGGTATGTGTTTCTCAAATATCTTCTCTCAGAATACAGTTTTTCTTTTCATTTTCTCAAGAGGGTCTTTTGCAAAGCCAGGTTATTAATTTTCATAAATTCCAATTTATCAGTATTTTTCTTTTATCTTTTGTGCTTTTGGTGTCATGTCTAGATAGCTTTGTCAAACCCCATGGCAGGAAGATTTTTCACCTTTGTTTTTTTTTTTCTTTTTTAATTTTTATATAGTTTTACATTTTATTTTTAGACCTATGATTTGCTTTGAGTCAACTTTTGTAAAAAGTGTGAGGTTTAGGTTGAGGTTCACTTTTTGACTAGGACGTTCAATTATTCCAGCACCAGTTGTTGAAAAAAAAATCCTTTCTCCTTTTAATTATCTTTCCATCTTTGTCAAAAATTCAGTTAATCTTACTTGTGTGGGTCTTTTTCTGGATGCTCTATTTTGTTCTGCTGATTTAGAAATATACCCCTTCCCCAAAACCTCACTGCCTTGATTACTGTAGCTTTAAGGTAGTCTTTAAATCAGATTGAGTCCACCGACTTTATTCTTTTACAAAATTGTTTTTCAAATTTTTTCCTCAATGTTTTTTTAATTTTCTTTTTTTACTTTTAATTTCTTTAATTTTCCATATAAATTTTAGAATCAGTTTGTCCTTACCTACAAAAAAACAAAATCCTGATAGCATTTTGATTACAATTACAATAAATCTTTAGGTCAGTTTGGGTAGGATTTACATTTTACTGTTTAACCTTACAATCCACCAACATGGTATGTCTCCCTATTTATTTAAGACACCTATGATTTTTTAATAATATTTTGAAGTCCTTAGTATAGAGATTCTGCTCATGTGCTTTTGGATTTATAAATTATTTCTTTTTCTTTGGAGCTATTGTTAGTAATTGTTATGGGCTGAATTGTGTCTTCTCAACATTTATTTGTCAAAGTTCTAACTCCTGTCCCTCAGAAAGTGACTCTATTTAGAGACAGGGACTTTAAAAAGGTAATTAAGTTAAAATGAAGTCATTAGGGTGGGCCCTAACTTAATATGGCTAGTATCCTTATAGAAAGAGACGATTAGGACACAAACACACACAAGGGGAAAACCATGGAAGACATAGAGAGAAGATGGTCATCTACAAGCCAAGGAGAGAGGCCTCAGAAGACACCAACTCTGCCAAAACCTTGGTCTCAGACTTCCAGCTTCCATAACTGTGAGAAAGTAACTTTCCATCGTGTAAGCCACCCAACCTGTGATATTTTGTTATAGCAGCCCTAACAAACTAATACAATAATCTTACCTTTTTTTAAAAAAACAACAACTTGTTTCCATTGTTTGAGTTTTTGGTTTTGTTTAAGAGATTCCTTGAGATCTGCTATGCAGACAGTCATGTCATCTGCAAATGGAGACAGTTTTTCCTTTTTCTGTCCGATCTGAATGCCTCTCACTTCTTGCTCTGGCTCTTGAGACGGCTAGGACTTGCTTTGATGTAGAACAGGAATGAGCAACAGGAGGGGACGTCCTTGCCTTGCTCCCGATCTTAGGCCATTAAGTATGCTGTTAGGCGTGGGATTTTCAAAATACCATTCCCAAGCTGGGGCACTCACTTTAACCCCTGTTCGTTAGTAACTTTTACCGTGAATGGATGTTAAAAGTTGTCCAGTGCTCTTTTTGCATCGACTGATAGAAACATGGGCCCTGTCGTCTTTCACCTGTCAACATACCGGCTCGCATTGATTCGTGTCTGAACATTGAATCCGCCGTGCATTTGCTCAGTAAGCCCGGTTGGTTGTACATATTGTTAAGTTTGATTTTCTAATATGTTTCTGTGAATTTTGATCTGTATTCATGGGGAATATCTGTCTGCAGTTTTCTTGTAGTGCCTTCAGTTTTGGTGTCAGGATAATAACGGCCTTATGAAACGAGGTTAGAAGTGTTGCCTCTTCCTTTGTTTTCCAGAGAAGATTGTCTAGAATCAGTGTTTTGTCTTCTTAAAATAATTAGTACAATATGCCAGTGAATAAAAGCCAGGCCTGGGATCTTCTTCGGTGGAAGCTTTTGTTTATTTACTTATGTAATTTATTTAGTTTTAAATATCTCTTTATGAATTTCAGAGAGAGGAAGGGAGAGAGAGAGAAACATCTGTGATGAGAGTCGTTGATCAGCCGCCTCCTGGACGCCCCCTGCTGGGCATGTGCCCTGACCGGGAATCGAACCGTGATCTCCTGGATCCTAGGTAGATGCTCAACCGCTGAGCCACGCCTGGCCGGGCTGGTGGAAGCTTTTAAACTATAGATTCAATTTATTTACCAGTTCTAGGACTATTCAGGAATCTATTTTATCTCAGGTAAGTTTGGACGTTTGTGGGCTTTGAGAAATCTCTTCCTTTCATCTGAGTTGTAGAAGTTTCGAGCACCTAGCTATTCACAGGGTTGCCTCGCCGTTGCTTTAATGTTTGTGAGGTCTGTGTTAATATCCTCCTGTTTACTCCTGACATTGGTAATTTTTGTCTTTTCTCGTTTTTCTCTTTATCAGTCCTGCTAGAGCTTATAAATCTTACTGATCTTTTTAAAGAACCAGCTTTTGGTTTCATGGTACTTTCCATTGTTTTTCTGTTTTCAGTTTCACTGACTTCTGTTCCTATCCATACGATTTCCTTCCTTCTGCTTGCATTGAGCCTGTTTTGCTCAGCTCTGTTACTAGTTTCTTAAGATTGAAGCTTAAGTGGATTTGAGACCTTTCTTATTTCTTAGCGTAAGCATCTAGTACTTCAAATTTCCCTCTAAAAACATCTTTATTTGCATCCCACAATCTTGATATGTTGCATTTTCATTTTTGTTTAGTTTAGAATATCTTCTAATCCTCTATGTCTGTTCCCTCTGTTTTCTCAATCCTCTGTTTCCACTTTCCTGCCTCCTTTTGGGTTACTGAATTTTTTCGGTTTTCTGACATTTTACCCAAGTCTCAGATTGACATTTCCAACAAACCAGTAGTACTGTTCTCTGGATTCCAGACACAGCCAAAAATAACAAGAGCACTCAGGAGTCTCCTGCTTTAAGAAAAGCCGTCACGCCAACATTTTAAAGTACATGTTCCAGCAGAAACAGGAGCGATTATTTACATCATCAGAAGGTTTATTTAAAGATTCTGTAGTGGAGTCTTCAGTCTCCCTGCTCTGATAAAATCGCCTCACTTTGCCTTCGGAGAATCACTTCCGCCCCACTCATACTTCATGTGACTTGGGTTATATACACTTAGGCTTTTTTATTTTTGCTTGAGACAGTTTGAGATGAGGTGTGGTTTTTTTGTCACTTGCAATGAAAGGGTCTTGATGACTAATAAAAATTCCTATAAATAGGAAACTCCATAGTGCTTTTAAGTATTTTGTTTTCACTTTACTCCCTTCTTTATTTGTTACATTCCATGACACTGGTCAGTGAATTCCAAAAGGACAAGTGCTGTGACTGTTGTGGTCACTGTGCAATATTCTATGACCAACATATGTGTGAGGAATGAATAAAGGGTCACTGGCCTTCAACTGGGGATAGTTTGTGTCAGGGTGCAAATGGGTTGGTTGACTTGAATGTAATGAGACTGGAACATGTTTCACGGCCATGGGTGGGCTGATCCTCAGGTAATTCCCGATGTGACTTCCTCCCTTGGGCCATGGCTGTCACAGGGCACTCATTGACTGTGTCCCCGGAGATCACAAAAAATTTTATCCCACCCTGGACAATCTCTGACAATGTTCTTTATAGTTTTTGAGAAAGAGTTTACTGCACTTACTTCAAAATTGTACTAGCTTGTGATTTTGTCTGTCAAAGCCCATACTTGCATGCAGGGTCAACCATGTAATTTGTGGAGCCCAGTGCAAAATGAAAACGTGGGGCCCTTGTTCAAAAAGCAGGAAAAAAGTGTCATTAAAGTTACTAAAAATAAGGCTTTTTCCTCCCATGGTTTCCTTCTTGACTTGTCATGATGTTTTTTATTTGCTATTTAATTGAAATAAATTTTTGAGTTATTATTAGTGTGAATTTTCCAATTCATCTTTATATTGTGCAACACCAGTTTCAAGTGCAAATACAAGAGCATTTAACTTGTGTGAGGAGTCACCAAAATTATACAATTTGCATTGCATTGCTTGTACATCCATACATATTTCATTCTTATCAGACAGTAGAAATGCTGCAAAAGCGGACTCAGCTGTTTTAATTTTACTCCTTCAAACACTCACAAACTACCAACCATCCCTAAGTCCCTACTTTGGGCTTAGTGATGATGTTATTTTCAGCATACACCGTTGGCTAATATAGGAGTTTTTTTGATCATTCATGCTTCTTACAAAACCATTTTCCTCTTTCTGCACGGGAAGCAAGTCCTGGTCTGAACAGAAAGTGTGGCCTGCCTGGGCTGTCGGTGCTAAAGCTTGCTTTGCATGTTGTAGACATACATGCTTTGAGTCCTGCTGACTCCCATGCATCCCGGGTCCACCAGAGTCCAGTGCTCGTGGGCCATCGCAAACACTATCTGCAAGTGGGAGCAAAGAACAGCAGGCCCATGTATTGCATATATCTCTTTTGCTCACGTGCATACTCGACTACCCCACCAGACTTCACTTACACAACACAGGTTAAGGGAGAAAATTACTAAGAGTGTCAAGATAACAACAGCAGAGCATTCAACCAGGCACAAGGCCCTTCTGAGCGCAATTCGTCAAGTTACATAGCCATGAAACTGGCCCGGCTTGGATGTGTAGGAACCACCAATAAAGCGATTCTGCATTTTTTATTTGTTTTACAGTCCTACCCACACTTGACTTCCTGGGAAATCTACAGAATGCAGCGTGACATTTTGAGATCATTAACCACTTGACAGGGGAGGAGAGAGAAATTTAAAGCAAATGTGTCAGGAGTCACACCTAATCAAAGATCGACCTAAAACAAAGATAAAAGCACCTTGGAAATTACAACATGAGTCAATGGCAAGATAGGGTTTGATCCCAAACATTTTGGAAACAGGTCAATTATGTCAAGGAACACGTAGCTGCTCTCCAAAACATACTGAAATAAAAAGAGTCACATTTTTTCCCACCTGCCACAACCTCTTTACACGGCCTCCTTTAAAAGAGACATAGTTGATGTTCCATCTGTTAGCTATAATGTTCAGACTTAAACATCTTGGTGGCATAAAAGGATGGTTGCCCATGTGGGGGGAAAAAATGCCTCATTGTTCTATCAACAAGAAATAAATGTTATGATAAATTGAAGGTAATATTGCCCTTTATACATTATAAAAATTTATTCCTTGTTTCACTTTTATTATTTTTGAAATCTTGAAAAATGCATTACACATTTATCTTCTTCTTAAACAAAATGTACAGATTCTTATTTGACCTTTCCTTGGGGACTAAAGATTATCACGTCAAGCATCAATTACCGTGTTTTTGACTGGGTTCAACAAACAGTTATTCAGGAGCATCTGCAGGCAAAGCATTATGCCAAGATTAATGACTTCATCAGTGTGGGCTGCGGTAACAAATATACCATAATCTGGGTGACTTACAAACAACAACAATTTATTTCCCGCAGTTCTGAAGGCAGGGAGTCTGAGATAGGGGTGCCAGCCTGGTTCATTCAGCTCTCTGTGAGGACCCTCCTCCTGGTTTGCAGGCTGCCAACTTCTCCGTCTATCTTCACAGGCGTGGAGGGCTAGCTAGCTCTCTCGCCTCTTCCGACAAGCACACTCATCCCATTCTTGGGGGCTCCACCTCATGACCTAATCACCTCCCAAAGACCCCACCTCCAAACGCCATCCCATTGGGAGTAGGCTTTTAACTTAGACATTTGGGGTAAAATGGACACATTCAGTTCACTGCAATGGCCCTTGCTCTTTGGTGTTAATGATCTAATTGGAGAGGGAAGGCAGATGTATAAGTGCAAAATTCTTGGCAAAGCACAAGTGCCACAAGTGCTATTATATAAATCTAAACAAGTACCATCGAGACACAGAAGAGGAGGGAGAGAACATTACGAGAAATCAAATGGGTCTTGAAGGATGATTTGTGATGGGTGTGCTAAGGTGTGAACCGTGTTAAGAAATTCAATGTTGAAATGAAAACTGGTAGGTGTGAAACAGAGCAGGGTGTTTTAAAACGTTGGAACCACAGGTCATATGTTTGGCAATAGATGGAACAGTGAGAGCATTAGGCTTCCATCTACAGACAGTGTGGAGCCTTTGCAGGTTTTGTGCAGGAGGGTAACACCTGTATCACACTCTAATGCAGCAAAGCATTTTGAAGGGTGTAGGACTGTTTGTACCTGTAGAAACTGTTTTGCTATTATGTGTTCTTTAACTGGTTATTGTATGTTTTCTGTTACCTTTTGGTTTACCAGCTATTCTTGATAGTGTCAAAATACCTATCACGATATAGACACACTCAGACCTAACATTCTGTTAAAAGTCTGCCTCTAGCCTACTAAAAGCTGGGAAACTCAATAACCCAGATAATTAGAATTGTACTTAAGCATAAATAGGCTTTGAGAAATTGACTGAAATTTGCTATTTCTCTAGATTATTTACTGTTTTACTTAGTAAACAGCAAGGGTTAGCCTAAGAGTCAAGTCCATGGGTTTAGACTTCAATTAGGATTAAGATTTCTAAAGGAAACTTCGGGTCTAAGCAGTGGAATTCACCATGACTATCTTTTCTTCCTACCCAAATCTCATTACAATGACTGCCAAGGAATTTTTAAAAACAAATTAATCAACAAGGTCAGAGAGAGTAAGAGACAATTTGCCGTAAATGCTTTCAACAAATTTTTGGGAGGTGAGAGACGGACGGAGGAACGGTAATTACCTTGGCAGAAGGAAGGAAGGGGGAAGCCAATTGCTTGCAGACAAGTGGGAACAGAGCTGCTTCACCCCGAAGAACCTCTGAGTTGCTCAGTGTTTATAAGAAATGAATATTTTAAACGGAAGGTGAGAGCAAAGCTCGTTGCGAAAAGGGGCGTTTGCTGGAAGCTGGCCCGTCGCGTCCCCGCACGTCCTGTGCAGCCCTTTCCTCGCTTCCTGGCACAAAAGTGGGGGTTACTCTTCGGAGTGGCGGGGCTTGGGAAGCAGGCCCAGAGAAATGCGGAGAGGAAGCAGCGCGACACAGGTCTGCATGCCACTGCGGGGACTCCCCCGGGCCCTTTCCTCACCCTGCTTCCAGAGCGCCTCACACACACGCACAGAGGCTGGAATTCAGGTTCTCCTCTGAAACAGTCCAGAAAACAAAGCCGTGGACAATGACT
Source organism: Miniopterus schreibersii (assembly GCF_964146895.1). NCBI lineage: Eukaryota > Metazoa > Chordata > Mammalia > Chiroptera > Miniopteridae > Miniopterus > Miniopterus schreibersii. The sequence continues at coordinate 70,896,331 of NC_138110.1, forward strand.
TCTGGGCATTCTCCAGTGCATCGGCCATTCACTGCCCAATCGATTGTTCTGCGGTGGGGTTTAGAGAAATTCTCCATCCCTGACCGCAGTGCAGCCAATCTCTGTGCCTCACCCTTGAGCACAGGCTGAGAGGTTTCCTCCTGACACCAAATACACGGCGTCTTTCCCAGCACCCAGCTCTCTGGGTATCCAACAGTTCAGATCCCACAGTTAAAGAGCCCAGTCCCATCGCCAAAGAATCATTTAAATCCGGTGGGTATTGACAAAACACAATGTATTATGTGGCTCAAAATGCTTCCTGGGCTGACCATCTACCCAGATCTCATTTAAGATAAGGAAGGATGACAGCGTCCCTGGAAGTGACTCATTGATATTCAATTTGTAGATTTGAGTTGAAAAAATGTATTTTGATAAGTAGCAATAGTTGGTTCTAAGAAAGGTATTGCTTCTATATTAAGAAGTAAAATCTATTGATCACGTTATCTATTCTCCAAACCTGTGTGTGTGTGTGTGTGTGTGTGTGTGTGTGTGTGTGTGTGCACATAGGCATGTGTGATATTTTTTAAGTAATTCAAACCAAGCCATTGTCCTATGTCGATATAACAACCTGTGAAAGAATTACTTAACTACAGTAATGAAAGGGACACTGTGATAATATTAAAACATGTTAGAATAAAAATTGTCCAGAAATAGAAACAATTTTAAAAAATAAAAATAAGGAGCTCAGTCCCACAAGACTGCCCCACTTCAGATGCTAATCATAAATCTCAGGCCACCAGTATTTCTCACCAACCAGTTGTAAATCAGGGGTTCCCATGACCTTTTCCTAGGGTTTGATAACTTATTGCAACAACTCACAGAACTCAGGAAAGTGCTTTACTTAGTATTGCCAGTTGACTATAGAGGATACAGCTCAGAAGTGGCCAAATGGAAGAGATGTATAGGGCCCCTCCCCGGCACTTCACTGTGTTCACCTACCCAGAAGCTCTCCGAACCCTATGGTTAGAGGTTCTTAAGGAAGTTTTATTACACAGACTGATTAAATCCTTGGCCTTTGGTGACTGAACTCAATCTCCAGCCCCTCTCCCCTCCCCAGAGGCCTGGGGGTGGAGCTGGGAGTCCCAACCCTCTAATCAAGGCTTGGTTTTTCTAAAGACCAGACACAATCCTGAAGCTTTCTAGGAGCCCCTCTGTCACCATTTTTAAATCTTAATAATTTTATCTTTGAACTTGTATTTTGTAAGTGAAATCTGATAGAACAGAGTGGTGCATGCGCAGTGCTGGCTCCTGCCACCCCCCTGCCGCCCTGGCATGAGCTCCTGGCTACCTGCTCCCCAGCCCCCACCGAGAGACGATGCTTCCCTCTGCCCCGGCCCCTGCCCCCCATGGGCCTGGTACAGGTGCAAGGAGGGCTGGGGTCCGGCATGCACACCCGCACACTTGGCTGCCAGGCTGGGCTCTAGGTGTCAATGGAGGTCTACACTCACCCCACAAGTATCCCCATGACTGAGGGAATGTGCCATTAAAATAGCAAATTAAAAACACCATGAGAGGTCGAGTGAGGTCACAAGAGAAGTGAAAAAGCTTTCCCCCTAGTTTTTTTGGGGGAAAAAGACCCAAATTTTCATTTTGCACGGGGCCCCGCAAATTATGTTGCCATCCCTGGTTTCAATTTAGAGACGGCTTGAGAAGGAAGAATCTTTTTTTTTTTGTACCTCGAAAGCTCAACTGTGAATATCACCAAAGACAAAGAGAGCAGGTACTCCTAACATCGGCTGATTTCTTTAACGATGTCAAGATGGTTCCCGCGTGGACCGTCAACCCCGCAGTCGGAAGTTTCTGGTTCCAGTGCGCAGGGTGCTGACTCCGGCATGAGGCTCGTATCCAAGCAGCCGCAGTTCCTGACCCAAAGAGACAGTTTCGGACAGAACTAGATGCTCCTAAGGGAATCCACGCGTGGATCTGGGGTCTAAGTGGAGTTTTGGCCACATGGATAGAGAATCCTGTTTGTGGAGAGTTTCTTGGGGTCTTGCAAGTTCAAATAAAGGCAAAACGATCTCAAGGATGTGAGACTTTGAAAATGACAACCAAGAATGGGGAAGGTCCCCTTCTCCGGGGAGTTTTCAGAGGAAGAGAGATTCCTGCTGGTCTGGGCAGGCAGAGTGTGGGCCAGCGCCAGGGGCAGGGGTTGGGGACTCAGAAAGGCTCTCTAGCCGCCTCCCCCGCCTCCTGCGTCTCTGACTTTCATTCTCGTAGACACCAAGGTCACTGCCAGCCGTGAGCACAGCCAAGTCTAGACCTTGCTTTTAGAAGCAAGAACCGCGACTTGCCTCACACAGGCCTGCACGCCCAACGCGCTTAACTCTCCCCCCACCTTTCCCCGTCTGCCACCCCCAGAACCGCAGACCTCACTGGATTTGGTGACCTGACAACTGCCCTTTACATGGGGATTTGTATCGTAAATTGCCACTAAGAGGCCTCTGATACGCGCCTTCCTCACAAATTTATGCTGTCGTGGTTTTCAGGCAGAAACCGGCGTGCACGCATGTGGCAGGCTGGAGGCTCATCACACAGGTTCCATTAACTTGGTCGCCAGGTGGTAACCATATTATTTCATGTTTCTCGGTAACTTTTGTGCAACACAATTACCTTTGACAGTTCTTGAGTGGGACAGCAATTTTCAGCAAATGTTTTCAGTAACCAGAGGCCAGGGGAAAGGAAACGTGAGTGCTTCGGTGCAGCTCTGAGCGCGGCTCTGACAGCTCTTCAGCACCTCGGCGGCGTTATAAATAGGAATTCGGTGGAAACTCGGGCCAGGGGCGCAGCGGAAGGAGGGGAGCCCAGCCAAGCCTACGGCTGCACTGCACTAGGGGAGGAATTCGCCCTCGCAGGAGACAAACCCTCCATGACGAAGCCCTCCCAAAGTCCAGGATGCAGTCGGATTTTCTTTTACAGGGCTTTCACGCCAATGATGTCCTGTCCCTTCACGCTAATGCCACGCTGCAGAGGGCGCGACTTCACCTCTTGAACTTGCCTGACTTTACAGCGCCTTCAGCATTCCCCGAGCTGCCCAAGAAACGCGCGGACGATTCAACCTCCACGTGTTACTGTCTAGTTTGAAGGAAAAGATGCCAAGTTATCGCAGACGGGCTGTCCAAAATCTCATCTCACAGAGCGAGAATATGAAAACGAACCGCTTTTCCACACTCGCCCACCAGCATCTCACACACACACACACACACACACACACACACACACACACACACCGGCCACTTTCTAAGAAAACACAAAACAAAGTCCCTGCAGTCTCTAGCCATACGCCAGACGAAAAGCAAGGAAGAATCTGTTCCCCCAAATCATCAGGAATTAAAAGGACGGGTACAGGCGACTGATAAGCCTGCAGAGCTCACGCTGGTGGGGCTGAGCACGAGGTCATGTGCCTAGGACCACGTCCCGGAGGATGGACTGTGACTCACGTCCCACTGGCGTGGCGCAGAGCAAAACTTCCCTTTGACACACCCAAGAGAGGAGCCTACTCTCTGCTCCAGTTTCATTAGCAATGTTTTACAGGCAAGCTTTCTTTTGATCTCCAGTGACCAGACACATTAGCTCATCAGCTCTAAATCAAGCCACGTTTTTTCCCCTCTGCCTGGAACTGGTCTCAGTGGTGAGGACACCACCAGCTAATCTGTAACATGTTGCAGATTACAACATCTCCTGGTGCCATCGCTTGTCGCCTTCTTTATTTGCGAACCAGCCACTTTGTCAATAACAGTGGGTGGTTTTTCTCCCAGACTCAAAGAACAGAGTTTTGATTAGGAACTTTTCCGGCGTCCCTCGTTCCACCAAAGTGTGGCGTTGGCAATGACTATTTTTGAACTTGTTTCCATGTGTCTCAGGGCTTTGCTCCTTATGTGATTTTGGGGAGAGAGCAACAGTTCAAAAGTGATCTGCAGGGGGTATCACATAGAGACTCAATTAGATGTGGTCCTTGCTTCCCCAGAGTCACGGGTGGTGGTCTGTCAACCTTTTTCAGATGCTGAACGTTAACCTGCTTGTTTTGGAAGACAAGCGGAGATATCACCCAGAGGCAACGCATGTATAATCAAGCCATTTCTGCATTGTGCTCAATATGCCAACGGTGGGTTCAGGTCTTTTATTTTATTATTTTTAAAATAATAGAACTTAATCAGTTTATTTCTTATTATGCAAACACACCATATGTCTGTCACAAAAATATCAGGAAGCACAAGCAAGCAAAAAGTAAAAAAATAAAAACATACAAACTCAAATTTCCCCTGTGCGATCACTGTCGGTTAGTTGGGCCAACACATTCACCAGTATTTCCTCACTTGGCTGTCTCTACTAACGCATCTGGAAAAAAGTAAATCCTGTCCAGACTCCCTTGCAGCTTAGGTGGTTATATGACACACTTCTAGTCAATGAGATCTAAATAGGAAACAAACAAACAAAAAACTCCTATGGGGGTTTCTGGGGAAACTCTAGATTCTCCCATCTTCCTCCCTTGATTTGGAGCTGCAGCAGCTATCTTGAGACCATGAGATAGTAACCACGAAGATGAAAGCCAGAGTGGAAACCTGGGCATCACTGAGCAACTGAACCAATGCCAGCACCCTCCCACCTCCAGACTTCTTACCAAGTAAGAAAATAACTGCCTATTTATTTAAGCCACTGGTGGCTGTATTTTCTCTTGTATGCAATATTTCTAACTAATACGCCCAGCTACATAGAAAAAAACTCATCCTACCAGTGTGCTAAAGTGTGCTAGGTGTTCCAAGGGCTTCTGCTTTTGAAAGAGGTAGAATACATGTCTTTTTGTTTAACCCAGAACTTTTCAAATTTGCCATTTAAATCAACTTCAGTAGTAACTTTACTCTATAATCATAATAATAATAAGAGCTGATATTCTTCTGGTACTTTCGCTTTCATTTTCTCACTCACTTATCTCCATTTTGAAAGTAGAAAACTGTGACTATAGTTAACAACACGGTATTGTATATTTGAAAGTTGCTAGGAAAAAAAGGAAAGAAAGTTGCTAGAGAGTAGATCTTAAATGTTCTCATCACAAGAGAAAAATTATAACTGTGAGGTGATGTGAGGGATGTTAACTAGACTTATTGTGGTAATCATTTTGCAAATACATAGATCAAATGATTATGTTGTACACCTTAAATTAACACAATACCTGTGACAATTACATCTCAATAAAGCTAGAAAAAAAAAGAAAGAAAGCATGACAACTGAAGTACAGAAGAGATTGAATTTGCCCAGGAAGTAAATGGCCAATGGAAAGTAAATTCAAGCATTGTGGTTGTAAATACTTGCCTCTTTCAGTCACAGTACATGGTGAGACTTCTCTAATGCGTTCTAGCAAATAGTCAAACCCTCAGCTTAGAGGCCGGGTGAACAGGAGCTCACCTGAGGTCAAGTCTAAAAGCCAGCTGAGATACCAGTCACGTGCACAGTAAGGTTCATTGGCTAACAGGTCACCCAGACAGAGCCTGGTGGTCCCGGGGCTCATAACTGTGCTAAAGGTAGGACTCGCTTCCTGCACTGGAGTGATTATTTGTGCTCCCCAAATTCATATGTTGAAACCCTAATTCCAACATGATGATATTTGGATGTGTGGCCTCTGGTTGGTAAGTAGGTCATGAGTGGAGCCCTCATGAATGGGGTTAGTGCCCTTATAAGAAATATGTAAGCCAAGGAGGTAGAGCTCTTCTCCGCCATGTGAGGACACAGTGAGAAGATGGCCATCCAAAAGACAGGAGGAGGGTCCTCACCAAGAACCCAACCAAGCTGGAATCCTGAGCTCAGACTTTCAACCTCCGGAACCTTGAGAAGTAAATGTTTGTTTTTTTAAATGCCCAGTTTACGGTATTTTGTTATAGCAGCAGCCTGGGCTAAGACACTTCAAAATGTCATCATGGAACCAGAGGATACGCATGCTAACCTTTTCTAGTCCTTTAAACACAGAGCACTTTCACTTTTTCTAAGAAATTAAGCCACATGCCTAACATCATGGCTCTCGGTAAGAGGAGAGCCAGGATTTCAACCCTGGTCTCTCTGACTCTGAGGCAAAGGGACTGATCCACTAGGGAATACTGTCCAACTGCAGCTCCTGTCTGGCATTTTCAAATATTGTGAACACCCATTGTGAATTTGGGGGTGGGGGAATAGGACCCTACAGAAAACTGGACAGGTCAGGACCCGAGTCTCCAATCTGCTACTCTGCAAACAAGACTGAGCTCCTTACCTGTCCTGTTTGAACTTTGCCTATAAAATTGGGGTTGATGATAAAACAAAGGAGATGATGTCTATATGAGAAGGTTGAGCCAACAGCTCTGACAACCCCCTCCTCTGAAGTCTCCTTCTCTTACCTCTCTCTTCTCGAACCCTTCTCCTGATGATGGATTTGTTGGTATATCAGTTAATTTTTATGTATAACAAACCACAAAAAACTTAGTGGCTTATAACCACCACCATTTATTATTTTTCAAGACTCTGGATGTGTTGGGTGATCCTTCTCATCTGGGATGGCCTGGCTAGCCTAGACTCTCTTGTGTCTGTGTGCTAACGGGGGTCAGCTGGGAGCCAGCTGCTCCAGAATGGCCACAATCACATCTAGTGACTGGATGGCTGTCAGTCAGGCAATAGGATGACTAGTCACATGTCTCTCATCTTCCAGCAGGCTACCTTGGGCATGTTCACATGGTGATCACAAGAGGGTGAGAGGAAAGTGTGCAATAGCCCCTGAGGCCCAGGCTCAGAGCTGGCACATGCTTGTTTCTGCCACATTTTATTAGTCAAAGCAAGTCAGGGGCCAGCCCAGACTCAGCGGGTGAGGAACTAGATGCTGCCCCGTGATGAGAGCAGCTGCAAAGTTAAGGAGCGTCTGTGGCCATTTTAGCAATCAGTTGCGATCCTCAGCCAGTTTTCTGGAGCCACATATATGAGCCGGCCTTCCCAAATCTTCTCTGCCCAAAAACCCAGACAGAGTTTGTTTTTCTAGTGGGGCACAGATTGCAGGTCTGGACGGGTCGTTTGTTTTCATGTTTGTTTTGACTTTCTGCTATTTCCAGGATGTTTCTTTCAGAGAGGAGAAGGCTCGGTTCTGTCTGCCATGTGTATTAAGATGAGCTGTGACGGAGCACTGCTTTGTGGTCGGAGGCCCTGGAACCTGGTGGGGAGTAGAGTCAGCAGACTGTGACAGGCCCTCAGGGTACTGCAGGCAGCCCTTCCAAAAGCACAAGACAATCTTCCTTCTGAGGTGCTTGGAGACGCCCGACAGCCAGGGTTGTGCAAGTCAAAAGCATGACCCATGGTACTCAGCCCTGCCAAGGGTGACAGGGTAATTCACCTCCCCAGCTAGTCAGAGACACTCCCAGCCTGATGAATTTGTGGAACTCCCGGCCCTGGGATGACAATATCTGGCTCGCACTTTCTCTGTTTTCAACTCTAGAGATTGCACAAGGGACGTGAAAGGTTGCAGAGGGCCTTGGAATGTCCTCTTTGATGAAAGAACGCATGGGCCCCTTTGGACAGGATGAGGAGGGGGTCACATACTCCCAACAGGGTGCCTCCTGAAGGCACGTGGGCGTTGGGAAATGGGCGCCGGCCCAGCTTGGGTCACTTCTTGCCATCAAGGGCCCGACAAGGAGAAGCTAAAGGACGTGGCTGGCAGGGATGCAGGAAGGAATGTCTTGAAATGAGCAAAAAAATTGCTCTCATGCGCTTTGCTGGCAGAGCCTCTGAGAAGGGAGCCTTCCCCAGAGGAAATATTGCAACAGGGCTGAGATGCTGAAGGGTTAGGGGAGGGTCCCAGCCAATGGGGGCAAATGCTCCTGCACTGGCCTCTCTCACCTCAGGCAGAGTCCTGCTCCATGGCATTCCTGTGCAAGTGGGCAAAATGAGAAATTCCTCTGCCAAGTCTCAACGCCCACATGCAGGTATTAAATGAGGCCTGTAGGTATTAAATCAGGCCCAGAGGTATTAAATGAGGCCCAGGTTTTGGGAAGCCAAAACCTCCACCAAAAAGATCTGTGGCCATGCTCACCCACCAGTCTCCTGGGAGAGCAGTGCCTGAGGGAGGCAGTTTGGCTTTGGAAAATGGCCCTGCTGGGCTTCATTCCTCAGGTACATTGGCTCTAGAGACAATGCTAAATTCACTTCTCACCCATGTGAAAGTTTCCAAATCCAAACGCCAAAGAAACTCCGCAAATCATACCTGGACCAGGGAACAAACAAAAGAAATCCATCTCCTTTCTTTCTATGCATGTCTCCCTGATGGCCAGGGGCAGTGGTCCTGGGCCAAGCAACTGTGGTCCATGCCCTGCTTGCTGGGAAATTCCTGATCTACAGATGGCTCACCCCATCCTGAGATGTGAGGCTCTCCCAACCAGACTTTCTTGCTCCCCTGAGGCCTCAGTGAACTGCATTTTCACCATCTTCCACTTTTCTTTCACCTGGGACTCCTGTTTACAGAGCATCTGCTTTAGGTCTACCAGCAGATGGTGGCAACCTGGAGAAAGAAAGACGTGAGGGACCCCAACAAATAGAGTCCACTCCTGAGGACCCCAGAACTTGGGAGGATTCCTAAGCCTGACTGGGCAGCCCCATTTCCAAAGCAGCCACAAGAGCCAGGCTAGCCTTGTCATCAGTCCTCCGGGCCCATGAGCTTCTGCACACATCCCACCAAGGAATGGTCTCACTTTAGCCCTGCAGCTTGTCCACATCCTACTCCACCCTTTTCTCAACTGCTCCACCCAGACTGATTCCATCATTCTTTGTTTTTGAAGGATGCTCTTTTCTGGCATTCACTGAATGTTTGGCTGTGTGACACCAGCAGGAATCTCATCCTGAGTGGGGAAGCAGGACCTATGAAGGTCAGGAAGGACCCTTGGGCCTTGACGTCCAGGCTCTGGGGGTGTGATGCTGTGATTTACAATAATAAATATATGTATATGGCCGTCTTCCCTTTTCTGTCACAGAGCTTCTAAAACCCTTGGAATTTTCTAAGCATGAGAACCACAAGAGTGTCTTCTGTTATGTTAATGAGGTGAGTTTTGGAAAGCCCCTTAGGATGGGGGGCTGGTTGCCAGGAGAACCAACCAGGTAATTAGGTAGGGGAGAGTAGCTGACGGGTGAATCAATCTGAAATGGCCAATGATTTAATCAATTGTGCCTCTGTAATGAAGCTTCCCAAAAAAAACCAAAAAGATGGGGTCTGGAGAGCTTTCCGGTTGGTGAACATGTGGAGATTTGTAGAGAGTGGTGCACTCAGAAAAAGCATGGACGCTCTGTGTCCCTTTCCCCATAGGTTGCCCTATGCATCTCTTCCATCTCTTCCTGAGTTCTAACCTTTTATAGTAAGCCGGTAATCTAGTGAGTGAACTGTCACTCTGAGTTCTGGGAGTTGCTCTAGCAAATTAATTGAATCCAAGAGGAAGGTCGTGGGATCTTCTGATTCATAGCCAGTAGGTCAGAAGTATCGGTAACAACCTGGCCTTGGAATTGGCATCTGAAGTGAGAGACAGTCTTGTGGGATGGAGTCCTTAACCTGTAGAATCTGATGCTATCTTGGGTAGATAGTGTCAGAATTGAATTGAATGGTAGGACACCCAGCTAGTATGGAAAAAAACCCCAAAAAACCACCCCCCACACACACATTCAAATTAGAATCAGAATCTTAAGGGGGGCAGATTTGGGGAATGACATCAAGATTACAAAGTATCTGGAATATTCACACACACACACACACACACACACACACTGAAATTAGAATCAGAATCCTTAAGGGGGCAGATCTTGATCTTGGGAATGACCTCAAGGTTACAGAGTATCTGGAATATTCTCACACACACACACACACACACACACACACACACACGCCCAGACTAGATACCCAAGACCAGTTTCCTTCAACAAAACATTTAGAATCAGATTTTCACAAAAATGTGTCATTAATTTAAGGAAATGGTTCGTAAAAATGTTTACGTAAATGGAGTCAATGGGAAGGGGTGGGTGCGTGTCTGTATAATGGGATGGGATGCTGGAAGAGAAGAGATGAAGAGATTCTCAGGATTTAACAGAAATATCTGCCAGTCCAGATCTCTGTGCCCGAGGGAGCTTTCCTGAAACGAAAGCTTCATTCACTCAACGATCTCCTGACTACACTTGGTAACATGGGAGGAAAAGGTGAGGTTACCCACAGGGTCGAAACCGAGTGTGAGAGAGGATATCCCTGCGCCAAGCTCCCCAACATCCTTTATCTTCCCCTCGTCTCCCCAGGGCCTGGCCTGTGCTCTCCACGTGCCCCTCCCTCGCCCCTCGCCCACCGTGCCAGGCCTTGCCATCTATGCGGGCCCTGCTCACGCTGCTCCAGGCTCACTCCGCTTCTGACATGATTAATGGGCCACGGCAGGCCCAGGAAACAGCCCCAGTGGCCTCCAAGATTTCTTGGCTTGAGGCACAGCAGAGGCCCGAAGCCTTCCAGCATTCTACTGAGCTCCATTCCGTGTAAAATCAATTAATCGATAAAAACTCAGGCCTCACGCAGGTAAGCACATCCAGTCACACTCCCCACCCACTCCCAACGCCCCCACTGCCCCCCAGGTTCATGCGTTTACACGCATTCGCCACGCTGGATGCCTAGAAGCATAGCCTGCCCGGTACCTTTGGAAAGCTGGTGAGAATTTTAGAGTATTTCTTTTCCAATTTTTTTTTTTTTTTAATTATGAACAGAATATAACCACATTACAGAAAATGAAGAAACCAGAGTTAAAATTTTTATTTTTGTTTCCACTTAGTCCCTATTTGTATGCATATAGGGTTATTTATTTATTTACTTATTTATTTTTTAAATATGTCTTTATTGATCTCAGAGAGAGGAAAGGAGAGGGAGAGAGAGAGATAGAAACGTCAATGATGAGAGAGTCATTGATCGAGCCCACAACCCGGGCATGTGCCCTGACCGGGAATCGAACTCGGATCTCCTGGATCCATAGGGTTTTTTAAACAGCACTAATCAGAATGTAGGGAATTTTGGTGGCTGACTTTTCCTCACTTCAGCTGCACTTTCGGAGCCGTGAGGCCTTCGGGCGCTGGAATGCACCGATGGCAGGGTGGCGCCAGCGGAGCGGCTCAGGAGGCAGTGTCCAGGGGCTGACACTGCACTCCTCAGCCCTTCCCGAGACACCGTGCGGCGTCCTTGACCTCCACAGGGCGCCAGGAGAAAAATGAGTCACCTCCCCGAGTTGAACACTCCTGCGTGTATCCAATATCAGGTCCCTGGCCCTGCTCCCTGGCGGGTCTGCGTTTTGCAAGAGGGAGGTCTAGCACGCACCCCTTCCCGGCTGAGTGATGCAAGGCTGGGACCCTGCAGAACAGAGCCATCAGTGTCTCTGGAGGATGGGCCTTGGCTCTGGATTCAGAGTGGGTGGAACACTGGGGGTTTGTTCACTGAGCCAGCTCCATTGGTTCCTCTGTTTCCCCAAACCCCGTGGGTTTACCCAACTTGGCCTGAGGTGAAGGGGGGGCAGCTGGGGATGTAGAGCAGGACCCCAGGAGGCTGAGCCCCACCACTGTCACAGCCTCCTCAATGCCTAGTCAGTCACTTCCCGTGAAAACATTCAGCTCCCTTTGAAACCGTAAAGAAACGAATGAAGAACAGGACTGTTTGGCCAACACACTGGCAAAGGGAAACCTTGGAGGCAGCTCAGGGGCTACTGCCCGACCAACAGGGGCCATGCTTCCAAGTACAAATATTAACCTTGGCAATCTAGCTGTCTCCTGCTCCGCAGCTTAGGCGGTGCTTTTTGGGGTCCTGTTTAGGTTGGGGAAGAGAGAAATGAAGAAAAAAGATGTAAAGTCTCATGGAACAAAGTGAGCTTTTGATTTCTAGACAGTATTTCACCAGTACCAGTGTTTAAAATCCACCCTGGCTAAGGGCTATTTTTTCTAGGAACTTCCAGAGCAGAAGGGATTGTGTGGGTCAATTCCAGCAGCTCTTCCTGATGACGTCCTCAGGTTGGAAACATGAAAATAAAAATGTCAATGCCTAGATTTTTGATAAAGATTGCAAAAGTGCTCAGGTGACAACTAATCACCACAACTCAAGATTGGAAGCCTTGGGAGTCAGCATCATAAAGCCTAAAGTCCTGTTTTTTATTCTTTTATAAGATGGTCAGCAGGTGTGGCCACAAGAGGAGACAGAGGAGAGGCTAAGAAAACCCAAAGGTTATTATACTCACAGATCTAGAGACAAGAGGCAGGGCACACCATGCAGGGCTGCATGGGAAAGCAACAGAGTGGACAGGGGCAGAGGACAGGACTCTGCTCTGCAGTGTGGGGACTGTAGAGGCCAAGGCCTTTACTGGAGTTTTCCTGGGAAAGACACAGCAGAACAGGGTAAGCAGTTTAGGTTTGGCTAGTTTGAATAATTTTGGTGGGCTTTGGGAAATAGGGTGGTCCCTAGTTACCTGGCACCTGGCCCTGGTTCTGAGATGATTACAGTAGAGGAAGACTGCCTCCTGGGGAACATGGCCAGACAGAGGAGGTCAGGATCTAGATCGGTTAGTTTGCATATTAAGGGCATGTTCCAGGCTGGGTCCTTTATTGTCTCTAAGAATTGGCTAGCCCAGGGAGGGGTAGTCTCTCCTGAGCCTGAAAGGTTTTTCTAAGATGTCAAAACATTATAATATGCAGAAAATTACAAATATCTACAATAGACATAGCCACCTCCAGTTGAGTCCACAGCCAATGAAAATGCACCTAACCTGATCAGGAATCCCAGTCCCGAAGACAACACTGGTTCTGTCCACGGCACAGAGCAAAGGGCAAATTACTATGATGTGTTTGCAGTACAGTGCACCTGGGGACTTGGGAGCTGTCAGCTGCTGGGGGGCAGCAAAATCCACATCAGGGTTCCAACCTTTGAAAAAGTAGGGGCCCCAGGCTTGTGCAGGCATCTGGACTTCAGAGAAGCCAGAAAAAATATGCAGTGCATCTGTTAAGTCACCCCTTCTCGTTTATGCCCTAGTTTCTTAGCTCCTGAAGCTACACATAATTTGGGGGCCCTTTATAGGAGGGCACCACAATACATAGCATTAGAACCAATAATTCCAAGTCTAATACTTTGCCCTGAGGCAATAATCAGGGACAAATGTGGTCTTAACCTCTTAGAACTTCAAGTGTGCTTGTAATAGAAGAAATCTGAAAACAACAAAAGTCAGAAGTGAAAAGTGAATTGGCTAAGCACATTAAACGCAAACAAGCAATACGCAGCCATTAAAAATTATGTCTTCAATAAATTAATGTGAGAAGTGCTGATATGGTAGCTGAAAGGGGGTTATAAAACAGTAACTACAGTGTGATAGTAAAAAGGCTACAAAACACTGTACACTGTGATACTGTTTTTACTTAAAATATATGTGTGTATTTATATATTCACAGAAAAAAAATCTCCATGTGGGGGAGTCCTTCGCCTGCTCCCCACATTTCTGCCTCAACTTGTAACACAGGAGCTCTCTCTGAGTCTGTGGCTTTCTTGGGGTGCTGAGAGGGAAATGCAGAAGGCTGAGGCTCACCCTCCAATTAGAGAGAGTGACTTATCTTAGCGGGCATATTGGCGCATAAGTAGATGGTGGTCCTTTTGCCTCAAAACCCTAAAACAGAACCTCTCCCTTTCCTGGCCTCTCAGCCACAGGCTCGTTTCCTGCCTCAGACAAGCCCAACCAGGCCCCTTCTTTCTGGTTCCAGCTTCTCAGATTGCTCTGGATGAGTGAGACCAGCCAGACTCACCTGAGATTCAGTTGCCCCAACTTGAGCAATTACCAAAGCTGATAACGTTTACTCCATTTGGCTCAGTTCCCTGTATTTACAAGTGTCATCTAGACTCTTGGAAGGGAAAAGGGGTGTATGACAGAATTTAGTCAACAAACCCCACCCTGAAACCTGGAATGACCCAAGGCAATCAGGGCCTAGGAGACATTTGGCAATGTTTGGAATCAGTTTTGGTTGTTCCAACAGGGGTGGGGAACAGGAAGGGAGGTGTTGCTGGCATCTAGTGGGTAGCAGGTAGGAGCCAGAGATGCTGCTAAATACCCTACAATGCACATGGCAGCCCTCCACAGCAAAAGTCCATCCAGCCCCCAAATGCCAACAGTGCCAATGCTGAAAAACCCTGATCTTAAGGATATATACAGAACTGACAGCAAATTGTCTTCTATTTTCTATATCTTCTCATTTTTCTACAGTGTATGTATGTTCCTTTAGTAATAAGAAAAAACAAGTACATCTTAATATAAAGTAGCTATGCCATAATTAGGATCTGTCAACTAAACGAAGGAAAGAAGGTAGGAGATAATATGGCTTCTGAAAAGGGGTAGCTGAGACTATGAACTTCTTGGGGCAGAGATATCTATATTTTCATATTCTTAGCACCTAGATTAGTGGCTGGCACATGGTGGGTGCTGGGTAATTGGAGAAGGATGGATGGGTGGATGGATGGATGGATGGATGGGACCTGCCTCAACATCATTAAGAACATTAGATCTTAGCTATTGTAAATTGTGCTGCTATGAACATAGGGGTGCATAAATTCTTTCTGATTGGTGTTTTGGGTTTCTTAGGATATATTCCTAGACGTGGGATCACTGGGTCAAATGGCAGTTCCATATTTAATTTTTTGAGGACACTCCATGCTGTTTTCCATGGTGGTGAAAGATATGTGTAGTGCACGGCACCTTGCACACAGTAAGTACTCAATAAATGTCAGTTATTCTTATTTTTTTTAAAAAAGAACACCTAAATGTGTTATGGTAATCATTTTGCAATATACATGTTTATCAAATCATCACATTGTATGCCTTAAACTTACACAATATTATATGTCAATTATATCTGAATAAAGCTGAAAAATAGAAAAGAACAAAAAAAAAACAGTACCTGTAGCATGTCAAAAGTTCAGGTATGTGCCGAGTACCTATTGCAAAAAAATTAAAACCCGGTTCCAACCAACAGCTCCAGGCATTCTTTGGAAGCACCCACCCTAAAAGGCAGAGAGACTGGACTTGATAGAGTCCACTCATACCTGTGCATTGCTGTCAACAAACCTTGGCGGTCACCCGCCCCTAGGGACCCAATGGGTTCCGTGTTGGCTTTTTTCTTTTTTTCTTTTCATTCAAATGATGTGCATTTTTAGCTACTGACACCGTTGCATGGGTGGTGTAGTGCATGCCAGGGAGCATGGTAATAAACCCTAGGTTTATTATGGCTGGTCAGTCCTAATTAAAAGACTCCCTCGTCTTGTCTTTAGGACTTCCAGGCATGGCGCCTGGGCTTTATTTTTGGCTCTGAGCATCTATGTTGCTTCCTGTTTTGTTGCCAGATTAATGATACACAGCATGTGAGCTAAGACAGCCCAAGAGAAATATTTCTCTCACCTTCCTTCTTATTTCCTACAATAATTCTGGACCCACAGCAGATCAAATGCATCATACAGGAGCCAGCAACTCTGACGTGCAAAACACCCATGTCCTGCCACCTCCCGCGTGTTGGTATTTTTGACAGTCCTCAATTAAAGCAATACAGTTAACTTCAGCCTGTCATTTGTGTGGGCTAAGTTGTTTGAAAAATCCTTGAGGGGTCAGCCAGTGGTGGGAGGACCATTTTCCTATAAACAAATGATGGAACCTCAATGTCTGGAAGACACCAGCCGTGGTTTGGTTCTGGGGGCCTTTGGAGGGACATAAGTGTCAGCCCCCTTCCTCCTGTCTCCACAGGCTGTCTCATTCCTGGGACTGGTGCTTTTCCATTCCGTTATCAGAAGCCCCTAATGAGACCTCTGGACCACAAGGATGTCTGGTTCCAGTTTCATTTTATCAGGACTTGTGCTAAAGATGCAACATTTACCTCCAAGAAACTATGTGGAATAACTCATGCGAGGGTGTTGCTGAGTATGAGGTTATAAATCCTTGAGAACATCTAAGAAAGTTGATTTTCAGTTTTAGAATACTTAATATTTCAGAAAGACCATGTCACCAAAACCACTCTGGACATAAAACCGTTTCACTGGGAGAATCTACAAAGTCCTTATGATTTGGTGTGTGGGAGGGAAAGCATGCCGATAATCTAGAGGGAGTTTAAATCAGGAAGACAGAAATAAAAAATGAACATCCAACTTCATTTTATCTGACTTAGGACTTGAATTTTTCACCTGATTTTCAGGAGACTGCTACCAAACTCTAATATTAGGAAGACGTCTCTGCCCATTCACATAAAACATGATGGATATTCTACGTAGAATTTTGCAAGGAATCTACAAAAAAAGCTTTTAAAACTAATAGTTTACCAAGGTCACTGAATACAAGATTAATATTCTTTAAATTCAATCTATTTCTATATACCAGCAATCAACAATTTGAAATCAAAATTTTTTAAAAATGCAATTTAAAATAACTCTCAAAAATGACATAATTATGTATAATCTAAAAAATATGTGCAGAATATGCAGAATAAAACTTATAAAACATTAATAAAACAAATCAAGGAAGATCTAAATAAATGGAGAGACATACCACATGCATGAACCAGAGACTCAACATAGTTAAGATGGTAATTTTTCCCCCAAAGTAATCTAAGGATTTGACTAAATATCTCAATCCCAGTAGTATTTTCTTTGGTATATACTGTAATACTGTCTCTAAAATTTATAAGGAAAAGCAACTGGAACAGCCAAAATGAGAGAAAACATACCATCTAAGATTTATTATAAAGCAATAGTAATCAGAACCATCAAAATTTTAAACCTTTGCTCTCTGAAAGATATTATTAAGAGAATGAAATGCAAGCTACAGGCTGGGAGAAATATTTGCAAACGACATATCTAACAAAGAACTTATAACCAGGATATATAAGCAACTTTCAAAACTCAACAGTCAGAAAACAATCTGATTTTAAAATGGGCAAATATTTTGATAGGCACGTCTCCAAAGAAGATATAAAGATGGTAAGAAAACACATAAAAAGAAGCAAAACAATTAGCCATTAAGTAGGAACCTCCAATTAAAACCACAATAAGGTACTATACTCATACATGTATGGGGATGACAACACCCAGAACTGGCAA
Organism: Miniopterus schreibersii; assembly: GCF_964146895.1. NCBI lineage: Eukaryota > Metazoa > Chordata > Mammalia > Chiroptera > Miniopteridae > Miniopterus > Miniopterus schreibersii. The sequence continues at coordinate 70,913,480 of NC_138110.1, forward strand.
AGACGCGGAGCTACCACAACACTCGTAACGTAGCCAACAGGCGAAGTGCAGCAAGGTCAGCAAGAAGGTACTGGCCGCAGCCAAGCTCACTCGGGACGGTGAAACGGGGAAGGGCTTGGCAGGGGAAGCAACGGGAGGGCCCAGGCTGGGCGGTCTGGCTCCCTGGGAAGTCAGAGGAAAGGGGGCCTCGGAGGCAGGTTCGGGGGTCAGCCCGGGATGAGCTGCTGCGGCCCACTGCTCCCCTGGCTGCAAGTCTCTTGGGGCCTCTTAGAGTTCAGGGGATGCGTGCCTGCGGGGGAAGGAGGGGGGGAGAAAAGCACAGGTGTGCTCCCCAGGGGCAGGGGCAGGGGCAGGCTGGGTCCTTTGTCCTGAGGGTTTTCTCTCTCCGACAGCCGGGAGTCTTAGGGGAGGATCTCAATAGACTTCTCATCATTTTCCAGGTCTGTCCTTTCAAGGCTGTGGTCTCTGCTGATTAGTCGCCACCAGGGCAGGGGGTCAGTGCAGCTGGCTCTGCCATCACCGACCCCATTCTGCTGCTCTTCTGGGCCTGGAGCTTAAATACAACTAAGGCCTAGACGTTACCTCCAGGGGGGAAAGGTCGGGGTACGAACCACATGACCAACCATATGCTGGGGAAGGAAAGGTTACCCTGGGGATGAGGTCCTTACGCTCCCAATTTTGCCTGTTACTAGGCACCTGGCTTTCCACCCGGTGACCTTCTCTACCTGCCCCCTGTCCTTGCTCTGCTCGTGTCTGTCTGTCTGCCACTTTGGTGTGATGGTATGTATTTCTATCTGTACTTGCATTAAAATTTAGTATTGCACCCACACAGAAATGTCAATAATACAGTATATAAATTTAAATGGCTTTTTTAACTTAAAGTAGGCTTTGTATAAATACCGGATCATTATGTTGAACACCTATAACTAATATAATGCTATGTGTCCATTACATCTAAATAAGAAATAGGCTTTGTGTAACCACAGAACAGTGCTAGCTAAGAGAACTTTCGATAATGAAAATGTTGCGTATCGCGCTATCCGGGACTACTGCAGCTGGTCACATGTGACTGGAAAGCACTTGCATGTGGGCCGGTGTGAGACGCGGACTTTTTTATTCTACTACCGTATGGGCAGTGAGGCTGCAGAACACTGGAATCGCTATGTTGTGTTCCTGAGCCTGTTTAACTTGTGCAGATGAAAAAACAAACAAACAAAAAAACAGGAATATAGAGAATGAAGGGAAATCCAAAATTCATGACATGTATACTCATTGAAAATGCATTAACTTAGATTTTATAGCAGATTTACCTTTCTGGTTAAGGTTTTAAGAGATCTGTGTTAAAATAAATTTACATCCTCTCAGCATTCAGCGACTTGCCATGGGCACACGAGCTGGGTGCGGGCTCGAAACATGCCGGCAGCAGAAAGGCGGTCTGTGCCCTTCTCCAACTGTAAATAATTCAGAGGCAAATCATTACTTGCTGACTTTACTTGGGTCAGCCACAGTGAGTAGCCACGCTGCTTCTCAGACCAGGCACGGCGCAACCATCAGCCCGGTGTTTTGAAATAATGCTTAGGAAAACACATGGTTCTTTATCATCTGGCCCCTGACCACCTGTCACCGTCTCCAGGCACAGAGGGGCTTGTCATTCCCCCACCGCCACCTCTGTCCCTTTGCTTTGGCTCCAGTTCCACATGGAAGCCTTTCTTCTCTCTCTATGCGGTGAAAGATGCCTTCCTTTCTTCATGACACCGCGTCCCATACAGCATCACGCGGGTACCTCCGTCATGTTCTGTCATGTCTATATCCCTCCTGCACTATTAGTTAACTTAATACTTTAAACTTGACTCACTCTCATTTACTTAGCTTGTCTTAAAGCGATAGTATCCATGACATCATAGGTTTGGTGTGCTAGTTTTATTTTTGCCAACACACACTAAAGCAAATAATGTTATTATATATGTTATATGTTATGCTATATGTATAAGAAGAAAAAGTGTTTAGTCGTTTGTGCCCTAAAGTCAAGTCATGTGCCACCAGCGACACACATTCAGCAGCTTGGGGAATGTGGCTCTTGTAGGCAGCTCAAGCATCTACGCCTCCAGGAAGGTTATGTACCCCCTACTTTCGAGCAGTCAGGCAACACCCTGCCCCCAGGAAGAACATTAGAAGAAGACTTTTTTTCTATTTGTTGATGAAAGTATTACAGATGCCCCCCCTTTTCCCCCATTGCCCCCATACCCAGTTCCTGCCCCGCCCCAGGCCTTTTCCATCCTATTGTCTGTGTCAATGGGCAATGGGTATATGCATATAAGTTCTTTGGTTAATCTCCGTCCCCCCACGTCCCTTCTTCATGAGGAAACTGTCCAGGTTCTGACATTTGGAAGTCCTCCCACAGAGCCACTGGCCCACTGTCTGATTTTACTTTAAAGCCCCACCCCCTTTGCATATAAAGTTTCCAATCATATTTTAAGTAATTTACTATAAATAGGAGGAGAGAACCAAAGGCCACCAGACAGTTGAGGAATGGCTCCTAACATAAGACAGACCAAAACAAAGAAAGAGGAGAGAAGGAGAGAGAAGGGCAGATATAACGGGATCAGGCAGAAATGTCAACATACCCACCAAAGTTAATATCCTTAGGCTGAAAGAGATGTTGCTTCCATGTGACAGGAACAGAATACTATGAAAAAATCATGAAAAAAATAATAAGAAAGAAGTCATAAATTTAAAATAGGATGGTTAAAATTTTTTTTAAAGCGGTAGAAGGTTTGGAAACTAAAGCAGATGAAACCTCTCAAGAAGTAAAACATGCAGAAAAAGAGTTTTCTTACAGTGATAAGAATCTTGGGGAATTAATCCAGGAGGCCCAAAACCCAAATAATAGTTATTCCAGAGACTTGGAGAAAAAGGGGGAAGGAAGTTATCATAAAAATAATAAAATAAAGATTCCATAACTTAAGAACATGCCTTCACTTTGAAAGGGGCCACAGAGTGACTAGTAGTCTGAGGCTAATCAAAATAAAGAAAAGATTCAAACACTATCCTAGAGAGAAACATAGAGAGTCATTTGCAAAAGATTGGAAATAAAATTTCTATGGGACTAGTCACAGCAATATGTGAGCAATATGTGTGCTAGAAAACAATAAAGCAATTGAGTTTCAACCAGGAATCTATATAGTACAGCCAAATTATAAATAACTGTAAGAGGGAGAATGAAGAATTTCAGATACACCCCTGAACTGAACAATAATTGCCTCCCATGTGTCCTTTCTTAGGAAACCACTAGAGAAGATAATCCTACAACAGGAGGGAGTAAGCCAAGAAAGCAGAAGACATGGGGATCCAGAAACAGGGCCTCCAGAAAGAGAGATCACAGGGTGATGTGAAGAAAAATTCCAGGATGACCATTATGCCACGGCCCCAGAGACCGCATCAGAACAGGATGGAGGGGTCCCTCAGAGAACATCGAGGGGAAAAAGTAGAACAAGTAAATCATATGATATGTTTGAGGTTTTGGAAAAGCTATCAATGAGCATGGACAGATCTGATGGAAAAAAATAAGGACCTAGAAAAAGCTGCAAGTGAGAAACAACAAAATACAGCATTGCACAAGAAAGAATCGCAGTGTAATTCTGAAAATAGGAAGAGAGGAAAGGGGGAGGGAGTCAGGAAAGGCACCGTGTCCTGATGGAACACAGCAAGAGGCCACCACACGGGTCTAAAACGAATAAATCTAGAAAGAGTATAAGCGGTGGAGATAAACACCAGAAGAAGCAGTTGGAAAAGATGAAAGTGGGTCTCGGGCAGCAGGACCTGGAGGTAGGAAGGGCAAAGGCCCTTGCTATTTTTTGAGGCATATTATTTCATTTTAAAGTTGTGTTCATATATCTTATAAAAAAAAAAAAAAACTTTTAAAAAGGGAGAGAGGAATTATGGTTGCTGGGCTACAGATCAGAGAGCAAAGATTTAGTTGCTGAGAAGAGCCATAAATTGTAGCACAACCAACTTTCTAAAGGCCCCTTCTGCACACACTGCCCCCAGATGATGTGACGATATTACACCAGGGGAGAGAAGGAAAGCCGTGCCCAAGCTCCACCCTCCCTTTCGGGAGGTTTTTGGCTCAGCTCACAATACTGAGTCTTTGTTTCCTGGTGCTTGCAGGACTCTCCTCTTTCGGAGGTGAGATGTTTACTTTCCATGGCCAGAAAGTTTCCTACATCCCTACCCGCCATACATGTGGCGAGGAGGTACACAAGCCCCGGAACGCTGCCTCCACACTGGCGTGTCAACCTTGGCTGCAAAGTCTGAGCAACGCGATGGCGATGGTGCCACTGGAATGCTTATGGACTGGCTCCGTCTTCCACTTCAACCAGGTGAACGGCTCAGGATGGAGCCAGGGATCTGACTGGCGGGGCAATGGCAACTCACTTAACTGCACTTAACCGCCTCTGTAGCTTCCTGCCACTCCCCTTCCTCCTAACCTCCCAGTCCTGTTCATCTTGGTAAAGGAGATGCCCCATCATCAGAGGGGCCTGTGGAGATCTCAGCGTTCCTCACATTGGCAGCAAAAAAACCATGTTCACACCATATGCAAACGTGCTCATAACTCCTACTAGGCCCTAAATGATGAGACTTCCTTACAATCACCTGCTGTTATACTAACATACTAACAGGCTGTTGGTACTTCCTCTCACTCTTCATTCCCACTGGATTTCTGGCAGGGAAGTTAAACTTTTGCCTAGTAAAGCAATCATAAATCAAAAAAAATATAAAGGAAATTCAGAGAAAGGACAAAAAGAGAGGAGCCTCACAAGTCTAGATCTTGATTCCAAGACTTGCTGTTTTATGTAACAAAAGGTTTTATGGCTCAAATTCAACAGGTGAGAATGTAACAGTATCTCAGCCATGCCTACAAATTTTCCCACATTTAACAATCAACAATATGAGCAATTGTAAAACACAGTCTGTTCATTCAGCATTAAAAGGTCAGAGAAGCAATCTGCCTTTCTACACTACGTCTTAGGAAACTGAGTTTTAAGACTGAGGTGCTGCCAACAGCTTCATAACTTTATGACCAGAAGTTAGCTTACATCAACACAACTTTACTCTTTGTTCCAGAAAATTCTTGCCCAGTAAAATACTTCAATGTTTGCTCCAAGAACTTCCTGAAAATTTATTTATTTTCAAACAATGGGCTAGTCCACCAGCCCCCTTTCTCGGGTCAACAGGTTGCTCCATGGGGCAGACCTTCTTGCTCTAGGAAGCCTACCTTTTGGTGTCCATTGGCACCAAACTATTAAATAATGAATTTTGCCCACTTGGGATCCCCACATTGAAAGACCTGTCTTAAATCACTCAAAACCAGATCTAAAACCATATATATATCTGCCCTTGACCTTTCTCTTCCAAGCTGCTACAAAGACTTTGTCAAGGTGGAGTTCTCCCTTATTTCAGTAGGTAATAAACAGCTTTGCCTGATCAACAGAGTACTGCTGTGGTCTTTTGGGGAGTTGGCAGTTGACAAGCACAAGCAGATTTTCAACCAATTTTGTAGAGTCACATCTGTTGGTTTGGAAGCCTTGTTCTGTTAGCCTCTTCTCCAGTTCTTTCATTCATTTATTCACTCATTCAAATGTATCCAGGGGGCTATAAAGAGATTTGGTTCCTCTCCATGAAGCAGGGGAGAAAGACACTAATAAGCTAATTCCGCAAATATAAATGACTATAAATTGTGCTAAGTGCTATAAATGAAGGGTATGCAGTGCCAAAGAAACATTTAACAGGCCTACTGGGAGAAATCTGCAAAGCATTAGGTCACTGGGGCTGAGACAGGAGGAATGACTAACCTCCAGGTAAGAATCTGAAAACAGAAGATGAAACCTTCCAGGCTGAAGGGAAATTCAGCCTTATTAGGCTAGGAATTCGTTAGCATTCTCTTCAATTCCTTTCTTTTCAGGATCAGAAAACTATTTTGTTTCTTCTATTTCGCTTTCACAAAAACGAAAAAAGTGTTTCAAATAATAAGAGAAACAAAGAGAAAAGGCAACATATCCATGTTTCTCATTGTTAAACTCCCTTTTCTCTGAAATTTTTTAAATCTCTGATAAGCAGTCATGGCAAAAATGGAAGATCAACCTCCCCTGGAAAACAACGTGGCAATTTCTTATACTTATGTTCTTATACAAATTTAAAATACCATATAACTCAGAATTTTCACTCCTAGATATTTACCCAAGAGAAATAAAAACTTTACCCACACAAAGACTACGACATGAATATTCTTACCACCACTATTCTTAATAACCCCTCACTGAAAACAACCCAGTGATCATCAACAATAGAATAGATAAAATGAATTGTGGTATATTCATTCAATGGAATACTGTACAACAGAGAAAATGGATTAGCTACTGCTACATGCATCAACATGGATGCATCTCTCAAACACATTTAAAAAGCCAGACACAAATAAATATATACTGTATGATTTCATTTATATGAAATTCTACAAAAGGCAAAACTCATCTATAGTGATAGAATCTAGATCAGTGGTTGCCTAGAGCCAGAAGTAGAAGGGGGTTGCCTGCAAAGGGGCATGAGGGAACTGTTTGGAGCGATATGTTGACTGTGGTGTAGTTACATATGAGTGTATGTTTGTCAAAATTCATTGAACTATATACTCAAAGTGGCTATATTTTATCAGAGTAAATTTTACCTTGTCTGTATTTTTAAAACTTTGTAGTATATCAATACATTACCTTTGCAGTTCCAATAATAATAAAGAAATGTTTTTCATCATCATTTAAATAAATAATTCCATTTTTTATTATAAAGTGTTTGATTATGAAAAATGAAGAAATATAAAATTAATGATCTGGGAGCTTGTGGAGGTCAGACCACATCTTCTCAACAGCACTGAATAGAGAAGTGAAATGAGGTGAGGAAGGGAAGACAACTCCTCAGGGAAGGAAAGATGCCAAGAGAATAAGACAAATGGTGCCATGGCCATTGGGGGAGGGGCAGATGTTGATTTGGTGTTGTCAGTTCTCCTTAAGTCTTTTTGCCTGCAATGACCAAAGATGGACAGATAGCAAAGGTCCTCTTGTTGTACAGCAGCTTGCCCCAGGCCCTTGTTTATGGGCCTAAGAGAGCTGGATTGAAACACCGAGTTTTAAAAACAAAGACCCAGGATTTGAAGTTTAGATGCCTGACCCCTGAGATGGCCCAATTTGATATCTGCACTGAAACACTGAAAAATAAAATAAACTTTAAGTGACCTGGAAGTAGTTTGCTGTTCATCAGATGTCCTACCTGCCTGCTCCTCATACTAGAGGGTTCAGGATATATTTTGTGGAGGTTAGAAAAAGAGAGGACCCGAAGACAATTCTAGATATTTTATATACGTAATGGAGTAAATGAGGACAACATCAATAGAAATCGTGAATTCGGGGAGAAGGGAGCCAACTTGGACCAGGAGTTGGGAGACGGAGATTAAGCGTTCTGTTTTGGACATACTATGAAATGCTTTATTAGGTGTCACAGTGACGATGTCAAGTTGGTAGTCAGAGTTCAGGTAAAGTTCAGGCTGGAGATTTGGGAGGCATGATATTTAAAGCCATCAGACTCAATAAGAACATCTATGGAGACGAGAGGGCTGAGAACCAAGACCTGAGACCATCAACGTTCAGAGGTCAGTAAGAGAAAAGAAACCATGAAAGGATAGTGAGAAGGAGAAACCAAGGAGTTATAAGGAAAACCAGAAGGAGGAGGTGTCTCAGAATCCGAGTGAAGAAAGTCTTAATTCTAAGTCTTCTACTACTCCAGTTTACCTTTCAACAATCCTGAAGCAACGGCTGCACTAGTTCAGCCCAACAACCTACCATTCCCAGACCTACTGAAAAGAGACTTGTTATGATTAAGTCATTGGACCATGGCCCAACATCCTCCTAGCCACCTATGCAGTTGACTTTTCCTCCTCCTGCCCAAGGAAAGGTCAGCCAAAAACAAGTCCCCTGAACAAGAGATTTATTCTCTGGCCTTTATATGAAATGAGTCTTCCCCATTAATCCAGCACTGACTGCCCTGTACTAAGAACAGTGTGCATTTAACAGACATGTTCTCCCAACAAGAAATGACTCCAAAGAGCATTCTTCTAGAAGTGTACCAAAAAGTATTTTCCCTTTCCTTGCAGACTCTGCACTGGTCTTGGCTGCACACACACACACACACACACACACACACACACACACACACACGTCTAACTCAGGTCAGGGATTAAAAACATTGAGCATCTCAGAAGTTGGTTTTAGGAGCAGAAGTACCAAAGTTACCACCTCCCAGCTCTTACTAAGCCTTGGGCGTTGTAGCTAATCAGTTAGTAACATTGAAAGGCTCCTTTTATGGAGGCTTCCCCGCCATCAATGAACTCATTTTACATAAATATTTAGCCAGGCAATAAACTGGACAGCCTATATTACTCAACATCAGCCTCAAAAGACCCTCCCGATTTATATACACAGCATCTTGGTGGAGCAATACATTTTACACGCATGACATGGTCAGCGATAAATATACCAGGGTAGGTCAAACCCTATTTGCTTCTCTGCTTTTAACTGTCTTGGGCTTTGTGTGTTTCTTTAATCAGTTGGATGATTTAGATAAACAATGTGTATTAGTCTCTGTAAGTATAACATGCCTTGAACTTTCTCCAGATATTCATTCCCATTCATCATCATAATAGTTGCTCCCCCTTGGCCGTCATTAAGATTAGAAACGTCCTTGAACCATTTAATGATATTCCACAAGACTGGACAGACTTTTCATGCCTTGATGAATTGCGATCACTCAGCTTAGACCAATGAAATTGGATATCCTTTAATGTGCCTGATGACTTTAAGGAGTTTAGGGAAAGCAGTGCTTGGGAATCAAAATGGATTCAGAGAATAACCATTGATTTGGGGGAAGATGCATGATTTAAGATTAATGAGTTAGCATCTAATCTGATAGCAAACTGCAATAGATATTTCTTTGTTCATACTGCTGAATATGGTTTGATCTATAAGCATCTGTTTATTAAAGACCTCATTAGAATCTTTAAGAGAGAATCCTTCAAGGATTTTTTAATTGCGAAATTTATTAAATTCATGGGTTCTAGAGACATCTATAGACTCACAGGAGATTGCAAACTCCAGTTTGAGAAACTTAGGGCTAGACTATCTCCAGATCTAGCTGGTTAGTAATGTACTATAAGCTAGCCTCTGGTGGCTATTAAATATTGGGGAACATGGGTTGGAGGAGGGGACAGGTAGGCGCCATCTGACTAATAGAGTAATGATGACAACAGGTTCATTCTTTGCACATCTGCATCATTTGCTGACAGTCCCCTCCATATCCCTGGACATTACCATTTCCAATGTGATCCAGCTGATTTCCAGCTACCAACACCTGCATCTCTGTGCCTGAGAGTTCTCTCCAGAACCATAGAAGACTTCCCTGCTGTGGCAGGTCAGAAGAGCCAGGAAATTAACACTTGGAGCAGCCCTCAACTCGTGATTCTCAAGAGTTGGTGTATAAATACTCCTATTCTTGCAGCTCTAGAGCAGGCTTGTGTTTGCACCATTTCTCAGAATTTCCTTTTGGTATTTCCAGTTTCCCACAGTGGTAACTTATTGCTAAAGCCACCTTTATTGCCTGGCTTCCCTTCCCATCTGATTTTTCCACTATCAGTGTTTCCTGTACCTCCCAAATAAAGTCCTTGCACTCAAATTCTTATCTAAGGGATGCTTCTGGGAGAAGCAAATGAGATATCATAAACTTTTTAAAGACTACAGCACAAGCTGAGACAGGCCATTTGTATGAAAAAGCTACTGGATTCGGCTTAGTTGGCCCCCAGGGGGGAGTCTCAGGGAATCACCAGAGTGGGGTTGATAGAGACTCAGACTTGGGGTCAACCTGTACCTGCAGACTTTGTGGGGTGAGGGCTCAACACAGGAACAAAATGGCAGAAAGAGCTGCCTTTCCAGCCCTCCCCTGAAGCCAGGCAACGCTATTCCCAGTACGTCCCAGGCGCCTTTTGAGCTGCCTGCTGTTCAGTGCTGGAGGTCAGAGCGAGTGAGTGCATCAGCGAGCAAATCCATGCGGGCCCTTGAGAAAAACGCCTGGAGCTGCCGCAGCCCCGCTCAGCCACGGTCCCCGCTGGTTTCCACGGCCGGCAGGTGTGAGGGCTTCTTTGCCTGGCGCTGGTGCTCTGGGCCGGGGAGGCCGGGCTGGGGCTGGGACCCCTTGCTCCGGGGGGCCTCCGAGGCTGAGATATCCCTCTCCTTATCTGCCACACCTTGGATGTGGGGCCAGCTTGTTTGTCCAAGTCTCCACCCCTCCTACGTGACTGCTTCTGAATATCTTTAGTTATAGGAGTTCTTGTTCAGCTAGATTTCAGGCAGCTCTCAATAATGGCTTTTCTGTAGCTTAGTTTTCACTTTGATGTGGTCATGGGAAGAGGGGAGCACAGTGTTTACAGACTCTGCCTTTGTCTGTACATTTTTAAGTTGCATTATTTTAAAATACACCAAAAAAATGTTTGGAAAAATTGGGAATGATCACCCAGGAAAAGTAAAGAATCTGATAGAACATGGTATTCAATTCCAATATTCCTAAATTATTTTCTACATCTTAACTTTATTGAGATATAACTCACATGTCACACAATTCACTGGTTTAAAGTGTACACCTCAATGGCTTTTACCGTATCAGAGTTGTGCATGTGGAACCACAATCAATGTAAGCACATCTTCATTAACCCTAAAAACCCACGCACACACTTTATTTATTACCCCTCAACTATAGCCTCACCCACCCCTTCCAGTCCCAGGAAGCCACTAACCTACGTTCTATCTCTACAGATTTACCTATCCTAGAAATTTCAAAAAGATGGACTCATACAACATGTGGTCCTTTGTGACTGGCCTCTTTCACGTAGCAATGTTTTCAAAGTTCACCCATGTTGTAATATTTATCAGTATTTTATTACTTTTTATCATCAAAAATATTCCATTATATGGATATACTATATTTTGTTTATTTATCAGTTGCTGTACCTTAGGGTTGTTTCAACTTTTTGGATATTATGAATAATGCTGTTGTAAACATTCATGTATAAATTTTTGTGTGGACATGTTTTAATTTTTCCTTGGTATACACCTAGGAGGGAAAAAACCTTCAATATTTAACTGAGGAACTACCTGACTATTCTGAAGTGGCTGCTCCTGATAGAATAAGTTGGGAAGTGTCCCACCTCTTCTATTTCTTGGAAAAGTTTGTGAATTATTAGTATTAACTTTTATATAAAAGTTTGGTACAATTAACTAATATAGCCATCTAGTACTTGGACTTTCTTCCGAAGAAATTTTTTTTAATATGTTTTTATTTATTTTTTTGAGAGAGAGAAAGGTAGAGGGAGAGAAAGAGAAACACTGATCAGTTGCTTCCCACATGCACCACAACCAGGGGTCCAGCCCCCAACCGGGGATCGAGCCCCCAGCCAGGGCACAACCTGGGTATGTGCCCTGACTGGGAATTGAACCAGTGACCTTTCGGTGCCGGGATGACGCTCAGCCAACTGAGTCACACCGGCCAGGCCCTAAGAAGTTTTTTGATTACTAATTTGATCTCTCCTTATAGCTCTATTCAGATTCTTTCTCTTCCCTCCCTCCCTCCCTCCCTCCCTCCCTCCCTCCCTCCCTCCCTCCCTCCCTCCCTCCCTCCCTTCCTTTTTTTGATTCAGTTGTAGTTTATACCTTTCTAGGAATTTGTCCATGTCATCTGAGCTATCTGACCTATTCATGGTATTCTCTTTATACACTTTTTATTTCTGTAAATTCATAAGTATTGCCTCTTTTGTTATGATTTTATTGAGTCTTCTCTCTCTCTCTTCTTGGTCTGTCTTGCTAACAATCTATCAATTTTTTTAATCTTCTGGAAGAGTCAACTTTGGTTTTATTGATTTTCTCTCCTGTCTTTCTATTCTCTTATTAATTCTTGCTATTTTCTTCCTCTACTTGCTTTGGGTTTAGTTTGCTCTTCTTTTTCCAGTATTGTAAAGTGGAATGTTAGTTGTTGATTTTGAGATCTCTCTTCTTTTTTAATGTAGGCACTTACAGCTGCAAATTTCCCTCTAAGCACTGCTTTAGCTGCATCCCATAAGTTTTAACTCTTTCCAAGTAGTATTTTCTACATTTTCTGTGCTTTTCTCTTTGACTCATTGGTTATTTAATAACACAACGTTTAACTTCCACAGATAGTTGAATTTTCCCAATTTATTTCAGCTAGTAATTTCTAATTTTACTCTTGTGATCAGAGAACACACTTTGTATGACTTCAAGCTTTTAAATTTTATTGAGGTTTGTGTTGTGGCCTAGCATGAGATCCATCCTGGTGAATGCTTCATGTCCACTTAAGATGTGTATTCTGCTGTTGTTGGGTAGTGTTCTTTAGGTATAACTTATGTATAGTGTTATTCAAGTCTTTTGTCTCCTTATTGGTCTTCTGCCTACTTGTTCTATCCAATACTTAAAGTGGGGTATTGAAGTCTCTATTATTGTTTATTTCTCCCCTCAATAGTGTCAGCCTTTGCTTCATGTATTTTGGGGCAGCACTGTTACATGCATATATGTTTATAATTGTTATAAAACCCTGTTGGATTGATTCTTTTATCACTATAAAGTGCCCCTTTATCTCTAGTAATATATTGTGTTTTTAAGTCTATTTGCCTGATATTAGTATAGCCACTCCACTTTTCTTATGGTTGCTGTTTCCAAGATATATCTCGTTCCATCCTTTTATTTTCAACCTATTTGTACATTTAAACCTAAATTGTGTCTCCTATTGACCACATGTAATTGGAGTTTACTTTTTCATCCAGTTGACAATCTTGGCCTTTTGATTGGGTGGTTTAATCCATTCACTCTGTGATGGTTAATTTCATGTGTCAACTTGGAGGATATTTTGGATGAGATTAACATTTAAATTAGTGAACACTGAGTAAAGAAGTTGCCCACCACAATGTGGGTAGACCTCGTTCAATCAGTAGAAATCCTAAAGAAAACAAAAATACCGGCCTTGCTTAGCAAGAGGGAGTTCTCTAGGAGACCTTCAGACTTCATATGTACCCTTGACTCTCCTGGGTCTCCAAGCTGCTGGCCCTCAGGCTATTGCATAATTGGGTCTTCTGGCTCTCAAGTCTACTGAAGATTTGGATTTTCCAGGTTCGATAATTATGTGAGCCAATTCCTTATTAAAAAAATCATATCTACACACATACGCGCACACACACACACCCATCCTACTGGTTCTATTTATCTGGAGAACCCTGCGTTATACGACCTCCAATGTCATTATTAATACAGTTAGATTTGTATCAGCTATTTAATTTTTTTGTTTTCTAGATGTCTCATGTTTATGTTCTATTTCTATTTTGTTCCTCTATTCCTCCTTTTCTGCTTTATTTTGCATTAAGTGAATATTTCTAGCGCAATTTAATTCCTTTAATGATTTTTTCACTATTTCATTATTTTGTTAGCGGTTACTCTAGGGCTGACCATTTATATCTTAATGTATCAGAACCAACGTTAGATTTATACTAACACAATTCCTGCAAGAAATAGAAATGCTGCTCCTGTACGGCTCTATTCACTATCCTCCCGTTTAGTGCTACTATTGTCATACGTTACAGATGTTATGAATGCGACAATACACCATTATTTTATGTCAATTAAAGAAGCTGAGATAAGGAGAGCAAGTATTTATGTGTAGGTTTGTTATATCTACTTTCCCCCAGCCAAGAGCCATGGGGGGATCTCATTCTTACAATCTCAGGGTCCTAAATTTTGCCAACAACCTGAATGACCTGGACACAAATTCTCCCCTAGAACCTCACAAAAAGAATGAAGCCCTGCCAACACCTGGATTTTGGCCTTGCAGGAGCTGAAGCAGAGAAACAAGCCAAGGACTTCTGGCTAACAGAATTGTCAGATAATAAACTTGTGTTATTTTAAGCTACTGAGTTTGTGATAATTTGTTATGGCAGCAACAGAAAGCTAATACACTGCTCCACACTGTCTCTTCCATGCCACCATGAAAAACCTTTATTTATTCATGCAACAAATATTTACTGAGGACCTACTATGTGCCAGGAACTGTTCTAGGTGCTGGAGGTATAACATGAATGACACACAAATTCAAGGAGTCTACTTTCAAATGGAAGAAGACACATAAACCAAACAAATATGTCGGTTATATGGTAGATTAGAAAGCGGTAAGTGCCAAGTGGGAAAAAGGCAGAAAGGGGACATGCAGTGTGGGGGAGGGAAGACGTAGTGAGGAGGGTGCCCTTTGAGAAGGTAACACGTGGGCAAAGAGTTGAAGAAGATGCGAGAAGAGCAAGCCATGCAGGTGCCTCTGGGAAGCGTGGTGGTTCTAAGATGGGAAGATGTCTGGGATGCTCGAAGAACAGCAAGGTCAGGATGGCTGGAGCAGAGTGAGTGAGGGAACGACAGGGAACAGGTCCCAGGGTCTGTAAGGCTCTGGGGCAAGGCGCACTGGAAGGTTTGAGCAGAGGAGCACCCTGCTCAGACTCCACCTGCCTCCTGGGTCCCCAAGTAACTGTGGGGCAAGCATGAACACGGAGGCCAGTGAGGACACTGTTTTGATAACTCAGGTAGGAGACAATGGTGAAAAGTGGTGGGATTTAGGATAATCTTAAAGGAGGGCTGACAGCATTTGTGGATGAACTGGTTGTAAAACAGGAGAAAAGTAGATTCAAGGATATCAGGTTGGTGGCCCCCAATGAGTCCTAACTCTGTGCTCATGCCCTTTTGCAGTCCCGCCTTTTGAATCTGGGTGAAGCCAGGTGACTTGACTTAAGCAATAAATGTGGCAAAAGTGATGCTGGGCCAGTTGTGGACCTAAACTTTACGAAGACATGACAGCATTTGCTTCTGTGTTCCTGGGCACCGTGGGCCACTATGTCCAGTGGGAGCGGTAGCACAGAAAGACCATGGAGAAAGGCCATGTGCAGAGGGCCCCGAGCCTGCGTGGAAAAAGGGAGCAGCTCAACCAGCCCAGCGCCCAGCTGTCCCCTCAGCTGCACGCAGCACAGGACGACCGGGGAGGGCAGCAGATAAACCACTGTATAAGGCCGTAGAGTAGCTGTTTAAGCTCCTACGGTCTGGGGCCATTTGTTGTACAGCAGCAGATGCCTAAAAAAATGACCTCAGGAATTTTGGCTTCAGCACCCAGAAGAATGGAGTTACCATTAAGCAAATGGAGGAGACTGCTGGTTAGCAGGTTTGAGGGAAAAACTTGGCTGGACAGGTTAAAATCTTACTGCTGCTAAATGGAAAAGAACAATGTTTTTCTGAATATATTAGAAGGAGGTCTTCTATTGCTTAAGCATGGCTGATTTTCTAAGGCCAGGAAAGGGCACTGTAGGAGAAACTCTTTGGATCTCCAACATAATAGCAACAGCAGAGGCTAAAGGAATTTAGATTTTTTTTCTTTCCAGCTTTTGGAACTCTGTTGACAATCAGTGGGATCCTTGTGGCAGCTCAAGGAAGAGAAACCCTAGTCCAGTTTCTCAGGCTTGCCACTGTGGTTTCAGGACCCCGGAGACTCTGCCACGTACGGGAGAAACCCGTGCTGCTTTCCCTCCCACTTTCCACAACTGGTCACGAAGAACCACCTTGGGCTTGGCTGACGGGCCTCCGGAAGCTGAGTGCACAGCCTTGGAGGGAGCCCCTGGCCAGTTTTTGATGTAATCCTTCCTGTGGCCGTACACTTCAGAGACGTGGCATGTGGGGAAAGAAACACCGCCTGGTCAGTTTGGTCAGCCTGTGGGCCCCTGATGATAGACATCTGGGCTAATACCTTGTGAACCTGAACCCAAATTCAGTGTTGAGGAAAAGCAGTATATTCCTTAAGAATTCTTATCATCCCAGAACAAATATTAATGTAAAAGGATTATGTTTGTCAACCTCTCGCTCACTCGTCCCCACCTGTAGCTAGCTACATTCATCCACCCACACCTCCTTCCCCTGAGTAATTGAAGGGTTAGAATACAGGTAAGGTAAAACAAATTAATCACACAAAAGCTCATTTCTTCTGTATTCGACCTTTCCTTGGGCCAGTGTTCCTGGGAGGGAGGATCTCCTTCCACTCATAACCTTTTTGCAGGTCCTCTACCCCATGCCTCAGCTCCACAACCCTAAGTTGGACAAAGACACTGTGCTTCCAGCACAAAGGGATTCATAAATTTTGAGCAATTACAGGGTTTATGTCAGAACAAAGTTGATGTGTTTGACTTAATATTTTGTTTCAAAAAAAAGATGTTGGGAGGCATTAAAAATTTTGAAACATAAAATTATGTTCTGGATATCCAGGCCCGAGAGATGACATTCAGGACAGTCACCAGGATGTATCTGTTCATGACATGGGGTCAATGGCAACCACTGCTCTGGGCTCTTGAAATCTCTTAGTCATAACACACCTTTGGCTATGGTTTCTTCCAACTCCCACAATTCCAGGGCATTTCCTCTAAGGTGCCTATCAATCCTTGGTGGACTGCTGCTGTCCAGCTGTATATTCACTACCTTCCTAAGGGTGTTTGCTTGTCTCCAGCAGTCTCATGCCTGTCAATACTGACTTAGCTGTCAACCCCACTTTTGTGACACATCCACCTTTTTCACTTGGAGAATGTTCATCAGATGTTGCAGGTGAAAATGGTTCATCAGGAACACAAGGCAGGAAGAAAGGCTGGCCCAGTGGGGTACACAGGCAGAAGGACGGGTCCACCCTCTGCAGGGAGATACAAAGGCCCACCATGGCTTCGTGGCCAAGAACACATAGAAAGTTTCTTAGTTTCAAGACCCCCAGCAGCAACCCTGAAATAAGGAGTGAAGTGCGGGTTCGTTTGGTAAATGATTGCAGGAAACACAGGTACGGGGATTGAGAAGGGCATAGGGAAGGGGGAAAAGTTAATACAAGGTGTATTAATAAGTCAGCTACCACAGCAGGTAACTAAAGCTCAATTCCTGACGGAAATCTCTCAAAAACAGTATGAAAAACATGCCTCAGAATGTTCTCACCCAAGGAGCAAGGAAGCCATATTTTGTTTGGGTTGCAGTGGGTTTTTTTTTTTATAATCCTTGCCCAAGGATATTTTTCCCATTGATTTTTAGAGAGAGAGTGGGAGGGATAGAGGGAGAGGGAGAGAGTGAAAGAGGGAGAAACATCGATGTGAGAAAGACACATCGATTGGCTGCCTTGTGCACCCACCCTGATGGGGGCTAGGAATCAAACCCACAACCCAGGGATATGCCCTTGACCACTTTGGTGCTCAGGCCGACGCCCAACCACTGAGCCACACGGGCCAGAGCAGAGTGATATTTTTATGCACCAGCCTCTATCACTTGCTGAGAGCTGCCTCTGGGGAGTGCTGATTCCATGGTACTCTGGGTTTGCTGTGGCCAGAAAAGGCCATCAGGCACAGAGGTGCAGATATCAGACAACTAAAAGTTGTCTGGGGCCCCCTGAAACACAGGCCTGCAAGGCAATGACCAGGGTCTGCTGCAGGGCACCTGCCGAGCTGGCTTTCAGTGGCTCAGACCTTCCTCAGTGCTCACTGTGTGAACCTGTGGCCTGAAAAAATGGGTGCTGGCTGTACTATCAGGACTGTGATGGATTTTCTCAACAGTTTTAGGATAAAACATATGTATTCTACAGCATTAGTGGAACCAGCATTGTATGGGGAAGAGGTAAGTGAGGCATTCTCTAGCCCTATAGTCCTAGACATCTTTCCAGGATATTATTAAGCGGAAAACTGCAGGTTATGTAAAACCCTCTGAGGATTCACTATAACCCCATTTTTGTGTTAAAAACACATAGGAAATTTACGCATAAAGAATCTATCAGAACACAAGCTCCAGTGTTGCTAACTGCTGTCTTTAGGGAAGTGGGGTTATGACGTCACTTTTTTCTTTCTTTTCCTTATTTGCTGGTTTCTTATAAGCATGGATTACTTTTATAATAATGACCAGATTAGAAAAATATTCTGTACAATCTCAAGACTCAAGAATAATTCCAGGGCTTGTCTAAATCTCCCCTTCCTCAGCCCCCCATCCCTCCCTCACACCCTCCGCCCAATGCTGCAAAGCCGAGCAACCACCCCTCTCACATGCGGGAGAAAACCAGGGATTAGGCACAAAAGGCTTTGAGCAGCCCAGAGAAACGTCCCCACGTCCGTGAATGAAAACTCTTCCATTCTGCTCACAGGCTAGCATTTAGGACTTGTTTAAACGGACTTGGTACAGAATTCTGACACCGACATCCGAGCTCAAGTTCACATTTAGAAGTGGCAGTTAAAAGATGAGGCACGGCCTGCCGGAGGCGGACATGCAGGAGGCAGGAGAGGTGGCAGAGCTGACAAGAGAGGGGGGCACAGCCTAGACAAGGCTGCCACCTGCGTTGTCGGTCAGCTGGGGCACGCGGGTTCCCTCCGCCTCCTCACCAAGCCGGGATGACACCCGTTTCCAAGCCCACAGCAGGATCATGATGATGACCTTGAGGGATCCAGCACAGACTTAACTATACTCAAGAGAACCAAAAATCCACTGCTCAGGGCTTAAAAAGAAATAGAATACGGGCACAGAGGTAAGACTCTCCACATTAAAAGTGGGCACCTTGAAATGCAGCTTCAGAGCCCTGGTAACATAAGCCAGAGGAGGACACGAGGTTATTTTCTTATCTGCTTCTACCTTTCCTACTTTTGTGTGAAACGAAGTTGATTTTACATTTGCCAGTATCCTCTGGTTACAGTGTCTGCTCTTTCACATCTGATTTTTATAATGAAGGAAATTACACTACCCATTACGTTTTTGCCTCGTGATTCTGAATATCACTTTTTTCCTCCACCCTGGCTTCACAATATCCCTTAAATTTAAAAAATAAAATGAAAAAGACACTGGAGAATAGTCTTAACAACTGCTATGGAGCCGGGCTCCTTTATGGTGACCAGTTTTTAAAATCTTCACAAAAGCGGTCTTTAACAAGCCCAAACTTTTAAATATGAACGGAATAAAGTCGAAGGGAGATGAAAGACACGGCATTCCTGGTGAAGTAGGTCAGATGATTTTCAGACTCCGAAGTGTCCTGATAGTTTTACGTGATCCAGTCCAGTTCCTGAAAAAACTCTGCCACCAGGTAACAGGTCTTTGGAAGCTTTTGAAGCCGAAGGCTCCCCACCAGCCAGCCCATCTCTCACTCGGCCCTCAGCCTCATTACGAAGGAGAGGGGGTGCCGCGGCACCGGCCTGTCTAGGGAACTCGGCGAGACAAGTGTAATTGCCTGCGCGAGGAGTCCAAGCCGGCGACTCCCGAATCATTCGGGTTTGCACCCACTCCGTTTCGGTTGTCTTTCCTTTATAATCTGGCCATACGTCGATGTCAAGTGTATAATTTCATCTGGGCCTTTATCAGTTACCGCCCAGAGCCATGATTACATGGTGCAGGGAACTTCCTCCCCCCGCAAGGCTGTCTTTAGTATCTCCTTGATGGCCACTCTCACGTGGGAAACCAAAAGGAAAGTCTTGCTTCTCTTATGTGGCTCCAGAATCACTAAGTATAACATTTAGAAGCAATTTATCAACTGCAACCACTGAGTTTTCAACTGCCACTGCAATTTTTCAAAGTGTTCTTATTCCTTCCCTTTGTTATTTTTATCAAATTGGCACGGAAATTTGAGGGCTTTCTGTATTGACCATCCAATCACGTACTAAGTTCAGCTTTTACCGTGCTAGTGTCCCCCCTAACTGCACACACATAAGACTGGGTTTTGAGCAATCAGGGTTCCAGCAAGAAGGCTCACGGTACCATTTCCGGAAGAAGAAACTTTCTACAAACAAAATAAAAAACGGCTCGCCAATCTAGGACTCAAAAGATAATTTATTAGTCTGAGAAGAGGAGTCACACACTATACCCAGTAATATGCTTCTTTTATTTTTGTGCCTTTACCTTAAAAATATATTTAAACAAGAAACAAAGATAATATTGAATTTTCCCATAAATTTCGCTTTCTTATTTACAGTGTTACATTGTAAATAACATTCCATTATACACAAATTAAGGACTGTGCACTGCTGTATGCTTCCTTTACTATCCTTTCATAAAACAGCACATACAGCTCGAAGCGATGCAGTATTAAGTTTAGAAAGGCTTGAGGAAAGAAGTACAAACTTTATCAATAAGATTATTATTTAAAAAGGCTCTGACCTTGATTCTCTGCTAGATTGTTTCACTGAAACCATTCTTTGTTAAAGAAAAATGCCCCACATGAGGGATGAGATTAACAGTTTAAGTTACCACAGGATCCACTTAAACTGGTTAACAAATAAAAACACTTTATCACTTATTACTGTTATTAAATGGAGCACTACCACTGTCAAGTCGTTAAACAAGCAGACTTACTCTCCAGTTCAGACACATTACATCAGTGACAGCTGGTGCCTCTTTACGAAATAAAAAAATGTTTCCTGCAACTTTAGGTTTGACTTGTAAACAGTTAAAGCACACGTTTTGTAAAGATGATTGACTCATTCCTGGTCTTAGGTTACACAATACGGAGGAGTTTCTAGTTCATCAGGGAGAAGCAAGCACACACGCTGCACGCGCGCACACACGTGCCCACAGGCGCACACGCACACCCCGCCACCCAGTCCGCCCGCCCACCAAGGCCCGCGCGTCACTGAGCACTGACTGCAGCACTCGCGTCGCCGGCGCACGAGGCTGCAGGAGGAATCATAAAATGAAGACGGCAGAACATCCAACTTCAGTTAAAAGCACGGGAAAGCGCAGGCTCTGAAATGCCCTCAGGCGCCTCATGCTCAGCCTGAAGGTTCAGTTCACCGGGCTCTCCAAGCGGCAAACCCCACCTTCGATTGCCACCGACTGTCCTGCCACCGCACCCGGAGGGAGTCTGGAAATGTGAGTCTGCAGAGAGGGAGACAGGAGAGCGTTAGAGGTGCCAGCTGTGTCCCCCACGCATGACAAAGGTGGAGGCAATACCAGAGCTTCACGTCACGGCTTCTCTGCTTCTGAGCATCCACAGACCGCGACGGTGGCCACCTCTAGGTGCCCAGAGGTCCCGGTGGTTCAGATGGCTCAGGGGACGTTTACTGAGCATCTCTACGTGCTATGGAGATACAGTGAGCAAGGCGGCCAAGGCCCTGACAGCGCAGGACTCCGTTCAGGCATGTTCAGAAGAGCAGCGTGTTCTTGCTATTGACACTATGACAGATGCCCCACTTCCACCCCCCTGTCCACCTCCACCCAGCCCCCAACAACAGTAGTGGTTTTAATGCCAACTGTATCGGTCGCATTCCAGTTCTATGAAAACTAATAACTTACATACATTTTGCCCTCTGAACATCAGAGCAACTACGGATACCTGGTTGACGTTTATACCTCCAACTTATTCCTTAAGGGATCTGAAGAGCGTACAAAAAGTCAGATAATCCAACAACCTAACGTGAGGCAGTAAGGAAAGGGTAAATTAAGAGGTCACAAAGTCAGGTGAGGACTGGCAGGAGGTTAACATCCAGCCTGAGTCCTGCGCCCGCGCTCGAGGCAGACTGCTGCCCTGTCAGCTTCGCAGCGGCCACGATGAGGTGGTTCACGCTGATCACAGGATCACAAGCACCCGGGTGCCCAGCCCCGAGGCCAGGAGCCATGTCTTTCGTAGGGCTCCGGATACAGCAGGTACCAGGTACCGTGGATTTCCTGTACAACAGCGAGCTCTGTAGGGCTGAGTGCCACCACACCACGCAGAGGAGGCTGGCCCACAGGGGTCAGGGTGGCAGCCAGGAATCCCTTTTCTGATGTCCTGCTGAATCCAGGGATAGATAAATGTCGGGGGTTCTAAGAAGAACAGAAGGACTGCATGTCCTTTAGGCAATCCCCTCTAATTCTCTTTCTCTAAACAAGCTTCTCCCGAGGACTGAGCCGAGGTGAGCTCAAGGCCCAGGTGAGGCGGTTAGATGCAGCCGGCGAGCCGGCCAAGCTTCGGCGGGACTGACGTCCTCTCATGCAACCAAGCAGGAAGCAAGCATACGTCCTAGATGGAGTGACAGGTAACATAGTTGGTTTGTCGTTGAGGGTGGACACTGCTCTTGAGTCTCACTATGCAAGTCCTGTTAGAGTAGCTGACATAAGTCAACAACGTGGAAAGTTCTGGAGAACAGGAACTGTTGTTTGAGTACTTGGTTTTTGTGGGCACAAGGCAGGAAGCAACCTGTGACCTTGGGGGTGAGGTCCGCTGACTTTGGGTGGAGACCTGGACAAAGCACTCTCTGTGGTGTCCCCTGGGATGCAAGTACCAGGGAGCTCACTCAGCGGGTTGTGCCTCTGGGAACCATGTCACAGAATCTGCCTCATCATCACACCAGAGGGCAGACTTGGGTCTCACCACTTGGACATGTTATAGCTAAGAAGTCCACAGCAAGACAAACTCGAGAATCTTCTGTTTCTTGGGATGCTTCATTAATCTCCTGCGAGGAGTTAGAAGAGGGTGTGTTGGATTCTGCTACCTAACAGCACTTGTCACATTAGGCACAAGAAGCTTAAATCCCACAATTCCTAGGGCTCAGTGTTGATGGGGCCACTTTTACATCTCAGGACTTGATTAACATGAGGTGAGAGAGAATTTTTTGCCTAGGAGTCTTTCATCAGTTTTTTAAAGGTTCTCCTAAACAGGAAAGATCCCTGACAGATAGAAGCCCCTCAGTCAGTTTCATCCCTCATGTCACCCTCTTGAGTCGTGCACACAGGCACGCAGCTACGACAGGGGCCAAGAGTAAAGCAGAACTGCTGTGGAAAACAGTATGGCAGTTCCTCAAAAAAGTAAACATAGAATTATCATATGATACAACACTTCCGCTTCGTAGTATATACCCAAAACAAGTGAAAGCGGGGACTCAGAAATATAGTTATACACCAACATTCACAGCAGCCAGAAGGTGGAAGCAACACAAAGGTCCATTAGTGTATAAGAGATAAACAAAATGTATAATATGCTTACAATGGAATATTATACAGCTTGACAAAGGAGGAACAACCTGACACATGCCCCAATATGGATAAACTCTGAAGACATTATGCTAAATGAAGTGACACAAAAGGACAAACATCGTAGGATTCCACTTATATGAGGTACCTAGTAATCTATAAACTCATAGAGACAGAGAGCAGAATGCCAGCAGCTGGGGGGGGGGGGGGGGAGTCACTGTTTAACGGGCACCACTTGGCCAGATGAATCACTTCTGGAGATGGCTGGCTGTACAACGTGAATGGACTACATGCCACTGAACTGTACACTCAGGAATGGGCAGAATGTAAAATCTGCCTTGTACATTTTGCAACAATTTTTTTTTATCCTCAACTGAGGATATGTTTTTATTGATTTTAGAGAAAGAGGAAGGGAGAGGGAGAGGGAGAAACACTGGTCGGTTACTGCCCATATGTGCCTTACTGGGGACAGAACTAGAAACCTAGGTATGTGCCCTGACCTGGAATCGAACCCACAACCTTTTGCTGTACATGATGATGCTCCAATCAACTGAGCCACCCAGCCAGGGCTGCCACAATTTTTTTTTAAGTAATAAAACAGAAATGACATGTTCCTACCTGGTCTAGAATAATTCTCCACAGGCGGCATTAAGAGACGGGGTCAGCTAGGAATGAGTCCATGATGCAGACCCCACAGGAGAAACACCACCACCAGGTTCTGCTCACTAATAAGTTGGAATTTTCTAAGGTTAGTTATCTGTCCCTAAAAGAGCAGCTCACAGGAAAACCCATCCTTGTGTTTCCCAAAGATCCAGGGAGAATCCAGGGAGCAGAGAGGACAGAGAATCAATTGCTAAAAGGTCAAAGAGTGGCCATATGTTCAAGCAGATGGCCTGCAACTTGACCAGAGGGATGTCAGTCTGATTTCCTATGACCATGGAAAAGACTCAGCACCAGAAGGAAGAAATGCATGTCCCTCGGACCAGGGGACTTGATAGCAATCTCAAGATTTACAAAAACACAGGCGGCCAATCCTAACTTATCTCTAACACTCCTACCCCCATTAAGTTTACGACAGAAGAACATCTAAATAAACTAAACTCAATCACAAAGTGTCAAGGAGAGTTAGGCAAGAAAAGAAAACGGGATTGAAAATGACAGTGGTGGTCCTGAAATTTTAACAGTGCAGGGGCAAAAGTACTTCAAAAATACACCAAGGTTTGTATAAACTGAGCTGTTTACACAAGGCAGAAATGTTCACCTAAACAAACTAGTTGTTAGACTAACTTAGGATCACCCATCCCCTCAACTGCCGTCCAGTCAAGGGGGCTTTGTGATTATGAAACACTGGCCTGCTCTTAGTGCTGAGAGGAATAAAATAGCTAAGCATCCAAATGTCAGGACTTCGCCAGGTTCATCCATCAACACGACCTTCTACTCATCAAAAAGTAAATGACCTTGGTCTGAAGAAGTTTGAGCCAGCATGTATTTGAAGCTTTCTGTGGAGATTTCAATGGAGCATCAAATGGTATTATAAACACTGGGAGCTGCTCAACAGAGTATTTTATAGGAGCGCACAATATATCACCTGTGTACTGTGTTGTGTGTTCACCACCCCAAGTCAAGTCTCCTTCTAAAGAACAACACAACCAACAAAACTGAACAGACTCAGAGACACGGGGAACAGGCTGCCAAGGGGAGGGAGCTTGGAGGGCCGGGTGAAAAAGCAGGAGGGATTAAAGACGACAGTGGTGGTCGCGAAACAGTCCCAGGGGTGCACAGCACAGCACAGCACGGGAGTACAGTTGATGACACTAACAACTATGTACGGTGCCAGGTGGGTGCTGGAAATATTTGGGGGGACCACTCTGTGAACTGAACAACTGTCTGACTACTCTGCTGTACACCTGAAACTAATAGAAAATAATACTGAATGTAAACTGTAATTAAAAAATAAAATTTAATAAAAAGTACAGACTAACCTTTCCCACTTTCCAAATGACGGTACTGTTGGAATGGGGACGGAATTTGAGATTCCCCAGACTAACAGGCCCATAGCAGTGGTCCCCAGTGGCCTGGCAGTGACAATTCCCCACTTTCCTGCTAATTCCCCAAGCGAGTGCACAGGAAGATCCCTGAGGCCAACACTCCTTGAAGAACTATCAACCTATAAATTAAACTGACTATTCAGAGCCAATATCCTTAGGGCTGTATCTTTCTGTAAAACCATATACACTGTATAATAACATACTTATCCTGAACATTTTAAAAGGAGAAAGTTAAAGAAAGAAAAATTAATATAGAAATTATACAATTGCTTGACGTTCTAATCACAATCTAAGTCTTCCTATCATTCATACTCATGTCTTTAAATCTTTCGAGGCCACCTTAGTGACGGCTCTTTTGTGGTTTCTAGGGAAACTTCATGCACACGATTTAATTTAAAAGTATCAAAGCCTTTACTTAGTGGTTATATTTTAATTCATCTTTCCACTCTTAGGAAAGTTGCTTGAGATCTGCCACAGGAGTCGAGAAAAGATTCTCTTAGACAAGTTACCCTCCTTTGGTGGGGTCAGGAAAAGAAAATCTAGACAGATACAGTCCAAAAAGCTTCTGGAAATATTTTATTCATTGGTTTCATAATTCTGAAGGTTTGGTTTTCTAGTTTTATTTTTATTATTTTAAAATCTTTTTTGGGTTATTTTAAAAATTTTATTCAGTTATAGCTGACATACAATATTATATTAGTTTCAGATGTGCAACACAGTAATTAGACATTTATGTACCTTACAAAGTGATCACCCAAATAACTCTGGTATTCATCTGGCACCATACGTACTTATTACAATATTATTGACTATATTCCCTATGCTGTACTTTGTATCCCCGTGGTTTTCTATTTTTAAAAAACAGAGAGAGCTTGGAGCAAGACGATACTACAGTCAAAGCAATGCATGCATTTACAGATAGAACAAAGGGCACCGGAAAGCACATCTACAAGGACAGTCCTAAGAAGCAACATTTCAAAACAGAGCAGAGGTGTTTTCATCAGCCAGTGGCTAAGAAAATGCATGTAGCGTGCAATACATTATGTCAAATTTTAAAATTAATTCACAGAGGCAGTTTATCACAACGGCTATATACGTGGTTCAGAAAAATGAGCCTCCAAAAGCAGCCGACTGCTTTCCTCCCATCATTTTTCAATGTTAAAAAAGAGACAGCTCAAAAGAGGTAGCAATAAAATAATTATAAGAACAACTCTTAAACTGCCAATGCACAAGAAACCGTATATTTGGCTGGAGTGACTTACTAGCTCTGCTTTGGATGACTAACATGTAGGTTTACCAGGTTTACATTAAACACAGTACCTGCAAGATGAGTTAGCACCTTCTGGATTGACACAAAATAAATACTGCTTTCTGTTAATAAAGTTTGCTCAAGATCAATTTGACTACTTAGCAGGAAGTTCCCTGGTCAAAGATAATTAGGTGTTAAGATAGTACATTAGTTGGCTAGGTCTTCCATAACAAAACACCTCAGGCTGGGTGGCTTAAATGGCAAAAAACTTATTTTCACACAGTTCTGGAGGCTGGAAGTCCAGAGGATCAGTACATTTGGTTTCTTCTGAGGCCTCTCTCCTTGGCTTACAGATCGCCTTTCCTCTGTGCATGCACACTCCTGGGGTCTCTTCCTCTTTTCATAAGGACCTGGTCCTACTGGATTATGGCCCCACTCTTATCACCTCATTTACCTTAATCACCTCTTTGGAGGCCCATTTCCAAATACAGTCACTCTCGGGGTTAGGGCTTTAAGATACGATTTTGGGGGAAAACAGTTCATTCTATAAGTGATCTTAAAGTGACACAGAGTGAAATCCAACAACGCTCAATGTTTTGGTCACCATAGCCTCTGAGCTGAAACGCCTGCTCGCCCCTCTCCACGTGCTCCTGGTTGTTGCTCAAGCACCCACTCCTGCCTCAAGGCCATTCTCACCCAGAAAGCTCTTCCATCCCATGTCCGCCTGGCTCCTTTTCACTTCTGTCGGATCTTTACCCAAAGCCACCTTCCAGGTAGGTTTACACGGTCCGCGCACCTGCATCTCACCACCCTCTGCCCCTCGGCGTTTCCTGCACCCCACGGCTATCCCACCGCCCATCCATCTTGCGTCTTTATCTTACTCACTGCTGCTCTCCCCCATATGCACAGAAGCTCCACAAGGGCGGGGGAGCCTGATCTGTTTGTTCGGTCTTTCCTCAGTACCTAAAAGACAGCCTGGGCCACGTTAGGGGCTCAGTGTATTTATTAAAGGATTTTTTTTAAGTGAGGGCTGGGAAATGAAAGAGAACTGCAACTTAGGCATTTCATATTACATAAGTTTTTAGTTTTCTGACTATAGTTTACAACTTTGTTATAAATTTTTGAAGATTTATATAAATTAAGCAATCAAAATGATACTAAAGTTATGGACCTTAAAACTCTGAAAAGAAAAAAAGCCTGCCTATTTCCCACGACCGACAGTCTGACCTGACAGTGATCATTTATCCTCCACGACTGCCCGCGTGCTGTCCTGAGAGAGCTCGCCGGGGACAGCAACCTGGACAGTGGGCAGGAGGGGCGTGTGCCTCGTGCGTCTGCTGTGCTTGCTGCAGTAATGAAATTGTGACGGATTCAGCACGAGGAGGGGCGTGGAAGACACCGGGGCAACCTTGCTCGCACAGCCTCTTCCCTTCTGGACAGCAGGGCTGCAGCCGGCTGAGAGACGGTGCCTCAGCTCAACTTCACGACGTTATCGTGAGCACGTGAAGAGTCAGACATTCCTTCTCCCTTCTCCTGTGAGCTCTGCCTTATTTCCAAATTGCTAAGTCCCAGGTAACATTTTGTTTTTAATCTACTAAGAGTGTCCCGTGAACTTCCTTAGTATAACATGGAACACTGTATCTGTTTTGTAGAATGAAGGTCCATTAACTACGGGCTAAGCTTACCTTCCGTACTCGACACTGGGCCGCAGGGCATGTCAGTTAGGGACTGAGGTGGCTCTGCTGGCTGAGCACATCTTATGTCCTCACAGAGGATTCTTACCTGATGTCATAACAGTCACCCTCCTCTCCTTCTACTGGCACGAGGGTGACAGACCTTAAATGACCCACTCCCGAGAGAAGGCTGGGGAGGCGTGTCTGGTTGGCTTTTATTGCTTTGTTTCTATTATAGGCTTTTTTTCCTTAGTGAGTTGAGTCAGGAGACACCCTGCCAGCCCTTCCCCTTCCCAGAAGTCCCCTGCCCACTGCTTTCAAGAGCTGTCTTTCAGGAGACGCGACGTGTGAATAAGTATATCCTGAGCATTCGCTGGGCACGGCGTTAAGCCTTGGAATGTAGTTTACTGCTCTAAAAGTAGTTTGGTCCTCAGGCTTCATCCTGAAAGCAGGTGTACTCACATAGTTGACAGTTTCGTGTGAACCTGCTTAACACAGCTCAGAATAATGTATTTTATAGACTACACCCCCATTTAACTATAAGCCAAGAGATCTGGGGGCGCTCTTCCCAAGCCTGGGTGATGCCGGGCAGACCAGGGAAAGTCCCGGAGCTGTGAACAGAGACTCTGGGTTACATGGTCTCTGGAGCAGCTCTCATAGTTTTAATGCTGATTTCATGTAGCTTTGCATACAGGATATTGCTAATGAATCAAGAACAAGTATTTTACTTCTGTCCCCTCACTGCCTTAAACTGAGAGAAGTAAGTTGGCCAGAGTGGTGTGAAGATGTGACTCCTAAGTTCAACCTAAAAAATCAGAAATATCAACAGGATGAAGAATTAATGCCACATGCTAGTCACTTTACTGTATGTCACCCCACCTCGCTTTCCATGTTAGAGCAATGGCGCCGTGAGAGACCCACTGGCAAATTTGGACAAAGCACAAAGGGAGCATTATGGTAAATGTCATTGTTAGTGCTGAAAAAGCTACAAAAAAGGAAAAGCTCTGTTGCTCTCACATATAAATATCGTGTCCAAGGAGCCTTAAAATAAGGTTACAATGTTGTCTGATGAGAACAGCATGTTGTCCCAGTCTCGTGGCAACTTTTGTGACTTCTTTTGCCATGCAAAGGACACCACACTTCAGAGGCAGCACCAGACAAGATCGCCCTCCTATTTTTAGCTTAAGAGCCCAACAAAGGCATCCACATAAACACGGCAATCTGCACAGTACCTATTACGCCACCACTCGCGCACGGAGGATCAGCATGGATATTCCGTTTTACTAAGGTGATAAAAGCGCTCCGCTATTTAGCAAACATTTATTCTGCACTTACAATGAGGGAATGGAAAAACAAACCACACACGGATCTTGCTCTGACGGCAATTATGTTTTTGTAGGATGCAGAAGCTAGTTCCTTGCGAAATCTTAATAAAAAATACCAAGTCCCTATATTTGCATAATGCTTTCATTTGCACGGTGATTTTGCATCAAGATCTTAAGAATACAGGTAAAAAGATGTATACCACACATATTTTTCAGGTGAAAAAAAGTGAGACTCAGCCTGGGTATGTGGTTTGCTTACCGTCACCGAGGAAGTGGAAAAACTGAGACTTGAATGAAAGCCTCAGGGCTCCAAATTTAGGGCTCTCTTCACTCCCACAGAGTCTTACGATGAAGGAGTCTAAATCTAGCTCTGTTAAGACACACACCTTTCACTGCAGGAGGCATAGGACTAAGCAGTTTTTCAGGGTGAAATAAGGCTTGCTCAGAAAAGCCATTACCACAAATTTTACCATCAAATTTCAGGGCGATTCTGGGATTCCGAGAACTGGGCTTGAACCTTAACTCTGCCACTGACGGGTTAGCTAGTCTCTGGACTGGAAGGTCATTAGCTCTCTGAACTTCAGCATCTTTGTAGATAAAAGTGAAAATTCGACTCAGTTATATTCAGGGTTATTCCCGATTCTAACATTCTACATAATTCTGTTTTCCAAAGACCCTCTAAACGTTGTTTAATTTTATTTCATTTTTTCCAAAAAACCCCACATGTCTAAATTTTCCTAGAATCAGGTTATAGACTTGTAAATATCCTTTCTAAGAATTAAAATACCAATTGGTCCCAGGACTTTGTGTCACCTTCTCCTTGGACCCGGCTTAACATAAAGAGTCATGGTGGCCCGGCCGGGCATGGCTCAGAGGTTGAGCGTCGACCTAGGATCCAGGCGATCAGGGTTCGATTCCCAGTCAGGGCACATGCCTGGGTTGTGGGCTCGATCAATGACTCTCTCATCATTGATGTTTCTGTCTCTCTCTCTCTCTTTCCCTTCCTCTCTCTGAAATCAATAAAGATTAAAAAAAAAAAAAAGTCATGGTGTTCTTAGAGGGTGGCAGGACCACCCACTGAGACCCACTAAGGCAGGGTATCTGGTGATGGGCCTGGCAGGCTGGATTCTCACCCTATCCCCCGCCCCCCACTTCCCACACCCACACCCCCTGGATTTGTCCCTCTATCTATACAGGAGCAAAGCCTGTTCCTAGGCTGCCTCCTAGATAGGCAGGTGGGCAGCCTGGGAGAAAGGCTGTTAGCTATTCCAGCAGACTACATGGAAATACATCATCTGATACCATAATGTTAATGGTACATCCTGAGATTGTAAAGACCTCTTATAGTTTTTATTCTGATTTCTAGAATTTTCTTCACTCTTCTTTTTCAGATATACTCATAGAAACATGTACTATTTTTATATTAGAAACTGATTTAAAAAGAATAAATCAGCATATGCCATTCCATACAATCATAATTTTATTTAAAAAAAAATCACAGTTGCAAAATCAGAAGGAAATATACCAAAATGCTAACAGTAGTTAATGTGGGGAGCTCAGTGCATTCCAGAAGAATTCATTCAGGGCCCGGATTAAATTTTTTCTTTCCGTCATATTCCCGTCTTTCCTTAATTAAGTAGCAGGGTGGTTTAGTGAGTATTTGATGCAGCAGCATAATCCACTGAAAAATCACTCTGTGTTCCTTTCTTACTGTTCTAGACCCATTCTGGAAGGGTGACTGTGTCCCCACTCCACTCCCTGGCACTGGTAAAAACAAGTGGACAAAGCAACTGCACAGTCCACACAGGACCCAGCAGCAGCATCTGCGCAACAGCATTTGATCGCGCTCTTCTTGGAACACCCTCTCCCCTTGGGGTCTAGGACCCCACTCACCTGGACCCTTAACCCCTATGGCTGCAGCTTCTCAGTCTCCTTTGCAAGCTGCTCCTCATTTCCCCAACTTACACACACATGGGGGTTTCCCTGGCTCAGGTGTCTTTTCTCCTGTCCGTGTTTACTTTCTTGGTGATCTCATCCAGCCTCATAGTTTTATTTATTTATTTATTTATTTATTTATTTATTTATTTATTTATTTATTAAATATACCTTTATTGATTTCAGAGAGAGGAAGGGAGAGGGAGAGAGAGAGAGAAACATCAATGATGAGTCACTGATAGGCTGCAGCCCGCAACCCGGGCATGTGCCCTGACCAGGAATCGAACCCCGATCTCCTGGATCCTAGGTCAATGCTCAACTGCCCGGCCAGGCCAGTCTCACAGTTTTAAAACAGCATCATATGCTGAGAATCTCAAATACACCCCTCCAGCTTAGGCCCCTCCAGATGACCTAGAACACTGGGCTCTGGAATTCAGATGGTCCTGAATCTTAGCTCCACCTCTTTGTTGTTGTGTGGACTTATGTAAGTAACTTAGTATCTCAGATATTTCTTCTCTGAGGGGGGCTCACAGTGGGAGGAGGTGCTGAGCTAAGGGGAGAGGATTCAGCTGAGCACTGCAGACAGAGGTGCTCGGGGTTTACCCTCTGTTCTGTGAGGGGAGGTTCTGGGCCACTGTTTCCTCAGTGAAAGACAGCCCAGCGACCTCTTCTTACAGAACCTGGTAGGGAAGTCTCAGCATCCTGATGATTTGTACTAGGTGCAAATCCAAAATATCACTTACAATCTTCTGTTTGGTAAAGCTGCCAGAGAACATGGATTTTACTACAGCTTGAAAAGAGCATCTTGTATTTGAAAAGAAATGAAAGGCTAATGTTTAAACTATCGTGAAGAGTGAGACTACTATTTGTGTAATGGACTATTTCCTGGGAATTTCAGTTGGCCTGTCAGTGAGGAATTTTGAAGGGGTAAAAATAAAAGCCACCAACAAACTCTTTGAAGAAAGTTCTCCTTGTCAAAACCATCGGCCCCTGACTGCTGATTAATCAGACCCCTGCAACACCAGAGACCTGCTAAGGCACCGGGACCTGGAGAGCAGCGCTGCCCAAGCTGACTTCTGCTGGGCCCTGGAAGACACTCCCTGAAAAAAGGAGCAGGGTCAGACAGCAGGCAAATGCTGCAACTTAACTGCTCAGCCCCAGCCCACTCTTCTCGGAGCCAGACAGACACGTGAGAGTGTAAGCTCAGGCGTCCTCCGAGAAAGAACCTGCCTGACTCCTCAGACAGCTCACCCCGTGTCAGTGAACGCTTCTTGAATTCTCGCTGCACCCGCTGTCCTTTTATTTTACTCTAATGCTGACACCTCGGTTCCGTTTACTGGTTCTTCCTCACCATCTCAACGCCTAAATGTTAGGGGGCTCAGGACCCGATGTTGGACCACCTTTCCTCAGCTCGTCCCGTAGAAGTGATCTGGACACACAGTGAAGCATCTGGTTGCACTGGGAAGAGTGAACAATGGCTCTCCACACCTCCCCCTCTTCCAGTGACCACGCCATTTGTTTGCTCCCATTTACACGAAGCTCTTTAAAAGACGTGTCTACACTTTAACCTCAAATTCTTTCCTTCTGCTCTCTCCTTAAACCCTCTACAATCTGGTTTTCGCCTTGACTACTCCACGGGGCTACGCTCAGACCTAAGGCCGCAGGGGCTGAGAAAGCCGATGGTCCTCTGCTCCTTGAAGTGGTTTTCCCTGTTTCTAAGACACCACCCTCACCTGGTTCTCCACCAACCTCTGTGGCCACTTTTCAGTGTCCCCTTCTGGTTCCCCCTCAGCTCCCCAACTTATCTACAAATACACGAGTTCTGCAGGACTCTTCTCTCCTGCTCACTCTCGGTGATCTCATCGAGCCTTGTGGTTTTAAAAGGCACATCTAGGTTGAAATTCCCAAATACATGTCTCTAGCTTGGTCCTCTCTCCTGACACACGCACCCAACCACCTACCGGCGTCTCCCTTTGATGCTTCAGAGGACTCTCAACATTAACGTGGCCACGCCTGAGCTCCCGCTACTTCCCCTCAAGCCTCCTTCCTCCCCGCTCACCCTCTTCCTCACCCCAGGAAATGGCAGCTTCATTTTTCCAACTGTTTACGACAAAATCCTAGCAGCACCACTGCCTTCTCTATTCCCCTCATACTTCTATCCAATCCATCAGCAAATCCCTCTGGTCCTACCTTAAGACATGCACGGGAGCCAACTGTCCTCACCACCGGTACAGCTAACGCTCACGTCACTGTCGCTCGTGTGAGCACAACCGAAATCCTAGCGCGAGGTAACTGAGTTCTGTGACAGCTAAACTCTCCAAGGCAAAGAATTAAGGCCTCCTTCCTAGTCAACCATTATCACTCACTGTAATAAATCCCTGATTAGCTCGAACACTGGTGAACTGATGTTAGAAGAAATGTACTTTTGTCATCTTTCACGGTGAAACTCTTATTTGCATTTATTGCTTTCCTGCCCCAAGTACGGCCTACTGAACAACAACATAAACTGCTAGATTTGGGAACATGTTACCCCTACGGGGCCATCACCTTAAAAACCAGGGATTCCTATCTGACCATGTGGCTTTGGAAAGTTGTAGATATTTTGGATAGAAGTATGTTTTAGTCAGGGGCTATTGGGGCTTATTACTGCCTATTAAGAGTCTGTTTTGTCAAGATCTTCCATTTTTGTCCTAAAAATACACATCATAAACATTTTTAATGGGGCAGTATAGCTGGCAAGTTCTAACTGTTCAAAATTTTACCATAAGATACACAAAAGTTATCAGTAGAAGACATCAGGGATTATTAGGTTTTTCATCTGTTACAGGAAGCACATTTAAAATAATATTAATTTTCTATTTCAGGTAAAGAAAAAGCTGTTTCCAAGTACTATGAGCATCTCCTAGTAGCAAAGTGTTAATACAACCCTCATCCTAAATTAAGTTTCTTTTTACCCCTTCAACACTACAGCAGACAGTGTAGTCCAAACATGTACGGCACAGTGATGACAGCTCAAGAGCATAAAAGTAAATCGACAGTGCCCACCACTTATTACATCCAGAAGTATTTGAAAGAAATGTAAATAGAGAGTAGCTCAACTGTATCCAAATGTCTCAATTAGTTATTACTAAAATGTTAAATTTCACCAATGTACAGCACTGCTTTACTTGTCAGACATAAAAGTCATACACTGTAACTATCATAAATGAATTTCAATCCTTAGGATTAGACAGAACAGACACTCTAAGACAAGGCTCTGAACAAGACAGAAGCTATATTATTTGAATGAATGACAGTGGAGTGAAAATGTATTCTAGCAGACAGACTTTGCTTAGGGTTTAAACTCTACAACTTGGGTCAGTCTCAGACGCCTGAGTGAAGCAGGCCAGGTCTAGGGCTACCAATCAGGGTGGCTACCACTTGGTTCCAACCCAGCGCTGCACAGGAAGTGGGTCCCAGTGCTGCCAAAGCAAATGCTCTTATAGGAGAAAATAAGTGAGAAGAAAATAACTATTTTTATGTAAAATTTAAAATGCTTAAATCTTACAAAATATTTTATGTGAAATTTGTTTCACATAAATTCAAAAATTTTTATGTAAAAATTTTTATTTTTTTAAAAAAGCTGATGAACCTAGTTTTTTACCTCAAATCTGGAGATTGCTGGGACGAAGGGGCAGTGAGGACAAATGTGTCCAGACAGCCATCTGGACTCAGAGTTCTACCCTAAACCTCAACACGAGTCCCTCATGCAAGATGTTTTTATGGCTGTCCACACGTGAGAGGCCCTGTGCAGCCATTAGCACCTCCACATATACTGCGTGTGTGTAGATTCAGCTCCTGTTACTCTCCTATTTAATAAAATAATGTAATAAAAGTCCTTACAACATAAATTCAGTGGGGGACCCTGATATTTATAATCATAGAACCAATTCCTTATTAAGAATTAGAAAGGTGCCTGGCCAGTATGGCTCAGTGGTTGAGCACCGACCCATGAACCAAGAGGTCCCTGGTTGGATTCCAGGTCAGGGCACATGCCCGGGTTCTGGGCTCAATCCCTGGTAGGGGGAGTGCAGGAGGCAGCTGATCAATAATGTTTCTCTCTCATCAATGTTTCTATCTCTCCATCCCTCTCCCTTCCTCTCTCTAAAATCAATTTAAAAAAACATATTGAAAAAAAGAATTAGAAAGGTAACATGAAACAAAAATGACATGGCCAAGACTATGGCCTTTTTTAAGATTGAAAAAGCAGAAGAGATTCCTTTCATCATTTGTCCACTGCTCTCCAACCAAGGGAAAGAAAACACCATCTGTAATCATTGCTCACTCACTGTGGGTAATAAGGCCGATCATTCTCAAGGACACTTGTCTTAGTGACATGTCATGGTTATGTGTCCTGTGGGCACACAGCAGGCATGTGTCGGCTTTGGGAAGGTAAATATTTCCCTAAACCACTGAGTACTAGAAGGTAATAAGGAGACATTCTAATGTTAAGTTCACACCTGATATGTACTATGTAGACTAATGACTATGTACGTATGTTTTCATAATTTTTTGTTGCTATAACCAAAAAAAAAGGCTTATTCATTTCAACTAACATGGAGTATCGACAAGTCCAAGTAACAGACATATTTATCTTTGCAAAGATCTAACCCTACGCTATGATTAAAATGAGATTTATTTGGATAAATACGGTTAATACCTTCGAGAGGATTTATGCTCCTGCCAACACGGTGAATTCCCTCTTTGTGTTTATTCTATTTATTGCTTTGGAGCAAAGTTGAATGAATCATTTGGAAGAAACTGATGGCGTAAGACTAATTAGGCAAAAATAAAACTACCAACTACTCATAGAAATAAACTTGAAGTTGAACAAACTTCTGTCTTAAAATTTGTCTTTCACATATTCAATCTTCTTCAATCTCCTCCTGTTTGTCTAAAGGACTTTCTAAATACACCCAACAGGATCCTCCTGGCAGTCCTAAGAGCATGGAAAAGAAACGCAATTTTTATATTTGAAATTCTGAGCAAGCTTAAAAGGTACAAGTAAAATCACTAATCAGCCACTTTGCCGTGTGTTTCACAAGTACATCTGCCAAATTTAGTTGTCCTGGGATGTTTTCTTAGTACACAGTTTGCTGGTGGTGCCCAACCTACCATCCTGAAGCAGTTGGCTTCCTGCCAGGGATCAGACTCCTTTGGTTATTGAGTAATATGGGGACTAGAAGATCAAAATCAGTTAAAATTTGGTTTAGAGTAAGGCCTGCTTGATTCTAGGTGGTTCTTCATAAATCTAAAATATAGGCCAATAAATCCACCCAGTGACTGAATTCCACTAGCCACTATCATGGAACTGAAGTCTCTTTTAAGGAATCCATGGTAATAACCCCATAGGTGTTCTACTTTCTAGTGCTCCGTAGAATACAACAAGACTGCCTGCATGTTCATGGTTCACACAAGAGGAATCAACAGTAGCTAGTAAGCAATATTTCCCCCTCTTACTTTTTTTTTTTTTTTTTTTTTTAAAGAAAAATTATTCTGTTAGGTGAGCTTAACAGAAATGCTGCAGGCAAATCTTAGATTTCAATTTATGATGTTGTCAAGCTGGTAGACCTCTAGTCGGACACCTTTTTTAAAGGGCTCCATTACCACCATATTGGCCTGAATCTCGGAGTTGGGGCTAGGGATGGGGAGTGTTCTTGTAGCTTCAAACATTATTTTTTTCCTCTTCGGGGATCTCTCAACTCACTCATCAGTTGGTTTATATTTACAAGTTAGAGCTATGTTTTGTCAAAATGTAATAACCACTACCAGCTCCATCAGACACGTAGGGTGAAAATCCAAGGGGTATCGCTCTTGTCATGGGCAACGTAGATTACAGCATAAATGAGCCTGTAGAATTGCACAATGTGATGGCCCTGAGAGATTCTCTACAGCTTCTACCATCATCTCTGCCTCCCACCACTATACTATCATCATCCATCATGATTAATGTCGCATCTAGTAAAGGCACTTCAGTTATATTATTCAATTAACACTCAGAATGCTATGAAAACATCAGTAATATTCCCACTTTAAAGATAAGTTGTAACTTGCTCCAGGTTATAAAAAGGGGCTCCAGGATCAAAATCCAAGTATGGCTAACTCCAAAGCTCATTCTAGATGGTCTTGCTAATAACTTTTTAGGCAAAAAAATAGAGGTACGATTTAGATACAATAAAATGCATAGATGTTAAGTAAAGGGTTTGATGACTTTGGACCATTTCTAAAGCCATGAAACCAAAACCTAAGTAGAAAATTTTCCATATAGAACATTTCCATTACCCCTGAAAATTTCCCCACACCCCTTTCTTGAGCAACAACTTTCGGATTTCTATCTCCATACCTTATATAAATAGAATTTCATATAAATGGAAAAATTCAGTTAAGTACTCTTTTGTGTTGGGCTTTCTCCACTCAACATAAAGTTTTTAGGTTTTTTATTTTTTAAGGTTTAGAAGAAGGCTGTTCAGGAGAGGGTGTTGTGGGCATCAGTCATTTACAGGGTTTCCAAGAGTTGGAGTCAACTAAACAGCACATAGAAGAGAATTCATTTAGCTTCCTGAGGCTTTCCTTTTGCAATGATACAAATCCTTGGCACAGAAAGACCTTATTAAAGTTTTATAAATTGCTTTAATTGGGTGAAAAGTTAATGGTTGCCAGGATTTGCATACACAATCACAATCAAAACAGTAAAATAAACCAAAGAACAAGACTTTTTAATACCCCTCAAAACATAATAAATTGCAATTTGTCGTCAAACATTATTCCTATGCTATATCCATTTTGGACCTCTGAACTTATTTTCCATTTATACTCTGACATTTTCTCTGAATATAAGTTACAAATAACCTTTTGTGTTATCTTCTAGTCTCAAAATCAGTCACCTGTTTCACTTTGGTTGTATTGACATCCATTAGAGAGGATTCACTTACTTAGCCAGTTTTACTCCAATAACTCTGTGAATAAAAACAAGCTAGAGAATTAAGAACAAATAACGGGGTAATTATTGCACAGATTCTATTCGAATTTCAGAAAAAATCACTTCCCTACAGCAGCAAGTCTGCCTAATAAATTCTTTCCCCCTCTAACCAGACTGAAAGAAAAGTAAAATTAGGGAAGCCTATAATAGTTTACTAGATACTGTATGCTTTTAGTAGTTCAACACTGGTAATACTTAATGATCTAGAGTAAATGACTAGGTTAACATTTTTAAATATGTATTTTTAATTTTATTTTTTCCATCACAATTTACCCCCTCTATGCCCTCTTTCGCCTCCACCCAGCCCCCTCCTCCCTGCAATCGCCACACAGTTGTCCATGTCCATGAGTTCTCTCATTTTTTCTTCTTTTTTGCTCAATCGCTCCACCCCCCCCCAGCCAACATCCGCCCCCACACACACCAGACCTGCCTGCTCTCTATCTATGAGACTGTCTCTATTTTGCTTTAATGGGGATAAAGTACATACACAGGTAAGTCTGTGAAGAAGCTGACCAAGCTACATAAATTCGGAGACTGAAGAGTCCATCCAAACTTTCTTTCATTTTTTATAGACTATTCTATTAAGGCTGTTGACAGCACACTTTCTCATCTGTCCTTTTGGAGGCCCCTATGTAAAGACAGTACTTTTATCTGACGGCAGACAGCAGCCACGCTGCCGTCATTGTTCTGGACCTCCACATTAGATGCACTCGGTTTCTCCTAGAGACACAGTTTCCATCTGTACTTCTGAGGCCATGTTTCTACAAATTCTGCAGTGTCTGGTGGTCTGCTACTTCCCTTACAATGCTGTGAAATGACTGAAAAGGGAGATCTCCCTGCTGATCTCAAAGCTCTTGGTAGGCTGGATCTAGTGTGGCCTCTTGTCAGGGAACACTTGCCTTCACGATGGTAGCTCTATGCTGAGTCCCAAAATCAGTTAAGTCCTCTTAACTGTGATCTTTTTTAAAGCTGACTTTGGCACATTCATATAAATTTTGAAATCACCTTGTCAATTTCTTATTAAAAATATCTGCTGGGATTTTAATTTGGGTTGCTTTGAAACTATGAATGAATTTGGAAAAAACGGCTATCTTCACGTCATTGAGTTTTCCAGTGAACACTGCATATTTCTCCATTTGCTTAGGTTTTATCTCTCTCAGCAAAGTCCTGCAGTTTCAGAGGACAGGTCTTGCACATGACTTGTTAGATTCATTCCATGTTATTGGAAAATAACTACAGATCTTACTTATTTCCCAACTTCTGTCTTTTATTTCTTTTACTTGCTCTATTACAGTGGTTAGGAATCCCAATGAAACAGTGAACAGAGGCAATGAGGGTGGGCCTCTTCTTCACTTGTTCTCAATGCTAGAAAGAAAGTGTTCAGTGTGTCATCAATTAGTGTGATTTTAACTGTAGGCTTTTGTAGTAATTTACCTATTAATTTACTTGTGATCACCAGATCAAGGTATTTATTAGATTTCTAGCATTTCAAGATTTTTATCATCAGTGGAAGATGAGATGAGCATATGATATTGAGATGATCAAAATGGTTTTTCTCCTTTTTTTGGAATATGATAAATTACATTAGTTGGTATTTTAAACAGATTTATTGAGATCTTATTAACATATCATAAAATTCACCCTTGAAATAATTGTTCAATTTAGTACTTCCAGTATATTCACAAGGTTGTGTGACTCCAATTCCACAAAATTTTCATTACCTCAAAAAAGAAACTGTACGCATTAGCCTTACTCCCCAAACTTCCTTTCCACCAGCCCCTGGCAATCAGTAGCCTACAATGCACCCCTACAATATCTGCCTATTCTGGGCACATCATAGAAATGGAATCATATGACAGGTCGCCTTTGTGTCCGGCTTCTTTCACGTAGTATAAGGTTTTTCCAGGTCCATCCAGGTTGTACTAGGTGTCAGCACTTTGTTCCTTTTTATGGATGAGTAACGCCCCATTGTATGAATATATCACATTTTGTTGATTCATTCATCAGCTGATGGTCATTTGGATTGTTTCTACATTTTAGCTATTATGAGTAATTCTGCTATACATATCTAAGCATAAGTTTTTGTGTGGACAGATCTTTTCAGTCCTCTCAGTTACATACCTAGGAATGGAGCTGCTGGATCATATGATGACTCTATAATTAATTTTTTAAGGAACTGTCAAACTGTTCCCCAAAGTGGCTGGCTGCACCATTTTATGTTCCCACAAATACATAAGGGTTACATATATTGCCAACACTTGTGAGTGTTCATCTTTTTTATTATAACCATCCTGGTGGATTTTAAGTGGTCTCTCATTGTGGTTTTGATTTGCATTTCCCTAAGGACTGTTGCACATGTACTAATTAGTTATTCGTAATCTTCTTTGCAGAAATGTCTATTCAAATCTCTTGCTCATTTTTTGTCTTATTATTGTTGAGTTATAAGAGTTTTTTATGTAATTTGAATACATATCCCCTACCAAATAGGGGATATTTGATTTACAAGTATTTTTTCCTATTGTGTGGGTTGTCTTTTCACTTTCTTGATGGTGTCTTGGAAGCACAGAAATTATTATTTTTGATGGTCTTATTTATCAATTTTTATCTTTTGTTACTTGTGCTTTTGGTCATAGCTAAGAAATCACTGCTTAATCCAAGGTCAAAAAGATTTACCAAAATGCCAAAGGTTAAAGACAAAGAGAGAATCTTAAAAGCAGCAAGAGAAAGCAGTTAGTTCCCTATGAGGGAGCACTCACATGACTGTCAGCTGATTTCTGAACAGAAACCTTGCAGGCCAGAAGGGAATGGCAGGAAATAGTCAAAGTGATGAAAAGCAAGAATCTACAAACAAGATGACTCTACCCAGCAAAGCTATTGTTTAGAACTGAAGGTCAGATAAAGAGCTTCACAGATAAGAAAAAGCTAAGGGAGTTCATCCCCAAGCCAAGCCAGTATTACATGAAATGTTGAAGGGTCTTCTAGAAGAAGCTAATGAACAAAATAACCTGACAAACAAAATAGATCCAGAGACATTGATGCAGGCAACAGACAGTCATATTTCAGAGGGAAAAGGGAAGGGCGGTGGAAGGTGGGAAGAGATTAACCAAAGAAGTTATGTGCATATATGTATAGCCCATGGACACAGACAATAACGGGGTGAAGACCTGGGGAGGGGGTGGGAGCAAAGTGGAGGGGGTCAATGAGGGGAAAAAATGGGATACCTGTAATACTTTCAACAATAAAGATTTTTTTAAAAAAGATCTCTTCTAAGAAATTTACAGTGTCAGCTCCTACATTTTGGTTTCTGATCCATTCTGAGTTAATTTTTACATATGGCATTTGTAAGGGTCCAACTCCATTCTTTCACATATGGATGGATACCCACATGTCTCAAGATCATCACTGACACTGTTAATTCAGTGGTACATTCCTGGGAAAATTTTTTCTTTTTGTGTATGTATGGTGTGTATGTATGGGGGGGGTGGGTGCATATAATATTGCTAAATTTTTAATCCTAAGTGAATAATTAACTTATCAAGAATTCCTGAAACTGTATTCATGAGGACTATTGGTCTGTAGTTTTCCTTTCTTGTAACATCTTTGTCAAATTTTGATACTAAGGTTATCCTCGCCTCATAAAATGGGTTGGAAAGCATTCCCTCTGCCTTGTTTTTCTAAAAGGATTGGTTTAAGATTGCATTATTTCTACCTTAAATGTCTGATATAATACACCAGTGAAGCCATCTGGGCATGAAGTTTTCTTAGTGAGAAGATTTTTATTATAAATTCAATTTCTTAAATATGTATATGGTTATTAAAATTTTCTGTGTTAGAGTCTCTATGTTGGGTTTTTTCAAGAATTCATAAATTTCACCCAAACTACTGAATTTATTGTATTAATTGTAAAGTTGTTAATATCAACTTATTATTCCCTTAATGCCTGTAGAATCTGTGATCATGCACTGATGTTCTCTTTTCATTCTTGATACTAGTCATTGGTATTTTTTCTGTTTCTTTCCTCATAATTCTTTTTAAGGCTCTATCAATTTCATTGATTATTGATTATTTTTTTCAAAAAAACAAGTTCTGACTGTGGCTTTTTTCTGTTTTTGTTTATTTTCTATGTCACTATTCTCGAGCTCATTCTCACTGCTGGGAGTAGGAGCAAAGGCCTCTTGTGACTTTCTTCATCCTAACTGGAAGGAGAAGTTTCTTTCTCACTTCTTTTGGTCTCTCTCTCATGAACCTCATGTTTTGTATGGCCATGTGCTACATTACAATGTTGCAGTCAATGACAGACGGCATACACAACGGTGGTAC
The DNA here is from genome assembly GCF_964146895.1 of Miniopterus schreibersii. NCBI lineage: Eukaryota > Metazoa > Chordata > Mammalia > Chiroptera > Miniopteridae > Miniopterus > Miniopterus schreibersii. The sequence goes on from NC_138110.1 coordinate 70,956,159, forward strand.
CATAAGAGTAACGAGGAACTGAAAACTCCCTAACACCTAGTGATGCCATAGCCGTCGCGATGTCATAGTGTAACGCATTGCTCCTGTCTGTGCTGATGCTGGTGTAGACAAACCTACTGCACTGCAGTTGTATGTAAAAGTACAGCACAGCCCGGCCGGGCGTGGCTCAGCAGTTGAGCGTCGGCCTAGGATCCAGGCGATCGGGGTTCGTTCGATTCCCGGTCAGGGCACATGCCCGGTTGCGGGCTCAATCAATGACTCTCTCATCATTGATGTTTCTAGCTCTCTCTCTCTCCCCCTCCTTTCCTCTCTCTGAAATCAATAAAAAAAAAAAAAAGATATACTTAAAAGTATAGCACATACAATTATGTACAGTACGTAACACTTGGTAATGATAATAAATACTGGTTTACATATTTACTATTCTATAAGTTTTACTGTTATTTTAGGGTGTACTCTTTCTACTCACAAACCAGTTTGCTGTGAAGCAGTATCCACGTTATACACCAGCATCCTCATCACACATCCTCTGTTTGCAGCATCGCTTGACTGCATCATTTTCTCTTGTACTTGATTTACTCTTGTGTTGTTTTATGAATTTAGTGCAGCCTAAATGTACAGAGTTTGTAAAGTCTGCAGTGGTGGACAGTAATGTCCTAGCCTTCACATTCCCTCATGGACTCACTCACCAGAGCAACTTCCAGTCCTGCAAGTTCCATTCATGGTAAGTGCCCAATACCAATGTACCATTCTTTTTTCTTTTATACTATATTTTTACTGCAAACATTTACCATTATGTTACAACTGCCGAGAGTATTCAGTGCAGTAACATGCTATACAGGTTTATAGCCCCGGAGCAATAAGCTATCCCATATAGCCTAGTGTATAGTAGACTATACCATCTAGATTTGTTAAGAACACACAACAATGCTCACACAACTACTAAATTGCCTAACGATGCATTTCGCAGACCGTGTCTGCATCGTTAAGTAAGTCTTCCACCCATGGCTTTATTTGAGAAATAAGTTAAATCTAACAAAAAGTTCTCAGAAATTTCATCTGTGCTATCCCTTCTAAATAGACATTTATTGAGAATTTTCCTAAAGCCCCAGAAACCATCTTCATAAAAACAAAACATAGTAGATACGACACTGGGATCATAAAAATCTACTGAAAAACTGACTAGCAACTATCTGCTTATGTAATCTGGCATGTAGGATTTCAAATTTTGCAGATTGGAAACAACTATCTGGGGCAAAGGGCTATAATATATACAATAACCACAATATAGACAATACAGCCATAATATTATATGAATAACTTAATGGGGGTCCAGTCATCTATATTCAGACAATAAGATCTTGCTTCCCTGTTCCTATCATGCCTATCCCAGGAAGGACTGAAGGCATAGTGAGGTACTTTAATTCTCATTTTCCAGATGAGTCCTCTGAGAAGCAGAGGGGCAGAGTGATCACACCACATCAGGCTCTCAGCACGCACCGAGTGGAGGACACCCCAGGTTCTTACTTCCCGGCACCACATCCATTCCAATGCTTGTTCACGTCAACTGCAAGGCCCAAAGGACCAATCAAATGTACCATATTATCCAAGCGTAATATTAACTTTTTATTTGAAAATAATTTCAAAATTATGGACTAGTTCAAGGAATACCCATGCTTCCTTTATCCAGGTTCCATTTTGCTCCATTTGGTTTGTAATTTGCTATCCACCCACCATCCATCCCCAGAACATTTTTTTTCTGGGCCATCATGAAGATATTGCATATGTTATGGTCCTTTAACCCTAGATACTTCAGTTTGTATTTCCTAAGAGTAAGCATATTTCCTTACAAAACGCAGTACAGTCACAACAAATTTAAAAATGATGCAACATGTTTACCATCCATATTCTAATGTTGTAAATTAACCTAATAATGTATTTCCCCCTCCTTTAGTATTGTTTAATCTGGAACATTTGTGCAGCCTTTGCTTTTATGACCTTGAGATTTTTTAAGAATACAGTTGACCCTTGGATAACAGGGTTAAGGGCACCAACCTCCCATGCAGTAAAAAATCTGTGCATAACTTTGACTCCCTAAAAACTTAACTACTCTTGACCTTACCAGTGAAGCCTTACCAATAATGTAAACAGCTGATTTACATATATATGTTATATGTGTTACATACTATAGCTTACAATAAAGTAGCCAAAGAAATAACGTTAAGAAAATCATAAGAGAAAATATATTTACAGCATGTATCGAAAAAAAATCCACATATAAGTGGACTGTATAGTTCACACCCATATTGTTCAAGTTCAACTGTACAGACCCTTTTCTTTCTTCATAGAATGTTCACCATTTTAGATTTTTCTGTTTCCTTGGGATTAGGTATAGGTAATGCACTTCCAGGTGGGCTACTATGGAAGTGGTATTTGTGTCTTCTCAGGTTATCACATCCAGAGGCACATAATGTCCATCTGCCCCTTACACCTGACATGAATTTTGACCACAGTCAAGTTGTTGCCTGGTTTCTCCAGTATAAACTAGTATTCTCCCCAGCAACTAGTAAGAAATCTGTGAGGAGATACTTTAAGACCACAAAATAGCTCGTTCCTCCCCAAGGTAGAATTTTTATAATAGTATTTTCATCACTACTGCTATAAAAAGTGACCTCTACATAGTAGAAGAAATGTTGGGTTCACTTATTATACTTAAGTTCCATGCCAGTTTTAGCATCTGTTTTTATTACTGTAGTCCATGCACACTAGGTGTTTATTAAAAACTGTCCATTAACTGCTATCTGGGCAGGATATGGGATCTGATTTTTAAATCCAACTGTTATCAGTGCCCTAATTTTTGTTCAATGAAAAGAAATCTCTTTAACTTAGGCTACAGAAGGCTTTAGAAGTTAAATGATATAGCTGACAGACCATCCTATAAAAAAAAGAAACTTACAAAAGAATCTACATCTTTTTATTCAAATTATACATGAATTCTGGATAAAGTGATATTATTATCCAACCTTTTTAAGCAGTATGATTTTGAGGTGAGCTTTAATTCAAGGCATTAACTTAGATTAGCTTACATAAAATGTTCAAAAGCTGGGTGGCTTTAGTTTCTGAGTTCGGGAACAAGCACAAAGGTGGCAATATTTGGAAAGCAGGACAAATGGAGAAAAAAATTTTTTCTGAAATAGTTTCTAAATTACAAAATTTATTTTTAGTTTTTAAAGATGCGTTCTTCTTCATTTCACTGCCATGGTTCTCAGCATCATGTGCAAGGGTGTTTTACAACCCAGTCATTCTGCTGACCAGTCCTGCCACTAATTCCACAGTTCTCCAGAGGAGGCAGGAATCGGGGGTAGGCCAAGGGCTTCTGCTCTTAAGAAGAATATGAGTTGTTATAGCCCCTTCCCTTTTGAGCCCAGCTTCTCAGCTATAACTGTGTCTTACTTGCAATACAATAAAATTCCAGCCTGTATGAAAGAAGAGATGGGTTTTTTTGATCCACAGAATTCAGCAGCCAGAGCATTAGTTTTTGGGTTTGTTTTTTTAAAACAGCATTTGTAGCCACAGGCTCAGAGGAGGAAGAAAGGAGAGGGATTAACTCTCACAGAGAAGGTCAGAAACATAATTTACAAGCAAGGCAGAGGAGCAGCTGTATCTGTCAGCCTAATCAAGTCTACCAGCTGGAGAATTTACCAGCAACATGAAAACCACGTCCACCAGATGTCAGGCAATGCAACTGGAGGCCAAACATCTTTGGCTCGGTGCAGTGCTCTCCCCTCCCTCTACCCCCTATAGTTCATGTTAAAAGGTATCTTCCACAGGCCACCAGCAGGGAAAACAAGAACATTTCTACACAAGGGGCTTAAAACACGATCGTGCCCCACCAGATTGGCTTCGGTACTCAAATTACAGGTGACCTGTAAGGGGCGAGAGAAATAAATGGCTGCAAGTCATTCCTGTGCAAGAGTTCCTGTGGCTTGTCAGATAGTTTCTATTTGGGAACCATTTTGCCATTGGGAAGAAAAGAATGCTCTGAGGATCCTTTACTCAAATAACCATTTTTCCCTTCGTTCTTACACCTGTGCTATTCAGTACAGTACCACTAGCCACGCGGTTAAGTTTAAGCTAAGTAAAATTTAGAATTCTGCTCCTCAGGCAGACTGGCCACACTTCAAGGGCTTAACAGCCATATGTCACCAGTGGCTATTCTACTGGACAACACAACATAAATATAAAACATTTCCATCATCACAGGAAATTCTATTAGATAGTGTTGTTCTAACCTGTAAATCACCTTTAAAATGGGCAGTTATAACTCCTTTCTCTAAACACTATGAAATACAGCAACCTTTATGCACTCTCTTATGAAAGAAGTCTACTACCACAACGTAAACGCGGCTGCAGGTGCGGGGATGCGGCGGAGGGGAGCCGAGGAAGAGCGAGACCCGCGAGTGCAAGCCGATGCCGATGCCGCCTGACGCGGGGCTCTGCGGCTGCGCTCACAAAGCCCTGCGCTGCGGCCCGCCGGCTGGTGACGTGCAGAGGCCTGTCCGCGTGGGTATCCCATGACAAATAACTATGAACTACTCTTTCTTACATGTATCCTCAATTTGTTAATGATTTCACATATATCAGACAGTTTATATCGAAGTTTCCTTACTTATGTGCAAAACCAACCACGTCCTCTAAGAAAGAGGCCGCCCAACTCTGCAGCGTTGCAAATGAGGTGCTTTCATGCCAGGGAAACATCATATGCCACAGCTGTGTCTAAAAATTTTATGAACAAGGAGAACACGAGGCCAAGTATAAAATAAAATCCACAAATGAGGTTTCTTACTCCCAGGCTCAGCCTGGTGAGTGTGGGGAAGCCAAGCCACTCAAGAGGTGCTGCAAGGACATCCGGGTGATGGTTGTGACTCAGGGAGGGCCGTGGGCCATGGCACATGACACACAGGGCGCAAACCTCTGACTCTGCCATGAGGACACTGGCCAGGCCCAGCCAGAGCGCAGCGAGCCCAGGCCAGGTCGCACTGATCCGCATGTCAGCCGCCTCCGCCCTCCCACGTGCGCAGTGCAGTCCAGGCGCGTGGCTTTCTCTACCTCGGTTTCCTTTACCTGCTCCAACACTCCCTGCAAATTCACAAGTCCTGACAGCCCATCAGCTTCACTCCCATTTTCTCTACTCAATCCCAGTTTCCTCTTTTACAATTATTCACAATGGACAAAGAAGAGCAAGATGGGGAAAAAAAGGTTTTCCTAATCCTCCCTGCTCCATCATCAAAAGCGTAAGAGAGCTGCTGCTCTTCCTTGGGCTCATCAACTGTTCTTAATCAGATTCTCATAAAGATCACCGAGCAACTACCCAGGAGAGGCTGGGACAACCCACTCAGCCTGCTGGAGGTCCCGCCCTGGCTGCAAGGTGTCCGGGTTGCGCCCCAGTTCCCCGCTTACCTTGGCTTTCCCATCCTGGGCTGACATGTAGCCAACACACATGCTCTCCGTCGTGTGGCTCCACAGAAATTCCACTGCCATGGAGAACACAAATAGGCACATTCAGATCACAGATGGAAAATAAATCCTTGCTTTTTAATAGAACAGTTAAAGATAGCTTTACACTTAACACACTCAGTTCCCTACTTTCCATTTGCTCCTTCGTAAATGTCAGGATGATTTAGTGCTCAAACTGTGTAATGCCATTTACTGTGAAATGAAAAATGTATTTCTTTCTTGTCAAAACTTATGATTATTACATGTAAAATAAATGCTCTTCTGTTTGAAACTTGTAACATTAAAGACACACATGTGCGCGCACACACTCATATGCACAGTACACAATGATTTAGTAAATGTAATATTCCATAACGTAGTTTCCTTTAAATCACACACACACACCTTGGTTTCTAAATACCATTCTGCATGAAAAGGAACCAGGATTCCTTGAAGAAATGTCAATTCCCTGACTGGGGCAGAGAAAATATAAAATGATTCTGGAACGTCTTGTTGTGCCAGAAAATGAGGAGTGCTCAGAAATGATAAGGACTGATCAGAAGGACCAGGGGTCAGCTTGAAGGTCCCACGGGCCAAATCTGTGTCAATCTCAGCATCAAAATAAATAATCACGGCAATGAACTCTCACCGCTGAACACAGTAAGAACCAACGAGCACATACTAATGCAAACAAATAAATGAGTAAGTACGCGGGGGAGAGGAGGAAGCTCTTTCTCGCAGCAGAATGCCCACTAATAAATACAAAGTAAGAACTCAGCAAACCATCATGGCTGCTAAAACTAGTCGGTGAAAATTTGAAGAGGGACAGGCTATTTCCAGTCTCAAGGTGCTTCTCCACAAAATTCTTGTTAAATATAAAGAGGGGAGATGTAATGTAAGTTTACTGTAAAGAAACCTGATGACTACACTTGGACAAAATGATACGAGCCAACATCACCATGTAAGGGACAAATCAATGCAATGTGCCTCCTGACAAGACACCCTGAGACTCACCACTTCTGCGGTGCTCCTGCCAAAAGCACAGAGCAGATCTGCACGAGGCAGCCACACGGATCTGGGGCAGGAAAGCTACTAAAGAGCTGGTGTGAGCTCTTCAAAAATGTCAAAGTCAAAAAACACAAAGAAAGTTCGGAAACTGTTCCATTTGAAGGAGACGAACAAGATATGACAACTAAATGCAACGTGCCATCCTGGACCGGATCCTGGACTAGGGGTGGGGGGTGTTATAAGGGACATTATTAAGACAATTGATAGAGTTTAGGAAGGGACTATGGATTTGATAACAATGTATCGATGTTAAATGCTATGATTTTGGTATCTATATGTAATTACTTAGGAGAATGGCCTTGTTCTTAAGAAATACACACTGAAGTATTAGGAGTAAAGACCCCTGAAATTTCTATCTTCGTCTCAAATAGTTTTAAAAATTGTGCATGTTTAAATGTGTGAGTGTGTGTGTCTGTGTGCCTAAGGGAAGGAGGGAGTGAAGACAGAAAAACAAATGGGGGAAATGAAAACAACGGAAGAATCTGGGTAAAGGAATCACGGCTGTCCCTCGTACTATTCTCATAATTTTTCTGTAGTTTGAAATTACTTCTAAATTAAGTTACAAAAGGAAAAATCCACAAACATACAGAGATACACACAAAAGTTTGTCACCTTCAAGCACATACTTTCAAAATTCTAAGTTTTTTTAAAGGCATTTTTTAAAGTTTCGAGGCACTTCTCCAACAAAAATTTCAAAAGTCCCTGATAATAAAACTGCATTGCTCAACACTAAGCCCTCTGGGTCTCAGGCCATCCATCTGTTTATATCTCTGAGCTCATTAAGCCTGAAGACAAGTGTTTGAGTTGAGACACAACTGTGGGATCAGTGATCCTAGCCTCTGAAGGCTTTGCCAGACATGTGGGGAAGAAAGAACGAGTAAGGGACAAACGCGAGTTCCTCAGATACGTGGCTCATTCCCTCATCAGCAGCTAATTACCGAACCTGCCAACCTGCTACACAGACGCTGCGCTGAAGACGCAGGGAAGCAGTGTCACGCCACGAAGCAAGTTCTCCTCACCAGATGTTTTCTTCTTCCTCACACATCTCCTTTGAACTTCAAAAATCTTCAAGTCCAGAGCATGGTCTCGGGTATTCTAAATTGCCTAATAGAGCAAAGGCACTAGAGCCGTACCAAATTTCCCTAGAGTGATGGCAATGCAGATGTATTTACAAATACAAAGTTAAAAGAAAGTAACTGAACGTCTAGAAATTCAGTCTTCACTCTTTTCACAAACCCCCAAAAAAGTGGTGCATTGTACTAAGACATTTTTAATACCAACAGTTCAAATCAGTGTCTGTGATTGGTTCAGTATATAACTAGTTCAAGCTAGCCAGAGAAACTCAGCAGGAATTGTCTACAAGTTAAATCGGAGACTGCTTTTGAAAAGAAACCCTATTTTATTTATTTTAGTGCATGTCTTAAATTAATACAACAAGTTATTTCTTGGTGGAAGGCTTCAGGGAAGCAGGAGAGGGAGGAACTAACCCTCAGCATCTTCTGTAGGACTCAGTAAAGCCTGGGTGGGACGCCCGGCGCTCACGGAAATACGTCTTGTGGCTTATGTCATTTTAGTACATGAACAAACTGGACTTTTGGATTCCAAACCTGTGACCTTCCATTGTCCTATTGTCTGAAATTTACTCAGCTTGAAAAGGACTTATCATTAGTGTTACATATTAAGAGGATTAAGTTCCATACAAACACCAAAGGACCACAAAACATCAAACACAAACACAGCTCTGAACTATCTCTAAAGAAAAGCTTTTAAAACAATATTGAAATCCAGAGGTCATAAAAGACAAGACCAATACATTTGACTACATTAAAACTGTTTATAGTCTTTTCTTTACCATGTGCGGGGAAAAGTCAAGCAACAAACTAGGGAAATATTTGCAAGTCATAGCATTAAAAATGGACTAATTCTCTCTTTTTAATATGTCTTATTGATTTCAGAGAGAGGGAGAGGGAGAGGGAGAGGGAGAGGGAGAGGGAGAGGGAGAGGGAGAGGGAGAGGGAGAGGGAGAGGGAGAGGGAGAGGGAGAGGGAGAGGGAGAGGGAGAGGGAGAGGGAGAGGGAGAGGGAGAGGGAGAGGGAGAGGGAGAGGGAGAGGGAGAGGGAGAGGGAGAGGGAGAGGGAGAGGGAGAGGGAGAGGGAGAGGGAGCGGGAGCGGGAGCGGGAGCGGGAGCGGGAGCGGGAGCGGGAGCGGGAGCGGGAGCGGGAGCGGGAGCGGGAGCGGGAGCGGGAGCGGGAGCGGGAGCGGGAGCGGGAGAGGGAGCGGGAGAGGGAGAGGGAGAGGGAGAGGGAGAGGGAGAGGGAGAGGGAGAGGGAGAGGGAGAGGGAGAGGGAGAGGGAGAGGGAGAGGGAGAGGGAGAGGGAGAGGGAGAGGGAGAGGGAGAGGGAGAGGGAGAGGGAGAGGGAGAGAAGCATCAGTGATGAGAGAGTCACTGAACGCTGCCTCCTGCTCACCCCCTGCTGGGGATCGAGCCCACAACCCGGGCATGCGCCCTGACCAGGAACCAACCCCGATCGCCTGGATCCCAGGTCGATGCTCAACCACTGAGCCACGCCTGGCTGGGCAGGACTAATTTTCTTAATATATAAAGATCTGCTACAAATCAATAAGAGACAAATATCCAAAGATAAAGCAAAAAAGGGCATAAACAAAAGGGAATATGAATGGCTCTCAAATGCAAAGAGATGTTGTACATTTCTCCAACTAAAAGAACTGCAAATTAAAACCACAAGATACCATTATTCAACTATCAGGTAGGTTATCAGGTATCAAAAGGTTTGAAACAATACTTTTTATTTTTTTGGTCTGAGGGTAAAGAAATGAGCACTTTCATATAATGATGGTGGGAGTATGGCCATTTGGAAATACATTCTTGTAATTTGTGGTAGTTATGCCCTATAAGGTCATAGGTCATCATGAACAATTAGCTAGAAAATACGGAGCTACTGCTCCTAAGAGAAATACAGTGTTAGGTTCCTGCAAGTCTCTGGTCACAGCATTTTCAATCAATAAGTAACTTCATGTGGGCTTCTGTTTAAAGACATCTCATTTAATATATATTTCTTACAAGTAATTAATTATATTCAGTATTATACTAAAACAGTAGCCAAGAAGAGTTTAACATTTTCCTGACCCTGGATTACCTGCCCATGAATTTCTTTGGCTTTCAGCCTTCCCTATGCTCTTTTTACCGGCCATCTTCTCATGAATCCACAAATTAAACTACATTTCCAGCTTCTCCATGGTTTCGTTAAGCACTGTAGATGTTACTTTAACAGTTTCTGGAGCAGCACACAAATCAGTAACTTCCTCTTCCTTTCCCTGGATTTACGGTATTGTTGGTTCATTAACTTTGAACTCACAGCCAACATCACTATAACTCTTGCCTGAATGAAGCTTATCCCATGTGCACATTTTCTACACAGGACATCGCAACCTTCTTGCATTTACGAACACTAGGCAGCAATTCAGCACTATGCTTGGGGGCCATTTGAAACAGCAAAATCACCAACAAAAAGCACAAAACTGTGAAAAATGTGGCACAAACAGACCACAGAAAGGACACTTGTTTACAGTATTTTCACTTATTACACACATTTCTTTATAACTGAAATTTTATAAAATAATATTTTACTAGCAATGCATTGGTCTATTCTGTTGGGTTCTTTATAGTCTTCCCACTGCATTAAAAAGATTATGCTTACCCGGCCGGGCATGGCCCAGCAATTGAGCATCGACCTAGGATTCAGGCGATCAGGGTTCGATTCCCGGTCAGGGCCGCTGCCAGGGTTGAGGGCTCGATCCCCAGTCGGGGGCGTGCAGGAGGCAGCCGATCAATGACTCTCATCTTTGATGTTTCTATTTCTCTCTCTCTCTCTTCTTTCCTCTCTCTGAAATCAATAAAGATATATTTAAAAAAAAAAAAAAAGATTATGCTTGTGACTCACTAGATTGACTTCAGACCTCATTAATATAACTTCAGTTTGAAAAACAGTAATCTGCAAGATATATAGTTTATCTAAAATAAAAGGCAAGGTGGAAATGATATATAGAGATGTGAGGCCATTTTTGTGGAAGAAAGTAAAAGGGCACCATAGACAAGCATGTTTACAAATACATGGGCTCTCTCTCTGGAAGAGTCCCTTAGGAACCGGGAAGAATGGCTGCTACTATAGAGGGAACTGGCTGACTCAGAAAGTTGAGTAGAGGGCCGCCTATTTTTCACAGTCTATCCCTTCTGAAACTTCTGAATTGTGTCCTATTTTCATTCATGTTCTATTTTTTAAAAAACATTCGTAGGAATCTCAATTACCCTGCTAATCTATACTCTCTATAAAGAATTAATTTCTTCCTTGTTTATATTATGATATTCTGAATTACTGAAATTTGAGGTAATGGTAGTGGGACGTTAGCATTTCTTTTTTAACTCCTGATTTTATTATTCAATTTCTCTTTTCTGTTTAAAGTCATCTTCAGTGGCTGGGAGGCCTGGCCTCCCAAGATCAGAGTCATTGGAGCTGGTTGTTGTTGGAATGGGTTGAGTTGGGGGGCTGGGATGGAGGCAAGGAGACCCTGCTCTGCTGGCAGTCCTGGGTGGAGATGAACTGCACTTCTGAGCCTGAAGTGTGGCAGGAAGGGGATGTGGCAGGAGCAGCAAGGAAGCTGGGGATGTAGGTGCCACCTCAGTCCTCATTTCATTCTCTTCTGATGCTTCCCCACTGGGGGCATTCTCTGCAGTCCTGGAAGCTTGCTTGCTATTGCTATTGCTTGCTTGCTATTGTTTTCCAACTTGCAAACTCTGGAGAGGGACTTTAGCTCTGCATCCTGGACCTTCATCTCAGACTTGTAAAGGTCAGGCTCAAAGGGACCACTGGTTATGGCTACCAGCATGGGGCCACTGGGCATCAGTAGAACCGTCAATTTAAACTATGAGAAGGAGGGCAATTCCCAGTCAGGGCACATACCTGAGTTGCAGGTTCAATCCCCAGTCGGGGCACATTCGGAAAGCAACCGACAGATGTTTCTCTCACATCAATGTTTCTTTCTCTCCCCCGCCCCCACCCCCACTCCCACTCCCAACCTTTCTCTAAGCATGTCCTCGTGTGACGATTTAAAAAAAAATTCTCTGCCTGGCTTCATATCCCAGGATTTCTTGCAAGGAAAACAGAACTCTAAAATCAGAAATGTCTTGGGCTAGATAGTTGCTGAGTCAGGTGCTGCTCCTTAGCCTTAGGTGGAATGGTTCACCCTAGGGCACTTTGCACAGTGTTTAAGTTACTCCTTACTGCATAGAGATAAATTCATTTTTAAAATGAGAATGAGAAACTGTAAAGAGAACCACCTCCTCTTACCTCTGCAGGTTTTCCCCCCATGGTTATTAGGTTCTTTAAAACCCAATAGGAGGTTCATACAAGGATGCTTCCCTGTCCTGACGCAGAATCCTTAAGCTACGTATAACGCACGCCCCACTAGGGCCATGAAGTAGCTCTGAGCTGGCCACTTCCCTGAAAAACTTTCACCTCTGATCTGTCTTGGGAGGGTTGGGGATGGAGGTCTATGGTACCCCAGTTATAGTAAGCCAAAAAAATAATCATCCCCTCTCTCCAAGGCTCACTCTGATTTGTTCAAGATTAAAGAAAGGAAGAGAGGGCTGTGGATCAAGTAGTAACAAGAGCCCCGAAGGACACCTCTATGCTCTCCCTGTTTTATCATTTTATTTATTGTGTTAGAAACTGCCGGAAATAGGGGGCACTGGCTGGGGCTTGGAAGTTCTCTGCTGAAAAGAAAAGCATTCAGTAAAACAAGTTTTATTGAAACATGATTTCATTCATTCAACAAATATTTTTCTAGGATTTATTACCGTTTGAGCACATGAAAATTGACTATAAAATTTGTCAAAATGTTTTTCTGAGAGTTTTAGGAGAACCAGAGTAATAAGAATTACTTAATCACTAGAATTCTATTCATAAATCTTTGTGTTTTTTATTTCAGATGGAAAACTTTGTGGCCAAAAACACTACATGGTTAGATTACAGCTAAAACTATACTCCTCATGATGGAAAAGAAAATTACAGATGAAAATCTATTTGCAAGTGTAAAAGGTGTATTAGTGATATTTAAGGGAAGGAAATTTCTGTGTTAAAGCAAGCAAAGCAGGTTATAGCTACTTGTAATCAACATCTTTGTGTTTTAAAAACAAAAACTACAAGTGCTAATGGGTAGCTACAAAATAGTCATGGGATTGTAAAGTACAGCACAGGGAATATAGTCCAACAATGTTGTAACAACTATGTATGCTGTTAGCTGGGTACCTGAACTATCGGGGGAAACACTTTGTAAAGTACATGATTGTCTAACTGCTACGTTGTACACCTGAAACTAATACAGAATACTGCTGAATGCAAACTGCAATTAAAAAATAAAATTTTAAAAATACAAAAACTAATTCAGAATTATATAAACCTCAGAGCACTACTTCAACAGATTAATCCAACAGCAGTTGTTAAAGAGTTGAGATATCACGTTAGCCTTACTCACTTTGCCTCTAAGAATAAATTACTTGCCGGCTGGCATGGCTCAGCGGTTGAGCACTGACCTAGGATCCAGGAGATGGGGGTTCGATTCTCAGTCAGGGCACATGCCCGGGTTGTGGGCTCCATCCCCAGTGGGGGATGTGCAGGAGGCAGCTGATCAGTGACTCATCATTGATGTTTCTCTCTCTCTCTCCCTCTCCTCCCTCTCTCTGAAATCAATAAAGATTTTAAAAAGAAAATAATAATTTATTTAATTTGCTTCTTTCCATCTCATCCCTAAATAAGAATCAAAACGCCAGCCTATCTCTTAAGACCAGAGTGAAGATGTAACAATCCCAAAGCATTGCTGGGGCACTAACGAAATAAGCTGCCAAGCACAACACTGAACCTTCCTATAGAACAAAGTTTCAGTTGTATTTTTAAGACAAGTTATTAACATCAGATGAACATCCTTAAATCCTTCTTTTCCCACTACCAGCCTAATAGGTGATCTGCCTTCTCTTTGAGGGTTATTTTTATGATACTGTGAGCCCAGCAGAAGTCTAGCCATAAGTGCTCATGGTGGCATGTGCCACGAAATGGAAATAAGTGATATTGCTGGGGCCCCAAGAAGGAAGATCCTTTGAAGTGTATGTGTTTATACATGCTCACCAAATTTTTCATGCCAGTAAAACCAAAAGACAGTTTAGAATTTTAACTTACAGTAAAATGACATTTTATTTTTTTAATGTTCTGGGAAGCATCAAGTCAATCTAACATTTAAAAAGAATTTTTAAACTGCAGCTAATTTTGGTAACAGTGACAAAAATAGTACTTGATAGACAATTTTGTCTTTTCTGAAAAGGGGGGTGGGGAAACACCACATTCAAGTTCTAATTGGCAACTGAAGAACAGTTTGATTTGATAGAGCTAAGTATAAAACGACAAAAGAATTCATTATCCTTAGTCAATTATGTAAGCAACTGCAAAAACTGTCACAGAGGAAATCACACAATATGCCATTCAGGGGACATTCAGACAGGCCCACATGGGGCCTTCAAAGGTACGGGTGATCGCAGTTTCTTAACCTGGGTGGCAGGCCCACAGGTGTTCATTTTATTATTATCCTTTATAACGTACAAATATATTACACTTTTTTGTACTTTATTTTTATTGTTGGCACTATTACAGATGTCCACGTTCTCTCCCCCTCCCCCCCCGTCCCTCTGGCCACCTCCACACTGGTCTAAGTCTGTGGGTTATGCATACCTGCTCTTTGGCGAATCCCTTCACCTTCTTCCAACCTTGCCGCCCCCCACCCCCACCCGGACAGCTATCACTCTGTTCCATGTATCCATGCCTCTTCTTTATTTTGTTCATCAGTTTATTTTGTTCATTAGATTCCATATATAAATTAGATCATATGGTGTTTGTCTTTCTCTGACTGGCTTATTTCATTTAGCATAATAACCTCCAGGTCCATCACTGCTGTCACAAAAGATAAGATTTCCATTTTTTTACAGCCGCATAGAATTCCACTGTGTCAATGTCCCACAGCTTTTTTATACACTCATCTACTGATTGGCACTTGGGCTGTTTCCAGATTATTGTAATGCTGCTATAAACACAAGGGTACATATATTCTTTCCAACTGGTTCTGGATTCCTAGGATATATTCCCAGAAGTGGGATCACTGGGTCAAAAGGCAGCTCCATTTTTAATTTTTTGAGGAACCTCCATGTTGTTTTCCATAGTGGCTGCACCAGTCTGCATTCCCACCAGCAGTGCACTAGGGCTCCCCCTTCTCCAATCCTCGATAGCACGTGTGACTTGTTGATTTGTTAATGATAGCCATTCTGACAGATGTGAGGTAATATCTCATTGTGGTTTTAATTTGCATCTTTCTGATGATTAGTGACGTTGAGCATTTTGCTATGTCTCTCGGCCATCTGTATGTCCTCTTCGGAGAAGTCTATTCAGGTCCTTTGCCCATTTTTTAATTGAATTGTCTTCCTGGTGTTGAGTTGTACGAGTTCTTTATATATTTTAGAAATTAACACCTTATCAAATGTATCATTGGCAAATATGTTCTCTCATACAGTGGGTTGCCTTTTAATTTTGTTGAAGGTTTCTTCTCCTGTGCAGAAGCTTTTTAGTTTGATGTTGTGCAATTTGTTTATTATTTCCTTTGTTTCTCTTGCCCTAAGAGATATATCAGTAAAAATACTGCTACGAGATATGGCTGAGGTTTTACTGCCTATGTTTTCTTCTAGAATTTTTATGGTTTTGTGACTTACATTTAAATCTTTTATACATTTTGAGTTTATTCTTGTGCATGGTGTAAGTTGGTGGTCTAGTTTTCACTTTTTTTTTTTGCATGTACCTGTCCAATTTTCCCAACACCATTTATTTAACAGACTGTTTTTACTCCATTGTATACTCTTGGCTTCTTTGTCAAATATCAATTGACCATATAGGCATGGGTTGATATGTGGGCCCTATGTTCTGTTCCATTGATCTACATGCCTGTTCTTATGCCAGGACCAGGCTGTTTTGATTACAATGGCCTTGTAGTATAGCATGATATCAGGAATTGTGGTACCTCCAAGTTTGTTCTTCTTTCTCAAGATTGCTGAGACTATTCATTGTCTCTTTTGGTTCCACATACACTTTTGGAATATTTGCTTGAGATACGTGAAATATGCCACTGGTATTTTAGTAGGAATTACACTAAATCTATAGATTGCTTTGGGTAGCATGGACATTTTAATGATGTTAATTCTTCCAATCCACAAACATGGTATATGCTTCCACTTATTTGTATCTTCCTCTGTTTCTTCTTCAGTGTCCTATAGTTTTCTGAGTACAGGTCTTTTACCTCCCTGGTTAAATTTATTCCTAGGTACCTCTTTTGTTGTTGTTGGAATTTTTTTCTTAGTTTCTCTTTCTCACAGTTCATTATTGGTGTATAGAAATGTCACCAATTTCTGAATATTAATTTGGAATCATGCTACTTTGCCTACTTTGTTTATTAAATCTAGCAGCTTTTTGGTGGACTCTAGGGTTTTCAATGTACAATATCATATCATCTGCAAATAATGACAATTTTATACTTCCTTCTTTCCAATTTGGATGCCTTTTATTTCTTCATCTTGTCTGATTGCTATAGATAGTACTTCAAGTACTATGTAGAATAAGAGTGGTGAAAGTGAAAATCCCTGTCTTGTTCCTGATCTTAAGGGAAAAGCTTGTAGTTTTTGCCCATTGAGTATATGATACTGGGTGTGGGTTTGTCATATATGGCCTTTATTATGTTGAGCTATGTTCCCTCTCCACTTTGCTGAGAGTTTTTATGATAAATGGGTGCTGGATTTTATCAAATGCTTTTTCTGCATCTACTGATACGATCATGTGGTTTTTAACCTTCATTTATTTATGTGGTGTATCACATTTACTGATTTGAGAGATCTGTACCAAC